>NC_064630.1:99268650-99887817 GCF_023864275.1 Schistocerca cancellata | reverse complement strand
TGTTGGAGTTGACAACTGCTGGATGGCCAGTGGTACATGCTGACATGCTGCAATACATTTCCCCAATGCATCACATTTGTACTCGATGTAATTTAGGCCATGTTATCGCGCAGGCCGGTCCATTTGTCAAATATACTCTCGTTCCATGAACTGCACTACGTGCCCTGTTTTTATGTGGTCACTCATTGTCATCCTTTAAAATCAAGTCAAGGCTGATTGCAGCCTTGGAGAAACGCAGGTGGGGAATGGCACAGTGTCACAATAACACTGACCAGGTAGTGTACCACATTCAAAGAGTGGGAGGTCAGTACGTTTATGCAACATTTTGCCTCCAACCACCATAATAGATACCTGGGCCACCAAAACGAACATGTTCAAGACCGTCAGATATACCCTCATATGGAGAGAGGCGAGAAAACGTAATGCACTCAGGAGTCTTGCTGAATATGATGGTTTTGGTGATACAAACATTACGATGGTGAGAAGTATAATGCTGCATGCGCATACTGACCTCCAAATATCTTACCATAGTACACTCACTGGTCAACGTTACTGCAACACTATACTCCTTTCCTACATCTTCCAGGGCTGTATTCAGCCCAGACTTCATTTTTATACGTCACAATGCATGACTGCGTCAAAATGTATAGATAGATGTGCTCTTGGAACGAGAGGATATTTAGTGAATTAATGATCCTGCCCAGTTATCCAGCTTATATCCCATCGAGCACATGTGGGATATGTTGGGGTTACGTTCTGCAGCACATCGATGTGCACCAACGGTCATCCAGCAGTTGTCAACATTCGAGTTTCATCGACCTATGTTACTTGGCAGTTACTTATGTCCTTAAGAGTTGCACACCAGCGTGTATGCCTTTTATGTGTTTCTCACTGTCCTGTGTGAGTACATTGACATATGTCTGGTGAGGGTGCATGTGGGTGCTTTTCGGTAATTTTTGATTGGTCTCACAGATGTGTTTACTTTGTGAATTTTTGGTTGGCTGTGGAGTTTTGGAACATTATGTTTCATACATGTCCTTAGCACATTTTCCATTTTTGTATGTAACCTGCCTGTTGCATTAATGTATTATTTTTGTTATTTCATTCTGTGTAATTAATTATTGTGTACTTGTAAATGATAGATTTCAGCTATCAGTCGTCCTTTGGAATTTTTATTGGCAGATCTAGATTTCAGTTAGAAACTAGCCATTCTCAATGCACTATCATTTTAGGTCAATGCATGTAATGCCTTTTGGTCGGGCTTTGTCCACAGTTCATTGAATACTAATGTTTGCGGAAGGTGAGCTGTGTTTTGCAATTAGACTATGTGAGCACGACTCATGGCCAGACCCAAATTTCTATACATCACTCCCATGTGTCTACGACGTGCACTCGTACATTCATTACATAAATTCCAGTACAGGGGACATACTGTAACTGAAAGTCACATACCCTGTGTTATTCAGAAGTACGATGCATCCATATTTGAAGGAGCGGTGCATCGTGCTTCTGAACAACACAGCCTCTGCAATATCGTATTGCAGAGGAAGGCTGTAGGCACCTTTGAGCCAAAGTTACGACTCACAAAGCAACGCAATTACGATGTTTCGAAAAAGTGATCCTTTAATTTTGTTGCGTGGTTTATTACCTTGGAAGTTAGTCCCACCCGACTAGCTGTGTGGTCTAATGCGCTGTTTCCCGAGTGTGAAGGCATGCAGGTCCCTGGCACGAAACCGCCTGGCGGATTAGTGTCGAAATCCGGTGTAGCGGCCAGCCTGTGGATGGTTATTAAGGTGGTTTTCCATCTGCCTCGGCAAATGCGGGCTGTTCCTCTTATTCCTCCTCAGTTACACTTCGTCGGCGATTGCTGCACAAACACTGTCTCCATATGTATGTACACCATAATTACTCCACTCCGCAAACATTTGGGGTTACACTTGCCTGATATGACAAGGTCCCGGGGGGGTCTATTGGGCGCCGAACAGCACAATAACCCTGGATTCGGTGTGGGGCGGCGGTGAGGTGGGTGGACTGCTGTGGTTTGCTGTGGGGTTGTGAACCACTGAGGACTTCGGCGGGAAGAAGCCTCTCCCTCGTTTCTAGGTCCCCGATTCAATACACACACAATACACAATACAAAAATGGTTCAAGTGGCTCTGAGCACTATGGGACTTAACATCTGAGGTCATCAGTCCCCTATAACATAGAATTACTTAAACGTAACTAACCTAAGGACATGACACACAACCATGCCTGAAGCAGGATTCGAACCTGCGGCCGCAGGAGCAACGCGGTTCCGGACTGAAGCGCATAGAACCGCTCGGCCACACTGACCGGCTACACAGTACACCATGGAAGTTATTACCTTATCTTAAAACAAACGTCCTATCGTCCTATATCTTCTTCTAGTCAGTATTACCCTTATATTTTGCGGTGCGCAAATTCTGCAAATTCTTTGTCTCATCAGTCCATTGCATTTACAGTATCATTCAGTTGCACCACACTTCAAAAGCTTGGATACCCCAGTAGGAAGTATTAATTCTACCTTGTCCAAAGTAGACAGGAGAAACGTGGCTGTAGTATATTTATAATGTACATAATTTTAAACAGCAGCCAGCCGCAAGGATACGCACTGACGTAAAACGTAGAAAGGTGTGAGTTCTGGAAGTTCCCCTGAAATTTGAAAGCACATAGTGCACATACGAAAATGTAGAAACTATAAAAGGGATAGCATAGATAGACGACGAATTTGTCACACAGAAATACACATCTTGTAAGTTCTCGCTGAGTTTTATGTTTATTAATATTAACATTAAAATCATTTGAAGTGTGTTCCCGTGAATGTCAAAGAGAAATGATAAAAAGAAACATCTGTCGTAAGTGTGCCTGATTTTGAAAGAAAAAACTTTTGTTCATCGTAGAGCACAAAACCTGTCACAAAAAAAAATAGAAAAAACACGAGGCCGCAGCAGACGACAAGAGAATTTGTGAAAGCCATCTGATGATGGATTTGTAATAAATCCGAAACTGCATTGGTTTGATTGAAATATTTTTCCTTAAACCAGGTAATACACAATACGTATAAGAACCAAGAGGGAATAATAAGTGTGGAAGACCAAGAACGAGGTACACCGATTAAAAAGGGTGTAAGGCGGAGATGCAGCCTTTTGACCCTGCTGTTCAAGCGTTATCGAAGAAGAAAGACGCAAATTGAAGAAAGGTTCAAGACTGTGATTAAAATTCAAGGTGAAAGAATATAAACGTTAAGATTCGCTGATGGCATTGCTACCCTCAGTGGAAGCGAAGAGGAATTGCAGGACCTGTTGTGTGGAATGAACAGTCTAATGGGTACACAATATGGATTGGGAGTAAATCGAAGGAAGACGACAGTAAGCCCGCATCTCGTGGTCGTGCGGTAGCGTTCTCGCTTCCCACGCCCGGGTTCCCGGATTCGATTCCCGGCGGGGTCAGGGATTTTCTCTGCCTCGTGATGGCTGGGTGTTGTGTGCTGTCCTTAGGTTAGTTAGGTTTAAGTAGTTCTAAGTTCTAGGGGACTTATGACCATAGCAGTTGAGTCCCATAGTGCTCAGAGCCTTTTTGAACCATTTGAAGACGACAGTAATGGGAAGTAGTAGAAATGAGAACAACGGGAAATCAGGATTGATAATGAAGTTAAGGAATTCTGTTACCAAGGAAGGACTAGCACTGGCTCAAGTGGTTCAAATGGCTCTATACACTAAGGAACTTAACATCTGAGGTCATCAGCAGCCTAGACTTAGAACTACCTAAACATAACTAACCTAATGACATTTCATACGTCCATGCCAGAGGCAGGATTCGAACCTGCGACCGTAGCAGCCGTGTGGTTCCGGACTGAAGCGCCTAGAAGCGCTCGGCCACCGCGGCCGGCACTAGCACTATGAAAAAGGGTATTCCTGACGATGAGAAATCTGTTAGTGTCCAACATATGTCTTAATTCGACGAAGAAATTACTGAGAATGTACTTTTGGAGCACAGCATTGTGTGGTAGTGAAACATGGACTGCCGCGTGGGATTAGCCAAGCGGTCCAAGGCGCTTCAGTCATGGACTGTGCGGCTGGTCCCGGCGGAGGTTCGAGTCCTCCCTCGGGCATGGGTGTGTGTGTTTGTCCTTAGGATATTTAGGTTAAGTAGTGTGTAAGCTTAGGGACTGATGGCCTTAGCAGTTAAGTCCCATAAGATTTCACACACTTCTGAACATTTTTTTTTTAAACATAGACTGAGGGAAAACCGGAAGAGAACGGATTCAAAGATTTGAGACGTTGAGAACGTTGAAAATTTGGTGGGCTGATAAGGCAAGGAATGAGAAGGTTCTCTCCAGAATCGAAGAGGAAATGAATATATGAAAAACGTTGACAAGGAGAAAGGCAAGATGATAGGGCATCTGTTAAGACATCAGGGATTAAAAATGGTTCAAATGGCTCTGAGCACTATGGGACTCAACTTCTGAGGTCATTAGTCCCCTAGAACTTAGAACTAGTTAAACCTAACTAACCTAAGGACATCACAAACATCCATGCCCGAGGCAGGATTCAAACCTGCGACCGTAGCGGTCTTGCGGTTCCAGACTGCAGCGCCTTTAACCGCACGGCCACTTCGGCCGTCCACCAGGGATTAACTTTCATGGTACTATACAGGGTAAAAACTGTCGAGGAAGACGGAGATTGGAATACATCCAATTGACGACCTGGGTTGCAAGTGCCACTCTGAGATCAAGAGTTTGCACAGGAGAAGAATTCACGGCACGGGGCCCAAAACATAAAATTCTGTACTTGGTTCGGTGCGCATGATACTCGTAGATCCGTCGAACTTCCATCGCTGCAGCTCGCCATCAAACGGATGAATGGCTGACGCCGGCAGTGAATCACGGCGACCCTGATTGGCAGAGCGAGAGGCGCGGAGAGAGCGCGGCCCCCCCTGGCGGCGGCAGCTGGCCGCAGCAGAGCCTTGTTTATGTGTGTCCTCGGTGGGTGAGGCGCTGGCTGAATCACCTCTGGGCCAGGTGGCCGCTGCCGCTGCGCATAAATTTGGCACAGTGGTATGCGAACTCGTCCGTTTAGCGGGCCTTCTGCGTGCGGTGGCAGGCCGCCAGCGGCCAGGGGAAATCTGCCTGACTCACCCGGGACTCAAAGCCCGGACTCGCAATTAGCGGCTGCTTCTTAATGAGCACTCGCCTCCTTTTGAGAAAAGGAATCCGAAGCGGCGAACGGGGTCGGCAAGAGCGGCGGATCGCCACGCGCACGCTGACTGGGTTGCTATCATCTGACAGAAACAGACTGGGTTGATATCATCTGACAGAAACAGAGTGCTAACGACGCAGTGTAGCGGAGGTTAGTAAGTCAAAACGTCGTCTCACATCTACGTCTGTATTCTCCTTGTCGAATGATCGCTGGAACAACAATTGCTTGAACGTGTCTGTGAGTCATATGACTGGTTAAATCTTGTCTTTGCGGTCCCTACAAGAGCGAAACGTAGGAGTTGTAGCATATTTCTACATTCCTGACTTCTACATCTAGATACATACTCCGCAATCCACCATACGGTGCATGGCGGAGGGTACCTCGTACCACAACTAGCATCTTCTCTCCCTGGTCTACTCCCAAACCGAACGACGGAAAAATGACTCCCTATATGCCGCTGTAACAGCCATAATCTCTCTTATCTTTGTGGTCTTTCCGCGAAATGTAAGTTGGCGGCAGTAAAATTGTACTGCAGTCTGCCTCAAATGCTGGTTCTCTAAATTTCCTCAGTAGCGATTCACGAAAAGAAAGCCTCCTTTCCTCTAGAGACTCCCACCTGAGTTTCTGAAGCATTTCCGTAACACTCGCGTGATGATCAAACCTACCAGTAACAAATCTAGCAGCCCGCCTCTGAATTGCTTCTATGTCCTCCCTCAATCCGACCTGATAGGGATCCCAAACGCTCGAGCAGTACTAGTGTTTTATAAGCCGTCTCCTTTACAGATGAACCACATCTTCCCAAAATTCTACCAATGAACCGAAGACGACTATCCGCCTTCCCCACAACTGCCATTACATGCTTGTCCCACTTCATATCGCTCTGCAATGTTACGCCCAAATATTTAATCGACGTAACTGTGTCAAGCGCTACACTACTAATGGAGTATTCAAAGATTACGGGATTCTTTTACCAATTCGTCTACATTAATATACATTTCTCTATATTTAGAGTTAGCTGCCATTCTTTACACCAGTCTGAAATCCTGTCCAAGTCATCTTGTATTCTCCTACAGTCACTCAACGATGACACCTTCCCGTACACCACAGCATCATCAGCAAACAGCCGCACATTGCTATTCATCCTATCCAACAGATCATTTATGTAGATAGAAAACAACAGCGGACCTATCACACGTCCCTGGGGCACTCCAGATGATACCCTCACCTCCGATGAACACCCACCATCGAGGACAACGTATTGGGTTCTGTTACTTAAGAAGTCTTCGAGCCACTCACATATTTGGGAACCAATCCCATATGCTCGTACCTTAGTTAGGAGTCTGCAGTGGGGTACCGAGTCAAACTCTTTCTGGAAGTCAAGGAATATGGCATCCGTCTGATACCCTTCATCCACTTAATGCTAAGTCTTGAAACCTTTGAAGTAGCCTTTCCTGGATTTGCTAGTGGCCATCTTGAGACTCTGCCAGTTCAGATTTTCCAGCGTCACCGAGACAGATCCCGATGGGTGAAACAAACTGTGACAACACGTACTGCCTTTCTCTATATACGCTCACTATCCCTCGACATTCCATTTGGTGTGGGCGACACACACTTGAGCAGTGTTTTAGAATGAGTTTATGGGCAGTCTCCTTTACACAATGATAGCATTTTTTCTAGTTTCCTGCCGACATATCTAAGACTACCACCTGCTTTACCCACAAGCCTATGTGATCATTCCATTTCATATCGCTACGATCTGCTAAGTTCTGGTATTTTTATGAGTTTATTGATTCTAATTGTGACTTACTGATATTGTAGTCTTTTTCATCCCATGAACAATGGACCTTGCCTACGTGGGGGAGGCTTGCATGCCTCAGCGATATAGACAGCAGTGCCATTGGTGCAATCTCAACGAAGGGGTACCTGTTCAGAAATCAGACTAACCTGTGGTTCCTGAAGAGTGGCAGCAAACCTTTCCAGTAGTGTATCAGTCTGGATGATTGACAGGCGTGGCCTTTTAACATCAGCCAACTGGCACGAGGGGAAGCCGCGAGGTCTAAGACGTTTTATCACGGTACGCGTGGCTTACCCCGTTCGAGTCCTCCCTTGGGCATGGCTGTGTGTGTTGTCCTTAGCGTGAGTTAGTTTAAGTTAGACTAAGTAGTTTTAAGCATGGGGACCGATGACCTGAGCAGTTTGGTTCCATAGGAGCTTACCATAAATTTCCCAATTTCCTTCAGGCAACAATTCCTTGCTGTAATGGTAATGCAAACAGACGAAAGCAAGGGGAAACTGAAACCGTTATTTTCCTTAAAGCATGCAGTTCTTTTGTACCGCTTGATGATGATGGCATCCTCTTGGGGAAAAAGCTCCCACATTTGTATGTTCAGGTGGGGACTACGCAGGTTGGTGTCGTCATTAGGAAACATAAGACTAGCTTTCTATAGGTTGTAGCGTGAAATGTTAGATGCCTCAGCGGAATGATAAGGTTAGAGAATTTCAAAAGGGAACGAGAGCTGGAGTTAATATGAAGGGCTTATTTCAATAGGCCGGCTGGAGTGGCCGAGCGGTTCTAGGCGCTTCAATCTGGAACCGCGAGACCGCTGCGGTCGCAGGTTATAATCCTGCCTCAGGCATGGATGTCTGTGATGTCCTTAGGTTAGTTAGGTTTAAGTAGTTCTAAGTTATAGGGGACTGTTGACCTCAGATGTTAAGTCCCATAGTGCTCAGAGCCATTTGAACCATTTTTTATTTCAATAGTGTTACAAGTCCATTTTTGTTCATTGCGAGAGACAGAGTCATAAAGTTAAATCAGCGCTGAAAAATCTGCAGTTGAGATACCAGAAATATTCAAGCATATGACTTCTTGCTAGAGATGAACCTTCCTTTCTGTTTGTTTGGATCATTAATTTCAGAATCACTATAGGCAGAAAAGTGGGAGCAATGGACTTGTACCACTATTGAATAAGCTCTTCATATATGATGAAAATTGTGAAGCGTGGTGGTACGTCAGTACAGAGTTATTAAATCATAATCGAATATCGTTAATGCAGTAGCAATCCGAATGGCGGCGAATAATGAAAAAGAAAATCCTAATCTGGGGAAGCTACTATCAACAGCACAGTGAATGCATTATGCATTATGCAGTGTCGTCGTAACTGCCGCCTGCCTCAATTCTGCTGTGCAGCGAGCTACCTTAATTTAAGTATTAACTGTATTTTTCTTACTTGTCACTTCTTCTTCCGTGTGTATTTGCTTTTAGGAAGCATTAATTGTCGGGTGCTATTAATAGTGGTCCATAGATTTCGTGTTTGTCTTGAATACAGTCAGAGAGAGTCCCTTTAGTCAACCATAGTGCCAGTAGAGTCAGTGTCGTCGTAACTGCCGCCTGCCTCACGTCTGCTGTGCAGCGAGCTACCTAAATTTAAGTATTAACTGTATTTTTCTTACTTGTCACTTCTTCTTCCGTGTGTATTTGCTTTTAGGAAGCATTAATTGTCGGGTGCTATTAATAGTGTTCCATAGATTTCGTGTTTGTTTTGAATACAGTCAGAGAGAGTCCCTTTAGTCAACCATAGTGCCAGTAGTGCTAGTGTTTGTTTTCAATACAGTCCAGAGACACGTAGTGCTATTTTCATTGTTTTCTATAAGAAGTGGCTAGCAACCACAGTTTAGTGAATAAACAGCCGCCTTTAGTGAATTAGCAGTCTAGTTAAAGGTTGATTAACTCTCTTCAGTAAATTGATTTCTTAGGATGGATAGGATGTGTGACTGCTGTGTACGGACGCAGGAGGAGCTGGCCACTGTTCGCGAACAGCTGAGCGTGTTGATGGCCGCGGTCAGCCGTCTTCAGGCTGCTGCCTCGGAGTGTAGCGGCAGTGGGGAGTCTGGTGCGTCGCAAGGTACACCCCAGGTGTTACATGCTTCACCCACTGTCCCTGCTGTCGAGACATCTTCGCGGGTACCGGGCGCGGTTGGGCCACCCTCTCCCCAAGGGGAGTGGCGGGTTCAGCGGCGTTCGCGGCGCACGAGGCGGAGGGTCAATGTGGAGGCTGGCCGTGTGGCATCGCCCGCTCTGCCTGTGAGTGGACATGTGGCTGCTGCTTCAGCAAAGTCCGAGCAGGCACACGGGGGGAGGGGTTTATTAGTTATTGGGAGCTCCAACGTTAGGCGGGTGATGGAGCCCCTTAGGGAAATAGCGGGAAGGTCGGGGAAGAAGGCCAGTGTTCACTCTGTCTGCTTGCCGGGGGGTCTCATCCGAGATGTGGAGGAGGCCCTACCGGCGGCGATAGAGAGCACTGGGTGCACCCGACTGCAAATTGATGCTCATGTCGGCACTAATGACTCCTGCCGTCTGGGTTCAGAGGTCATCCTCAGTTCGTACAGGCGGTTGGCGGAATTGGTGAAGGCGGAAAGCCTCGCTCGCGGGGTGAAATCAGAGCTAACTATTTGCAGTATCGTTCCCAGAACCGATCGCGGTCCTCCGAGTGGAAGGCTTAAACCAGAGGCTCAGACGATTCTGCGGAGGTCTGGGGTGCAAATTTCTCGACCTCCGCTATCGGGTGGAGAAATGTAGGGTCCCCCTGAATAGGTCAGGCGTGCACTACACGCCGGAAGCGGCTACAAGGGTAGCGGAGTACGTGTGGAGTGCACATGGGGGTTTTTTAGGTTAGAGAATCCCCTCCCTAGGCCCGACAAGACGCCTCCTGAGATGCGGCAAGGTAGGAGTAGGCAAAATGCAACAGGGAATAACAATATTAATGTGCTAATAGTAAACTGCAGGAGCGTCTACAGAAAGGTCCCAGAACTGCTCTCATTAACAAACGGTCACAACGCCCATATAGTACTAGGGACAGAAAGTTGGCTGAAACCAGACGTAAACAGTAATGAAATCCTAAACTCAGATTGGAATGTATACCGCAGAGACAGGCTGGACAGTGAAGGAGGAGGCGTGTTTATAGCGATAAGAAGTGCAATAGTATCGAAGGAAATTGACGGAGATCCGAAATGTGAAATGATTTGGGTGAAGGTCACGGTTAAAGCAGGCTCAGACATGGTTATTGGATGTCTCTATAGGCCCCCTGGCTCAGCAGCTGTTGTGGCTGAGCACCTGAAGGATAATTTGGAAAATATTTCGAGTAGATTTCCCCACCATGTTATAGTTCTGGGTGGAGATTTTAATTTGCCGGATATAGACTGGGAGACTCAGACGTTCATAACGGGTGGCAGGGACAAAGAATCCAGTGAAATTTTTTTAAGTGCTTTATCTGAAAACTACCTTGAGCAGTTAAACAGAGAACCGACCCGTGTCGATAACATATTAGACCTTCTGGTGACAAACAGACCCGAACTATTTGGAAAAGTTAATGCAGAACAGGGAATCAGCGATCATAAAGCGGTTACGGCATCGATGATTTCAGCCGTAAATAGGAATATTAAAAAGGGTAGGAAGATTTTTCTGTTTAGAAAAAGTGACAAAAAGCAGATTTCAGAGTCCCTGACGGCTCAACACAAAAGTTTTGTCTCAAGTACAGATAGTGTTGAGGATCAGTGGACGAAGTTCAAAACCGTCGTACATAATGCTTTCGATGAGTATGTGCCAAGCAAGATCGTAAGAGATGGAAAAGAGCCACCGTGGTACAACAACCGAGTTAGAAAACTGCTGCGGAAGCAAAGGGAACTTCACAGCAATCATAAACATAGCCAAAGCCTTGCAGACAAACAAAAATTACGCGAAGCGAAATGTAGTGTGAGGAGGGCTATGCGAGAGGCGTTCAATGAATTTGAAAGTAAAGTTCTATGTACTGACTTGGCAGAAAATCCTAAGAAATTTTGGACTTATGTCAAAGCGGTAGGTGGATCAAAACAAAATCTCCAGACACTCTGTGACCGAGATGGTACTGAAACAGAGGATGACGGACTAAAGGCCGAAATACTAAATGTCTTTTTCCAAAGTTGTTTCACAGAGGAAGATTGCACTGTAGTTCCTTCTCTAGATTGTCGCACAGATGACAAAATGGTAGATATCGAAATAGACGACAGAGGGATAGAGAAACAATTAAAATCACTCAAAAGAGGAAAGGCCTCTGGACCTGATGGGATACCAGTTCAATTTTACACAGAGTACGCGAAGGAACTTGCCCCCCTTCTTGCAGCGGTGTACCGTAGGTCTCTCGAAGAGCGTAGCGTTCCAAAGGATTGGAAAAGGGCACAGGACATCCCCGTTTTCAAGAAGGGACGTCGAACAGATGTACAGAACTATAGACCTATATCTCTAACGTCAATCAGTTGTAGAATTTTGGAACACGTATTGTGTTCGAGTATAATGACTTTTCTGGAGACTAGAAATATACTCTGTAGGAATCAGCATGGGTTTCGAAAAAGACGGTCATGTGAAACCCAGCTCGCGCTATTCGTCCACGAGACTCAGAGGGCCATAGACAGGGGTTCACAGGTAGATGCCGTGTTTCTTGACTTCCGCAAGGCGTTCGATACAGTTCCCCACAGTCGTTTAATGAACAAAGTAAGAGCATATGGACTATCAGACCAATTGTGTGATTGGGTTGAGGAGTTCCTAGATAACAGGACGCAGCATGTCATTCTCAATGGAGAGAAGTCCTCCGAAGTAAGAGTGATTTCAGGTGTGCCGCAGGGGAGTGTCATAGGACCGTTGCTATTCACAATATACATAAATGACCTGGTGGATGACATCGGAAGTTCACTGAGGCTTTTTGCAGATGATGCTGTGGTGTATCGAGAGGTTGTAACAATGGAAAATTGTACTGAAATGCAGGAGGATTTGCAACGAATTGACGCATGGTGCAGGGAATGGCAATTGAATATCAATGTAGACAAGTGTAATGTGCTGCGAATACACAGAAAGATAGATCCTTTATCATTTAGCTACAAAATAGCAGGTCAGCAGCTGGAAGCAGTTAATACCATAAATTATCTGGGAGTACGCATTAGGAGTGATTTAAAATGGAATGATCATATAATGTTGAGCGTCGGTAAAGCAGATGCCAGACTGAGATTCATTGGAAGAATCCTAAGGAAATGCAATCCGAAAACAAAGGAAGTAGGTTACAGTACGCTTGTTCGCCCACTGCTTGAATACTGCTCAGCAGTGTGGGATACGTACCAGATAGGGTTGATAGAAGATATAGAGAAGATCCAACGGAGAGCAGCGCGCTTCGTTACAGGATCACTCAGTAATCGCGAAAGCGTTTTGGAGATGATAGATAAACTCCAGTGGAAGACTCTGCAGGAGAGACGCTCAGTAGCTCGGTACGGGCTTTTGTCAAAGTTTCGAGAACATACCTTCACCGAAGAGTCAAGCAGTATACTGCTCCCTCCTACGTATATCTCGCGAAGAGACCATGAGGATAAAATCAGAGAGATTAGAGCCCACACAGAGGCATACCGACAATCCTTCTTTCCACGAACAATACGAGACTGGAATAGAAGGGAGAACCGATAGAGGTACTCAAGGTACCCTCCGCCACACACCGTCAGGTGGCTTGCGGAGTATGGATGTAGATGTAGATGTAGATCTAGCCACCATGACAGAACGAGTTTATATGCCATTCAGCTCTGCAGGTGATTGAGACATTTGAAGAATGTTTTGTAGTATCGTGGTTCCACTCTAAGTTCGACAGTGATAATCGATACCACAGATATTAGCGAGGGGTCGCTGCAATCCGCAACGAACAATGGGAGGCGCTCACACTCCAGAAGACCATGCCTCCCTCTCGGCAATGCAGTGCCCTCACACCGAGTTCAATATAGTGTCGAGGATGCAAGTGCTCCCATTTCGAAACCTCAGGTACAACAGTCAACATCATCGTATAGGACAGTGGCAGTTAAAGTTTATGATGAGATGTTCATTCGTAAATGTCGCATTTTGTAACGCAAGCGAGCAGAAACTGTGTAAGTGATGCTTTCATAGTAAATGACTGTTGTGAACTGCCAAGCAATCCTGTGGCAAAGAAATGTGTAAAAGTTAAGTAAATCTTTTATTCAGTTGTGTAATAAAGTGAACTAATATTTCATGTGTTCTAGTTTGATGAGTCTTCTGCCAGAGCAATCAAAGAATCCACAATTATGGCCAGATGGAAATTTTTCAGATACTTAAGGGAGACAAAAATTTGGTTGTGATGAGCTACAGGAATTCGGTGGGAGGAAAAGGGAGAGAAGGAAAAATAATAAGGGATATGGACTGGGATAAAGGAATGAAAGAGGAAGTTACCTGGTAAAATTTTGCGCAGAACTTAATTTAATCATTGCTAACACTTGGGTGAAGAATCGTGAAAGAAGGTTCAATACGTGGAAGAGGCCTTGGCAAACTGGAAGGTTTCCGATTGATTCTATAATGCGAAGACGGAGATTTAGAAATCATACGCAAAAGAAAGACATTTCAATATGCAGACGTGCACCTCGACCGTAATTTAAAGATTATAAATTGTAGATTAGAAATGGAGAAATAGCAAAAAGGTAGGAAACTAAGTAAATGTTACCTGGACCAACCTAAAAAACCAGAGTTTCAGATGGAGTATTACGCAACGTTAACTGAAACAGTAGAGTAACACAATAGAAAACGAATAGGTGGCACTGGGAGATGAAATAGTGAAGGCAGCAGTGATCAGATAAATAAGAAGTCCAGGTTTAGTAGAGGTCCTTGGAGAGCACAAGAAATTTGATGAACGATAGGAGAAAATATAAAAAAAAAACAGCAAATAGAGGAGGCCAAAGGGAATATGGTAGAAATGCCTGAAAATGAGACTGATGGAAAGCGCAGAAAGGGTAAGCACGAATGGCTAGAGGGAAAATGCAATGTGGTGAAGCACGTATAAGTAGGTCAAAGATAGATGCTGCTCATAGGAAAAATGAAGAGCCCTTTAAAGAAACAAGATCCAACTGTATGAATATCAATAGATGAAATAGCCTGCAAGTGCCAAGCAAAAATGGGAAAGCTGAAAGGTAGATGGAACATAATAATACAAACGGGTCTGTATATAAGGAAAGAAGGTTGAGGACAGTATTATGGAAATAGATGACGAAGTTGGTGAAGATTTGATACATGGTAAGATACTGCGAGAAGAATTTGACAGCGCACTCAAAGAAGTGGAAAGAAGGCTCTAGAACAGACGACATCCTTAGGAGAATCAGTCATGACAAAACTATTGCACGTAGTGTGTAAGATATGTGAGGCAGGAGAAATACCCTCAGACTTCAGGAAAAATGTAATAATACCATTTATAAATAGGTAGCTGCTGGAAAGTGTGAATATCACGTAACCATCAGTTAAATAAGCCAAGCTTGCAAAACACTGACATGAATTAGAGAAGAACAGGAAAAACTGGGAGAGACTTATCTTGGAGAGTATTAGTCTGCGTTCCGGAGAAATGCAAGAACACGAAACGAAGTACTAATACTGAGACTTGTGTTAGAAAATAGCTCTTGAAATGTTGCTGTATAGAAGAAACCTGATGATCTGATGGGTAAAACGACTAACAACGAGGAGTTGCTGACTCGAATTATGACATTTGTAGACTCTGAGAACGCTCTTTACTCTGTGGAATAGACTGTTTGAAATTTACTATTTATGCAGAAACCCCACTGCAGTATAAGTGTGGGAGAACATGAAAGGGAAGCCATAGCTGAGAAGGAAGTTGTGAGTGAGCCGGATTGCAGACTGTTCACGACGCCATGAAATCTGTACACTGAGGATGCTGTGAAGAAAACCAAGCAGAAATTTGAAAAATAAGTTGAAGTTCAGGAGCGAGAAACAAAAATTTTATGGTTTGCCGGTGAAATCATTGTTCTTTCAGAAACTGCAAAAGTCTTGGAAGAGTAGTTGAACTGAGTGGGTAGTGTCTGGAAAACAGTTTATGATGAACATCAATAAAAGTAATACCGAGGTAATGGAATGTAGTGGAAACAACACATACAATGCTGAGTAAATTACATCAGACAATGAGAGACCAAAAATAGTGGATGAACTTTTTTATTTTGGCAGCAAAATAACTGATGATGACGGAAGCAATGATGATGTAAAATGCAGACAGGTAAAAGCAAAATAACCGTTTACGATAAAGACAAATTTGTTGACATCTAATATAAATGTAAGAGTTAGGAAGTGTATTCTGAAGGTATTTATCTGAAGTGTAGCCTTGTATGGAAGTGAAATGCTGACGATGGCAATTTAGATAAGAAGAGAGTAGAAGCTTTTGAAATGTTGCGGTGTAGAAGAACCCTGATGTTTAGATGGGTAGAACGACTAACAGATGAGAAGTTGCTGACTCGAATTAAAAAAAGAAAACTTATGGTACCAAAAGTACGTATAAGTTGATAGGACACATCCTGAAGCATCAAGGATTGGTCATTATGGTAATGGATGGAAACGTTTGAGGGCGGGGAGGGGAAGGGGATACAATTCTAGATGGTGACCAAGGCTTGAACATAGCAATCAGATACAAATGGATATAGGTGGCCGTAGTTATGCAGAGATGAAGAGGCTGGCACGGGGTACAGTAATGTGAAGAGCTGCATCAAACCAGTTTTCGGAATGAGGGCTGTAACAGCAACAGAAACTACGATCTTTTTTGTTTAGAGAAGTGAACCGTTTTACATTTCTGAACATTAAAAATGAGTTAGCAATCTTTGCACGACCTTAAAATCTTATCAAGTTCTAACTGAATATTTGTGCAGATTTTCAGACAGTACTTCATGGCAGTTGGCTGCGTCATCTGCGAAATATCTGAGTTTACTATTAACGTTGTCTGTCACGTCATCAACATGCAATATGAATAGCACAGGTTCCAAAAACCTTCTTGGGTTCACATAAAACGCATGAAGTTAATTCTGCGTCTGACAGTGGCTATCATACAAGGTAACATGCTGCATCCTCTATGCCACGAAATCTTCATTCAAGTCACCAATTTAGTTTGAAAGCCTGTATCATCAAACGTTCATTAATAGGTGAGGGGGTGGCAGTGTCAAATTGTTTTCAGGAGTTAGGAAATACTGCGTCCATCTGACTATCTTAATATACGGCTTTTAGGACGTCATATTAGGTAATTAGTAGAGATGGTAATACAAAATTGTCTGTTCGGGAATCACAAGAGGAGGAAGTATCCTCGGAAAAGGTCAGGAGACAAGGGAAGATTTCATATTACATCATGGTCAGTCAGAGATTCAGAAATCAGAAATAGGATTGTATGGCACACCCAGATTCAGATGTAGATACAGATCCCAATTTAGTAATGACGAACGGACTGAAATTTAATATAAACGCCGGGAAGAACCAGCGTGGACTAAACTGGAACACTGAACTACTGAGAAAGGATAAGACGGTTTGGAGGAATAGTAGAGTAGGCAGTTCGGTTGAAGAGGAGTGGACATCTCGAAAAAAGCCTTGGGTCACAGAAGAAATATTTCAACTGATCGACATGAAGGAAGTGCAAAAATGTTCAGGGAAAAACAGGAATACTGCAACAGAAATCCCTTAGAAACGAAATAAAAACGAAGTACAGGAAAGTCAATGCGAAGCTGCTGCAGGAGAGATGTGAAGGAACCGAAAAAGAAATGATCGTCGGGAGAACTGACTCAACATGCAGAAAAATCAGTCTTCGATGAAAGTAAAAGCACTGTAACATTAAGAGTGCAACAAGAATTCCGATGTTGAACGCAGAGGAGAGATTAGATAGGTTGAAAGAATGCAATGAAGGCCTCTTTGAGGGCGAGAACTTGTCTTTTTACGAGCTAGAGGTAGTAATTGGAGTCGGTATGGAAGACAGAGGGGACCCAGTATTACAGTCAGAATTTAAAAGAGCTCTGGAAGAACTGAGATGAAATAAGGAAGAAGGGCTAGACAACATTCCATCGGAATCTGTGAAATCATTAAGGAAGTGGCAACCAAACGACTATTAAAAGTGGTCTGCGGTACCTACTTCCTGGCGACATATCATAAACCTTCCGGAAAAATATCATCCAACAATTTTCAAGATTGCAAAAGACCACAAGTACCAGAATTATCAGACAATCAAGTTAACAGCTTATCAATCAAACCTGCTGACAAGAATAATGAATAGAAGAATGGGAAAGGGAATCGAGGATCTGTTGAACGACGATCAGTTTGGCTTTAGAAAAGATAAAAACACCAGAAAGGCGTTGTGACGCTTGATAATGGAACCAAGACTGAAGAAAAATCAAGCAACTCTCATTGGAGTCGTCGACCCAGGAAAAGCATTCAACAATGTAAAATGGTGCAAGATGCTCGAAATTCTGAGGAAAATAGGAGTAAGCTCTAGGGAAGGACAGGTAATATACAATATGTACAGGAACCAAGAGAGAACAAAGTTCGACTTCAAGAGGGAAGTACTTGGATTAAAATGGTGTAAGACAGGAATACAGTCTTTCGCCCCTACTGTTCATCGAATGATGGATATAAAGGACAGGTTCATAAGTGGAATCTATTGAACAGAATAAACAGTCTAGTGAGTAGAGAATACGAATTGAGAGTAAACTGGAAGAAAAAGGTAATGAGAAGTAACGGAAATGAGAATAGCGAGAAACTTAAATTCAGTATTGATTAGCTCGAAGCAGACCAACTTAAGGAACTGTGCTACCTCGCAGCAAAAAAAAAAAAAAAAAAAAAAAAAAAAAAAAAAAAAAAAAAAAAAAAAACGAACGAAGCTAGGAGGACAAAGAAAGCAGACTAGCACAGCAAAGACTGTATTTCTGGCCAAGAGAATTCTACTGGTTTTAAACTGAGGAAGAAATTTCTGAGAATGTACCTTTAGAGCACGGCACTGTGTCGTAGTGAATCATGGACAGTGGGGAAACCAGACGACCATCGACGCGTTAGAGGTGTGATACTACAGAAGAATGTTGAAAATTTATTAGGGCTACTGGTAAGGAATGAGACGGTTCTCTGCAGAATCGACGAACAAAGGAATTTACGGAAACCACTGACGAGAAGAAGGGGCAGGACGATAGGATATGTGTTAAGACATGCCGGCCGCGGTGGCCGTGCGGTTCTGGCGCTGCAGTCCGGAACCGCGGGACTGCTACGGTCGCAGGTTCGCATCCTGCCTCGGGCATGGGTGTGTGTGATGTCCTTAGGTTAGTTAGGTTTAAGTAGTTCTAAGTTCTAGGGGACTTATGACCTAAGATGTTGAGTCCCATAGTACTCAGAGCCATTTTGTTAAGACATCAGGGAATAACCTTCATGATACTAGAGGGAGCTGTAGAAGGTTTTTTCCGACCTCAGCGATGCCGGAGATTTGACATTTTACCGGGTTCCTGATATTAACGGTACACTCGTGAAATGGTCATACGGGAAAATCCTCACTTCATCGCTACATCGGAGATACTGTGTCCCATCGCTCACGCGCCGTCTATAACACCACGTTCAAACTCACTCACATCTTGATAACCTGCCATTGTAGCAACAGTAACCTATCTAAAAACTGCGCCAGACACTTGTCATACATAGGCGTTGCCGACGGCAGCGCCGTATTATGCCTATTTACATGCCTCTGTATTTGAATATGCGTGCATATACCAGTTTCTTTGGCGCTTCAGCGTATGTTGGCTAGCCTTCACGCACTGAAAAAGTGCACATTGAGAGGTGTATGTGTTGTGAAAAGCATCAGTCACTCTCAGACATAGGGACGTGCAAGCCCTGACATTACAGATTTAAGCAGAATGAAAAATGTAAGGCCATGAAAAAGTTTCCCTAAATATTACCTCCAATGTAGCCACACAGCACACCATTCACATAAATTAACACAATGGATGAAAAGGGCCGGCATATATCCGTATAATATATTTAAGTGAATAAGAGAATGGGACCAACATGTGCCACTAATATATATTAGTACCCATTTGTAGCGACCCACAATGCAATGGGACTGTTTCTTTAAATGCGTGTTATTCAGTTCGCAGTGAACGCAACAGTTGAATCACCCAAACATAATTAACAGTATGACTTCAATACTTTTGGTATGTAAAATAATTGTGATTACGTAGGCTTTCCCGGAGTAATAAGTCTTGAAAGTCTCTTCGGGTTTGCTGCCGGATCCTAAAATCAACTTGACTCCATATTTCGGCGATCCAACTGGTCGCCATCTTCAGGAAAATGCTGCTTCTGCTGATGAGCCCCGCTGTGAACTGACGCCAGGCCACAAATCGACGTCCTATATAGGCCACCGTTCAGTACATGGCGCCGTGTACTGAACGGTGGCATATATAGGACGTCGATTTGTAGCCTGGCGTCAGTTCTCAGCAGGACTCATCAGCAGAAGCAGCATTTTCCTGAAGATGGCGACCAGTTGGATCGCCGAAATACCGAGTCAAGTTGATTTTAGGATCCGGCAGCAAACCCGAAGAGACTTTCAAGATGTAAAATAATTGTTGGGTGATATGGTGCTACCACTCTTAAGACATCAGCGACCAGCTACACAGCAATCCATGTCACCTTACCCTGTTCAGCTGTGAAAAAAAAAAAAAAAAACTAGACTGCAAAGATTGTGCAAAATTCTACCATTTGTTTCCAGTCGCACTTCATTGCAGGAATTTAACCGTCCGGTATAACTTTGACCTCTACTTTGCCTAAGCTCACGTCAACAAATTCATGATATTGGTTACTTTACTTTGCAAGCAGAACAGCTACAAAGAAAAGTAAGCCAATCTCAACGTAACAAAATCACCTAGTAAATCTGCTTCTTTAGTACGAGCAAAATTTAAAACACGATAATATGAACTGCAATTAACATTATGTCATAACCTGTCTTATCAGAACAGCATGCTTCTTCAAATAAGTTTCCGATACCAAACACGTCTTGACGTAACTAGAACTGGAATCCGTAACAGGAATGCCACAGGTACGGTCAACATTCTTTTGAATGAGCAAGAACATGGTATTCTTTACCATTAAGGCACGTGATTGGCTGACCAAAGACAAAAATTGTAACGCAGTGGGCAAACAAAGAGTTTACATAAGTATCAGAATAGATATACGCTGGAGCTGGCAATAGTTCACAGATAGCTGAAAAATAGACGTTATAGATCTTGAAAAATGAAAACAGCTGATGAGAAAATGTATTGATCCAACAACAGGCATCTTCATCACCCCTTAATGAGTTGAAAAAAAATTGCATGTGCACTGGTGGAGACCACCAGTAAACATTCCGAATCTCTGCATTAATTCAAAATGTTATACCTAGTCACAAGAAGGTGATAAAAGCTGAGTTCTAAAACAAATGTTTGAAAATACTGGGTACATTATCACATTCCTCACTGCTGATTATGTACAGTTACGTTTATGATATCTAATGTTTTCTTGGAAAGCTTACTAATATTACAGAATATGTAAGGAATCTCTGTCAATTATCCAAATATTGTGCTTGAAAGGCATACTTACGTAAAATCAATAACGAAAATGTAATAACTATTCAAGATTCAATTAAAAACAGCCTTTATAATCACATACAACTACATGAAGTTTAAATGGTAATAAGTGACTCTCCTTTATTTTAAAATGTCTGCTACAAGATTAAATTTCAATGGAAGCAGTAAATGTTCATTGCGTAATTCAGAAATAGAAAAATGTCAGCAAGCAGTGCAATATTTGAAAATACAATTGAGCTCCATTTGATCATCAGTCTAAAACAATTCCAAAAATGCTGGTAAGATGAGTTCGTAGTCTCAACTGAAAGGTACGCTAGACTATATATCTTCAATAATACTGAATATTTTTATACAAAAAATAAGAAATACTTTGTCAGACATTTCTTTATTTTTTGGCTTTGTGGGCAACATCTCTACAATCAAGGGGGACACCAGTAGGATAAAAGTAACTGCCTTCTCAGAAATTGACGCAATACAAAATTTTCACTATAGAGGTCCTGATTTTTTAATAATTTGTCATTACTTACAACTGGTGGTGAACGAATCATAGAAAATATTGAGAAAAGACAACCCTTCTGTTTCTTGAGGCAACAAAGTATATCGATCCTGTCCACTTAAGATGGCAGCTCATCATAGGCTACCTCTCGACTGCAATGACATCTTACGGTCTGGCTACACACTACACTCCCGAGTGTTAATTTAATTCCTCTCGACCATCAGGAGGTGTATTCCGTACACATATTTGGACACTGATCCACGGGTGAGAGGTAATGTCTGCAAACGACTGATTGTGATGGTAACATGTCATTCAGTCTGAAGTTAGTGGCAGTGTGCCTCCCCCCCCCCCCCCCCGCCCCTGCAATGGATTATCCATGAGGCTCCATTCTCCTTTTGCTATTATATCCACTTCCAAATAATCCCTCTTCTTGTTATCTCTATCTGATCCTGATATTACAAAATTGAATATGGTAAGTTTGATTTTTTCATCAGTTACCCTTACGCTTAACATTATCATTGCCTATATCTATAGAATCTCGCCAACAAATGCGTATATTGCACCACCAATTATTGATGTCATACTTAATGATCAATAACAAGAGAAGGAACCCTCACAAATTCTCTAACTCACTTCAAGAACTCAACACCATCAGGACATTAGTAGATACAGTTTTCTAGATTAACATTATATTTACGTGAAAATTTAAACTGAAATCACACAAGGCTCTTAAAAGGCATCTAACTTAATTCCTATGAGTACACAACAAGTCTGATACACATAGGACAATGTTCACACATTCATCTTATGTTAGTTCAAATAAACACCTTCCTATCCACTCACAGCAGCTATGACTCTCCCACGCTACATACCACCGTAACTTAAGTACAATTATGTCCCTAGGTACCACAAGCTATGGGCCCAAAGCTACCTATACTGACTCCTTTCACAGGTCAGAATCTCAGGTAAATTTCCTTCACATATATGGATATTCTCATCCCCTGAAACCATTCCATTAGACGGCACAAAACAAAACACACAGTAAATTGGTTATTTACAAATACAGCAATTTAGTTATTGTAACAACATTACCTCTTTACATTAGCAATAGATCAGTTTGGACAATGCAGTTACCAGATACCATCTCTTTATATGTCACCTAACAGACACCAGTTCCCTTCTAGTGTGATACACTGTCCGTCTTTCGAAAAAGACGGTCATGTGAAACCCAGCTCGCGCTATTCGTCCACGAGACTCAGAGGGCCATAGACACGGGTTCACAGGTAGATGCCGTGTTTCTTGACTTCCGCAAGGCGTTCGATACAGTTCCCCACAGTCGTTTAATGAACAAAGTAAGAGCATATGGACTATCAGACCAATTGTGTGATTGGATTGAGGAGTTCCTAGATAACAGGACGCAGCATGTTATTCTCAATGGAGAGAAGTCTTCCGAAGTAAGAGTGATTTCAGGTGTGCCGCAGGGGAGTGTCATCGGACCGTTGCTATTCACAATATACATAAATGACCTGGTGGATGACATCGGAAGTTCACTGAGGCTTTTTGCAGATGATGCTGTGGTATATCGAGAGGTTGTAACAATGGAAAATTGTACTGAAATGCAGGAGGATCTGCAGCGAATTGACGCATGGTGCAGGGAATGGCAACTGAATCTCAATGTAGACAAGTGTAATGTGCTGCGAATACACAGAAAGATAGATCCTTTATCATTTAGCTACAAAATAGCAGGTCAGCAACTGGAAGCAGTTAATACCATAAATTATCTGGGAGTACGCATTAGGAGTGATTTAAAATGGAATGATCATATAATGTTGATTGTCGGTAAAGCAGATGCCAGACTGAGATTCATTGGAAGAATCCTAAGGAAATGCAATCCGAAAACAAAGGAAGTAGGTTACAGTACGCTTGTTCGCCCACTGCTTGAATACTGCTCAACAGTGTGGGATCCGTACCAGATAGGGTTGATAGAAGAGATAGAGAAGATCCAACGGAGAGCAGCGCGCTTCGTTACAGGATCATTTAGTAATCGCGAAAGCGTTACGGAGATGATAGATAAACTCCAGTGGAAGACTCTGCAGGAGAGACGCTCAGTAGCTCGGTACGGGCTTTTGTCAAAGTTTCGAGAACATACCTTCACCGAAGAGTCAAGCAGTATATTGCTCCCTCCTACGTATATCTCGCGAAGAGACCATGAGGATAAAATCAGAGAGATTAGAGCCCACACAGAGGCATATCGACAATCCTTCTTTCCACGAACAATACGAGACTGGAATAGAAGGGAGAACCGATAGAGGTACTGAAGGTACCCTCCGCCACACACCGTCAGGTGGCTTGCGGAGTATGGATGTAGATGTAGATGTAGATGTGATGCCTCTGTATAGACTGTGTACAAAGCAGCATCCATGTTAGACTCATCATTAGTCTCACGGCTTCTTTCCTTGGTATTCTCGTTTTATCTACACACAAAACAAGAATTATAAAGGAAAGATTGATACTCGGAAACGTAACCCTACGTTAATCTTCTATCATAGAAAATATAAATATTGAAGACACTTCAGAAAAACTGTTTACCTAATTAGGAGCTCCCTCACTATGCTACCTAACATTATTATTCGCACAACAGCTTCACATTCGAAACATGATGCACGCCCTATCAATTTCGTGTCCTTGGTGTTTCCAAAACTCTTGAATTTGAGTGTGCATATACACTGCACTATGAATTGTCCAGCATAAATGTGAAATAAATTAAACTTCACTGCATGTTGCCTTCTGGACAGTTCGTGCAATTTTACTAAGACCTTCTAACCAGGCTGGAACAGTTTTACCGATATTTTTCATTTGTCATTGCTTTGATGCCTCTCTGCAGCATTTCTAATATTTTCCAATGCCAATCTCACCACATCACTGTGCCTCAATTTAGTGGGAACTGGAAATGGTATATTTTTCTCCTATCGAATCTGATGAAAACTAGTTATGTCACCAAGAAAGAGAGCGATGTTGAATCATCCAGAAAGCCATTTATCGTTTTCTCAAATATGTGCAAAAGTGAATTCCATGATCTGAGACATCGTTGCAAACACAGCCGGCATAGTTTGCAAGCTTCTTTATGAACTGCTCAGAGGAAATTGATGGGTGAGATGAAATGTAAATTGTATGAATTTTTTCTGACGTAAATTGTGGTCCATTACCAGAGACCATTTTGTCAACATCGTTAATTTGTGTAGAAAATCACGCAGGAATGCACAAACAACCGATCGAATTGTAGCTTTCCTTAGTGGTGTGAGTGAAAATCAATACAACAGCAAAAAAACATAAGAATAACCTTGGATCAGTATCTAAGAATTTCTTGTTCAGTAATCGTATGAATTTGCGTCAAGTTAATTTTTGACTGCTTTTTTGAATAGATATACTTTTCGCTTATTTTTGGAGGGTTTGGGGATTACAGTAATCAATCTCGCTAGGACACCCCTGTGTTCACCAATCCCTGTATCGGTTATGATGCTCGTTATTAACTCAGGATTATTTGTTGCGAAGAGGTCATGTGTGTTTTCACGACCGTTGATTATTCGCGTGGCTCATGAACTAACTACTCGAAATAATTTTCAAAGAACGCGTTTAGCACAATTTCGGATGATATTTTATGCGTACCTCCGGAATTACACATGTATTTTCGCAAATATATCGAGGGTAAATTAAAGTCACCACCAACTATTATCGTATGAGCCGGGACGTGTTTGATATCAAACTCAACTTTTCTTTGAACCTTTCAGCAACTGTATCACATGAAGTGGGAGGTCGGTAAAAGGATCCTATTATTATTTTATACCGATTGCCAACAATGGCCTCTGCCCATACTAACTCACAGGAAGTATCTACTTCAATTTCGGGACAAGTTAAACTACTTCTAACAGCAACAAACACGCCACCGCCCACCGTGTTTAGCCTATCCTTTCGGAACACCGTTAGGTTCTTTGCAAAAATTTCGGCTGAGCCTATATCCGGCTTTAGCCAGCTTTAAGTGCCAATATCGATTTGTGCATCAGTGCTTTCTATTAGCTCTGGTACTTTCCCAACACAGCTACAACAATTTACAACTGTTATGCCAATGGTTCCTGCAGCTACGTTCTTCCTGTGTTTGGCCTGCACCCTTTGCGACTGAAGCCCTTTCTGTGTTTTACTGAGACCCTCTAACCTAAAAACCGCCAAGTCCACGCCACACAGCCCCTGCTACGCGTGTGGCCGCCTCCTGCGTATAGTGGTCAGCTGACCTATTCAGTCGAACCCGATACCCAACCATTCTTTGGTGCAAGTCTACACGGTCGCAGAACCGTCTAGGTCCGCAATCGGTCCTGTTGACTATGCCGCAAATGGCCAGCTCTACTTTCATCTTGCAAGCAAGACTCGCAGCCTTTACTGCTTCTGTTAGCCGTTCGAAATCAGAGAAAATCTCTTTGATCCAAAGTGACACGCATCATTGGTACCAACGTGAGCAACCACCTGCAGTTGGCTGCACCCTGTGCTCCTCATGGCATCCAGGAGGACCCTTTCCACATCTGGAATGACTCCACCTGGTATGCACACGGAGTGCACATTGGTTTTCTTTCCCTTCTTGTCAGCCAAGTCCCCGAGGGGCCGCATAACGCACCTAAAGTTGGAACTCTTAACTACCAATGATCCCACCCCTCTGTGATTGCCCGGATCTTGCAGGCTAAATGGTTTTCTCTGAAACAGGACAGGTGACAGCATCTGGCTCAGCAACACTGTTAGCCATAGGCATCACCTGGAACCTGTTTGTCAGGCAAACCGGGGAGGCCTTACGTGAGGCCGGCTGGGAAGTCTTTTTCCGCCTGATTCGCCCCGGGGCGACCTCCCACTCGTCCACAGGTGAGGGGTCAACCTCAGGCAGAGCAGTAACTGGCTTGGCCACCGGTGAGGACCGATTGGAGGACTCTGACGTACTGGACACAAAATCGGATTACCTTCCGACGCAAACTAAAACACGAAAACTGTGGCTATTAGATTTTAAATTTACACGCAGAAACTCAAGAAACTAAACTGTTAAAGCACACAAAATTATCTTCTGGTCAGGAACTCGTAAATGTCACAAAAGCGACTACTTCCCTCTTTCTTCTCTTTACTCTCTGATATTTTCTTTTCTAAACTAAGTGTTAACTCGTAAATATTCTTCTTTAAACTCGTATTAATGTAGTATGACATGACACCTGTTCCTGAATTTCAGTAACAGTTTCTCATTAGGTAATATTTCAAACCTTTCTATCAAATTAGTCTGACTCATGCTACTCTCATAAATTAGAAAAGTAGTTTATAACTACTTTAATTATTCATTAATAAATAAAAGAAACTGGGACTGAGCTTCTTCAATAATGGAAAGCTTAACTTCAACATTAGAAACTCTCCCATGAAACTTTGTATGTAATTCGTCTGTCTGTTGTATACCCAGTGCATTAACGTTACCTACAATAATGGACTCACATCGTTGTTCTAACCTACTTACTGGTACATATACAGCACTAAGATTGGCTTACTATTCTATTGAAATACCTACAAGTTTTTCCCTTAACCTATCTGTACTATGTTTCGGTTCGTCAGCACTAATTTCTGTTTTGTCATAAAGTTCTCTCACATTAACGCCTGCTAGATTCCAATTTCTCACTAAGTTGCTTTGCACTCGCTTCACTACTTGCCCCAATTTTATCGCTTACAGATGTCATCCACATGTTGAAAAAATCTATATCAACAGTAATATTTCAAACCGCATTAGTTACTTGTTGTTCAGTTTGAAAAGAACAAGCGTAGAAGCACCATAACTACGAATATAGTCATGTGGCTAAGCCACAAGAGAAATAACTTCGCCCTCAATCATGACAACAATATTAGTATACTGAATTTCAATATTAACATCATTGTTACAGCACATTCACTTTACCTACTAGACATACTGACTGAACTGCTATTAAGTACAGTATCACTTCCCTGTGGCCAGCCGGAGTGGCCGAGCGGTTCTAGGCCCTTCAGTCTGGAACCGCGCGACCGCTACAGTCGTAGGTTCGAATCCTGCTTCGGGCATGGATGTGTGTGATGTCCTTAGGTTAGTAAGGTTTAAGTAGTTCTAAGTTCTAGGGGACTGATGACCTAAGATGTTAAGTCCCATAGTGCTCAGAGCCATTTTTGAAATTCCCTGTGTAGAAGCAACTGACACGAGATGTGCATCAGAGTGTTCTGTAGCTTTGGATTCTAAACATTTCCTACTTTTCTCAAAATGGTTTCTTTCAGTCTCTCTCTAGTTATAATTTCCCCCATGTTTTCTGATTACTGATACCAACAACACTCAAGGATAAAACTCAAAATGATGAAAGTTAAAAAAAAGAAAAAATTCACATGACTATAATAATTTAAAAATAAAATATCCAACAGAAACTTCCAAATAATTATAAACAACCTACTTGATTCTCAAGAAATTGAAGAATACCACTCAGAATCTCCTCTCGCTAATATCAGTAACCAACAAAAGCAAGAATACAACAAAAAATAATGCTATATGAAAAAAGTGGAGAATAATTACAATATGTTGAGAATAGCTAAAATAACGATGAAGAACTAAAATGGTAAGAAATCTCATCCAACACCTTCAGCAAAAGCACTGCCTGACACTCTTGAGAACTGTAGTAATTTCAGCAATTGCTCAATAAACTTAACACCACCTCATATCTTGATTTTCACACAGGCTTTCCAATTCCAGAAAAAATTTCTGAAACTGACAAATAAATAATTCAATGTGATACATTATAAGTCAGTCATCATGACTATCATGCATGAATTATGCGCAAATATCTCCTCAATCATCTCTGTAGAACGAGTCCTTCCTTATAAGTCACTCAGGAGAGATAGATGGAGAGGAGGGAGTTGAAAGTTTTCCCATCTCAAAATTCTGATTTTCAAAGAAGAATGACAGTCCAAATTAATTCTTGTCACTATGAACTCTGCCTTAAGGCAAACAGTTGCCAAATGTAATTTATTATACAAACATCTTCTTGCTGGAATCCATTGAAGGAGACCACAATCCCGAACACTTCTCCAGTCATGAAGATACGTGTATCTTGTACTAACGCTAAAATATGAAAACATAAATCGCGTATGACACAGAGCATTTGAAAGGAATAATATTAACACTTCAAAGAAATCCTATCTGAGTAGTATAAGTCAATGTTTCCCCAGAACACAACACAAGATAATTACCAACGAGACAAGAACAACCAAACAATACCTTAAGTCAGTTAAACACTTAAGTAATGCCCTCTTGCGCATCAGAAACTGTATACCTTCCATTTCACAATCTATTGTCATCAAACCTCGATAACGTCTTACACTGTATAACCAAGAATATTATTTCAAGTCATAAACTACACATAAATTGCGTTCACCATCTCCAAAATGTGTGCAAAACTATAGCTTCACTGACTTGTTATCAGTACACTGTTGGTAATAAGATTGATTACGGCAGTCTACAGGTAAAAATCGTGAATTAAATTAGTAAATATTATGACAACATGAGGTAATCTGCGTGTAATGTTATTTTAACTCGTAAGAAGAAGAAAACTAAGAAGTAGTACAGTAAAGATTAGCTGAGATTCTGGTGGGCAGCACAGGCAGTTCAAGTATCGAATAAATTCGATGTGATCAGAAAATTTCAAGAAATACATTGACAGAGGTCATCTAAAAATAAAAAAAAGTGTGTGCTTTGTGAAAAGCGTGAAACACTGTCAGAGGTACTAATGTGTAAGTCCTAATATTATAGGCATATGCGAACTGTAATATTTAATGGCCATGAAAATGTTTCTGATTCTATCTGAATTGAAACAGTAACGCAAAAGTAGTTATACAGCACGTACATTCACATTAATTAATGTATTAGATGAAAAACGGCCTCCATGTATCCATATAAGGTAGAATACGAGTACATTCTGGTACATGAACAGTTGCATGGCTCCTTCATGTGATACTAATTGTTATAAAATTGTCGCTTGTAGTGATCCACAGTGCAATGAGGGTGTTGCCCCAAATGTCTATCATCAGTTCACAGTGGATGCAATAGCTAATTATATAAAGGAAATCATTC
Source organism: Schistocerca cancellata (assembly GCF_023864275.1). NCBI lineage: Eukaryota > Metazoa > Arthropoda > Insecta > Orthoptera > Acrididae > Schistocerca > Schistocerca cancellata. Next base: position 99,858,533 of record NC_064630.1, on the reverse strand, counting down.
AACAGAACTCCATCTCTCACACATAAAATAATGATTCAGTGATACAGTTCTACCACTTCTAACATATCAGCAACGGGCAACACAGCAAATTCACGTCACCTCACCTCGTTGATCTATTGGAAAGCTAATTAGCATAGAAGAGGTGTGCTGTTTCTATCTTGTTTTCAACCCTGTTCCATAGCATGAATTTAATCATCAGGATAACTTCCAGTAAGTTGCTACCTTGTCTAACATAGTGTCAACAAGATGTTCTTACTGAAGTGCAGGTAAGTAAATCAAGAAAAAAGAAATTATCTAGCAATGACTGTGCAATACATGCCACTAAAATAAGTATATTTTTTCTCAAAAATATAGACACAAGTTACATTACTCTTTATACAAGCAAGCTCCCATTGTCAGAAAAATAATCCAATCTCAACATAACAAACATACCCGGTACATTTGTAAAATTTATTATGAACAGAATTTAATGCACAGTATGAACTGAAGCTAACATGATCTCATAATCAGACTTCAAATGTTTGATAATTTGCTACCAATTAAATCTTACACTACTGCAATTAAACATGTGGAGTTGTATAGGATCATGAAATGTGATCTAGGAGCATCATTACCACACTGTGCTTACAATGGAACTACAAACAGCTGAGGGGCCATGAAAGTAAAAAGCTGACATGATCATGGTGTATGGAGAAAGTAGGAAGAATGAAATTCGTACCTGCAGAATGTATGTGGAAGATATCCCAACAGACGTCAACCTTCTCGGCAATTATTTACCAACGTCTTCAACCAGTAATGTCGAAGTGGTAGTGTAACACCTAGTAGATGAAGGAAACAAGTGATGAGAGGAGACAAGGTAATTAATATTCCTGCTGCTGTTGCATTAGCTCCCACGCAATCGAATGAGGAAGTGGCACGAGTCAGGCAAATGACCTATGCATTCTTATCGACATATGTTTCATCCCTATCACATCTCTCTCCATCAAGAGCTACATGAAAACTATTATGAGAACAGTGTTAACTTCTGTACGTGGGCATTACGACAGGATACTCCAGATGCATCATGTGTCTTGTTTTGTGATGATGTCTCATTTAGCAATCATTGCCAGGTAAACCACCAAAACATGCACTATTGATCTGCTAACAATCCCAGTTAGCTTCGTCAAATGAAACATTGACATCCATGAAGTGTAAACACGTAATGTGGGATAGTGAAACATCAGTTCATAGGTCAATTTTTCATAAATGGAAAATTGAACATGCACAAGTTTTGCAGCCTCATTAGAGACTGCCTTTCACAGATGCTAGAAGACATTGCTCTGTAGACTAGGAGGAATCTGTGGTATCTAAATGATGGCTTTCCGCCCTTAGTGCATAAAGTACTGTATTCATGAATTGTTTCCCAATCGTTGCATTGGATGCATGTATTGCGCTGCCTGTGGTCATTCTGAACACAATCTGTGTTGGTTAATTGTCTTGTTAATGACCAGAATCCACATACCTAGTCTGTACACTTGTGTTGTTCTTTAGAGTGTGCTACCAATGTATGCACATATATATGTGTATGACCAGGATGTTGTCCCAAATCCTACGATGGATTTAAACTGAATTTGGCACAGAAACAGCAGCTTGGAGTATAAGTACTGTGAGGTTTCCAACCTTATAGCAGAAATAGAGGTGAGGATACAGGCAAGACTGTGTGTTTGTATTGTGAGGTTTACAACCTTACAGCAGAAATAGAGGTGAAGATACAGGCAAAACCGTGTGTTTTCAACCCCTTGGTGTACAGGATGCCCTGCACAACAGGCATGTTGTATGGTAACAGTATCAGCCTACCAGATCAACCTGATTTACAGGGGAGTCTATATGTCAGGGGCAAATAAATTTTTCAGGACCCCAACATATAGGACACACTGCTTGGCAGGTGTGATGTGCTGTGTCAGTATTAGCCTGCTTTTCTGTCCTGCTTTGCATTGCAACCTATATTTCAGGGGCTAATAAATAATTTTCAAGCCCCTGATGCATAGCCTTTGGTGAATGATTGGTGTACTGAATTGTATTTCAAATGAGTGTGACTGAGGCAGCTTGAGATGGATAGAGACAGTGATGGAGAGAGAGGACAGAGAGAGGGGAGGAGAGGGAGAGGTGGAAAGTTGAGGGGGATAGTGGGAAGGTGGATAAAGAAATGGAGATGGAATGAGAAAGGGAAAAGAGGATATGGTCAGAGGGACAGAGGAGAGGCAGAATAGGAGATGATGAGACAGAGAGAATGGGGAGAAGCCGATAGAGACAGGAGGCTGAGGTGTACAGAGAAAAGGAGGAAGAAGTGGACACAGAGGAGGAAGAGAAGAGGTGTGTTTAATGTATATGTCGAATGTATAAGTAGGTGAAGTCATGGGGAGAGGCTAGTAACGGCTATAAATATTATTTGCTCCTTTATCTAAGTTTAAGGAGATAGGTCAATCTGAAGATAGATCAATGTGATGGTGATCACAATTGTAGAAACCGGTTACTGAGTTGAATTAAACCAATTTGCGATCAAAGGTTGTTTTGATTTCCTTGTATTACAAACCACAGACTTGCAGAATCAATGCTGAACTGTGATCCAAAAGTGGACCAACATTCTATCCAAGCAGATAGTCATAAAGTTCTGGTTTATCAGCGCAAATTTTTCGATGAAGTTTTACTGAGCCATCTGCATGTACTAAAGGCACCAACATATTAAATAACTCATCGCACTGACCTTCTTCCAAGTGTCAAACGACGCCTTATCATATGCTAATTTATGTTACTCACGATCTGTGATGAGCAGAAGCATATATATGAAGTAGTGCCAACTGTAGCCCATAGCGAGATTGTGGTTCTGCATTATATTTATGCTCTCTCGCTGTCATCGTCCAGAACTGGATTGGTGTTCCTTACCTCTGTTACAATGTGAGAAAATTAACCCATTTCAGCAATATGCAGACTAAAGCAAGTTCTTTCACCTTTGCCAACCAATTCTGCGGAGTTGTGGAAGGCAAATGGGTGAAGTTGCACAATATTCGTCAGCGGGCTCAACTAGCTATGAAATCACAAATCTCAGAATTGGAGGTTTGATATACTTACTAAGAGGATGTGCTGGGACCTATTTGTGCACATAAAATAGAGATAAACTTGAAACTGGCTGACATTGTCAAAAAAAGAACTCCTGTTTCAACCACACAATCTGTATGGAATTATGTTTTTCTCTGGCTTTATACACCTCTAGGTGGAAATGAAAACAGGCATTGAATTTATTGAGGGTATGGTGGCCATACAGAAGAAATCAGTTGGTGTGTGAAGTACTACAATTAGGTTATATAGCCAAGCATTGCACCGCAAAGACAACCATTTTACCTATTTTGGAAAACTATCCCAGCAAAAGGTCTGCTCTTCCCACTATACCTGCTGGTAAAAGGGGAAGAGTATTCTGTTGTTCTGGACTGGAATGCGGTACACAGAAACTTTTTATACAAAAGAAGTCAACATGATGATTATGGTTGCTAGTACACCTCACAGAATAACTATAATCAAGGCGACAAAGTGGTCGATGTCCTGAACTCACAATTGAGAAGATAAGACAACAAATACCTAGCTGACCACAGAAATTTATGTTTTCCGTAGTAGCTCTAAATCGTACAAGACAAACTGAAATATTAGAACGGTTCTTTTTATAAAGATCAGCTGATTTCCTTTTCCATTCTCGTCCAGCTCGATGTTGTCATCCATTCCTCATTACATCATAATTGCAGGATAATATAACATGCAGCTCGTTCTTGGCAATTTTTCAAGGGAAATTACTCTTTTGTTGTCTTTCAGAACAGGTTGACTCCGATGGCTTGGTGAAACAAACATGAATGATTACTTGAATTCGTTTTATTAGTTCTGTTAAGAGCCATCAGAATATCCAACTCCGTCGAAACTTAACACTGTAAACCATTCTAAGTTTTACAATAGCCTAGCGATCCATCCGGACACAGATGTTAAAAGATGGCTACTAAATCAGTTTTACGTCCGAAACATCAAGACAACGCTCATCATGTGACTGTATCGGGCAGATCCTGTCCATGTCTCCTCAAGAGTGGCTACAGTAATTTTCTTTCTGCCCTGAGTAACTATTCTAGGCAAACTATATTTCACTTTATTTGAAGAAGAGATTTGTGGCTGTGCATTCATTTACTTAATTATTTGATCTTAGCATTTTCCTACAGCTTCCAAAGTAGACGAGTGGTGGCTGTCACCTCTTCCCATTAACTCCGAGGCCTCCTGTAGATCGCTGCCCCCTTCCCTTACCGCAACTATATCAGTGTTCTGCTGCAATTTATCAATGGCGAAAGGGAGGGTTTAGAACCATTCTGAATCATTGACAACCAGATCTTATATTTTTCATTATTCAGATTGTGGAAGGAAACACCACTATGCAGGTTGTTGTGGTATCAAGAACGAAAACTGACTTGATGCAACTTTTCAGACTGGTGTATACTGTTCCAGTCTCTTCTTCTCTCTATAACTGCAGCATCCTACATCCACTGAAATGCCTTACTGTAGTCAAGCCTTAGCGTACCTCAACAGTTTTTCACCAAACACTCCATTAATCCACTACTAAAATTCCATCTGACATTACAGTTCATGTTCTTCGTTAACAAAATTCTCTTTTACTCAGACACTTTTTATTCTAGTGCCAGTACATTATTTTCCTTTACGGATGAGCCAACAGAGCACCAAGTGCCAGTTTCAGTCACTTTTCGTTGTTCTTTTCCTCCAGAACTGTTTCATCTGTTCACTGTTTTTTCCTTCTGGTTTACAACCATTTTCGACCAGTTACTTTCACTCTCCTACCCTGGAATCCTTCCATGTTCAATACTTTTTCCCTAAACTTCTCCGTCGGTTGTTTCAACTTTTATAGCATTTTTCCAACATCCATCTTTTATCCTTCTTTTCTTCTCTCATCGTATTTCTCTGCCCAAGTTACAAACTCATTTACCACTTTTATGTGTCATTTCCTAATCAATTTTCTTCAGCATAGCAACGGTTAATTTCAAACGACTACATCCTATGTTTTACTTTTGTTGGTCATCTTACAAGCCATTTTCAAGACACTATCCATTCCTTGTAACTGATCTTCCGTCTCTTTTGCCATCTCTCACTGAAATACAGTGTCATCAGCAAACCCTGAACTTTCGCTTGTTTTCAAATTCCTCCTTTGCTTTATTTACTCTTGCTCTATTTACAGACAGAATAACATGTGAAGTAAGTTAGTGTTTCCCGTTCGTGTGCAGCGACTATTAAAAATAGTTTGTGTACAAGTTGTAAATTATCAATCTCTACCTAAATACTATCGCAGATTAAATCAGAGTTTCTAAAAGTGTATTCCAGCGATCATAGCCGAAAGCATTATTTGAAATCTGCAGATGCTATAAATATGTTTTTGCCTTTCTTGAACTTATGTTCTCTCGTCAAATTGCTTCGTATTTCCCTACATATGTCTGAAAACCAAACATCTCTGACCGCGTCGTCTTCTATCAGTGTCTACATATACATCACAGGACCACAGCGAATCTCAGTAGCTCGATCAGCAAATGAGATGGAATTCTTTGATTGTCTGGTACCTTCTTCACATCTATCTGAGTCTGAATAACGCGATAACACAATAGTTGGTGGTTTATCCACAAGATGCAGCCGCACAGAATCAATTTGTTTGTTCATTGAACAATTTTGGGAGCAATGATTCGTCGTTGGCGAAATAAGCAGAGATGGTACGCCGTTGTCAGCTGGTAATATATGTGGCTTTGATATTTTTTTATGGAACTGCACCAAACCAAGCGCTAATGAAGCCTTTTAAAGCGTTGTTTGTGGCGGTATACTTCTTGTCGTGGGTTGCAACTGTTTTTAGTAAAAAGGAGTACTTTAAAGACCACAAGTAGTCACAACAATTTGAGTCAGGGAACGCGTGGGCAGAGTTTGCGTCAAACGCCGCACTGGTTTTCATCGCCATATAAACCGGAGAGAGTAGTCACTGCCTGTTTTGGGAGACTCGGCCACTGCTGGCAACGTTTGCTGACGCACATGCGCGATGTAATCGTCATGCCCTGCGTCTGATTCTGTTCCCACATTGTGTCTGAAGTAAGGAGAGACGTGGATTACGTTTTCCTTCAGCTTATTACGGTGTAAATTCCAGGAAATGCATGGACGCATACAAAGAGACGGTTACGCAAAAAGTAACTGGAGACACGCTCGCAATACACTTCGCATTTTATCAACAGAGGCACAGCTGCAGATCATCACGCTAAAATTTCTGGAAACATTAAGTCCTGCAAAGTATGCTTGAGTACCTTTTTGAAGCTAGCGAGAGCACTAGACAAAGACTGGCCGAGTTTGGAGTCTGGCAGTGAGGCGTGCTTTCTACCTTAGATGTGAGTTGTCTGCCAAAAACAAAGGCCAAAAGAAGAACACAGCTTAAATATGGCAAGGAGTTTAAATAAAAAATACGGTAAAGACAATAGCGGGAGCTCTTCAAACGTGTTCCCCGCGTTTGGATTGCGCCTCAATGTTGAAGGATTAGCTGCGCCAGAAAATGTAAGACACGACGAAGAAGTGAAGGGAAAAAGACTAGCTTTTAACACCCCATTGACGATGAAGTCATTAGAGACGAAGGAGAAACTCAAGCAAGACCACTATATTCAGAGAAAAATAAGTTTTGACCTGTTCAAACAAATCGTTGGTATTCACGTTAGCGAATTTGGCGAAACCCTAGGTAGCCAAAACATAGACTGGCAGGCGAGGATTTGAACGTCAATCCTCCTGCGTACGAATACAATGTCAATTAAGTGCTCCATGTGGATTGTATAAAATATTCATTCGGGATAAAAAAAAATTTATTTCTTCTAATTTGTGCTACGTAATTGATACTATATGTGAATTCACGTTTTAGTTTTTTTCTGGCTGGCATCTCTTGTAAAATTGTTGAGTTTCAATAGCCATGCAAGTTAGTCCTAAGGGGCCATTGATATTACTTTCCATCTGTAATGTTTCTACAAAAATAGTGACTGGCACAGTATATTTAGGACATGTTTACAATTGCATTAGAAGTAAAAAGAAATATATACATTCCAAGATCACTGAGAATGATGTTGAACTGTGTCAGTAGTTATGATATTCCTCTACAAGTAGAGCAGGAAGCGTGCAAGCAGAGGTGACCTATATGTTGTGTTATGACGTGATTAACCGTGAATCAGGGAGGCAACATTTCAGACCAAATCTCCAAAGTCTACGCTCAAGGTGTGAGAAATTCTACTATTTTTATTACTTCTTCCAATTAAGTAAGATTGAAATGCGATTATGAGGACAACACAATTAAAAAACAGTGTTTCAGATGTTTTTAAAACTTCTGTGTTTCTGATTCTTGTGTATAATACTATTCGAAATATCCAGAATAAATTAATTTACAAACAAAGTCTTCTGAAGTTAATAAATTTCAGTGAGCTGCAGGCAATGTGAGGCGACAGTAGACCCACAATTCAGCATACATTTCGTTTCTCATAGAAGAGAAGTTGGCTAAAAAATTTAACGACGACATGAAACTAAGTAGGTATATTTTCATGTGTTACGTAATTGAAGAAAACTTATACCCTTACGAGTAGAGGCGTAATGTGAAAACTGGTAGAGCGAGTAACGCTGAAAGGAGAGGAAATTAAGATTTAATGGTTCGTCGACGACGTCATTACTGGCGGAAGAAGTACTGTAACTAGCAGACGAATTACGGTGGTATGTGTAGGCTGTAATATTGAGATGCAATTATCGTATCATTTGTCTAGCCTTCCTTTAAAAACTCGTAACCGGAACTGCATTTACGTACAATCATTTATGTTTCTTGTGAGACGCACACACACACACACACACACATACACACACACACAGACGTTCACATTCACGTGCCCGCGCCTCTGCATGCTCCCGATCAGAAATATCACATGTTTGTGTGTTTCTAGCAACTTTTTCACCACGAATCTCGATGCGATCCTTAATGAGCAGCAGGTTTGGTCATCTTAACGTTCGCGACTAATGGAGAGACTTTGACCTGAACGGATCTCGCTTAGACGACAGCCTCATTAGTTCCAAATAAGCGCTCACTTTGTCTAGTGAATCTTGCGTAAACGAGAATAGCTGCTACGAAAGGTAAATGTTTTCGCTTCGTTAGGGACGTCGAAAACTCAGTTAGACTGCCATTGGTAGGGGGCAGCAACAGTCGTGTCATTAGTTACCATCGTCTTCCGTCTCCTGATCTAGTGAAACCAAAACACGTAATGTGGCCTTAGACAGGACCGTTACAACCCTACAAAAGCATTCAATACTGGTTGCAAAATGTTAGCTGTCACTTAATTTTGACGGTTACTTATAATATTCCAGATATAACAATATTTGAGGACGTGGATGTATGAGGAGTCACATGCGAAGACCCCCACACATAACAGTGTCTGTGTTTCTCAAAATTGTTGCATGCTGTTCCGAAGCAATGGCAGTATGAAATAAATTACCTGTGGCAATAGCTCCCACCTGTTAACTTTCATATCAGATTTTCGTTGTCTGCAAAAATATTGTAACTTCTGTTATTATTATTAATCTTTGGATTACGCTGAATGACAGTATAAAGTTATTTTTTAATTATTAATCTTTAGATTACGCTGAATGAAAACGTATCTCAGAATGCATACATAACTGGAGCTATCGTGTAACTTTTTGTAGCTGCCAGAGGTGAACTTACTCTGTATTATTGTTAGCTAAAACTTTATACGAACTGATTGGGCAATAAAATTCCCAGTACCAATAAAGAAATACACTCACTGCAAAATACATTCAGTACATTCAGCCCCTTAGGCACTGAATTCTCTGGCCTGCTCAAAACTGACAACTTTGGTCCCTGGGCACATAACACATAAATAAAATTGTCTTACCTCTAAAGCAGCAACGGTGGAGCGTGATATATTCTGGTCTCTCATAAAAAAAATAAAGTGTACTAGCTACAGGCTCAGCGGTGTGCAATGCTGGCCGTAAGATTTTGAAATGTATAAGAAATTCTTTTTGCTGATAAATGAAAACACTTGAAAAATTCAATGTCTTTGAAAACGTTTGACCTGGACAGGGAGGCGGTACTGATTTCGGTGACTTACTAACACTGACTTTCTCTGTAGCGAAATCCTGTTGGAAATTAAGTTTAGCTTTCCAAAACATCTGAAAATTGAAATTACTTTACTCAGAAAAATTACAGCCTTTTTAGTAATTCATAATGAGTTTTATACAGCAAGAATTGTCTAACCTCACCAAAAAAGCATAAATAAAAAACATCAAATTATGTATACCTGTGTTAACAGATCTTAGAAACATTATAAAAGGGAAACATCTAAGTAGCCTTTACATCAAATTTGTTTACGTACATTCTGGGGTTACTCAACAATTGATAATTATCAGCCAACTCATCTACAATAACGCGCTGGCAAAGCGAACGTCATAAACATTTAACATTTTTACGTTGCATGCGAGAAGGTTTCTACCTCCAACAATACATGTACTCGTAATTCCTACGTTATAGCCTCACGCTAGGTGGCTTCACAGAGCACGCCACAAAAACTGCTTACTCCGTCCTTTTTCGCTCAGAGACCGCTACTCACTGCTGTGCGCCAAGCGCTCCCTTACTCCAACACTAAAGTGCGCGTCATATACACTCCTGGAAATGGAAAAAAGAACACATTGACACCGGTGTGTCAGACCCACCATACTTGCTCCGGACACTGCGAGAGGGCTGTACAAGCAATGATCACACGCACGGCACAGCGGACACACCAGGAACCGCGGTGTTGGCCGTCGAATGGCGCTAGCTGCGCAGCATTTGTGCACCGCCGCCGTCAGTGTCAGCCAGTTTGCCGTGGCATACGGAGCTCCATCGCAGTCTTTAACACTGGTAGCATGCCGCGACAGCGTGGACGTGAACCGTATGTGCAGTTGACGGACTTTGAGCGAGGGCGTATAGTGGGCATGCGGGAGGCCGGGTGGACGTACTGCCGAATTGCTCAACACGTGAGGCGTGAGGTCTCCACAGTACATCGATGTTGTCGCCAGTGGTCGGCGGAAGGTGCACGTGCCCGTCGACCTGGGACCGGACCGCAGCGACGCACGGATGCACGCCAAGACCGTAGGATCCTACGCAGTGCCGTAGGGGACCGCACCGCCACTTCCCAGCAAATTAGGGACAATATTGCTCCTGGGGTATCGGCGAAGACCATTCGCAACCGTCTCCATGAAGCTGGGCTACGGTCCCGCACACCGTTAGGCCGTCATCCGCTCACGTCCCAACATCGTGCAGCCCGCCTCCAGTGGTGTCGCGACAGGCGTGAATGGAGGGACGAATGGAGACGTGTCGTCTTCAGCGATGAGAGTCGCTTCTGCCTTGGTGCCAATGATGGTCGTATGCGTGTTTGGCGCCGTGCAGGTGAGCGCCACAATCAGGACTGCATACGACCGAGGCACACAGGGCCAACACCCGGCATCATGGTGTGGGGAGCGATCTCCTACACTGGCCGTACACCACTGGTGATCGTCGAGGGGACACTGAATAGTGCACGGTACATCCAAACCGTCATCGAACCCATCGTTCTACCATTCCTAGACCGGCAAGGGAACTTGCTGTTCCAACAGGACAATGCACGTCCGCATGTATCCCGTGCCACCCAACGTGCTCTAGAAGGTGTAAGTCAACTACCCTGGCCAGCAAGATCTCCGGATCTGTCCCCCATTGAGCATGTTTGGGACTGGATGAAGCGTCGTCTCACGCGGTCTGCACGTCCAGCACGAACGCTGGTCCAACTGAGGCGCCAGGTGGAAATGGCATGGCAAGCCGTTCCACAGGACTACATCCAGCATCTCTACGATCGTCTCCATGGGAGAATAGCAGCCTGCATTGCTGCGAAAGGTGGATATACACTGTACTAGTGCCGACATTGTGCATGCTCTGTTGCCTGTGTCTATGTGCCTGTGGTTCTGTCAGTGTGATCATGTGATGTATCTGACCCCAGGAATGTGTCAATAAAGTTTCCCCTTCCTGGGACAATGCATTCACGGTGTTCTTATTTCAATTTCCAGGAGTGTATCTTGGCGGCCGAGTTTAGGTTCGTTCTGCGCATCAGACGTCACAAAACACAGTCAGCCAATGAACAGAGAACGACGTTGCCAGATCTCGACTGGAGTTCAGAGCACGGACGAGTGTCTTTAGTTTTAGAAACGTTCAGTCATAAATAAAGTAATAGAACAAAAGCAATGTCTTGATAGCAGACTTTCTTTTGTAGAAAGTTTGGAAAAAGCATTCTTTATACCAATTGCTTCATATTCTATTAATTAATTAAACCAAACAAGCAATAAGACTCCTAATTCAGGCGATAGCAAGGAAAGTTGTTTGTTTCAATCTCACGAACTGCTTTTTCGCAATAAAGAACAGCGGTAATTGTTTATTTCCTATTGTACTTCGACGAAGCGTGAGTAATTCATAGTCATACCAACCGTGTTTATAATATTGCTTGAGTGTTTGAGTCCTTCTTGAGTTACACTGTTTGATGAGCTGAGGTAGCGGAACGGTTAAGGTGTTGGGCTGCCAAGTGAAAGGTTATGAGTTCAAACCTGCCGGCACGGTAGCTCAGCGTGTTCGGTCAGAGGGTTAGCTGCCCTCTGTAATAAAAAAACTGAGTTCACCGATCAACAACGAACGAAAACGGGTGTCTTACGACGTCCGCCCCGAGCAGATACAACGAACGAAAGAGAGCAAAACGAGATTTAAAAAAAAAAAAACAAACTTGTGGGGTGCTTAATATTTTATTTATATAAAAACAATATTGGAGTGCCTTACTTCACGAATTTTATTCGTTTGAATGAAATTTCTAGTGCTTTGCCTCTTCATTAACTTTTTCGCTGCTGCAGACACGTGCTCCCCGCATTCCGCGCTGTGCGCGATTTTGTCATCACTGCACTTCTCGCCTGTGCAGACACATGGTGTTCCCACTGCTTTGACACACTTATCATTCGATTTCACAAAAACTATTTGGCCAATAAATTTGATTTTGACACGACTTCTTGACTGATACCTTCCCCCCCCCCCCCCCCCCCCCCCCATAAATGACTTAATTTTGTTTTGATGTGCAGCATTAAATGTAGTAAACCATTGCATGAAATTTTGAATAGTTTGCAGGGGTAAAAGTCCATAGCGTATACTTTCCGTATGGTCGATTTTAGTTGCCACAATTTTGAGAATGAAATGTGGACAAGATACCTAAATTTCACATAATATTTACTGTATAACAATATCTCATTTAATTTAAGTACCACATAGGTGTCGAATGTAATATTGAGAAATATTCCGTCTTTCGCGACTGTAATAAAAGTTTTATTTACACAGGGCGCGTTTGGCTTTATTTTAAAGCACTTCCATCGGTGAAAGGTATGACACATACACAATGGTATTCATGTTCTATTTCTTGTTTTTGTTCCACAGTCGCAGTTTTACCAATGGTATTGAAATATATCCCTCTCCTGCAACTGTAATAAGCGACTTATTTAAACCAGACGCGTTTCTCTCTTTTGAAGCATCATAAGAGAACTGTATTTTGTGTCCTCCATTGCCAAGTCACCTTTCGTAGTTTTGTGCTGCGGTAGCACAATATTCAACGTTTGTGTTGGCTCATCAGTGTTTTAGCAAATAAATGCTGTTTGTGTGTGCCACACACAAAATTATATTTAACATAGCTCTGAGCACTTCACTGACAGACGGTATATTGAAGTCCTAATGTTTTTGTAAGTCCACAGTTTTGTTTAATGTATTTTGTCTACTTCCTTTTGCTTGATTGAAGTGCTTTCAAATAAAGCCAAACGTGCCCAGTGTAAGTAAAACTTTTGTTACAGTTGCGAAAGGTGGAATATTTCTCAATATTACATACGACATTTATGTGGTACTTAAATTAAATGAAATATATAGGTATCTTGTCCACATTTCATTCTCAACATTGTGGCAAATCGACCATCCGGAAAGTATACTCTATGGACTTTACCTCTGCAAACTCTTCAAAATTTCGTGCAATGGTTTACTGTATTTAATGCTGCGTAATAACTGCGTTGAACATCGAAACAAAATCAAGTCATTTATGGGGGGAAGGTATCAGTCAAGAAGATAGGTAAAAATCTAATTTTTGAGCCAAATAGTTTTTGTGGAATCGAATGATAAAGAGTGTCAAAGCAGTCGGAACACAGTGTCTGCACAGGCGAGCAGTGCAGCGACAAAATCGCCCACAGCGCGGAATGCAGGGAGCACGTCTTTGTAGCAGCGAAAGGGTTAATGCGGCCGTGGTGGCTTTACTACATGAACTGCGCGCTCCCCCCTAAACGTAAACTTGCGAACTATACTATACTATGGCGCTGCTTCTCTTGGCGCGTGCGTCGTGTGCAACTGGCAACGCAGCAATCTCCCGCGTCTAGGCGGGCATGCGCGAGCCGCCAAGATAAAAGAATTGAACTATAAAGTCTCAGACCGGAAGCAGTATCTTTGGCTCTGCGGTCGTGCACAGTCAGCGATCCACTTTATACAATCCACCAGAGACATATACATCATTTATGATATAATAGTTTCATTCTAGTTTGCATTAGTATTCTTACTATATTCGGGTGCAACATACAAGTGTACTCCAGTATACTTCTTTCAATATTTATACATCCTGAATTCACAGATATCGTATTTCGTGGTGGTTTTGTGGCGAAAGTCAACAGGTTCCTATCGCAGGACTCCTGTTTCCAGCCTGTGTGCAGACGCTGGTGAGCCTCCACTGTCAGTTCGACATTTACTGTTCGTGTCGCCCCAAGCATGTAGTGTAGGGCTTCCTCCGTTCCTACATCGCTAGCATCCAGCTGAGTTACTCAGCCGCCAATGCAACAGCTGTTCAGTCACCGTCCACGGGCGTCGAGGCCATTGGGGATGCTTGCGGGGGAGAGCCTTGACTTACTTTAGGTGGAAGGGGTATTAAAATCCAAAGCCGGGAATGGAGCAGTGCATCCCCTTGGTTACTAAAGAGGGCCAGATTACTTTTAGACTTAGCAGCTCCATGTAAACATTGTACACCAGATTAACCTTTTAAAATTAGACTTAAAGAGATTTTACTTCACCACCTGGTTTTAATTACTGTTTACATGTATGTGTCTAAGCGGGGAGATTTTTACCGTTTGCTCTGTCGTGTTCCCCGAAACTGTCCTCAGGATAGGGCTTCCAGATCAGTTTTCGGTTTATTACGTGGAACTGTTTGCTATCCTTAGGCCAGTGAAAGAGCTGAGGCAGCATCATCAGAAGAACTTCATTATGTGCACAGATTCTCAAGGTGCCCTTCGCGCTGTCTGTCAAATGTACCCATCAAATCATACTCTGCAAGAAATGGAGGACGCTCTCCATCTCTTCCAAAGGCAAGACAAGGAAACAATGTTATGCTGCGTTGCAGGGAACATAGGGATCCAGGTAAACGAACTCGCTGATGCGGCTACCAAGGAGGCTTGCTGTCTTCCACCTCCTGCTCACTGTTCAGTACCTCTGCAGGCTGTCACCTCATTTGTGACCAAGAACACCATGTGTTGGTGGGAGACCCAGTGGCTGGATGCAAGGAATAGTAAGCTACGTACCGTAAAACCTTCAGTGCGACCACGAATTACCTCCTTCCGCTCGCAATAACCTGAAGAAGTTGCCATTACATGGCTTAGAGTGGGACATTGTCCATTGACGCTCACTCCAGGCAAATGCCGGGATGGTTCCTCTGAAAGGGCACGGCCGACTTCCTTCCCAATCATTCCCTAATCCGATGAGACCGATGACCACGCTGTCTGGTCTCCTTCCCCAAACCAACCAATCCATTGACGCTTGGCTTTCTCTTACGTCGTGATGAGCCCGCAGGTACGTGACAGATCTGGGATACAGCTGTCATTATGATATGTTTTGTGCTTTATATGACCACCTGAGGGTTGATCAAAACCTGCCCTTTATTTTAAATGATAATGAGGTGAGTGTGATTCGTGTTTTGTATTTGTGTGATGTCCGGACTTCTTCCCAAAATAATTTTTTCATAATGTGGGGCCACAGTCGTAATATATTTCTTTAAAGTCAGTACCGCCATTTGACTGTTGTTCATTTACAGTGCTACATTTACACTTACACAATCATGATTTCGGTTTCAAATTGCCATTATCAAGTGCTTTAAGTGTTATAAATTGCCTAAGTATGCCATCTTAGGCAATTTATAACACTTAAAACACTTGATAATGGCACTTTGAAGCCGAAATCGTGATTGTGTAAGTGTAAATGTAACACCGTAAATAAACAACAGTCTAAAGGCGGTAGTGACTTTAAAGTCTTCCCAAAATATTGGGTGTGTGATTTTAATGTGTCACTGAGTGGTCCTGCCACAGCCGTCTGTCTCCTTTTAACCGCGTCTGTACTGATATTTTGTTCTTTTTTTTATCTGGTTACTCAGCTGTGTTTCGTTGGAATTTTGTTAGGGCTTTTCTGGTATTCAACTTGTCGGGACTGCGTCTCAATTCTTGTGGGAGAACGCAACTTGGTTTTCCGATTTATTGTCATTTATTAATAGATTTTCTCCGTGCTCGTTTGTGTATCATTCATGTAAGGGCGCTGATGATCTTACTGTTTTGCGCCCTCGCCCGCAAATCATCATCATCTTGAGGCGAAATGTTGAGAAAAATGACTTTTAGCGTGTGCATAGTGATAAGAACATTCACTGTTATTGTTACGTAGTAGAGCTGTTATACTGTTGGATTCACCTACTTTTACCATTAAAACTTTAGTTTCAATTAATTAATTAAGTCTTATATCACAGTTTACTTAAATAATGATATAATTATAATAATAAAAATGTCATATATACACTCCTGGAAATGGAAAAAAGAAGACATTGACACCGGTGTGTCAGACCAACCATACTTGCTCCGGACACTGCGAGAGGGCTGTACAAGCAATGATCACACGCACGGCACAGCGGACACACCAGGAACCGCGGTGTTGGCCGTCGAATGGCGCTAGCTGCGCAGCATTTGTGCACCGCCGCCGTCAGTGTCAGCCAGTTTGCCGTGGCATACGGAGCTCCATCGCAGTCTTTAACACTGGTAGCATGCCGCGACAGCGTGGACGTGAACCGTATTTGCAGTTGACGGACTTTGAGCGAGGGCGTATAGTGGGCATGCGGGAGGCCGGGTGGACGTACCGCCGAATTGCTCAACACAGTACATCGATGTTGTCGCCAGTGGTCGGCGGAAGGTGCACGTGCCCGTCGACCTGGGACCGGACCGCAGCGACGCACGGATGCACGCCAAGACCGTAGGATCCTACGCAGTGCCGTAGGGGACCGCACCGCCACTTCCCACCAAATTAGGGACACTGTTGCTCCTGGGGTATCGGCGAGGACCATTCGCAACCGTCTCCATGAAGCTGGGCTACGGTCCCGCACACCGTTAGGCCGTCTTCCGCTCACGCCCCAACATCGTGCAGCCCGCCTCCAGTGGTGTCGCGACAGGCGTGAATGGAGGGACGAATGGAGACGTGTCGTCTTCAGCGATGAGAGTCGCTTCTGCCTTGGTGCCAATGATGGTCGTATGCGTGTTTGGCGCCGTGCAGGTGAGCGCCACAATCAGGACTGCATACGACCGAGGCACACAGGGCCAACACCCGGCATCATGGTGTGGGGAGCGATCTCCTACACTGGCCGTACACCACTGGTGATCGTCGAGGGGACACTGAATAGTGCACGGTACATCTAAACCGTCATCGAACCCATCGTTCTACCATTCCTAGACCGGCAAGGGAACTTGCTGTTCCAACAGGACAATGCACGTCCGCATGTCTCCCGTGCCACCCAACGTGCTCTAGAAGGTGTAAGGCAACTACCCTGGCCAGCAAGATCTCCGGATCTGTCCCCCATTGAGCATGTTTGGGACTGGATGAAGCGTCGTCTCACGCGGTCTGCACGTCCAGCACGAACGCTGGTCCAACTGAGGCGCCAGGTGGAAATGGCGTGGCAAGCCGTTCCACAGGACTACATCCAGCATCTCTACGATCGTCTCCATGGGAGAATAGCAGCCTGCATTGCTGCGAAAGGTGGATATACACTGTACTAGTGCCGACATTGTGCATGCTCTGTTGCCTGTGTCTATGTGCCTGTGGTTCTGTCAGTGTGATCATGTGATGTATCTGACCCCAGGAATGTGTCAATAAAGTTTCCCCTTCGTGGGACAATGAATTCACGGTGTTCTTATTTCAATTTCCAGGAGTGTAGTACAACTAATGACCAACGACAGCTTCGCACGAGTAGCTCTAAATGTCTTCGGCCGGACGGCTTGGCTGGCGTTGTCGTAATAGATGACATCTATAAGCCTTCCTCGTCAATCAGTCTATCTACAAGTGGAAACAGTACATAAATCCTTGCAGTAGTTCTTGATGTTGGCTTTCAAAATGGTTCAAATGGCTCTCAGCACTATAGGACTTAACATCTGAGGTCATCATTCCCTTAGACGTAGATCTACTTAAACCTAACTAACCTAAGGACAGCACACACATGCATGCCCGAAGCAGGATTCGAACCTGCGACCTTAGCAGCTGCGCGGTTCCTGACTGAAGCGCCTAGAAGTGCTCGGCCACAGCGGCCGCCTGGTAGCTTTAATGTAGAAACAGGAAAAAATGAGTGTGACTTAAATATAGTAATATCCGTATGTACAGATAACCACGTAATACAAATGAAAGAGTATTTTGAAATAAGATTTGCATATATCTAACGCCTTTGGGATAACAGTGCTGACTGTAAACCAACAAAATAATTGTAATAATAGTACTGAACCAGACTGGTGCCATAACTGATGTTATTTTATTGCTATAGAATATAAAGTAGCAACTGGCCGATTTTATCTCAGTGGTCAAATTCAGGCTACCTGCAGCCAAATACGCTTTTTTAGCCTCTGTAAAATTATAACTAATAACATTTTTCTTTGATTGTATGTTAGTATTTACAGCCACATTGCATCGTGGGCCAGTCGCTGTCTTACAACATTGTTGCTGCATATGGACCTTCAAATGCAGCCTGATTTTATGCGTTAATCAATTAATTTTCACTTATTATTGTTGTTGTTCAGAAATGTCAGCTTAGGTCTTTTATCGACGGTGTATGCTGTTGTAGTTTTGCTAGATACATTGACAGCTATTCGACAGAAGCTGTATGGTTACAATTTGCTTATTTATCTGTCTGCGTATCATAACGATCTGTGACATGGTGACATAATATTTGTTACGTTGTCATTGTGTGTATGTCTTTTTTTATTTCCTTTCGATTATCCGGGACCGAGCTGTATGATTTCAATAAAGTAATCTGCATAATTTTTATGTTACAGGTCCGTTTCTTAATGTAATATTTTATCACGAACTGACAGTGAGTGTATACAGATATTGTTTCCTTCCAAAACATTCATTTTAAATCACTTTGGTGTTATATGTAAGATGTACACACTACGAAAACGTAACAGAGATTATACTACCGTGCCATAAATCCATACGATACATAGAAAAATAAATAAACAAATTGTAACCATACAGCATCGCTAGATTAGTTGTCAACCGTAGCTTTCAAAACTAAAACAGTGTGTACCACAACAAAAGATCCATACCGACATTTCTCAATACCAGCAGTCACAAGCCAAAATTAAATGATTAACAAATACAGTTATGCTGTAATTGAAGATCCTCAAGCAGCAATAAGATTATAAGATAGCGATAGCGCCACGATGCAATGTAGATGTATGTACCAACACACAATCAAACAAAATTGCTATTGGTTGTAATTTTGTAACTGGGAACAAAACGTATATGCCCGTAGATAGCCACTACACCAGAACACCACAATCACACTGTGTTCTGGTGTAGTGAAAAAGTATTTTACTACATTATTTGTGGAAAATACTTGTTATAGTTGCGTATGCACACAACATCTCAGCATGATGTGGAGAATGGAAGCGCTTGCCACACGAAAACATGACAAGCTACCTGTAGTAATTAACACAAAGTGATCCAGAAATTTCAAGCACACCAAATGTAAAGAATAAATAATTTAAAAAAACGAAAACCCAATGATGATGGCACAGTGGTGCCGAAACATGTTTGCGTACTGAGAAAAACGGTGTTTTGCATAACTGGCAGACCTCACATAAAAAAAAGATTTAATTGAGTTTGAACATGACGTTATAGTCGGCCTACGAGCGAAAGGACACAACATCTCTGAGGTAGCGATGAAGTGGGGATTTTCCCGTATGGCTATTTCACGAGTATACTGTGAATATCAGGAATCTAGGAAAACATCATATCTCCATATCGCTGCAGCCGGAAGAAGATCGTGCAAGAACGGGACCAACGACGAGTGAAGAGAATCATTCATCATGACAGAAGTGCAAGCCTTCCGCAAATTGCTGCAAATTTTAATGATGTGTCATCAAAAAGTGTATGCATGCAAACCATTTAACGAAGCATCATCAATATGGGCTTTAGGAGCCGAAGGCTTACTGTGTACCCTTTATGACTGCACGACACAAAGCTTTACGCCTCGACTGGGCCAGTCAAAACCGACATTTGTCTGTTGATGACTGGAAATATGTTGCCTTGTCGGACGAGTCACATTTGAAATTATATCGAGCGGATGGACGTGTACAGGTATGGAAACAATCTCATGAATCCATGGAGCCTTCGTGCCAGCAGGGGACTGTTGAAGCTGGTGGAGGCTCTGTACTGGTGTGAGGTGTGTGTAGCTGGAGTGATATGGGACCCCTAATACGACAGGTAACCCGTACGTAAGCATCCTTCTGAGCACCTGCATCCGAGTCATATCCATTGTGCATACCGGCGGACTTGGACAGTTCCAGCAGGACAATGCGACACCCCACACCTCCAGAATTGCTACAAAGTGGCTCCAGGAACACTCCTTCTGTGTTTAAACACTTCCGCTGGTCACCAAACACGAATAATATTGAGCATATCTGGGATGCCTTGCAACGTTCTGTCCATAAGAGATCGCCACCCCCTCGTACTCTTAGGATTTATGGACAGCCCTGCAGGATTCATGATGTCAGTTCCCTCCAACACTACTTCAGACATTAGTTGATTCTGCGAGCTCGCGGGGGCTCTGCAGGTGTACCAGTTTTTTTGACTCTTCAGTGTATAACAGTTTGGGTAATCAATCCCTTGGAAAAAATATTTCTCTATACAAAAGAAACTAATCATATTTATACCTGTAAGTACGTCCAACGATCCGACAAATCTTTAGTAGGATTCTCGAGTTTACTACGCTTAGGTCTTGCAATTTCCTTAAATTACAGACAGGTGGTTTGTAGTTGCGGGAATGTTTTCCGACAGCGTCTCAGATATGTTCCTTGCGGTTCAGATAACGCAGTCTTGGTCACCAAGACGTCCCTGACACCTGAAACTTCTCGGCAGACGAAAACTTTGTGCCAATTTGGCACACATTTTTAATACGGCACGACTTTTCAAACCACTGCAGAGTAAAAATTCGTTATAGACCTGAGCATCAATTCACTGTTCCGCCCTTGTAACTATTGTAGGACGATTATGGCCTTGCGATACAACAATCCTATTGGAAGATATCATTGCCGTCAGGGAAGAGATGAAGCGTGAAGGGCAGCAGGTGCCCCGCAACAAAATTCTCGTAGTCCACAGCTGTCATGTTATCTTCGATTATTACCACAGGTCCGATGTGAGCCCAGGTGAATATCCTCCATAACACAATACCATCCCTATGGGCCTACGTGCGTGGCGCGATATTTGTTTCATGCAGTTTTTCGCCTGCATCACGGTGTATCAGGACACAACCATAGACGGTGTAGCAAGAAACACGTTTCCATTGATATCCGGTCCAGCCTCTGCGATCCTTTGCCGATTACAGTTGTAAGATGTGTCTCAAAGAGTACGGTACAACTTTAATGTGTTATAGCATCCAAACTAATTATGACAATCACACCATGTTCGGCTTATGTGACACATTATCTCACAAAGTTTTTATGCCATTCAGACAGAGTCAACAAGTCCTCCTCTGGTGGTACAAACGACACCCAGTCTGTATCCGAGTACTTTCCCCAACCGGTGCAACGTATTCGCGTCAGCTGTGGAAATGGCAGCCTCGATTCGGTTCTTTAATGTGGTTGACAGGCGGTTAGTGGATTACGTTCTTGAAATGCCCCCAATGAAAGAAGACGATCGGTGTAATGTCGTGCAAGCTAGGAAGCCAGGGAATTGTACCATCCTTGTCAATCCAGCGGTCTGGGAACACTTAGTCTAGAACATAGCGAACAATCTGAGCTCAGTGCGGCGGTGCATAAAATTGTTGCACGGCTGGTGTATCGACGTCCATAAATGTGCTTGCTTTGTATGCCGTGTTTCTTTGATCCCGCTTGTCCGATTTGGTCCGAATAAACTATCCCACACACAGAGACTTTTTTGAACCATTGTCATCATGCTTACACTCATAAACATACCTTTGTGAGTTTGTCTTTCACATAAGTCAAACATGGTGCGAGTATCTGAATTAGTTTGGGACCTGTAACACACTGATGTTGCAGAATAGCTGCTGAGACACCCTGTAATCGCTGATATTGTTGGACGGACATGGATACACGTTGGTCTGCAGCGAAGACCAATATTCAACAAAGCATGATGAGCTGTGTGTGCTCCGAAACACTTGCGACTGCTCCAGTATTGTGTTCTGTCACCCGATGTGCCATAGATCGCCTCTTGTCATGCTTTGTCTGTCATCCACTTTTGATTTTATCGTCCTTCTACCATTTTCCACAGATACTCACGCTAGAAGCACGCGATCAGTGGACCATATTCGGCTTTTCCAACCTGCTTGTTCAGAGGTGTCGGTCCTTAACAATTTGTCCTTTGTCGAAGTCGTTTATTCCAGTGAATTTGTTCATTTGCGACCAATATCACTGCTAGAATTATTCGTCTCTGCTATGTTCACATACAGGTTGTCCCAGATAGGACCTAGACGCCTCACGTCACGGTTAATCACCTCTAGTCGAACTGCTTGTGAAGTGGCAACATTGTCTCGAAAGTTGGCTACACTGCATTTAATCGGAAAGTTTAGTGCAGCTGCGTGTTCGTGCGTCAGTTGTTGTGAGAAACTCGTAATCACCCCATTTACATGGGGCTCCCAAAACCGGATTTCGTAAACCGATTTCCCAATACCGCTTCAAAATCAAGTCTGGAAATCCGCTTCTAGTTGCCGGTTTTCCAATTCCGCATTCGACTTTCGCTCCCATGTAAAAGTAACCATTTTTCTAACGTGTTTGTATGTATTGTTTTCAGAATATTCGCTTCATACGCGCTTATTATGCAGTGAAGGAGAATCAGAAATATTGAACTAACCATGAAACGGTCTACCTGTAATATTCACGGGAAGAGAAATAACGACCGTGTTGACTGAATCAGAAATTGAATCAGCTGTTTTTCGCACGCCATATTTAACTGGTCTAGCAAATCCGATTTAGGCGATAACATGTAAAGTCGTCAGCGGGAAACGGTTTTCGAAATTTGGCTTTCGTCTTCCTGAAACGTGTCGCACGTAAACGTAGTGATTGTTGAGTTGTTTTAGAAACGAGGCAATGTGCATTAGACGAGCGAATTGATGTCGTGGCCGGCCGGTGTGGCCGAGCGGTTCTAGGCGCTTCAGTCCGGAACCGCGCGACCGCTACGATCGCAGGTTCGAATCTTGTTTTGTTTTGTTTTTTATATATCGTGGAATGTTATATAAAGGCGGGCTCCATCAAGGAAGGGAAAGAAATGTTTCAAGCGAAGTAGGTAGGGACCTCTCCATGACCAGCACTGTTCAAGATCTGTAAAAGAAATAGAGGGGTGTAGAATTCCTTCAAAATGTGCAGGAGACCGTGGAGACCCTTGAAACTATAGACGGAATTCGCATGGACTTTACGAGAGGTCCTCGCAGGTCAGTAAGGAGGTTACCGCAGCAGGTTGGTATACTCTTACAGAGTGTCACTGTGTACTACAAAATATGAAATTAGAAGCCTATCGCGTGAAATTGGTGCAAGAGTTGAAATATGAGGACTGGCAAAAAAGAGTTCATTATTGTAACTTTCCGTTAACATAAATGCTAACGGTTACGTGGACCCTTTGCTTTACTTCATGCCAGATGAGCCCTGGTTTCATCTGTCACATATGTGAACTCCCAGAATAGCAGATACTGGTCACAGGACAATTCACATACTCTGCATGAAGAATCTTTCCACTCCGAGAAGATAGGTGCTACGTGTGCGTTGTCCGACGTGTGCATTATTGGTCCCATATTTTACAATTACACCTTTAACAGTGCCAGGTATCTAGAGGTGAGGTCTTTGACTCTTTCTGTGCAAAATAGCAGATTTAGCATTTTGTCCATCTTCAACAACTGTAGTTGTATATAATGAAATAATAAGCAACTAGCTGCATGAAAGAAATTTAATTTCTTTATCGGTTTTGGGCACTTAGTACCTTTTTTCAGAAGGTTGTGCCTATCTCATTATTTGCGTCAATAATAAAGTACATACAGTGTTTCACTATCTAGTAAAAGACATGGAATTAAAAGCCTGTCGTACGAGTAAGGTGCAAGAGTTGAAATTTAAGTCCTTACGAGACATGTACGATGATAGCAACATAGTGGTCGTAGACTCTTCCGTTTATACATCTGATACATATACATTTTATACATGTACATTTACTCCGTAGCGTTTGGAGAAAAATACGTTGACTTTCTTCCACTGATTCTCATTAAAATTCAATATTGTATTACCTTACTGCTCCCGCATAATTTTTTTTGGACCAGGGCATTGTGCTGCAAGCACTTTATTGTTGGCACTCGCTAATAATCCGATAGGTATAGCCTTATGGAGAAGGGAACTAAGTGCCCGAAAGCAATAAAGAAATTAAATTTCCTTTATGCAACTGGTTGCTCATTATTTCATTATATATAATAAGCGATGCAGAGAAGCTGTGAGCAATATTACATCAAGATGGAGAAACCTCTCACTCATCCAACCAAAATATGGCCCGCATCAACAACGTGTACACTGAAGACAGACTTGTCGGTAGACACCTCCTGCGCCCAAGGTCCACGGAATGACTTTGTGTGATATTAATTCATGGGGCACACTAAAAAGCTAAATGTTTGCTGACAATGCTCGCACAATAGACGATCTTAAACGGAACATTACTCAAAAAATTAACAGCATCACGCCTCCAGTATTTGAGTGTGTCATCACAGGAGGTCAGCGATGCCTGGATGTCCATTGTCACCACTTCCAGTATCTCTTGTAATTAGGTAAATACATGTTTTTTAACGTTACTGTTTTGTAATATTTTTTAGTTAGATCATTGTTACTTGAATATCGGGAGTGAGGCGTACCGGTTTTATGTGGGACGCCCTGTACTTCCCTTACTGCCTCAGCTGCTTGCAACGTCGCCAGGCGGCATTAAATACCACGCTGGCCAGTGGTCATAAAGTTTTGGCTCCGTAAGTCGCAGTAAAATGTTTGACCGAAGACACTTCGTACCAGTATTAACAGTTTTCTATCCTATTCCGTTTGCGTACTGAACGAGGACAATGTAACTCTCTGTAAACCGATGTACACTTCATCTCTCTCTCTCACGGTAACAATGGGACAAGTGCGACGGTGGCAGTAGAATGGTCTTTCACTCTTCCATTTACAGAGTTTCTGTATATTTACTCAATAGGGCATGGAGAAAAATACGTTGACTTTCTTTCCAGTGATTCCCATTCAAACTTTCTGAGTATCTCTGTTAGTTTTTCATGTGGCATTTACCGACCTCGCGCAGTCCAACTTGTTTTCTAAGAGTTTAGGAAGATGTTCTTAATGTGTTCACTGTGTGAATGGCTCACTCATGTTTTTTGTATGTGGTCAGCCTGTCAATTTTTCCGGCGCTGTTATTTTATCTTCTCTGCTATTTACTTATGTTTTAATCCCAAGTACAGCATCTTTAATCCTTTCTCCGTTGTCTTAACGCGTTTCTGCACATTCGTTTCTCTTTCTGTAGGTTGAGCGATCGTGAACTCCAAATACACACACACACACACACACACACACACACACACACACACACACACACACACACCATCCCAACAGTGTATTTCTGAATTCGTTCGATCAGTCGTGCATAGAACATACGGACTCCATACCGTCTGTTATCTGTGACGCAACCCTCAGTGCCCCAGTCTTTTAACGAAGGAAAATTGGGAGAAAATGGCTCTGAGCACTATGGGACTCAACTGTTGAGGTCATAAGCTCCCTAGAACTTAGAACTACTTAAACCTAACTAACCTAAGGACATCACACACATCCATGCCGAGGCAGGATTCGAACCTGCGACCGTAGCGGTCGCGCGATTCCAGACTGTAGCGCCTAGAACCGCTCGGCCACTCCGGCCGGCCAATTGGGAGAAAAAAATTTCATATAGCCGCAAATTTTTGTTCAGGGACAGAAGGTGAGGAGATCGTAATGAATAATACACATAAAATCTTGACTGGTGGGGGTGCGAGCGTTGGGATTGGAAGGAGGGAAAGTGGGACCGTTTATAGCTCACGTTTTGTTTTTCTTGACTATCTAGGAAACCGTGACAAGTTTCGACAGTTAAAAACAGGCTCTCCTATAAATAATGACAATACTAATAGCAATAGTAATAACAATAAAATAAAAAACCATACAAATACACTGAAAAATATATGTTCGTCTCGATGTATTGTTAGAATGTACACGTATAGACGTTTACTACTAAATACACTACTGGCCATTAAAATTGCAACACCAAGAAGAAATGCACATGATAAACGGGTACTTATTTGACAAATATATTATACTAGAACTGACATGTGATTACATTTTCACGCAATTTGGGTGCATAGATCCTGTGAAATCAGTACCCAGAACAGTCACCTCTGGCCGTAATAACGGCCTTGATACGCCTGCGCATTGAGTCAAACAGGGCATGGATGACGTGTACAGATACAGGTGTCCATGCAGCTTCAACACGATAGCACTGTTCATCAAGAGTAGTGGCTGGCGTATTGTGACGAGCCAGTTGCTCGGCCACCATTGACCAGACGTTTTCAATTGGTGAGAGATCTGGAGAATGTGCTGGCCAGGACAGCAGTGGAACATTTTCTGTATACAGAAAGGCCCGTACAGGACGTGCAGCATGTGGTCGTGCATTATCGTGCTGAAATGTAACGTCCACTGTTCAAAGTTCCGTCAATGCGAACAAGAGGTGACCGAGACGTGTAACCAGTGGCTCCTCATACCATTACGCCGGGTGATAAACTATTACGGCGATGACGAATACACACTTCCAATGTACGTTCACTGCGATGTCTCCAAACACGGATGCAACCATCATGACGCTGTAAACAGAACCTGGATTCATCCAAAAAAATTACGTTTTGCATTCGTGCACCCAGGTTCGTCGTTGAGTACACCATCGCAGGCGCTCCTGTCTGTGATGCAGCGTCAAGGGTATCCGCAGCCGTGGTATCCGAGCTGATAGTCCATGCTGCTGCTAACGTCGTCGAACTGTTCGTGCAGATGGTTGCTGTCTTGCAAACGTCCCCATCTGTTGACTCAGGGATCGAGACATGGCTGCACGTCATGCGGATATGATGCCTGTCATCTCGACTGCTAGTGATACGAGGCCGTCGGGATCCAGCACGGCGTCCCGTATCACCCTCCTGAACCCACCGATTCGATATACTTCTAACAGTCATTGGATCTCGACCAACGCGATCAGCAATGTCGCGATACGATAAACCGCAATCGCGATAGGCTACAATCCGACCTTTATCAAAGTCGGAAACGTGGCGGTACGAATTTCTCCTCCTTACACAAGGCATCACAACAACGTTTCACCAGGCAGCTCAGGTCAACTGCTATTTGTGTATGAGAAATCGGTTGGAAACTTTTCTCATGTCAGCACGTTGTAGGTGTCGCCACCGGCGCTAACCTTGTGTGATATGCTCTGAATAGCTAATCATTTGCATATCACAGCATCTTCTTCCTGTCGGTTAAATTTCGCGTCTGTAGCACGTCGTCTTCGTGGTGTAGCAATTTTAATGGCCAGTAAGGTATGATGAATAAAGCAAAATAATAAAAGGAAAAAGTTATTCCTATAGGCTCCCTAGAGCTATACATTTAAAGTGTTCACTCTTTTCAGTAAGTCTTGTAATTGTTCTTCATTTTCACAGAGCAGAGGTATGTCGTGAGAGAATCTTATCAGTATTGTGAATTCGACTTGAATTGTAATCGTACTAAATTACCTTCCATTTATTTCGTTCCGGAGTAGAAGAGCAAAACTGCAGCACTACGTTACATCCTTTTTAACAGGGGCACTGCTCTCTCGTTTCTATATTTTTTGTTCTGTCTTGGTTTTGTTCCTACTGTATACTTGTATTATCAGTCTTACCCTATATCGTACTAACGTTTTTCTGGGAATTTCAAAAGTTTTGCACCACTTAACAGTCCCGAATACTTCTCATTCCTTACCCTCGTATATCCGTCTTTCCAACACGATCTTCATCCTTTCCCAGCATTCCTAGCCGATGTAGTCTCCTTAAATTTCCTTTTCCCAGAACTCGCTGTATCAGAATACATCTGTTTTGCATAACTATAAATTCTTCTCATATCTGACACTGTTACTATTACTATTATTATTATTAACATTATTATTGTTCTTAACTTACAGTGGCATGGCAACATTTCTTGGTCGGTGACGAAAAGGTGCTACCTGTCAGTTACGATATGCTACTGCAATAACGCAAAACACCTAATGCAGCTGTCGTACATTGTATAGTTCCGAAGATGTAATCAATATGCAGGTTCAGTTTCAAAAGTCGCTCGTCGAGGGCTTAAACACATTGGTAGCAGTAGCTATAGTAGTATTCGCGATATAAAAATTTACTTATCACGGTCTTGTATATCTTCTTTTAAGTTTCCACAGCAACTGATTTTTGGTCCTACGAACATTTAATGTTGGAACAATTTATAATTTTTCACTAAAAAGAAACACAGACTCACGAAGTTTCACTTTTGAAGAATAATTGGCTTTTGGACTAGTTCCACCTAACACTTTTCCATGATTGGTATGACTTTCCACATTAAAATTGCATTTAACGTAACTTACAATATCCAGTGACTTCAGTATAGTGGTCCACCGCAGCTGCGCTTTAAGTGCAAAGACGATATTTGCCTGTTGATTTATAAGTGTCACTTGAAAACTTATTTCGCCAGTAATTTGATAAACCTTCGTTTCTGCAATGTTATGAATTTAGATTTATGTTTTGTATGTCTGCTAATGAAAGTCTTGGCATCCTAATCGCCGTGATATATAGTCCATAAAATATCACGTCCGTGTATTTAATATTCCAACGATAGTATTATCCCATATAATATGATCTCCCGTTTCATTAAGCTCACTTCAACTTTAAAAAATAACTTCACTTAACCCACAATACATTCCACTCAGAGTCAATTCGTAACAATTACCTTCATATAAACTTTTCTACTGAATACTTCAAAATTAATAACTTCACATTTTACCCAGTTTATTACAGTGAAATAAAAAAAATGGTTCAAATGGCTCTGACCACTATGGGACTTAACTTCTGAGGTCATCAGTCCCCTAGAACTTAGAACTACTTAAACCTAACTAACCTAAGGACATCACACACATCCATGCCTGTAACGCCTAGAACCGCTCGGTCACCCCGGCCGGCACAGTGAAATCATACGGTTATAAATAGCCACGTATCAAACATTAACAACGTGTATGAGTAAGTTTGCGTGACTTAAGTTGAACATGAACTCTCTCGATCTTTACAGCATCAATTCCATACAAAATCGTTTTCAGTTCGTAACATTCTTCTTTTTTTCCCATTATTATGGCAAGGTTGGGCAAGTCGCTTCGGGACGTTTTCTTTGGAACTCGACAGTCGTTGTTATGTTTCTGATGGCCGGTAACTCTATGTGACGACGGGAAGACCTTCCCTTCTGCTACTGCCACACCACCTCTCGTATCATGAAGCAGAAATAAATACAAACATATATTCCAGTATTACAGCTGTTGTTGCAGTTGTTGTTGTTGTGGTCCTCAGTCCAGAGAGTGGTTTGATGCAGCTCTCCATGATACTCTATCCAGTGGAAGCTTCTTCATCTCCGAGTAACTACTGCGTCCTACATCCTTCTGAATCTGCTTAGTGTATTCATCTCTTGGTCTCCCTCTACATTTTTACCCTCCACGCTTCCCTCCATCACTGAATTGGTGACCCCTTGATGCTGCAGAACGTCTCCTGCTAACCGATCCCTTCTTCTAGTCAAGTTGTGCTACAAACCCCTCATCTCCCTGATTCTATTCAGTACCTCCCCACTACATTTTATATCCTCTTTGCTTCGACAGTCACCAGTTATTTTGCTCCACAAATAGCGGAACTATTCTACTGATTTAAGTGTCTCATTTCCTAATCTAATTCCCTTAGCATCACCTGATTTAATTAGACTACATTCGATTATCCTCGTTTTGCTTTTGTTGATGTTCATCTTATATCCTCCTTTCAAGACACTGTCCATTCCGTTCAGCTGCTCTTCCATGTCCTTTACTGTCTCTACCAAAATTACAATGTCATCGGCAAACTTCAAAGTTTTTATTTCTTCTCCATGGATTTTAATTCCTACTCCAAATTTTTCTTTTGTTTCCTTTACTGCTTGCTCATTGTACATATTGAATAACATCGGGGACATGCTACAACCCTGTATCACTCCGTTCCCAACCGCTACTTCTCTTTCATGCCCATCGATTATTATAACTGCCATTTGGTTTCTGTACAAATTGTAAATAGCTTTCTATCCCTGTATTTGTCCCTGCCACCTTCATAATTTGAAAGAGAGTATTCCAATCAACCTTGCTAAAAGCTTTCTCTAAGTATACAAATGCTAGAAACATAAATTTGCCTTTCCTTAATCTATCTTCCAAGGTAAGTCGTGGGGTCAGTATTGCCTCACGTGTTCCAACATTTCTACGGAATCCGAACTAATCTTCCTCAAGGTCGGTATCTACCAGTTTTTCCATTCGTTTGTAAAGAATTCGTGTAGGTATTTTGCAGCCGTGACATTAAACTGATAGTTCGGTAATTTTCACACCTGTCAACACTTGGTTTCTTTGAGATTGGAATTATTATATTCTCATTGAAGTCTGAGGGTATTTCGCCTGTCTCATACATTTTGCTCACCAGATGGTAGAGTTTTGTCATAGCTGGCTCTCCCAAGGCTATCAGTAGTTCTAATGGAATGTCGTCTACTCCCGGGGCCTTGTTTCGACTTATGTCTTTCAGTGCTCTGTCAGATTTTTCACGCAGTATCACATCTCCAATTTTATCTTCACTTACGTCCTCTTCCATTTCCATAGCATTGGCCTCAAGTACATCGCCCTTGTATAGACCGTCTATATACTCCTTCCACTTTTCTGCTTTCCCTTCTTTGCTTAGAACTGGTTTTCCATCTGAGCGGTTGACATTCATACTAGTGGTTCTCTTTTCTCCAAAGGTCTCTAATTTTCATGTAGGCATTATCTATCTTACCCCTTCTGATATATGCCTGTACATCCTTACATTTGTCCTCTAGCCATTCCTGTTTAGCCATTTTGCACTTCCTGTCGATCTCATTTTTGAGATGTTTGTATTCCTTTTTGCCTACCTCATTTACTACATTTTTATATTTTCTCCTTTCATCAATTAAATTCAATATCTGTTCCGTTACCCAAGGATTCTACTAGCCCTCGGCTTTTTACCTACCTGATCCTCTGCTGCCTTCATTATTTCATCTCTCAAAGCTACCCATTCTTCTTCTACCGTATTTCTTCCCCATGTTCGTGTCAGTCATTCCCTAATGCTCTCTCTGAAACTCTCTAAAACCTCTGGTTCTTTCAGTTTATCCACGTCCGATCTTCTTAATTTCCCACCTCTTTGCAGTTTTACTCTAGTTTTCATAACGAATAGATTGTGGTCAGAGTCCACATCTGCCTCTGGAAAAGTCTCAAAGTTTAAAATCTGGTTCCTAATTCTCTGTCTTACCATTATGTAATCTGTCTGAAACGTTACAGCGTCTCCAGGCCTCTTCCATGTATACAACCTTCTTTCACGATTCTTAAACCAAGTGTTAGCTATGATCAAGTTGTGCTCTGTGCAGAATTCTTCCAGGCGGCACCCTCTTTCATTCCTTAATCCCATCCCATATTCACCTACTACGTTTCCTTCTCTTCCTTTTCCTGCTATCGAGTTCCAGTGACCCATGACAATTAAATTTTCGTCTCTCTTCACTATCTGAATAATTTCTTTTGTCTCATCAAACATTTCTTGCATCTGATCATCATCTGCGGAGCTAGTTGGCATATAAACACAGTTAACAACTAAATATAAAATTCATTTTACCATATCTAAACGTTATAATAAGCCTACAGCTACTTACATTCCATGTGTCACGTGGGAACAAATCGATGGTACAGCGTTCCATAGACTATATCGTCACAATCTGCAGCTGCATGGGTAATGTTAGTATTGACTTTTGTTAGTTCATAGTCAGTACAATTTACTTACACTGCCACTTCAGACACAAAGGTCATTTTCATACCAGTTATCATATTAAAATTTTTGTTTCTTAGGTAACTATGACGTAAGAGATATGTATGTGTGAAACTCTCTTCCAATGAAAAAGAGGGCCTGATGGCCGTAATCAGTTCAGGTGAAATAAATAATACCACGAAAGAGTACTGATTTTATCACATGTCTTGGTTTCGTTATCAATGAAAAAAGTAAGAGCATATGGACTATCAGACCAATTGTGTGATTGGATTGAGGAGTTCCTAGATAACAGGACGCAGCATGTCATTCTCAATGGAGAGAAGTCTTCCGAAGTAAGAGTGATTTCAGGTGTGCCACAGGGGAGTGTCATAGGACCGTTGCTATTCGCACTATACATAAATGACCTAGTGGATGACATCGGAAGTTCACTGAGGCTTTTTGCAGATAATGCTGTGGTGTATCGAGAGGTTGTAACAATGGAAAATTGTACTGAAATGCAGGAGGATCTGCAGCGAATTGACGCATGGTGCAGGGAATGGCAATTGAATCTCAATGTAGACAAGTGTAATGTGCTGCGAATACACAGAAAGATAGATCCTTTAGCATTTAGCTACAAAATAGCAGGTCAGCAACTGGAAGCAGTTAATACCATAAATTATCTGGGAGTACGCATTAGGAGTGATTTAAAATGGAATGATCATATAATGTTGATCGTCGGTAAAGCAGATGCCAGACTGAGATTCATTGGAAGAATCCTAAGGAAATGCAATCCGAAAACGATGGAAATAGGTTACAGTACGCTTGTTCGCCCACTGCTTGAATACTGCTCAGCAGTGTGGGATCCGTACCGGATAGGATTGATAGAAGATATATAGAAGATCCAACGGAGAGCAGCGCGCTTCGTTACAGGATCATTTAGTAATCGCGAAAGCGTTACGGAGATGATAGATAAACTCCAGTGGAAGACTCTACAGGAGAGACGCTCAGTAGCTCGGTACGGGCTTTTGTCAAAGTTTCGAGAACATAACTTCACCGAAGAGTCAAGCAGTATATTGCTCCCTCCTACGTATATCTCGCGAAGAGACCATGAGGATAAAATCAGAGAGATTAGAGCCCACACAGAGGCATACCGACAATCCTTCTTTCCACGAACAATACGAGACTGGAATAGAAGGGAGAACCGATAGAGGTACTCAAGGTACCCTCCGCCACACACCGTCAGGTGGCTTGCGGAGTATGGATGTAGATGTAGATGTAGAAACGTAATGCCAGCCTCTCTGGCGCCTTTATCTTTCCTAAAGGTAGACCGCACGCAGTCCGTGTTGACGAGCATCGCTATCTCTAGATCGCAAGTCCCATGTTCGATTCCCGTCCGGATCAAATATTTCCTTCAGTTGGGGAGCGGGTGTTTGCGCTGCCGCCGCCAGTTCATCTCTTCTTCATCACAAAGTCGCACAAGTCGCCGAAGAGGAATCAAATAGAGAACAGACGAACGAACAATCCCAAACGTGGTCTTCAGAAAAGTAATGTCACAGATCATTTCAAGCTAACCTGGTCGTTTTGTAACACATTTGCTCGCCCGCTCCTCTGGCTATGCGAATCGGGTAGTCGTTTCGAGACCGTTCACCCTTGTAGCCTGACCGTTAGGCCGAACAATAGGCGCGCATCATTGCTATTCGCAGAACACGTGTCGCTAGGTGGCGGCCCGCCGCGGGGAGACAGAATCCGGCGCTGGGCCGTCTGGAGCTGTCAGCTGCCGTGACAGCCCGCCCTCGGCGACGGGAGGGTTTCATATGCAGACGCGGTGCCCGGGCTGAGCTAGCGCGACGTGAGGCGCCTCTTAAATTCACGGACTCGCGTATGGATTCCATGAGTCGCGGCTACCGGAACAGACCCACTGCTGCTAACCGTACGCTGGGTCATCGGAATTTTCCACGATTTTTGCCACTGCTAAGGTCCATGTGTGGTTTTCTCAAACGTACAATGTGTAAGATGAGAGGCAGCAGTGCCGCATGATAATACATATCACAGCTCAGGCACCATCTGGTGGAACATGTGCATTGTGGCAAATTTCGCCAGTAATTTTCCGACGAGAGTGAGAGAAGAGTGATTTAGAAAAAAATACGTTCAAATGGTTCAAATGGCTCTGAGCACTATGGGACTTAACTTCTGAGGTCATCAGTCCCCTAGAACTTACAACTACTTAAACCTAACTAACCTAAGGACATCAAACACATCCATGCCCGAGGCAGGATTCGAACCTGGGACCGTTGCGGAAGAAATAGGTGTCACAGTGAAACCGCTATACTTTAATCAAGATAAAATTTGACTGTGTATTTTGAAAGGAAAATTAGAAACTGGTGTAAAAAAGAAAAAAAATAACATTTGAGTAACGCAGTGTCGAAAAGGAAGCTGTAGTAAATACAGGGAGTAACAAAATAATGTATACGCTCTTTGAAGGAGAATATCTCTTTAATTAAAGGAGACAGAAATACAATTTTTATGGGTAATAATTTAGGAGGCGGTGAAAAACATAACAATGATTTCTTTTGTTTCACGATTGTCAGCAAACATGGCGTTATCGTTTGAACAACGGAAGTGGGTGCCAAAGTGTTACTGGAAAACAGAGAATGTGAGTGCGGTAGGCCCATGTTGGAGAATTGAATTTGGAACACCACCACCGACAAGAGTAACAATTACAAGAATCAGAGATAGGTTTGAAGTCGAAGGAACAGTGCACGATATGAAGAAGGGGCATGACTCTTCCTGGCAGATTAAAACTGTATGCTCGACCGAGACTCGAACTCGGGACCTTTGCCTTTCGCGGGCACTTGGTCCCACGTTGTTCTTGCCGTCAACACATCGGAGTACTTTTGTCGATCTCGTTTACCAGTTTGCGCCCTCCTTCTGCGCTCACTGGAGGTACACTGCGTCCTACGCTCCTCCACCGCGGCGCTGGGGGTCACAGCATAAAGTGTAAGAGTCCTGTTCATTGCATATTTCTTCACCCAGACAGTCATATGTAGTTTCGTCTGGTGTCGCTTTGGCACTGACTTAGGCTTCACCGAACCTAGTCCAACTGCTGTTTGTAAAATGTTATATGGAACATCTTTATTATTTTCTCATATGTACTACTGCGTGTGAAAACTATTATTGGCTTCGGTCTCTTGTTTATTTTCGGTACCACTCCTCATGATGGGCATGTAAGAGTTCGACACCGGTCGTGACTTCAGTTCTGAATAATAAAAAGAACCTTATAACTGAAGCGGCAATTTCAAACTCTACTATCTACACAGAGGTAACTGTACAGTTACATACCAAAGAGCCATGTAGGAAGGACTCTAAACTGAGTGATAACCTTTTGTACCGTAAACTTTTCATGGATACATTCAACTTGTTTATTTTGACCATCCATCGTAGTGGATAGTAAGAAGAGAACCGTGTAATGACATCCAACTATAAATAAATTAGGCTCTGGGTGCAAGGATGGTTTTCAATTAAAGCAATTAAAAACCATCCTTGCAGCGAGAGGCTAATTTATTTGTAATTGCAAATTCAAGCTATTTATTTAATTTTTCCAAATACCTCTCACAATGCGAGCAATCTGGATACGCTAGACTTTTGGATCAGAGAGTCCCTTGATATGCAATTACACTCAGGTGATAATGAATCAAAAGCAGCTGCGTTGTAGAAATGGCGAATTGAGTAATATGGCATGTGACGCGACTGGGAAGTCTTCCAACCCAGTAGGGGTCGTCAGTGCTACAGATGGGTACAGAGTGGCAATACGCACAGTACCACTGCATTTGATGGAGATCAAACTGTCTGGATCCAATGCACGACACACTCCGTCTCTAGGTTCTTGTATCGACAGGGATTTTCACGTGCTACGGAGTATTCTCATGTACATCTATATTCCACAAACCATCTTACGGTGTGCAGCGGAGGGTATCTTTGTACTGACTTTCACTTCCCATTTTCTGTTCTAGTCGAGTATGGTTCGCGGGAAGGTGATTACTGGTAGGCCTCCATGTGGGATGGAATATCTCTAATTTTATCTTCATGGTTCTTTCGCGAGAGGCGGAGGAAGCAGTGTATTGATTGACTCTTCTAGGAACGTACACTCTTGAAGCTTCTGTAGTTTAACAGTAAACCAAAGAAGGGATGCAGAAAGCCTCTCTTGAAGCACCTGCCAGTGGAGCTGGCTGAGCAGCTCACTTATGTTTTTGCTCGTACTAAATGAACGTATTATGAAACGTACTGCTCTTCTTTGTATCTCCTACATTTCCTTTATCTATCTTATCTGGTACGGATTTCATACTGACGAACAAAATATTTGTCGATTGCGATTAATTTTGTGTGGTCGTACCACTTCAAATGGTTCAGTACGAATACTCCCTGATACTTTACGGAAGTAACTGCTTCAATCGTCTTTCTGCAACAGTGATCATACAATAAAGGTGATATCTCTCTGTGGATTAGCAGTAGGTTACATTTGTTTATGCTTAGGGTCAATTGCCACTCCCTGTACCATGCGTCGATCCTCTGCAAGTTTTCCTGCATTTCGCTACAATTTTCTCCCGTTGTGACTTCACTGTGTACAAGAGCATCATCTGCAAAAAGCCTCATACAACATCCGTCATTATCTGCCAGGTCACTTATGTACGTTGTGAAACGTAATGCTCCTATAACATTCCCTTGGGACATGCCAGAAGTTACTTTTACGTTCGAAGACATTCCTCCGTTTAGAAGGACAAGATCTGTTCTATGTTACAGAAACTCTTCACTCCAATCACACAGATGCTTTGATAACCGTGCACACGTACTGTTTTCATCAGGTGGTGGTGCGGATCTATATCGAACACGAGACTTCCTGGCAGATTAAAACTGTGTGACAGACCGACACTCGAACTTGGGTCCTTTGCCTGGTAGAGCACTTACCCGCGAAAGGAAAAGGTCCTGAGTTCGAGGCTCGGTCCGGCACACCGTTTTAATCTGCCAGGAAGTTTCATATCAGCTCACACTCCGCTGCAGAGTGAAAATTTCATTCTGGATATATCGAACACCTTCCGGAAGTAAGTGAACACGGAATATACGTGGGCGCCCGTCTCCACTACTTTGTGGGAGTCGTTGAAGAATAGATAGAGTTGGGTTTCGCACAATAGTTGTTTTCGGAAACCATACTGATTCCTACAGCGGAGATTTTCGGACTTCAGAGATGAAGTAATACGCGAGCATAAATCACGTTCCAAAATTACAGTTTGGTGCGTCTGTTCGATGATCCTTCTTGAAAACTGGAATCTTCTGTGATTTTTTTTCCAATTATTAGAAACGCTTCGCTTTTCTGGAGACATTCGATACACTGCTACTAGAAGAGGGGCAAGTTCTTTCGCATATTCTGTGCAGAATCGAACTGGTGTCTCATCAGATCCAGTGGCCGTTTCTCTGTTGAGACATTCCATTTGCATTTCTATCACGTGGTCACTTGTATCGATTTTATTGTCGATAGTGAATGATTCAAAGTAGGAATTGCAGTGGGATCTTCCTCTGTGAAGCAGTTTTGAAAAAGGACGTTTATTATTAGACCTTCTGTGTCATCCTCTGATTAAGTGTCATTGTGGTCAATGAGTGTCTGGACAGATGCATTAGATCCGTTTACTGATTTACCATAATGCTAAATATTCTTAGGATTTTCTGTCAAGTCAGTTGATAGAGTTTTACATTCGAATTCATTGAAAGTTTCACTCATAGTTCTCCTCAAGCAATTTTTTTTCTGACGTTTTGGCTACTTTAAATTTGCAGGAAGCTCTCTCTGCTTCTCTCTTTTGTAACAAATTTTTAGCAAGATCGGCGAACAACTGTGTGTCTTTTCTGACTCTCACAAATCTGCTCTGTACATACATCTACATCTACATATCTACATAAATACTCCGCAATCCACCATACGGCGCGTGGCGGAGGGTACCTCGTACCACAACTAGCATCTTCTCTCCCTGTTCCACTCCCAAACAGAACGAGGGAAAAATGACTGCCTATATGCCTCTGCACGAGCCCTAATCTCTCTTATCTTATCTTTGTGGTCTTTCAGCGAAATGTAAGTTGGCGGCAGTAAAATTGTAGTGCTGTCAGCCTCAAATGCTGGTTCTCTAAATTTCCTCGGTAGCGATTCACGAAAAGAACGCCTTCTTTGCTCTGGAGACTTCCACCCGAGTTCCTGAAGCATTTCTGTAACACTCGCGTGATGATCAAACATACCAGTAACAAATCTAGCAGCCCGCCTCTGAATTGCTTCTATGTCCTCCCTCAATCCGACCTGATAGGGATCCCAAACGCTCGAGTAGTACTCAAGAATAGGTCGTATTAGTGTTTTATAAGCGGTCTCCTTTACAGATGAACCACATCTTCCCAAAATTCTACCAATGAACCGAAAACGACTATCCGCCTGCCCCACGACTGCCATTACATGCTTGTCCCACTTCATATCGCTCTGCAGTGTTACGCCCAAATATTTAATCGACGTGACTGTGTCAAGCGCTACACTACTAATGGAGTATTCAAACATTACAGGATTCTTTTTCCTATTCATCTGCATTAATTTACATTTATCAATATTTAGAGTTAGCTGCCATTCTTTACACCAATCACAAATCCTTTCCACGTCATCTTGTATCCTCCTACAGTCACTCAACATATGTGCCTAAAGGGTATTGTACGAAGTATTGTACTTTGTCCATTGAAGCTCAACACTTCGTGTTTGACTGTTAGGTAACCTGAAATCTATCATCACTCTTGCCAAACCGAAAGATCCTCCCACTTGTCTTTCTATTTACAGCCGTATTCCGTGGTGTCGTAATGGCCTTATGATCACTGATTCACTGTTCTACATCTATATCTACATATACATTTACATCAGTACCAAGTAAACTACATTACGCTGTTCCATACGCGAATGGCACGTGGGAAGAATGATTGTCGTAAAAAGTATGTATTAACTGTATTGTCTGGAAGTTTCTAGTTGGGGTCACTTCGCGAGACGCTTGTAGGAGGAAGTAATAGTTGTCCGACTTTTCCTCGAAAGTATTCTCCTGAATTTTCAGTAATAAACCTCTCCGTGATGCACATCGAATCTGTCGTAGCATCTACCATTGGAGTTTGTTGAGTATCTCTCCAATGCTCTCGCGCTGACTAAACGATCCCGTGACAGAACGTGCCGCTCTTCGTAGGATTTCCTCTATCTTTTCTATCACTCCTACCTGGTAAGAGTCGCAGATTGACAAACAGTGCTGAAGAATCGGTGGAACGAGCGGCCTGTGAGTCACTCCTTTAGTGGATGGATAAATTTCCTTAAGATTTTTCCTACGAATCTCGATATAGGAGGTGATTTTCACACTGTATTATAGAGGGTGCCATGCGTACCTCGACTGGGTGGGACGACTGCTGAGGCTAGAGTCAACACCCATGGGTAATACATTGAAGAGAGATGACTTCTTGGAATATATCCGGAGCACAGTGAAAAAGTTGTTACTCAGTCGAAAGCTGGACGACAGTATACGATGTGTAGCCACACAGTCCAGAACCACAAGCCAGTTATGGTTTACAGAAATCACAGCTCCACAGGGTCGAGAGGTTCCCAATTATAAATAGAAAGGACACGTTTCTAGACTGAAATTTTCACTCTACAGCGGAGTGTGCGCCGGACCGAGACTCGCTCGAACTCGGGACCTTTGCAAAGGTCCTAAGTTCGAGTATCGGTCCGGCACACAGTTTTAATCTGCCAGAAAGTTTCAGGGCACGTTTATGAGTCCTGTCATTTATCTGACGGCCAAGGGAAACCTCCCTAACACTGTGGAGCGTACCAGGTCGTTGGAACTGCTTCGATTATTTATGGGAGAGTGTTCTCCATTGTCACCGACAAGAATCAAAATTCTGTTTATCTAAATTGCGTGTTTGTATCAGTTGTGTGTTTGTATCACTGTACAGCGTGCCATCGGCTCATAAATATGGGGAACAATGTAGTGAAATACTTTTCAGTAGTTTCATTACTTTCCATTCCCTACTCCTGAAGCGAGACAATGCTGTTTAAGCATACTGAAGAGACAATTTCCAGGTGAGCTCTATTAACTTTCATTCCCTAGCCTTGAAGACAGAGCACGCTGTTCCAGTAGTTACGTACTGAAGACTCAGAAACGCTTCACCCAATTAACTGATGCGCTCTCATTACCTACCCCCGAACCTATTGAAGAGCCAGAGACTTTACAGCCAATTAGCAAGTGACCCCTCATTAGATTTCACTCCTTAGCCCTGAAGGTAAAGCACGCTGTTCGAGTAATTACCTACTGAAGACACAGGGAATTTTCAGCCAATTACTAGGTGAGCTCTAATTACTTTAAATTCCCTTCCCCTGAAGGTAGCAGTTGCTTTTTGAGTATTACTTAGTGAAGAGTCAGGGTCTTTTGAGCCAATTACAACATGAGCTCTGATTAACTTTCAATCCCTACTCCTGAATGTAGAGCATGCTGTTCGAGTAATTATCTGCTGCAGAGACAAACACTTTTAAGCCAGTTACCAGGTGAGCTTTCATTGCCTTTCAATCCCTAAACCTCAAGTAAGAGTGTGCCGTTTGAGTAATTACCTACTGAAGTGTCAGGAAGTTCCAACCAATTATGAGGTATTTTGAATGTTTCTCCAGTCAGTTTGCAGTTGATGGTTAGAGTGCTGTAACCAAAATTTTCAGGTAGTCTGCATAACCAGTTATGCTGGCCACTAATGCGATATATTTATATAGGGATCGTGTCAACCCCTTCTGCATCAACTACAGCCTGAATATGGCGCACAGAAGCACCGAAACTAGTTGCAACAAAATAAATAAAATCATAAAGACAGCTTTAGGCGTTTTATTTTTTCAGAATTGAGGTGGGCTCTCACTACCTTTCATTCTCTGCCAAGAAGGCGGAACATTCTGTTCGAGGAATTACTTACTGAAGAGTCAGTGTCTTTTCGGGAAATTAGTAGATGAGCACTGATTACTTTTTATTCTGTGTCCTTGAAGATAGAGCTCTCTTTTCAAGTAATTACCTATCGAAGAGTCAGGAATTTTTCAGGCAGTTACCAAGTGAGTTCTCATTAACTTCCATTTCATACACCTGAAGCGCATGTTGCTAAGTAATTATCTATTGAAGAGTCATGGATGTTTCTCATCGCATTTTCTTACCCTGAATGTAGCGCATTCTGTTTGAGTAATTACCTGCTGAAGAGACAGGTATTTTTCGGTAATTTATCAGATCTCTTTATCTTTCATTACCTTACCATCAAGGAAGAGTGTCTGTTTGAATAATCATGTACTGAAATGCCTGGCACTTTTCAGCCAATTACCAGGTGATATATTAAACTTTGTTCTTTTATGTTCGACGATGTCATTGCTGGAGATTAAATTTTCGTGTCCAGTTGTCAGATAATCTGAAACCTGTATTTTATCACTCTTGCTAACAAGGAAGAACTTCCT
This sequence comes from Schistocerca cancellata, assembly GCF_023864275.1. NCBI lineage: Eukaryota > Metazoa > Arthropoda > Insecta > Orthoptera > Acrididae > Schistocerca > Schistocerca cancellata. Next base: position 99,817,253 of record NC_064630.1, on the reverse strand, counting down.
ACCTGTTTTTTCTGTTCCTATTTATAGCTGTATTCAGTGATTCTGTGACGGCCTTATGATCACTGATACCCTGTTCTACATCTATATCTACATCCACATCTACATCACTACTCCGCAGTGCACCTGACGTTGTGGCGGAGGGTAAATGTGGTATCACCAAATGGTCCCCCCTTCCCTGATCCGCTCTCGTGTGGTACGTGGGAATAATGACTCTTGGTAAGCTCTATTAGCTCCAGTTTCTCGAAGTTTCTTCTTGTGGTCATTTCACGAGATGTTTATCGGAGAACGTAATAATTTGTCTGACTCTTTCTGGAGAGTACTCTCACGAAGTTTCAATTAAACACCTCGCTGTGCTACATAGCGCCTCTCTTCTAGCGTCTGGAATTTGTTGAGTCTCTCTGTAACGCTCTCGTGCTGACTAAATGATCCTATGACGAAACGCGCTGCTCTTCTTTGGTTCTTGTGTATGGCTTGTATCAGTCCTCCTCGACTGGGAGAACACTTCTGATGCTAGACTCAACAGCCGTGGTTAACGCACAGTGAAAAAGATAGTAATTTCTAAATCGAATATTGGGCCACAGTAAACGATAGACAGTTATATAGTCCAGGACCAACTACAGGTTATGGTTTACAGATGCCACAGCCCCACTGCGCAGAGAGGTTCTTGGAACTGCAATGAAGCAGTTATGAAGTTTCATTCACATATGTTATTCTGAGAAAATTCTATTTGGAGCGCTTCAGAATCTCGTGGAGTTCTTCATGGAAGCGTGTTGCCTTCGCTAAACAAGTTTTCAGGTGTATTTTGGCGTACAGGCTGTATTTTCATATAATCTTTTCCAACCCCTACGTATAAAATGCGGTATCCTATTAATTTATTTTAATCTGTCTTTTCGACAGATTGCTTTCTTCGTCAAACATATCTTCATATTTCATATGATGCCACACGTTCAAGATAATTGTTACCTCTTTCCCATTATCTATCAGTGATTTTCTGTTAATTAAAAGTTGCGTGAAATATGGTGGCACAACATTTTAGTGTCAGAATTATCAGTATCGACATAATTTATTTCCGAAATTTATGAATCGAGAAAAAATTACATCCTTTCAGTGGGAAAATCCGAAGAATGCCAACGGCGCATGCACGTAGCTGCCGGCCGATGTGGCCGAGTGGTTCTAGGCGCTTCAGTCTGAAACCGCGCGACCACTACGGTCGCAGGTTCGAATCCTGCCTCGGGCATGGATGTGTGTTATGTCCTTAGGTTGTTTATGTTTAGGTAGTTATAAGTTCTAGGGGACTGATGACCTCAGATGTTAAGTCTCATAGTGCTCAGAGCCATTTGAACCATTTTGCACGTAGCTATGATAACTAAACAATGTGCATCCAAGATCACTATAGCAACTTCAGATTTCGTTATTTGAAGTTGTGTTTAGATCATGTATTTGTGTTTAGGGAAGAAGAAAATATTGCCTGATGAAACATGCCAATAATAATCCATTTAATTTGTTTTGCAAAATGTCCTAAACATGACGCTGCCCTCATTTATCTGGGGGCTCTATTTTACAGCAAAAAGTAATAGTATTCCACATTAAGATATCAGTTACAGTAATATTATTACAGCTTGTAAGCTTCCAGAGTTCTTTCGGATGCCTTTAGACCCTACCAGAAAGATATAATTGTTGCTGGAAACTTCGCAATAACTGAGCACGAGGGTCGAACTGTGGTGCTTATGCCAATAACTAAGTTGCACTAATGGAAGCTTTTGCAGCGTATAGGGAGAAAAGCGGATACTTAATGCGCCTCTTGAAAGTCTCATAAAACGGCGTACGACGCTCGGCGGCGGCAGTTTAAAGGAATTGCTTCCTGCCGTTTCTCTCCTTCCGCTGCACTTTCTCGTAACAGTGGTGTAGTATCAGATGGAAAAGGAAGCTTTTATGATTCTGTGTGTCTTCTACAGTGACACCAACGGAAGTCATAAGAGAAATCTCTTCTGTAAATGGCGACGTAAAATAGCGAAGAGGCAATCGTGAACAATGGCGGATGCTGGCGAAATCAGTCACAGTCCGGCACAGTCATTGTCGGCGTAAGCATCTAAAAAATTACGATGGGTGTTTGCTGATTAAAATGTTAGGAAAATATTATTAGCGGGGTCGGACAAGGCGCAGTTATTTTCACGAAAATATCACTTGCGTGTAGTTTATTGAAAATTAGTAAAAATTCAGTCTAGAGTCGCGGCCTGCATACCTGGAACGTCAAGTATATCTGACGGTTGTGGGTGGACTTCGAAAACGCCCTCCGCATCAGCAACGTCAAACACTCATACACAATTGAATCTCGTCTTATGCTACGTGAGCTGTCACAGCGCAGCAGTACTGTGCGTTTTGGTTACAGGATAAGTATTTCTGGTGTCAATTTCCATGAAGTCTTCTACTCCATGGAACAGTATCCAACTTCAGTGGTTACAGATGCACTTTGCTCTCATATGCTGTGACATTTTAAGAGACTTTTGACTTTTTTAAAATCATAGCATTACATTTTCTTTGCATGTTTGAGAAACTTATTTGGAAGGCCAAAAGGGTTGTACCCACGTGGCTGACTAAGACTGGATAAGTAGTCTATAAAACATGACACCGTCTACGGACAGGCGTCGAATCAATAAAGTCGGAAAACACTGGTGCATTTGCAGATAGCGACGTCCGGTAGCCTGGCTGTCGGAGTGAAACTGGAATGAATTTTCTAAATTCGCTCTTATAAAGAAATCCACGATGGTGACATTATGTCTATTTTCAGAGGCATTACTGACGTCTAAATTACTTCGACAGAATCGGCAGCTCATTTGGACGGATATTGACACACTTCTACAAGAGGTTTCTAAGCCATAAAAGGAAAAGAAATAAAAATGTATGACCTTTGTCAAACTAATGGTTGGCCACGCCGTTGTAACTACATCATTCCTTCTTCTGCGATAGTAGATCCTTGTATGGTCAATGATTCCTGTTCAGAGTAGCAAGTTGTTTTGCAGCGATTTGTAGAAAGCTTTAGTCATTGTGAAAGCTGGCCATAGAACGACACCAACACAATATGTTTGCAGTTTCGCAAGCATTCTCCGTAAATCTCGACAAAGGTGTGACAAAAGCTCTTTTTATAGTAAAGTACGTTGAAGTTTCCTCCATTTTCACTCACGGGCAGAGAACGAAGAAAATTACTTCTAATATGACGCTGTTGTGGTCTTCAGTCCTGAGACTGGTTTGAAGCAGCTCTCCATGCCAGTAAAGCTGCATGCCCTCAGGAAAAATTACGGCTGTAGTTTCCCCTTGCTTTCAGCCGTTCGCAGTACCAGCATAGCAAGGCCGTTTTGGTTAGTGTTACAAGACCAGATCAGTCAATCATCCAGACTGTTGCCCCTGCAACTTGTAATGTCCCCACAGCAAATACCCTCTACCACGCACCAATTAATCATTTTTAATGAAACCATCCACATTCATTCACTTTGGAAAAGTTATCTGGTCTGATTTTCTCCTAATATATGCGGCGACAACTCGTCGACGCCAAAGTATTTTCTAATGCATTTATTCTTTGAAATAACAGAGATGCATATATGTATTCTCCATGGTTGTTAGAGGGGTAACTAGGACAGCTTCTGGAGTATCTGTTGAGGGATTGACGTGTTTCTGAGATATACATATTCTGCTTTTCTTCTCGCTAAAGCGAGCCAATTAACATTTGTGCCGCTAGCGGTTTGTTTTGAAGAGAAAGAGATTGTAAAGGGAAAATAATTAAGGCGTGGAATCACCGGAGATCTGGACATGTAATGGAGATGGTTTTAATACACGATTTCCTCCATGAATAAGGTTTGTGACTTTTTTGTTCTGGAGTGAATGAACGAATGAGTTTTTTCTGAATCATTTGTTGATCACGTTGGCCCTGTAATTAGTGGGGAAGTTTCAGCTGTGTCGAAGAGAGCCTGCAATCACTGAGTCTGTGTTAAATCGTCCAAAAAGCCCTCGTACACATCTGGAATTCGCAATCTTTCGTAAAAGGAACAAATTGTCCAAACGATTGACTCTCCCGACTGACTGCAGTGTTTAATAGTAATAATAAATGTAAAGATCTCTTACAACAAGCCAGCCCCTGATTACCAAGACGAAGGACTCCACCAAATATTCTGTTTGGCTGATTCTTTTTATAACTATATCACGTACTGAAATCTTATATTAAAAACTATATATAGATAAAGAAGAGAAAGAGAGAGAGCGAATGAAAATAGAGATAATACTAATAATCCTCCATTAGTCTAATTTTTCGCCTGTCTTATCACGGATCAGCCAAAAACTGGGAGGGCCTTACTTTACAGTATAGACTTATGTGTGAAGGTGAAGGGATCTTAAAGACAACAGATACACGTCTATAAAGACAATACATTACACAGATATAGCGCCTAGCTGCATTGATCATCTATTCTTAAATTAAAGAGACGGCAACTTATTATCCGAACATAAAAATGTTAAAAACTACTGTACAGGCTGCTGCCCCTCTTCAGGAACCACACGTTTGTCTGGCCTTTCAACAGATACCCCTCTATTGTGGTTGCACCTACGGTACGGCTATCCGTATCGCTGAGGCACGCAAGCCTCCCCACCAACAGCAAGGTCCATGGTTAATGGGGGGAATATGACGCTATGTGGACAATAATGGGACAGAATTTGCTTTCACTTTCCCAGTGCGACCAATAAACAGTAGTTTAATCAATGCACACACATTCTTCTCTAAATACTGGCTCTTAGTGATATGTTTTTTACAAGTTATAAGGAGTCCCTTGTGACGGATCGAAGAGTCGTCACAGTAGGCTGCTTCGTTTTAACTTATTTTTGCAGTGCTTTTAACCTATAGTTACAATGGCCTGATTGTACACAACATGTGTTGAATGAGCTTTTATATTATTAATATATGTTGCTTATGTGTGTTCTTCGAGCAATATATGCTGGTCAGTGGCCGGGGTACAACTTTTAGCGGAAAAAATGGTATTTACTGACAGCAGACAGCGCGAACAAGCCGAGCGGCAAAGACTACACTGTTAGCAGCCCGCCATGAGAAACAAGACCCGACAGCCATATAAAAACTAAATTAATTATTGAAAGTAAAGAATTTGTACTACATTTGTATTTGTTTGGTAAATGCTTCGTAAATGTTTTCGTGTTGGATTAAGTCAGTTGTGGGATGAGTTATGCTTGGGATGGTGGGGCGGGATGGGAGGAGTCAAAGTAGAAGAGTCTGGTTATTTCAGTAAAGAGGACATTTCAGTAGCTGTTGCTAGCTATATTGGTAGGCCTATTAGCTGCAGCGGAACAGTAGCACTCGTAGTTTTTTTTTTGTTTTTTTTTGTGACGTGCAAGTTCCATCTATGGATTCATAGTAAATGGTAAACGTGATCAATAGTGGTGATAACGATGGATATATGGTTTTTGATAGCGCGGAGTGGGAGAGGATGAAACGTGAGAATGTTCCGTTGGAAGCGAAAATTGAATAGCTTAGACTGTCCAGAGCGTCTCTGGTTAGTGGGTTGTGATTAGAAAGAGCGATGATATGTTGACTGGAATACTTACCTAAATTTGCTTTTGTGTACTCCAGTTCTTATCTATGATTGAGTGCTGTAACTGTTGTTCGGTGCGGGAATTTAGTATCCTCTGATTGAATTGAGTGTTCGGTGTAGGAAATAATGTAACTGCGAACACGCAGATCTAACAGTGGGATGCATCTTAACTGGAGAAGTTTATTTTCACTTTGGGTAATAGTAACTCCGGAGCGATGAGTAGTACATTGCTGGCTCTAACGAATTTAGGAACTTGATAAATGTTTGGTCTTACATGATTAAGTTTCTCCCACTCAGTGCCAAGATCTTGCTCGAAAGTTGGGTGACAATTAAACAATTTATTGGAACTATTTTTTTACGTGTGTCTTTAAAGTACGAATACATAGTGGGTCACCATCAGCCAACACATGAAGAGTCTTGATTTTGCTTTGATCTGTTTAAATGTTGTGGTGAAGAATGGTGGTGGTATACAGGATTTTTGTGTATGTAAATTGCTTTAATATGGGACCGACTGTATGGGATCTAAGATTTTGTGTTGACTCGTTCAGTATCGTCGACTGCTCCAGTACACAAAAAAAAAGCTAAGGCGCGTTAAACTGAAATAAAACTCTGACTCTTAATTTACCATATAATAGGAAAGAAAAGAAGTGAAAGAAATTTTCTCCTTAATGAAAGCAAAATAATCATTTGAATAAAAATTACAAGAAGTAAAATCAAAGTAAATATTGGTAATGAGCAGCCAGAGACAGTCTTTGACGTTAACTTTTAGCTGTGCGAAGGGGTAACGCTGTTTTACAATACTCCCCGCGAACGGGACGTCATTTTGACGTCACACACAATAGCGACGACCACATGATGGGCTGTCGACTTTCGTTAGCATTCAATATGGGCCTCTCATAAGATTTCGTGGGCGCGTACCGAAGATTTACAAAAATACCTGGAATGATTTTTTTATAACTGTTGTTATAGTAAAATGTCTTGTAATATTTTATTGGCAGTTGATGTAAGAGTCCTCTATTAGGAGTGAGTTATTATCGTCAATAATTTTCAAATTAAGAATCAAACACAGTTGTTTTATAATTTGAAGTATGTCGTTTCACTGGTACGGAGCACTGAAAGTTGATAACAAACACATCGCCATTACCGTTAAATGTCACTTAATAACCCATCAACGATACAAGCCTTCAAGGTAGTACAACACAACCAAGACCGGAGTCAAATACCACATGGTTAAGTGCTAGTGTAATGAATAACTTTGTGGTTCTTGGAGTCGAAAGTTGTTGTTTCGCATACCATTACATGCAATTTCTTTTTCATGATAGCCTTATCAAGATGTTCTGTTACTTCCTTATGAATATAGTACAAGTATGTTCTGTAATATTGGACGTTATTTACATTCAGTCTGATTTGAGAACGAAGTATGAAATGAATATTTAGCGATTTCCGTGTAGCCTACGTGGTAAGGCAGGAACCTAAGAGTACAGCTTAAATTGCTGCGACTGAAACGAGTAAAAATAAAATTCATATTCTGCCTTTTCACTAATATTTGGCTCTTTATTTACGAATATGTAGCAATTTCTCAGTGTATGGTTACGCTGGAACCTAAGAGTACAGCTTTAAATGCTACAACTAAAACCACCTGCAATAAAATTTGTGTTTTTTCTTCTTACAAATATTCATCTCTTTATTTCCGAATATGTGGCGACTTTCGAGTGTGTGGTTAGGCATCAATCTAAGAGGACAGCTTAAATGTCTGTGAGTGAATCGAGGAGTAATGATACATTCTTCATTGTCATAAAGTCGATAGCCGATCATGCTGTCGTCGATATTGTGCGTGACTTCAAAATGAGGTCACGTCTGCGGGAATCGTGAAACGAGCATTATCCTTTGCAAAGCCATGAAACATCAGAGAAGTTGTAGTTAATCAGCAAGCCTGAAATAATATTACTAAACAGTTCTCCAACTTAAAGACAGGAGATAAATAAAAAGGTAATAATACAAACGGTTACCCTGAAGATAAATAAACGAAAAATGCAAGTACGCGGCAAGGATATTGATTTCTGTACGGGAAGGAGAGAAACAAAACAGAGATAATTTGCAGTCAGAAAACTTTACCGCTGACTGAGGGTCTGGTATATTTATGGATTTCAAATTTTTCGAAGTACATAACACATCAACATTCTCGTCTTTAAATATATCTGTATCGTAAGTAATGAGATATTTTCTAGATATATCAGGTAATAAAGTAGCATTGCAGGCAGGAGGCAACTGCTAATTGTGTAATTAACTGTTATACGATTAGATAGTTCAATTTCATCTCACGTTAACATGAAGAGCAAGGATATAGATGAATCCACCGTGAATGTAGAAATATCTTCTGATTACCATTTCTGTGAGGTTTATTTTATTATTCACATACTTGATATGAAGGAGTTTCACTGAGATTCGGAATTAATTATTAGATTACAGTAATTATTTACGGTGAATTATAAATTGTATTAAATGTGCAGAGTGTGAAATGTCAGTCATTATCTGAAAATTTGTTGGTTCAGTCAAGTGCATTTTGAAAGTTTGCTATACGCTAAGAAAGAGATATTTTCTGTTTTAGCTTTATTGTGCTGGATTAATTATAACATTAGCATTTATTCTAAATTCACGATTTCACACGTCCAAACAAAGCTTGCTATAACACTGTAAATTCTGACCACTATCAATTTAGATGCGTTGACGTAACGGATTGTTTGTATGACGTAAATAACTTGTTAATTAAATAATCTTGAGTTAGAACGGAGTAACCTTCGCCGAATAATTAGGGGTTTAGCACACATTGTTTCGTCGTGTGTAGTAACTATTAGTCCTTGGTATCGCACCGTAAGGAGCAATGTATAGTGATATTTGTCTTGTGTGTTTGATTACAGTTTTAAGCACATTGTTATCTTGTTTCCCTTTACGTAAGACAGCGTAAGAAACGCCAACCGTGGTGAGAACACACGTGTTAGAAATCATCACTGGGAAGTGTCGACAGTTACTGCACAGATACAGAAGTGCTGTTCTGTCACAATGCACCCTTCTTCAAGTAGGTGCATATTTATACCCATCAGCAGTTTTGCTACTTCCCATTAAGTCAACCTATTCACTTGGCATCGTTGCCCATGTTAGTTTAACCTGGTATTTTGTCATCCACTTGAACATTACTCCATAATGTGCCACGCAACCCCTATAACTCTCACCGTGCATCGAGTCACAAAGTTGCATTCTTTTCAGAGGCCAATAATGATACGACGGATACATTAGGAAATACAACTTTCATATCGGTCGCATGGAGAGTCTCTGAATGGGCAGTCAGTCTACGTCACAATTCCTGAAACAAATGCTTCATGCTACGAACTTCCTAAGGTGAGCTGGATGGCCTAGTTACTGTGTGAGATGAAAACTGCACATGATGCACACGCATGTTTGACAGACATTAAAAGTGGGGGGAAGAGTAGTACAGCATTCCTCAGTAGGATAGAAGATAGACGGACCGGATAGTGTGTGTGGTATTTCCCTTGCAAGAGGCTGTTTATGACAAAATACAGCGCGAGGGGCGAAAATATGTAAACCAAAGATAACTGTAACTTACACTGAAGAGCGAACCGTCATGATCACCTGTCAGAGTTAATCTAGCACGGCATGGATTGGAAATTTTCGGTAGGGTTCCACAGGTATGGGGCAGTTCTCATGAATTACGGGCCGGTGGTTTAAGGGCGTGGAGCTGACGCTCTATTGTGTCCGAAATATGTCCCATCTGGTTCACATCAGGCGAATTTGGGGGCGAAGACATCAACATGAGTTCACTATCGTACTTCTCAAACCAGTGCAACCCGATTCTGGTCTTGTGACAAGGACAGCCATCCTACTGGAAGAAAACATCCGGAGGAAACATCAAGTGTTAAGGGATGCAGGTAGTCCACAACATGTTCACGTAGTCCACAGCTGGCATGGTACCTTAGTTTAGTACCACAGGTCTCATGGAAACCCCAGTGAAATTACTCCATAATATTATACTTTCCCCACCAGCCTAAGTCCGTGGATTGTTAAGTGTTTGAAGTAGCGTTTCGCCTGGATGACGGTGTATCCGTTCACGATTGACGACCTGGTGAAACGTGATACGTCCGACAAGGCGACATGTCTACATCGATCCACCGTTCAATCTGGATAATCTCGTGGCCAATGCAGTCGTAACTGACTATGTCTTTGGTTCAACATGGGAACACGTAGGGGTCGTCTGTAGTGGAGCCTCGTGTTCAGCACTGTGCACATGCAACACCTTGTCAACTACTCGTGGTTTCACCGTCCTTCACTCTTTCTCCACAGATGCTCACGACAATAGCACGCGAACAGCCGCCCAGCATCGCCATTTCTGAGGTCCTCGTTCCAAGTGCTGGGTCACAGCCATCAGCCCTTTGCCAAAGTCGTTTACACCAGCGAATTTCCCCAATTGCGTCCCGTGTCGTCGTTAGAATGACTCTCCATTAGCTGCTGCTCCGCATATGTTCTTTTGCTGCCACGTCACATTGCCTCAACGCCACCAGGCGGCACTGATTTTAGGAGGCTGATCATGTTATATACACTCCTGGAAATGGAAAAAAGAACACATTGACACCGGTGTGTCAGACCCACCATACTTGCTCCGGACACTGCAAGAGGGCTGTACAAGCAATGATCACACGCACGGCACAGCGGACACACCAGGAACCTCGGTGTTGGCCGTCGAATGGCGCTAGCTGCGCAGCATTTGTGCACCGCCGCCGTCAGTGTCAGCCAGTTTGCCGTGGCATACGGAGCTCCATCACAGTCTTTAACACTGGTAGCATGCCGCGACAGCGTGGACGTGAACCTTATGTGCAGTTGACGGACTTTGAGCGAGGGCGTATAGTGGGCATGCGGGAGGCCGGGTGGACATACCGCCGAATTGCTCAACACGTGGGGCGTGAGGTCTCCATAGTACATCGATGTTGTCGCCAGTGGTCGGCGGAAGGTGCACGTGCCCGCCGACCTGGGACTGGACCGCAGCGACGCACGGATGCACGCCAAGACCGTAGGATCCTACACAGTGCCGTAGGGGACCGCACCGCCACTTCCCAGCAAATTAGGGACACTGTTGCTCCTGGGGTATCGGCGAGGACCATTCGCAACCGTCTCCATGAAGCTGGGCTACGGTCCCGCACACCGTTAGGCCGTCTTCCGCTCACGCCCCAACATCGTGCAGCCCGCCTCCAGTGGTGTCGCGACAGGCGTGAATGGAGGGACGAATGGAGACGTGTCGTCTTCAGCGATGAGAGTCGCTTCTGCCTTGGTGCCAATGATGGTCGTATGCGTGTTTGGCGCCGTGCAGGTGAGCGCCACAATCAGGACTCCATACGACCGAAGCACACAGGGCCAACACCCGGCATCATGGTGTGGGGAGCGATCTCCTACACTGGCCGTACACCACTGGTGATCGTCGAGGGGACACTGAATAGTGCACGGTACATCCAAACCGTCATCGAACCCATCGTTCTAACATTCCTAGACCGGCAAGGGAACTTGCTGTTCCAACAGGACAATGCACGTCCGCATGTATCCCGTGCCACCCAACGTGCTCTAGAAGGTGTAAGTCAACTACCCTGGCCAGCAAGATCTCCTGATCTGTCCCCCATTGAGCATGTTTGGGACTGGATGAAGCGTCGTCTCACGCGGTCTGCACGTCCAGCACGAACGCTGGTCCAACTGAGGCGCCAGGTGGAAATGGCATGGCAAGCCGTTCCACAGGACTACATCCAGCATCTCTACGATCGTCTCCATGGGAGAATAGCAGCCTGCATTGCTGCGAAAGGTGGATATACACTGTACTAGCGCCGACATTGTGCATGCTCTGTTGCCTGTGTCTATGTGCCTGTGGTTCTGTCAGTGTGATCATGTGATGTATCTGACCCCAGGAATGTGTCAATAAAGTTTCCCCTTCCTGGGACAATGAATTCACGGTGTTCTTATTTCAATTTCCTAACTATCAAGTTAGGGACGATCTGCATTAATGTAGAAACAGAAGCATAACTTCAGACGGCTTAGATCGCTATTGCATAGCATTTATTGTGATGACCGGTTTCAGCGAATTATGTTGCCATCATATTCAAGCACACTGGGATCAGATGTTAAGGGGCGCAATATACGTTTATGTAAGCATGGACTATGCTGTGGAACATAACATACCTCCAGCAGTACATTTAATTGAATCTTGATCAAATGCTTCTTATACCGTGTCAGAGCACATGAGAACAGTGGTATATCAGCAAGTCAGGCATGCCTGGCCAGCTAGCCGCGCGGTCTAACACGCTGCTTCCTGAGAGGGAAGGCGTGCCGCTCCCCAGCACGAATCCGCCTGGCGCATTAGTGTCGAGGTCCGGTGTGGCAGCCAGCCTGTGGATGGTTTTTAAGGCGGTTTTCCACCTACTTCGGCGGATGCGGGCTGGTTCCCCTTATTCCGCCTCAGTTACACTATGTCAGCGATTGCTGCACAAACACTGTCTGCACGTACGCTTGCACCATGATTACTCTACCACGCAAACATTTAGGGTTACACTCGTCTGGTATGAGACGTTCCTGGGCACGGACGGAGAGGGGGAGGGGCCTCTGGGGGCCGAACCGCACAACAATAACCCTGGGTTTGGTGTGGGGTGGCGGTGGGGTGGGTGGACTGCTGTGGCTTGTTGTGGGCCTGTGAATCACTGAGGGCTACGGCGGGACGAAGCCTTCCCTGTTTAATACACAATACACACAAGTCAAGCATAAAATAAATATTACATAAAACAATGTACGTATTACACTGATTATATAAGCTCACATTCATACATTAGCAGAAGAAGTCTGGCATCATAGATATTACAACAAGCATCCAGGTGGCACTGTGACAGTAGTTACAAACAAAAATGCCACTTTAGGCTTTCCCGGCGCAAACTATTGAAGGTTTCTCGGGTCTCCAGCCGGGTGGTAGCGTTGATATCTCGCGACGTTTCAGGAAGTGTCAAACAAAAATGCGTTGAGTCATATAAAGTATAAAGAAAAACCAACGATCCTAGAACGTAACACTGCAGACATGTGATGTATAATTCAAATCAGAGTATATTACTCTTATTTTGTTATAATAATTTAAATTAATTTATATAAAATTAAAACCACCTTTAAAAACATAACAGGAAGCAATGTACCTTCAGTATATCGTTTAATACAGAAGAAGCAAAGTCAGTCATAAAAACTAAAAAAAAAAAAAACTAATACAAGTTATAACACACAGGCACTATAAGTCTCAGCAACCATACACTGTTGTTCGGTACGTTGGTGTAGTTAAGCAAGCATGAAGGAACTACAAAAAGAACACCAAGTGTTCCACTCATAACTAACAAAAACACGTCGTTAGAAGTACAGCAACCATACAATTACATCACTTAATCGGCTTTATACAAATCAAAATATTTACGCTATCAACATGTAATTCAACGTTTAGGTACTAGCATGGAGCCTGGGGTCTTAGTGTGAAAGATACGGATAACAGGACCACAGGTATATACAGCGTTATCCTGAAACCTGCTATGCAATACAACAAAATTAGATGTCTGTACAATATAACCAATTATTCTACTCATATAAACCATGAAGAAGTCGTTACAGTCATACCAGCTATACAAAAGGGCCATGTAACTGGCTACACACAATCACACCATATTCAGCTATCAACTTGTAGCTCGAGGTTTATGTACTAACATATTGCTCGAGGTCTAAGTGTATAATAGGAACTATGAGCGATATACGAAATGAATAGCATAGTCCCAATAATTGTGGTGTCGTAATGTTTAATATTTCTGTATATTTTGTAAATTAATAAACACAAAAAGCAAAATGTGACCAGAAATGCTACTGCTTTAATAGCGTGTCGCCTAGTGTCTAAGTGCATAAAATGATTTTCGAGGCCAAAGTGTTACGCTGAATATCGTTAAACCAAGAGGGAAAACAATTTCTTGCCAGAATGAATTTTCCAAAATTCTAATGTATGAGCGAGAGGGAACCAATATCGAAGAACATGGAGGCCTCAACTTCCTTGAAATTATAGAAGCACACCATCTTGACAAGAGATATTTCGTAAAAGCAAATCACCAAAGATCATCAAATATAGCAAGAAATGTTTCTCATTAGATTCTAGCTAGTAAATCAATAAATTATTTGGAGACCTTTTCTTACAACTATAAATTTGCAGATTTTCTAAGATATCTAAACTTTTGCCTTTGGTAGCATTATGTGGAGCAGACGTGTAGATCAGTTTTGTACAGGATTTAACGAACAGACTGGTACTCATAACAAAAGAACTATCGGAGATCATCTCAAAGACAGGAAGCTTAGCATTACTGATATCTTTCGTAACATGACAGTCTTACATAACGTTCCCAAAGGAAAAAGCAACAAGTGTATCAAATATATCATAAGATCTTTGGTTGCAGCTAAGCCACAGCCTTCTAGATACGACTGTACTTAGTTTCTGACAAGCAGAGCCTTCTATAATACATGTATGTTTACGACCCATATCTAAAATCTGAAAAAAGGTAAGGAAAAGATGAATACATCAAATATTCTAATGCACTTTAAAAGGACAGAGATGCGTGGCACCTGTTCAACTTTACGTTCAAACTAACTTTACTAACAAATGGAGAATGAAAATGTCCACAAACTACAAATTTTTGTATTTGGCTTGTAATGTTCTTTTCTATAGAGCAGAAATATTCTTTCAAATTTTTGGACACTTTTCACGAGCAAGTCCCTTTAAAATACTTAAAATTTGAGTGTTACCCCTTCCACTGCCCAGACGGAAAGCCAGCAGATTCACCAGTACTAATTAACGACATAACATCATTAATTTTCTGTCTCATTTTCGTCACAGCATCTCAGTGCTAACGCCACTGAGCTGTTGGGAGTTGTCCTGAGTTCTACTTTAGGTGTTTTGATTTTTTTAGGCGTAGTCTGCAGTAAACACCACAGCACACGTAACGGTTGTTCCAAATACTGAGGAATGAGTATTGCAAGTAAGATTAATCTCTGAACGGAGAGTGTTTGAGCGTGCGGTTCGTATGTCGTCGTAGTACGCAAGGTCGTCTGTGACGGAGTGCAGCTATTGAAGGCATCCTCGCCACGCATAATCAACGGAGTCCCCACCGCCGCTGAAGCGCTGGAGCCCATTTATCTCGGCGGCTTTTCGCATACTAATAAGGTGTGTGTACCCTCTGAAGCCCCCGTTATTTATGGCGAGCTCTCTGTTTTCACTCGGGCAATTCAATTTATCGTGTCTTCACTTCGAGTCCGCGTTATCGTCCGTCAGGCGAAGGGGGCAGCAGAGCGGAGAAATGACCAATAGTTCGAAAAAAAAAGGTCTGAAGTTAAATGTAGGAAAATATTTTAGGCTGCGAACATATCCTCCCTGACGTCGGGCAATACATTACAGATCGCCATTTTTCTCTTTGAGTATTAGTAATATGCGGCCGGAGACTTGTTTATCTGTGCACAGCTGCAAACTAATTTTCTGCTTAAAAATTGCCTAGAGACACAGAGCTCCGTTTCTTCCTGTTCTACTATTATTTTTCTTGAGTATCCCGTGGATGTTATTGCAGGTATTTTCGGTTTTAAATGGCTCTGAGCACTATGGGACTTAACATCTGAGGTCATCAGTCCCCTAGAACTTAGAACTACTTAAACCTAACTAACCTAAGGACATCACACACAACCATGCCCGAGGCAAGATTCGAACCTGCGACCGTAGCAGTCTCGCGGTTCCGGACTGAAGCGCCTAGAACCACACGGCCACCGCGGCCGGCTTTTCGGTTTTATATTTTTTCCCATTCGTCAACCGTTTTGTCCTGTTGTCAATTTCTTCCCTTCGAACCTGTGGCAGTGCATAGTTTCACAGCGTTCTCCTCAATTTCCCTTTTCCTTGATCTTAGTTTTTTAAGCTGTTTGGCGTTTATTTACTCACCAGATCTGCGAGGAACGCAGTTTTATATTACATAAATTTAATTTTTAACATGTTTTTGTTAGAAACTGACATGTAAAATGCGTCCAACGCATTATAGTGCCAAGATAGTCATAAAGTCAAGTCTTACCACAGTAGTACAAGTTTATATACCAAGTAGTGACGTAAATGACGGAGAGACAGAAGAGTGTATGATGAGATGAAAAATAATTATTCTGATAGGTAACGGAGACGAAAATGTATTTATGAAGGTTACTGGAATTCCATAGCAGAAACAGGAAGAGAAGAATAAAGAGTAGGAGAATATGGACTGGGAGAAAGGAATGAAAGAGTAAGCCGCCTAGTAGAGTTTTACACAGAGAAAAATTTAACTACACTAACCACCAACACTTCGTTGAAGAATCATGTAAGATGAATTGAATACATGGAAGAGACACTGAAAGATTTCTGATTGATTATAAGAGATTTAGAAACCAGATTTTAAACTGCAAGACATTTTCCGGATCAGTTGTTGACTCTAAGCATAATATGTTGGTTGTGAATTGCAGATTACAGCTAAAGAAATATCCAAAAGGTAAGAAGTTAAAGAAGAGGCACCTGGATATGGATAAATCGAAAGAAGCAGAAGTTGTTGTTAGGTTCAAAGGGAATTTTAGGTATCGTTTGACTGAAACAGGGAAAAGGGATACAAGAGAAGAGCAATGCAATGCTTTAGAGGACGAATTAGTGAAGATAGTAAAGGCTCAAACAGCTAAAAGTAAGATTGCTAGAAGAAGACTTTGGACAAAACACGAGATATTGAATTTAACTCACAAAAGGAGAATATATAAAAATGCAGCAAACGAAGCAGGTGAAAGACAATACAGATCTGAAAAAAATGAGACTGACAGAAAGTTCAAGATGGCTAAGCAAGAATAGCCAGAGGACGAATGCAACGCTGCAGAGGAATACATAACTAAGGAAGAGACAGATTGCAGCTATAGGAAAATGTAAGAGACATTTGGGGAAACATGAAGCAACTATATATACATCAAGAACTCAGATTGCAAGCAAATATTAACCAAAGCAGGGAAAGTTTAAAGCAGGGAAATTTTAAAGGTGGAAGCAATAAGATGGTCTTTACGATTGCAGCAAAACTGGTGACAATGTTATAGAAAGAGAAGAGGAAGTTGCTGAAGATGAGTTGTGAGATATGATACTGTGAGAAGAATTTGACACAGCAGCGAAAGACCTGAGTGGTAACAAGGCCCCTGGAGTAGACGACATTCAGTCAGAATTACTGACATCCTTGGAAGAGTATGACCAAACTACTACAACTTAAGGCAAGATATCTGAGACAAGCAAAGCACTTTCAGACTTCAGGAACAATGCAATAATACCAACTGAAAATAATACAGGAGCTAAGGGGAGTCAATATCACACAATTATGAGTTCAAAGAGCCTTGTTTGCAAAATAGACACTAATTATCTACAAATGAATGAAAAAACTGGTAAAATCCAACGTTGGGAATATCAGTTTTATAAGTGTCGAAGGGCATGAAACGGAAGCAGTTATAGAGAAAAGAGTGAGATAAGTTTGTAGCCTATCCCCGGTGTTATTCAACTTGTACATTGAGTAATCAGTACGAGAAGACGAGAAGAATTTTCGGAAGGAAACTAAAGTTGAGGGAGAAGAAATAAAAGCTTTTAGGTTTGCCTATGACATTGTAAGTCTGTCAGAGACTGACTTAGACGGTCAGATCTTATGGACGTTTAATGGGAATGAACATTCGCGGACACGCGAATCGTCGTGTACAGTCACTGTAAGCGCACTCTCTCCCGGCCGGCCCCAACACCGGAGTGCAAAACTAATTCTCACAGACTCGTCTTCTGTTTAGAAACATAGTATCTCGTACATACTCTTGACTCAGCTGCACTTTAATTCCCCGTCTACCTTTGCTGATGGCTGAAGGGCAGAGAATTTCTAGCCAGGTTTCTTATGAGAATACACTTAAAAATGATCTTTTTCGGCACACACTCGTTACTTGATTACCCCTGAATTTCCTCTAATCGGTGAGGCCATTGTTCCAAGAGAGGTGTTCCTTCACATGTCTACACGGTGTTTTTGTCCCTGCGGAAGCTCTGCAAAGAAGACATTTCGAGAAATTACCACATCATAGATCTATGTCATCCGACAATCCAGCTTTCTTCTTAATTTCATTACTGGCATTCAGTAATGAAGCTGAACGTTGTGGGAACATCATATAACGACTGCGTACAGACAAGAGAGCATGGAAACGTGTTTTTTGCTTACTTTGCCATATTATGGTTTTATGATCTGTATACTTGCTAAAAGGTATGGTAAGTAAGGATGTCGGGAGACAGTTGATGCTCACACTAAACTGTGTTTACGGATGTTTCAAGTAAGAGAATTGTAATCTGCAGTGGTTCGTTATCATTTGGTGATAATTCAGCGGTACCATGACCATTGTGTTCACAATAAATCAGTTATGTATACTTCTACATCCATATCTACATCCGCAATATATAGCACGGTGTTTTGTGGACGGTGCCTCTGGTACAATAACAGAGGCTTTCGTCTTATATTATTTCTATATATTAATTTGACTCTAGTTTACGTGTTATTAATCGCCTTTGGGTTCAGTATAAAGTTATTGTATAATTTATTTGACATATGAATGAATGTATCTGAGTGGATGATACTTTATTTTTATTGTACTGTTGTTTAATGTTAATGTATTGAATGTATTCAATATAAATTTTATAATATTTGCTATCAAATGTCATGCCGTTTATGTCAAATTTAATATCTACGTTTTGTAATCGACATAGCAGGAGGACAACAGTTGGTAATGAGTTATTGGTGGCAAAGGTAGAGTGAGGCAGGGAGGTATGTTGGTGGAGGAACAGTTTATGTAACAGGAAACGAAAGAGCATTTTCAAGTAGTGGCTAGTCGGTCAAGTGTTCAGAAGACTCCTGAAGGGGCGATGAAGTGATGTTGTTTGGAAAATTTGTCAGAGAATGTGTAATGCCATCATGGTAGAACCTGTTGGTAGACTTTCTCGTCGGAACATTACGATGTAAATTATTCAAGTACTGTGAAGGTGTATCAAGGAAGATAGAAGCCGATTGAAAGACAGAAGAAACAGCGGAATTCATTTTATGATGAGGATTCACAAGAGGGAAGAGAAGAACAGAAGAGATCAAGAATTTCTTGATGCCGGATGGCGGCTACGTCCAGTTTAAAAATTCTGAGTAATTATATGGACTCTGAAAACTTGTGAGTGAGAGAAGTGAAAGACGAATGTAATGGCAAGAACAACCAAGGATGGTTTTATTAGGCAGTGTAAAGGGAGATTAGATGAGTTACAGTAAGCACGGAGGTATTTAAACAATCATTCTTCTCGCGCTCCATACGTGAATGGAACAGGGAAAAACCTTGATAACTGGTACAAAGGAATGTACCATCTAACATGGAATCCACAGTGATTTGAAGAGCGTAAATACAGGCACAGAAGAAAGTGTGTGCTGTAGAAAATGTGTGGATTGTGGGTGGGACAACGCAAATTTTACGCAGATTGACAGGATTTACGGACAACTTATCTGTGAGGGCATACTGCGTGTTTTGTTAAAGACAAAAAGTTTAAACTAAAGGTGTACTTCACCTGTTAACAATGTCAGTTGTGCAGGTGCTCGTTGTTCAACGTAAATTGTGAGTTCGTCAAAATACCCACGGTAAACTCCATCATGAACTCTCCTACGACGTACGGAAGATACTTCCTGAGCATCTAACTGTCGTCTGGATCGCAGGATTGGTAGTAGGCTATTAGTATTCAGACCATTTAGTAAATCTGAACTCTAGACGCCGCCACTTCCCCAGCCATTTTAGCTCAGCGACAGTAAAGTTGTCCAGTGACATACTGCAACAGCCAACTGTCTTCAACCCATGGAAGTACGAATAAGAGGCGTTTTCATGATGTCGAAAACATGAAGCCGATGTCCGCCACCCTAGTTGTTCAAAACGTAACCTACAGATGTTTTGATTTTTTTGAATGGTGAAAGTTGCTTAATCAATTATGCCGGCTTGCGTCGTTTGAGAGTGTAGTAATGGTTCTGATCACAGTCAAAAACCATTTGTTGGAAAGTGTTTAGTCATACATATAAAATACATATTTCCCAGAAGAGATCAAATGAGTATTGAATGAATAAAATGATAGTTGCCTGCTGTACATGCTTCACTGGTTGAAATATTCGAAAGCGGAAGATTCTTCTGATAAAGAATAAGGACTGCTTTCTTAATCGCATATTTTCTGGACTTCATACGTTCAGAATGTTTAATCTTGTAAAACTTGCCTAATTTTCTCTTATGTAGTTCATTTTACGTCGTTAGATGTTGTTCCTGCTCATTCAAAATTTGTGGTGTATCTTTCTTGTCGTTTATCTGTAAATCAAGTTTAGAACAGTCGTCTCTAATTTTGTCACA
Source organism: Schistocerca cancellata (assembly GCF_023864275.1). NCBI lineage: Eukaryota > Metazoa > Arthropoda > Insecta > Orthoptera > Acrididae > Schistocerca > Schistocerca cancellata. Next base: position 99,797,151 of record NC_064630.1, on the reverse strand, counting down.
CACTGCAGATGTGTCAGTTATGGAGTACACACATCTTATGTTGTAATTGGCCACAAAAATCAATCGATATTGTTCGAATGGAACAGGATTTGGAGGATTCTTCACTGAATACAGCAGGTATATCTTTCGAATATCCAGTTCTTCTGGTAAATATAACCGTTTGTTATCAAGGGTTTTGTGGCGTGGTTTGCGGCCTCTCACTGAATGCATATGTTTGTGCAATTTAGGTGCGGTACGTCCATTAAGTTTGTTTGATGTAGTGTTATGTTTTCGTCTGGTTGCCACAAATGCTTTCCCTGTAACAGCCGCGGGTTTTTAAGGATAACAATACATCTATTGGTGATTCCATGCAATCCCAAGAATACTGGTTGACACACGTATTAATACGCATCTTATGTATTTGTACACAGGACGGAACATGATATGCAGCATCATTAGAACTTTTCTTTGGTCCCATTACAAGATTAACACTGATAACTCCAGTCAGGTGAGTTTTAGGTACTAAACATAGCCGTTTGATTAAATCCTTTCATTAACGTGACGCAATACGTGAGCGGCGACGTGCTCTTCGCGTCTTCAGACACCATCCTACTTTGGCCAACTGTATCCGCTATAAGCAGTTCCGTGTGCGATGCCGTCGCGTCATCCGCGATAGCAAGAAGGCAAGCTGGGAATTCTTTACTAGGTCATTTAACACCTTCACTCCCTCCTCGGAAGTTTGGAGTCGGATTCGGCGGTTATCTGGAGTGCCTAGTTTCTCCCCGGTCTCTGAGCTCACTGTCGCGCATGATAAATTAGTGGACCCCGTCGTAATTTATAACTCATTGGGTCAACACTTTGCTGAGATTTCGAGCTCTTCAAATTACCCGCCAGCGTTTCTCCCGAAGAAACGTGCAGCGGAAGTGCAACCTCTTGCTTTCTCTTCTCAAAATTGCGAAAGCTACAATACTGTTTTCTCCATGCGGCAACTCCAACATGCACTCTCTTCTTCTCGCACTTCCGCCCCAGGACCGGATGGTATCGACATACAAATGTTGCTGCATTTATCATACCATAGTCTGCGTTACTTCCTTCGCCTTTATAATCGAATTTGGACCGACAGTACTTTTCCCAGACGATGGCGGGAAGCTATCGTCGTTCCTGTTCCGAACCCTGGAAAGGACAAACATCTCCCCACTAGCTATCGCCCCATTTCTCTCACGAGTAGTGTATGTAAGGTTTTGGAGCGTATGGTGAAAAAAATTAACGTATTCGTTTCTGTAAATGGAACATTCTGTTACCTCTTCAGTAGTAAGTAATTTCAACAGCCGCCCATAACGTTACTTACGACCCGTAACCTTTTTGAAGAATCAAAATATGCTCCAACACGTTTCTTTTCCTTGTATTCTGCACAGGACTGGAATGTTGATCTCCAACTCTCGGACATTTCTGATGCCACCATTTGACTTACGAAATAACTTTATGCACAGTCTCGGTGACAGTAACACATCAATGTTCCTGCTCAACATATCACGAAAAACTCCTTTGCCAGCCTACTTTGGAAGCACAATGTAGCGCATTTTATATAGGTCTTCGAGTTATTACTAAAGAATATAAAAGTTCTAAGATTATTAACAGTGTGTAAGTGACCGGTTAGAATTGTTGGAAGGCCAGTACATGAAACTGCTGCATTATAAGATGCAACATAAAAAGAGAAGAAAAAACCCAAGTAGAAAATGGATCTTGATCGTTCTTCCTCAGAACTGAGAGGACCTTGCCGGTTTTGCTGAAGTACATCAAATCCTTAGCACAGAGTTCCGAGCATCTTGATCGTTTTTACGAAAACAAACCTTGCCACAAGTCTTAGTACTTACATTCCTTTATAATATGGCATTATGAAAATTTTTTAAAATCTTAATGGACTTTGATCGTTATTCCTGTGTACCCTGAATAGCTACATAACACTTCGTATTATGCACACTTACATTCATGGTTATACCTGATAAGTACATTACACCAAATTTCATATCCTGTGTAATGGATGAATGAATAAATAAAAGCAGTCGTTCCGTGGCGCCCTAGTGTTATTTTGGGTTTATCACAAAGCTTGGTGCAGGCTCATGTACTTAGAAAACTCAAAATAAAAATTAAAAGTAAAAACAAGCAGATTATATCTGAAACACTGGCACAGAGGGGTACTGGCAAGAAATACTCTGGGAAACAAGACAAAAAGGCTGCTGTTAAAATGATGCAATAATTTAGTGTGAAGACGAAGTGTGAACTACGTGCAGTTAATTTCATCTTTATTAAAATATATGTGAAACACCTATATAAGAAGTATCTTTATGTCACCGAGGTTAGGCTTCCATAATTAAAAAAAGGAGCTAGATGCTTTTAGAAGCAAAATATCCATTTTACAGGGTTTTCACTATTGAGACATTCCCAATACGTTCTTTTACACTAGATAATATATACTGGTGTCAAAAAAGTTGCAACACCGAGAAGGAGTCGTGCAACAGAAAACAAAGCCGGTAGGCGTGTTTCTACATCTGAAAGATGATGTCTATACTCATTTCGCGCCAGTCGCATAAGAGTGGCGCTAGTAGCATTACTATGAGGGTGAACATCAGGTTTCCTTTAAATACACGACCTTTGAGGTTGGACATGGTGAGGTTATGTTGGTCAAGAATGTCTTTAAGGCAACAAAGACGCCGTTACCAACATCTCACTTAGTTTCAACGAGATTGTATAATTTGGCTACGAGAAGATGGATGTTACTTCTACGATATTGCAGAGAGACTTGGCAGGAATGTAGCCACTGTACATGACTGCTGGCAGCTGTGGTCACGAGAACGTACGATCGCAAGAAGACAGCGCCCCGGGCGGCCACGTGACACTACCGAGATGGAAGACCATCATGTTCGGCATATGCCCTCGGCGCATAGTACTGCAGCCATCTGAGCAGCTCTTGGAACGACACTGACAATCACTGCTAGAAATCGATTACTTCAAGGACAGATGCGAGCCAGACTTCCTGTTTCGTGCATTCAGCTGACCCCAAACCACAGCCATTTGCGACTTTAAGTAGTGTGAAGCGAGAGCTCATTGGAGGCCAGCTTGGAGGTCTTTTGTGTTTTCTGATGAAAGCATGTTTTGCCTCGGTGCCAGTGATGGCCGAGTCTTGGTTAGAGGGACGCTATTTGAGGGCCTGCAACCAACTTCTCTGAATGCTAGACACAATGGACCTACATCTGGATTATGGTCTGGGATGCGATTTCGTATGAATGCAGTAGTACTCTCGTTGTTATTCCACGCACACTGACAGCGGATTTGTACATAAATCTGGTGATTCGACCTGTTGAGATGCCATTCATGAACAGCGTTTCGGGGGGTGTTTTCCAACAGGACAACGTTCGCTCACATGCCGCTATTGTAACCCAACGTGCTCTACAGAGAGTCGAAATGTTGCAATGAACCGCACGATCACCAGATCTGCCTCCGGTCGAGCACATATTGGACGTCATCAGACGACGACTCCAGCGTTATCCACAAACAGCATTTACTGCCCCTCTATTCAGTGATGAAGTGCAACAGGCCTTCTGGTGGTTAGACCGGTTTTTAATGTACCAGCATTTCACACTTGCTATGGTTAATCTCGCTCGTACGTCAACCCGTGACAGTGCAATGTTAATCACTTAAATATGTTCCCTAGACATATAAATTCCTAAAATTTCATTACTCTACGTTATTTATTTTTTAGTGTTCGGATTATTTCCGTCAGTGCTCCTTAATACCATCGGAACTGCTGGCTGGTGACATTTATTGAATTGCAAATTTGACATAAATTCATAGTTTTTTGTTGTTATTGGCCACAAACTGAATGACACTTCAGAGGTAAACTTTCACAACGAGAATATGTGTAAACTGCAATAACTATCACGCACTGACAGTTTAATGAAACAAGATCTCAGTTCTGCATGCAGTTCTGTTCCTTTCACATTTCACGACACTCACTACGTTGACATACACAAGTATAATGACAGCATGACTTGCTTATTTCTTTCCTGATTGTACACATTTTTGAGCTAGCGAAGAAAAGGTACGTTAGATTTTTGCAAACATCATCTTTAAGCATGGAGTTTATACGATTTGAATGACTGAAGCGTTGCGAGTAACCAGTAAGCGTTACACAGGCCAATGATGGAAAAACTTATTTGCTGAAAATACCTTATTCTTACTTTTTTTTAAGGTGGGAAATCCAAAAATGGTACTTAAAAAACTGTATCACCCACCATATATTCACATTTTACACTAAATTGTATTAAATTAAGCGATTTTTTAAAGAATTTAACAGCTTTTATATAGTTAAAATAATTTAAAAAGGAGGTGTAATGAATGTAGATGACGTTGGTAGCACTGCTGAAAAACATTTGCTGGCAACAAAAGTCGATTCTATTTTTGTGTTAACAGATGGTGTTTTGTTTAAGGTCAACCTAACCTCACTTTCCCATTTCCTGTACATGTGCTCAGTACAATGTCTAGTCGTGCTTGTAAAAACTCTGCTGACAGTTTTCGTTATATTTGTGGTGAATTTGTGATTAAAAACATCAAAGAAACATTACAGACTTAGCGAAAAAGGTTTATCTATCGTACTTTGGATCTAAAAATGGTGATCAAGATAAATATTCGGTAAATATTCGGTGCCACATAATGTTATGTGTGTGTTGACGATCTGAGAAAATGATCCAAAAAGGAGAAAAAAGCCTTTAGATTTGCTGTTCCTATGATATGGAGGGAGCCAAGAAATCATTCCGATGATTGCTACTTTGCAGTGTTGATATTACTGGTCACAAGGAGATAATAAGCTACGCTAACCTTTCGTCCGCTATCCGAAGAGTAGAGCATCAAGTAGATTTGCCAGTTCCTGAACCACCAGATGATTTAAATTCTATTCCAACAGAAGTATTTTCTGATGTACAATCTGATTTACATAAACCAGATGATGAATTCCATTGAAATACAGAAAGTATAGAGCCCAAATTGTTTACTCAGACCGTGCTTAATGATTTGGTTAGGGATCTGGGCTTAACGAAAGGAAAAGCTGAATTGCTTGGTCCTAGATTAAAAGCAAGGAACTTATTGGCAGCTGGAACCAGCATATACATGTGTAGAAAGAGAGAGCAGCAATTTTCTAAGTTTTTTTCAACAAGAAGGTGAATTAGTGTACTGCTCAGACATTCCCGGTCTGATGAATGAGTTTGGTATTGAATACAAAAAGGAGCACTGGAGACTGTTTATTGATTCATCCAAAACTAGATTAAAGGCTATTTTATTATACAGTGGTAACATGTATGCATCTATACCTGTTGGACATTCTGTACCTATGAAAGAAAGCTATGAAAACCTAGAAACAGTGCTACATAAACTAGGCTATTCTGCTCATGTTTGGATGATATGTGGCGATCTAAAAGTAACATGCATGCTCCATTGTTTTAAGTTCAAATGGTTCAAATGGCTCTGAGCACTATGGGACTCAACATCTTAGGTCATAAGTCCCCTAGAACTTAGAACTACTTAAACCTAACTAACCTAAGGACATCACACACACCCATGCCCGAGGCAGGATTCGAACCTGCGACCGTAGCAGTCCCGCGGTTCCGGACTGCAGCGCCAGAACCGCTAGACCACCGCGGCCGGCTTGTTTTAAGTAGCTTGCTGTAAATACAAACCTTGCTTAAGTTGTAACACAACATTTCATTAATTTCCCCATTTACTGTATAGCATTAGATTTTATACTACATAGTAAAAAAGCATATTGCTCGAAAACTATAGGTGATACAAAACAACTAAGGCTAGATTTGGATTCAGCTCATAAAAATCTGTAAAGATCAGCTATCAAAGTAAAAACAGTTTGAAAAAAAAAAATTTCGTTGGCCAGCGAATTATTTTCTGAGTTCCGGCTTCAGCATCTATAGATGTTAAATACAGCGAAAGAGGATTTAAATGAATTACGAAAGTATCGTTTTCAGATCTTATACTAGTCTGCTTAGTTATCTTAAATGTATAAACAAAAAGAAAGTGACATTTACAAGGGCAAAAGCGTCGTATTACTGGATAAAATACGCATTTAAGACCACAAAAAGATCTGAAAGTACCTCCTGACACTACGTTATTAGTGTAAGCAGTGTAATATTTACAACTGAATACAACTGCCCTGTGCACTCGTAAACGATCTGTATGAAAACACTAGTCAGCTAATGTTTTGTTGCATCTGACAAGGAGGTGCCGGGCTCAAAACAATGTACAGCTGTAGGGCAGTATCCCCTTCAAAAACTTACCTCCATGTTTCAGCCGGAGGTCGGTGCTTCTCCAAACCAAATGTTTGACAACAGCCAGAACAACAAAGCCATGATTGTAAGCATCGAGATCACCGCTAACTCACTTTAGAAAAATGAATTAATGAACTTCAAAACATCCACATGCAGCAGGAGATGAAATAATAAAACTATGTTAAAAGTGCTATGAAAAGCTTTGAAATGGACTCAGTTTAAGATAGCTAATCCGAACTTAATAAACCACACATATACGGTTCTTTGTTTTGTTTTAGGGCGCGAAAACAACTGGGTCCTACGCGCCCAAGTGTTCTATAACACGAAGGCACAGAGGAGTTAAAAAACGACTACACGTCAGTCCCAATCAACGTAAGAGAAGACAGCTAAAAACAGGGACGTGGAGAAAGGTCTATAAAATACACGATAGAGAAACGGAGGTCCAGAACTAAACATAACATTCGCACTTCATGTTGGATCTTGTTTGCCTCTTATATTAATCTCTTGTTGGTCAGAATGATGTTCAATACTCAAGAAGCGGACCAACGAATGCACTGTAATCTAGTTCTTTCGTGGACGAATGTCATTTCCTTATGTTCTTTTCAGTGAACCTCACACTAGTATCTGTCTTCCCTATCACTGATTCCTGAGGATACTTTCGTTCTGTCGTTATTTCTACAAGAAAATGCGCGAATTATTCCCTTGTTTTCACCAGCTGCGTTTTGCTTTATTGAAGTAAAGCATCATCAGTGGTCTGCAATTAAAGATATTTACAATCTGATTCGGTTTTAAGATCGAAAACAGGTCGCTAAAATATGTTGAATTTTACTTAGGGTGATTTCCGCTTGGTTTCTCACCTACATCGGAGAACGTCAGCTGTTAGCATATCTTTGGCGTTTTTCTTCGTTCGACACTGATACTTGTAGACTAATTTTAGTTGCTCTGCAGATCTATGCATTTCTTTTGTTTCACACAGCACACTTTTTCGCACATCACTGTTTTCCGTCATTTTTATAGTTCTAAGTGTGTATTGTGATATGTGCTTCGTGCTGTTGCCAGCACAATATTGCCGCTAACTTTTTTATTTTAGTTAATTTTATGTGAGCAATTATGTTTAATTACTTTGCTTTGTATTTATATACTATGTAGGCTTACTCATGGGTTCACCTATTTCAGGAACAGTAGCCACAATTTTCATAAATCACGAAGAAAAATTAATATTTGAAGACATAATAACAAAAGGAAGCTACAACGTCATATGCTGGCGCAGGTACAGGGATGACTTAATGTGCATGGCAGATAAACCTAAAAATAGAATACAGCAATTACACAAAGACATAATTACTGTACACAAAAACATAATGTTCACAATTGCAGGAAAACAAGAAAACTCACTCAACTTTTTATATATTAAAATTACAAATAACAATAACAAACGTAAAGTTGACATATACAGAAAACCCACGATAAGTGACATTATGTTAAATACAGAATCAGGTACATGATAAACAGACTGAACAAGATTCCACTAAACACTTCTGATTACGAGAAAGAGCTGGCCATTGTAAAACAAAGAGCATTAAAAATGGACACAAAGAAACGAGGGAAGACAAACTAAACAGGAAAATAAAGACACATATAATGAAAAACGCTAACCAAACCACACTAACACACACAACGATCCCTACTCCAAAAAAGGCATACAGTGACCTATCACAAGACGTTCACATATAAAATAGATAACATATTCAAAAAAGGGCACAAACATTGCTTGCAAACCAAGTAACTCAGTACAAAAGAACATCGTAAAACTGAAATCAAAACCTGACAGACACCCACAATCTGGTATCTATCAGGTAAGTTGCAAAGATTGTGAAAGAATGTACACTGAAATGACTGGCAGCACATTCGACACAAGCTAAAAAGAACACGTCAGAGCATTTAAATATGGTGCAAACCATTCAACATTTGCAGATCATCTAAAACAAGAATACCATAGACCAAGCAATATTGAAAAAGATATGAACATCATGAGAACTAGTAAAGACAGACACCTCCTCCCTTCCTTTCGAAGAAAATTCCCGCATACACGAAGTATTAACACAAAATAAACAGTTGCTCAATGACAAAATAAATATTGGAAACCAATTACTGTTTAAAATAATTGGAGAGATTACATGAGAAAGAAAAGAGCCATTTCCATCATTCGCCCTTTCCCACCCAACCCCTCCCCCTGTCCCCCTCCCCCTGTCCCACTCCCTATTTCCTTTCACTTCTTGTTCCTTACCTTCCTCTCCAACTCACACTCCATCAGACTACTATATACTTATGACGACTGATCATGGCTTCTTCCTCCGTCACCTTAAAAAAAAAAAGTAAATAAAGAAAAAAAACCTCTAGCACTATTCCTTCATTACTCTAAAATAGTACATAAATACAGAGCAACATAATGAAATAGAATTACACATATACAATTAACTACAATAAAAAAGGTGTTGGACAAAGACCAACTAGTGAGAATGGTATGTTGGCACAGCGCAAAACACAATACACACTTGGAAATGCAAAAATAAACAGAAAACAGTGATGTGCGAAGAAGTGTGCTGTGTAAAACGTAAGAAATGCATACTTCTGTAGAGCAACTAAAAATTAGACCATATTCGGAACCTGTACAGAAAATTGGAATAGAGATCAACATAAACATCATGTCCGCCCTTTTTATTGCTCATGAAAACCACACATTGCATGTTGTACCACCACACAGCAAGACCTTCAGAGGTGTTGATCCAGACTGATCTACACACCGGTACCACTAATACCCTGTAGCACGTCCTCTTACATTGATGCATGCCTGTATTCGTCGTGGCATACTATCCACAAGTTCATCAAGGCACTGTTGGTCCAGATTGTCCTACTTCTTAACGGCGATTGTTCCGTAGATCTCTCAGAATGGTTAGTGGGTCATGTCGTCCATAAACAGCCCTTTTCAATGTATCCCAAGTATGTTCGATGGGGTTCATGTGTGGAGGACATGCTGGCAACTAGTCGAGAGATGTCATTATCCTGAAGGAAGTCATTCACAAGATATGCACGATGGGGGCGTGATTGTCATCCATGAAGACGAATACATTCCAATGTGATGCCGATATGGTTGTACTATCGGTCGGAGGATAGCATTCACGTATCGGACAGCCGTTACGGCGCTTTCCATGACCACCAGCGGCGTACGTCGGCCCCAAATAATGCCACCCCAAAACAGCAAGGAACCTCCACCTGGCTGCACTCGCTGGGCAGTATGTCCAAGGCGTTCAGCCTGACCAGGTTGCCTCCAAACACGTCTCATGCGATTGTCTGGTTGAAGGCATACGCGACACTCATCGGTAAAGAGAATGTGATGCCAATCCTGAGCGGTCCATTCGGTAAGTTGTTGGGCCCATCTGTACCGCACTGCATGGTTGCAGAGATGGACCTCGCCATGGACGCTGGGAGTGAAGTTGCGCGTCACGCAGCCTACTGTGCACAGTTTCAGTCGTAATACGACGTCCCGTGGCTGCACGAAAAGCATTATTCAACATGGTGGCGTTGCTGTCAGGGTTCCTCCGAACCATAATCCGTAGGTAGTAGTCATCAACTGCAGTAGTAGCCCTAGGGCGGCCTGAGCGAGGCATATCATCGACGGTTCCTGTCTCTGTCTGTATTTCCTCCATGTCCGAACAACATCGCTTTGGTTCACTCCGAGATGCCTGGACACTTCCCTTGTTAAGAGCCCTTTCTGGCACAAAGTAACAATGCGGACGCGATCGAACTGCGGTACTGACCGTCTAGGCATGGTTGAACTACAGACAACACGAGTCGTGTACTTCCTTCCTGGTGGAATGACTGAGACTGATCGGCTGTCGGACTCCCTCCGTCTAATAGGAGCTGCTCGTGCATCGTGGCCGGCCGCTGTGGCCGAGCGGTTCTAGGCGCTTCAGTCCGGAACCGCGCTGCTGCCACGGTCACAGGTTCGAATCCTGCCTCGGGCAAGGATGTGTGTGATGTCCTTAGGTTAGTTAGGTGTAAGTAGTTCTAAGTCTAGGGGACTGATGACCTTAGATGTTAAGTCCCATAGTGCTTAGAGACATCAGAGACATGCATGGTTGTTTACATCTTTGGGTGGGTTTAGTGACATCTCTGAACAGTCAAAGGGACTGTGTCTGTGATACACAGTCAACAGTCCACAGTCAACGTCAATATTCACGAGTTCTGGGAATCGGGGTGATGCAAAACTTTTTTGATTTGTGTAATTACTTGTTCTTTCAGGCGACTCTTCTTGAAACCTACAATAACCTTCGCTGTCTTCCATCAGTAGGTACCATTCGTTGCTCCAGAGACCTACGATAAATTACTGATGGAAGGGGAGCATATTCTTTCGTGCAATCTGCATAGACTCTCACACGTATTTCACCAGGTCCTGATGCGTTTTGACTGTTGACCCATTTTAGATGCTTTTCTATTCAGTGATCAATTATCTTGATGTTGTAACGTTCCCTGGCAGCACACACACTGTTAATAAACTGAAATGACGTTTCATTGTACTATGTACGCCGCTATGAAGCAATTTTTAACATAAAATATTATTTAATTTTGTATAAAGGACGTTGGTTATTATTGTAATATTTTCTGTAATAATATTCTCGATGTATTTATGATTGTAATATTTCTATACTCATAATGTAATTACAAAATATGTTAATATCTGCGATGAAAAAAATGTAAAATATAGCCACAGAGGAAAATAATGTTGTAAGGTTACAAAGAGATATTAATAATCAGCAATAGTATAAATAGCACTACATAATGTGCATTCTTTGTCGTCTTCGTCGAGAGCTGAGAGAGAGAGGAACCTGTGACGTAGCATTATATGCATGAGTAGACTTCTTTTGTCTGTATCTGTCTTTAGCCGCCATTTGAGGAGAAATTATAAAGGTGTGTAATTTTAATTATTGTTGTGGTCTAAATACATTATAATTTATCAAAATTGTGTATTACTAATGTAAATTAGCTTGCCCATGTCATCTATAATATTTCTTGAAAGAATTTTCAGCACTTTTAGCGATTATCGTTGGTGTTGCTGGGCTGTGCCGCGACCGAACGATTTGCAGCGGCGGCACATTTAAAAAAATGTTCCGCTATAAAATTAACCAAACCCGTAAATCGGGAGCAGGTAAAATTAGCAGTGAATTGCGAAATATTTTTATTTTACAGCGATCCTGAGGCTGACTGAATTTATTACTGGTTTTACATTTGTGCATTCATAGGCGGATAATTAACGTTGAAGTTGTTAATCTGTTGGTTCTTTCAATTTCTAAATCAAATAACTTAAACGTATAGTGAAGTGTGTTTTGTCAATGATAATTAAACGTTCAGGTCGGCTTGGCAATATTTAACCATTTTATGCTAACAGAGACAGTCTTGTGTTCCATAGCTAACGCCAGGAAAGATTTCAGTAAATATTTAAAAACCCACTGCATGTAGAAAATGTGTTCCAAGGCTGAAATACGTAAAAAATTTAATTTAAATAATTTTCAAAGTAATAAATTTTATTAATCAGTTAGTTTGAATTTACCAGCATGAGAGGGTTGCTAAAGTTCACGTAATTTTAAATGTGCTTAATTCTGTCTAAATGAATTTTTATTACCACACGTACAAAAAAGGGTTCTATAACAAAGTTCGTATTGAAAGAGTAAATAACAAAAATATTTAAAGACATTTCTTCACCATTTTCATCCATTCATTTTCCAAAATAAATATATAAATATATGTATACATACTTTTTTCATTAAAATATACGCCATTTCAGTGTTCATCTGATGATTGAAAAGCTGAACCATATTACGAGCTTCCTCTGTAACTCACTTTCGGGAAAAACGAATCAGATATTTCAGTCGTCTATCATACTCTTTTTCAGTGTCAATATGGTCCTGAGCGACTGAATAGTCGCTTACGATACGTTTACTGACTTCTTGTAAGACTAAAATTTCTGTTGTCTAAGTTTTACTTCTGAATACATTGAACCGCTTCTTGCAGTCCAATGATTACAGTCAATTTTTCTTCATTTAGATTTTGTTTGTTCACAACGCTCTTACTTCTCTTAAATCCGCGATGAAACACTCTGTGCTTTCGCAGAAACTTTCTAGGACAGCTACTAACCAGCGTCGAATCTTTCTCATCCCTCGCAACCTTGATGGTTAAAATGAAGTCGAAAGCGTATTGTGCAATGCGTATTGTCAAAAGTTTTTCAATTATGTACAGTTATGTTCCCCATATTCGTTATCAGAGCTAATATTTTATGAGCCAGATGACATGAATTAGTGTGCTCGAAAGAAGATAATTACGATGATTAATGTAGCAACACTTGGGTAAAAAGTATTTTTCAAAATTTTTTAATTTGAGAAGGCCAGCATGGAATGGAGGAAGCGGGCGATGCAGCCACCATACCTGTTCCTCGTGCTACATAGCGAGTGGCTCTGAAACCAGAGTGATACACCTATGTGAGCCGGCCGCGGTGGTCTAGCGGTTCTGGCGCTGCAGTCCGGAACCGCGGGACTGCTACGGTCGCAGGTTCGAATCCTTCCTCGGGCATGGGTGTGTGTGATGTCCTTAGGTTAGTTAGGTTTAAGTAGTTCTAAGTTCTAGGGGACTTATGACCTAAGATGTTGAGTCCCATAGTGCTCAGAGCCCTTTGATACACCTATGTGAGAAACATTTTAATATATCCTGTAATCTAAACTGAACTGTAAGTCTCGTTATAGAGTAGTATGTTCAGTAAAGATGGTATGAGTTAAATTAATTGTCGTATGACGTTTAAGTCCCAAAGTTACGACGTTTTCGTGTTAAATATTGTCTGCAGGGAGCCACCATAGGGCTCTGCACTCTGCGGCAATAGCTCAGAGTTTTAAATACTTAAAAATCTGCATAAATCCTCCCACTCTATGACCATGGTGCAGCACCCTTGAATGTTTTCAGCAGGAAAAAGCAGTCTAGGCTGCAGAAACAGCGTGAACTATATTGATGCGTTTCACCTTTTTGATACACCATATAAAGCGTTAGCCGTAGTTTGTATACGATTTTTGAAGATGCCTCGTAATGGCAAAACGCGTCAGCAACGCTTATGCTGTTTTTGCAAACTAGCCTGTGTTTTCCTACTAAAAATCTGTAATTCCCGCCTTGGATAGTTCTCTACAAGGTCTCAATTTTAATTATGCCTGAGTTTTATTTGCCATTGAAATAGGTCAAATATTCGCGTCTCAAAAGTATCCTGCATGAAATACTTCGTGAATATAGTCGTCTGGGTTGCTTCCTAAAATTTCTCCAGCTGTTACGCTGTTTCGGCCACTGCCACCATCAGATATCAAGAAATCTTAGAACTCGCAAACAAGATTCAGGTATCTTCAACTTTTATAGTCCTGTCTTCTTCAATTGCATGTAATATTACGGTATATTGATAATTTTTACTCATTGACCGTCTGACACACCTAAGCCAGCCAGCTACCAAGAGGGACAAATTCCAACAATCAGGAATATATAAACTTGAATGTCAAAGTTGTGATGCAGTATACATAGGCATGACATGCAGGAATTTTCAAACAAGATACAAAGAACATATCAGATGTTGGAAGTATGAAACAAACCATTCCACATTTGCAGAGCATTTAAAACACTACAATCATCATCCTACAAACATGGAACAAGAAATGAAAATAATGAGAATAAGCAACCATGACAAACATCTTACAGAAATAAAATAAAACTTCCACATCCAGAAAGCCATAGCAGAAAACAAACATGTGATAAATGAACAAACACACATAAACACAGGCTCCCTACTACACTTATTAAAGGAAATGATAACATAAAAAAAATAAAAAAAAACTTCCCCAAGCCATCTGGAGACACACACACACACACACACACACATACACAGCAAAGAAAAAAAATATAATACCAAAATACACACACACACACAGCACAAAAAAATATATATCACACCAAAACGCACACACACACACACACACACACACACACACACACACACATATATATATATATATATATATATATATATATATATATATATATATATACAAACGCACACACAAATGCATACACGAACAGACCACAGATGGTTCAATAGTTACACTCATAAGTTTGGCAATGTTTTCGATCTTTGGCAAAAACATTTGACAGTCGGCAACAGAAACCAAAACATTGCATTAAAACAAGCTTTCAGTGCATGATGCTGTGGAATGTGGAAAAAAACGCAAATTGGCGTTCATAAGAAGAAGAACTACACCAAAAATGCAACAGGAGCGTAATATGTAAGAAATTGTCCACGCAACTTGTAAGTACAGTTCAAAACATTACTACTTAATAGGAAATACCAACCACCAGAACTGTTTATAACCTATAGGCACAATGACAAAAATGTAAATAAAATAGCTAACATATGTACATATTCCAGGCCACTAATGATGCCTTGCAGAAAATAAAGGCGAAACGCGTATGGTACTAAAATTGTGTTTTATTCAGTTGCTGTCAGACGGTCCATAAGTAAAAATTATCTATATACCGTAAGATTCAGGTAGTTTTGTTTGTTTTATCATCAAATTTGTGTACCGATAATTAAAGAAAATTTAAGCGTGAAATTTGAAACAAACACTAAAAGCAAATGATGTATTAATATTTCTCATAAAACAAGTGCACAGAACCTTTGAACCGTATCTTGTGAATGTACCTACAAAATCTGGCATGTGAAAATTATGGCATGAGTACCAAAAGTTGGTTTGCAACTGTACGATTAAAATAATATTAAAGTTTTTAACCTCTAAAACCAGCGAAGTTACCAACTTCAAAATATTGGCATAGGTACATCTTTATGTTACAGACACCATTTTAAAATTTGCTTGCTATCGGCAAAGTAGAAAAAAAAGTTATATTTTTGGGTGGAGTGTCCCCTTAAGCACTCTAAGGCTATGCCGAGCCGAATTATGGTCATTGCTCTGAAGATAGCAAACTGTTCGCACTTCTCTTGCGCTCCAGTCGGCCGTAATGCGCTACGGTATGACGACCGGCCGTCCCATTTTCCCGCGAGCGCCCATAACCTAGGTGGCGAGCGAACGTGAGCACTCTTGCCCGCCTAGCCGCATCCCCAACAGGTCTGCAGAGGTCTATGACATGGTTACTAGCAATTAGTTTTAACATATGTTGAGAGGCTGCAAAACTGCGACCGGTCACTTGTTAATGATAATTTATTTTGTCTTTACCGGTTTCATGCAGGTTAGCTCATCTTCTAACGGGAGAAGAAATTATCGATTTAATTTGATGTCATTTGTCGGAGTTTCCGCTACAAATTATTTGTATTCGGTGTTGTCCATACAGATTTTGTTTCTAAGAACCTCTCAAGGTGAATGCTGCGATTATTCCCTAGCAAAGGCTTGGTCTTTGAGACAGTCTTGTCAGTCTTCGTTAGGAAATATTTTACAAATTTTAAGACACATTTACCGACGACGAGGAAGTAGACTCTTTTCGTTCCCGATCAAATTTATATACAATATTTATCATATTTACAGGATTGCCAATGATTGATCCAAACAACGTTTTAATATTTACAAATTTTTCAATGATTCTGACGTTTTCTTCGTCACTGTAATGTCTATGCGTACGCCACACTAGTCAGAAATGATTTTAGCTTCCCATCAATCTGGAGTTTCTACAGACTTTTTTTCGCCTACGGCAGTTTAAAATTAGTCGGTCAAACTGGTGGCCGTGGTACTCTGCTTCTTCTAGAAGATTTTTCACCAATGAGTAAACATTCGGATTAACTTTTGATATTAATGTATTTATTCTTCGGCTCCATCCTTCTGAGACGATATTACTGCGATTGCACCTTCCACAGCAATTCCACATTTATGCTGGCATATGTTCGTTATCCACCCACTGGTCCACAAAATAGTCACAAAGGTCCTGAAGCTTTTGATTTTCAGGTGTGTTCTTCTAAATACACAGCCAACCATCATCAAACATTTGTTTGGGAAGATGTGCTAGAGCAGAACACATTCTTATATGACAGCGGATTTCCTCCTTTTCCGCATGCCGATGTTGCCGAGCGATTCCAGGCGCTTCAGTCCGGAACCACGCTGCTGCTATGGTCGCAGGTTCGAATCCTGCCTCGGGCATGGATGTGTGTGATATTCTTAGGTTAGTTAGGTTTACGTAGTTCTAAGCGTAGTGTACTGATGGCCTCAGATATTAAGTCCCATAGTGCTTAGAGCCATTTGAACCATTTGAACCTCCTTTTTCTTATAGGCTGGAACGAGGCAGCAACACTTAACTTGTTTCCACAAACATTGATTGAAATGATAATTTCAGCCAGTAATCTCTGTTTCAAGAAAGAAAGTATTAGTTGCTTGGACTTCGAGCCCGTCATCAGAGATACAGGACACCATTCAGACACGTTAGTTTTAACAGCTGTAAAAAAACGTTCTTATGGTTAATATTTTTTTATAATGCAGGGCCACAGTCATAATATATTTCACTTTGAAGGCGAAATCATGATTGTGTATGTAACACTGTAAATAAATAACAGTCTGACGGCGATACTGAATTTTTAAAAAAGTTCTTATGTTTCTCGCTTTTTATTTGGCAGCAGAGTGCGAACAACTGGAATGGTGTTTCCTTCCTTCCAAGAACTACTGAAGTCGGTATGGAATGTAAACAACTGTCCAAACTGCTTGCTCGAACTCTTGAACATTGCATTCACGAAGAATGATTCGTAGTTTGACAAACACACTTTCCCTTTTCTTCGGCAGACACCAGTATTCTGTCATTCGGTCCCCTGTTACCATCTGCAAGTAAAATATTGCAACGACCATTCATCAATAAATTATTTTATTTGGAAGAATATTCCTCCAGAATTGGTTTGATATTTCTCATGATGCAATGTAACGATTTATTCGCACTTCCGTGTGATGGCAACGATGTTTTTAAGGCATAGCCTTCGTTGCAGAGCTGCCCTGCTTCTGGAACGTAAAATGATGCAACTGTACCGTCTATTTCTTTTACCCGCTTCTTAGCGCTGACAAAATGTTCCGCACCTAATTTGCTGTTTCTTCTGGAGTGAAAACACGGCTACCTTCCCCTAAAGCTGTGTTATTGTTTCTTGGTTAGCCTTCCTTTGCATTTATTCTTTTCAAAGTTTACACAAGGACAGTAAGGCACTTCTTGTTTGTATAGTCCACTATACTGTATACTGATCCCAGTTGTAAACCAATAAAGTCTTCCCTTTGGTACTCTCGGTGAACTCCATTTCCTTAGCGTTAAAACACGGTCAACTGCAGTACTGAACTCTGAGAGAAAGCCACGCACGCTACGAACTGGTACGGGGACAGGGAACTTTGTGCTTAAAATGAGCTTCGGCCTTCCCCAGTATACGTCGCATGTAGCGACGGACGGTTCTGGGACACCTCGTCTGCTACCTTCAGTGTCCTGGGCTCCGTAAAAATGTCAACACATTCCGTCTCTGTACAGTTGTGATACAGAACAGCACGATGAAAAAGCAGAGTTAACTCGGCGGAATAGAATCCTTACTCCCGCTACGCATCACGAACTCAGACACAAACTCTAAGCCGGCAGGTGAACACGCTTCACGCTATGAAGACCACACATCAACATGTCAACGCAAGACCACTAGCAGAACAGATAACATATTTTATCACACATGGAGTTACCCACAGTATCTCATGGGCATCACTGAGTAATCTGCCAAACAGGTTGCATCTTTCACTTGCCCGTCCGCCGAGATAGGTATCGTAGTTTTTAGCATACTGGACTCGCATTCGAGAGGACGACCATTCAGACCCGCGTCCGGCCACCCTGACTTTGATTTTCCGTGATTTCCCTAAATCGCTTCAGGTAAATGCCGGGATGGTTCCTTTGAAAGGGTACGGCCGACATCCTTCCCTAATCCGATGGGACCGATACCCTCGCTGTTTGGTCCCCTTCCCCCAAATCAGCCAACCAACCAATTTGATCGTCCAAATGTCGACTGCCACGAGATGGTCTGTGTCTGCTCTCTTCGAGCTGCGAGCTAACACCCCCCTCCCCCCCCCCCTCCCCCGCGCCATCTCCGCGCCACCTGTAATCGTAATCCCTGACACAGTACTCGTTAAAGCCTGTGCTATGGTAAGTGAGCGGGATTCACCTTATGAGAAAGGATTTTCGCATAGATATCGACCGCGTGTACCTGAATGATGGCAAATCAGACTTATATCCACTCTGTAATAACAATGATACGTCAAGTAAGTTCGAAATGCAATCACACGACAGGATGGATCAAAAGCAAACCAGAAGATGTTACCAATGTGACAATAATACGGTCACCAGCCTAATTAGGCATTAACTGAGTTTCTTCCCTGTACAAGTTGGTATATATTCATTTAGAAAAGAACAAGTTGTAACACTGCATAATACAATAGAATTTTAGAACCAGAAAATCTATTGAACTGATAGTTTCACATTCTGTACTGATATGGAAAATCATGAATACATAACACTACACTATAGTGTTTACTACAAAATTTTATACTGTGTATTAATCTGATTAAAATCGGGCATAGGTTACCCTAGAAATTGTGCTTTCGTGCCACACACAAAATGTCAATTTTGATAAAGATAGAACACTGATAAATTTTGACTATTACACTCCTGGAAATGGAAAAAAGAACACATTGACACCGGTGTGTCAGACCCACCATACTTGCTCCGGACACTGCGAGAGGGCTGTACAAGCAATGATCACACGCACGGCACAGCGGACACACCAGGAACCGCGGTGTTGGCCGTCGAATGGCGCTAGCTGCGCAGCATTTGTGCACCGCCGCCGTCAGTGTCAGCCAGTTTGCCGTGGCATACGGAGCTCCATCGCAGTCTTTAACACCGGTAGCATGCCGCGACAGCGTGGACGTGAACCGTATGTGCAGTTGACGGACTTTGAGCGAGGGCGTATAGTGGGCATACGGGAGGCCGGGTGGACGTACCGCCGAATTGCTCAACACGTGGGGCGTGAGGTCTCCACAGTACATCGATGTTGTCGCCAGTGGTCGGCGGAAGGTGCACGTGCCCGTCGACCTGGGACCGGACCGCAGCGACGCACGGATGCACGCCAAGACCGTAGGTCCTACGCAGTGCCGTAGGGGACCGCACCGCCACTTCCCAGCAAATTAGGGACACTGTTGCTCCTGGGGTATCGGCGAGGACCATTCGCAACCGTCTCCATGAAGCTGGGCTACGGTCCCGCACACCGTTAGGCCGTCTTCCGCTCACGCCCCAACATCGTGCAGCCCGCCTCCAGTGGTGTCGCGACAGGCGTGAATGGAGGGACGAATGGAGACGTGTCGTCTTCAGCGATGAGAGTCGCTTCTGCCTTGGTGCCAATGATGGTCGTATGCGTGTTTGGCGCCGTGCAGGTGAGCGCCACAAGCAGGACTGCATACGACCGAGGCACACAGGGCCAACACCCGGCATCATGGTGTGGGGAGCGATCTCCTACACTGGCCGTACACCACTGGTGATCGTCGAGGGGACACTGAATAGTGCACGGTACATCGAAACCGTCATCGAACCCATCGTTCTACCATTCCTAGACCGGCAAGGGAACTTGCTGTTCCAACAGGACAATGCACGTTCACATGTATCCCGTGCCACCCAACGTGCTCTAGAAGGTGTAAGTCAACTACCCTGGCCAGCAAGATCTCCGGATCTGTCCCCCATTTAGCATGTTTGGGACTGGATGAAGCGTCGTCTCACGCGGTCTGCACGTCCAGCACGAACGCTGGTCCAACTGAGGCGCCAGGTGGAAATGGCATGGCAAGCCGTTCCACAGGACTACATCCAGCATCTCTACGATCGTCTCCATGGGAGAATAGCAGCCTGCATTGCTGCGAAAGGTGGATATACACTGTACTAGTGCCGACATTGTGCATGCTCTGTTGCCTGTGTCTATGAGCCTGTGGTTCTGTCAGTGTGATCATGTGATGTATCTGACCCCAGGAATGTGTCAATAAAGTTTCCCCTTCCTGGGACAATGAATTCACGGTGTTCTTATTTCAATTTCCAGGAGTGTATATTGACTTTAACTTTTGCTGGTTAAACCAATTTAGAACACTTCAGAAACCAAATGAATGAGGGGGAGGGGGGGAATCTGAAACTGTTATGATCGCTGTATTTAAAGAAAAATGATTACTGAGTTTATTATTCATTCAAGATTTCCAGTATATAAGTTACTTGCTTTTCATCTTATTTACTGCTCACTTAAATGCCTTTAAATCTGTCTCGAAATAATGAACATTATTATATCAATACTAAAGTATCTTTCGACTTAGTTAGATCTTCGCTATTCATTTACTGGTTCTTTAACAAAACATTTCTTTAAACACCATTCTAATATAGCTAGTTCTGAAAATAAATATTATTAACACAATTTTTAATTTTGATTTCGGGACACTCGGATTGCACAACGCTTGGAAAGGACCCTGTCTAGGTTAGTTGTGAGGATAATTAAATGATGGAAAAGTTCTGGTAAAATTTAGGTTATTATTGAACCAAACAAACACAGTTCACTCTCTTATCCATACGAGTACAGTACTAAAAGTTTCAACCTGCTATGATCGATATGGCGGTTGGTGGGCGGCAAGATGGCGAGGCACAGAGCACACATACAACCACAGCTATGGCTCTTGACGTATCGGCACTTTAATTCTTCTTAGCGTAGCAATACTTTTCCATTTAGTGCCTATGGAATTTTTCCATGCTGTGTGAGCGTTGGAACGGTATACCCGAGGCTCAGTGAAGCTATGTCTTCCAGGAAAGCCTCCTCACTCCAGAAGGTGTTGTTCAAACCAGTGCCAAACTCTAACTCCTACTGTGCCCGTTGTGCCGTGCAGTGCCCTTGTGCATTTTCCCGCCCTCGCCTGCCATCCACCTTTTACCGCTCCCTGACAGACCGGGTATTCACCAGAGGTTTTGCATTCTACATATCCTAACACAATGCCTACGTATGGATCAGACGCACAGTTACAATTTTAAACATCTTACAACAGTTTCAACATTTGCTACATTTCAATTCTATTACAATATTACTTGAGATTTGACATAAACATTAATATTCGCATTGAAACTTATTTACAGTTTTCTTAACATAATGGCATGAAACAAAAAGAAATGAAATCAGAAGATCAATTACACAAGTTTATCGCAAAATCAGATGAAAAGAATTACTTATATGTACAATAGTACAGTGTCGTTGTTGTTACACACCTAACGGCGGAACAGACCTCGCGCGCAAACAGCAAACTCTCTGCAGTCGATACTGAACTTCTCAGGAAGAACGTGTCCCGTCGAAGGATTAGTGTGTGGAGAACGTTAGATATTATCATGATGGTGGAGTGTGCGGCTGGTCCCGGCGGAGGTTCGAGTCCTCCCTCGGGCATGGGTGTGTGTGTTTGTCCTTAGGATAATTTAGGTTAAGTAGTGTGTAAGCTTAGGGGCTGATGACCTTAGCAGTTAAGTCCCATAAGATTTCACACACATTTGAACATTTTTTTTTATCATGATGGGAGCTTGATATTTTCGAGGTCATAATTAAAGGTTTATGACTGGCCTTTGTAAAAGGCGAGGCTTTTTGTTTAGAACGAATACAAAGAAATACCACCTGCGTAGAGGACGACTCCCGGCTACGGTGATTGGAAGTATCTGCATCTATAGTGCTACGGATTTGATATTCTAGCTCGAGGTCCTTTATTCCCCGAAGAGTGACGCATGCAAATGTCAGCGGCTTGCTACTTCTCGGAATCAGCTACTAAATCAAACGACCGCCGCAACTGCTCCACGTCGTTTAATCGTCCATTAAACGGCCGTCTTTATTCCGCGGGAGCGCCTCGTTGTTCCTGGCATCGGGCCTAATAGGGCCCGGAGACAAACGACGACGTGTTTATCTGGGGAGAAAGGGTCCGGCCGACCGGGGACACCAGGGCCCAACACACGTGGCGTGGGTGGCGCGCGCGGCGCGCTGTCGCAATTACCGGGCAATCTGCCGACGTCTCATTTGGCGGCCCCAGCGCCGCCCATTAAGCCGTAAACACGGCGCCGCCGATGATCGGATGCGGAGCGTGGCGGAGGGTGAGTGCGGCGCCGCCTCTGGCGCCTGCTGGCCGCCTGTTCCCACGGGCCGCGGCCAAGGACCGGGAAAACCGCACTTTCCCGGTATCGGAACAGAATCGCTCACCCACTCGGATGAAACAACTCACCGCTCATCATTTAACGAAAAATACTTTGTTTTCGTTAAGAATAGCACGTAAATAATAACATGGTCGCATGTCAGTGTACGCTACAGGCCGTTAAAATTTCTACACCACGAACATGACGTGCTACAGACGCGAAAATTAACAGACAGGAAGAAGATGCTCTGATATGCAAATGATTAGCTTTTCAGAGCATTCACACAAGGTTGGCGCCGGTGGTGACACCCACAACGTGCTGACATGAGGAAAGTTTCCAACCCATTTCTCATACACAAACAGCAGTTGACCAGCGTTGCCTGGTGAAACCCCGTGTAAGGAGGAGAAATGCGTACCATAACGTTTCCAACTTTGATAAACGTCGGATTGTAGCCTATCGCGATTGCGGTTTATCGTATCGCGAAATTGCTGCTCGCGTTGGTCGATATCCCATGACTGTTAGCAGAATATGGAATCAGTGGGTTCAGGAGGGCAATGCGGAACGCCGTGCTGGATCCCAACGGCCTCGTATCACTAGCAGTCGAAATGACAAGCATCTTATACGCATGGCTGTAATGGATCGTGCAGCCACGTCTCTATCCCTGAGTCCACAGATGGGGACGTTTGCAAGACAACAACCATCTGCACGAACAGTTCGAGAACGTTTGCAGCAGCACGGACTATCAGCCCTGAGACCATGGCTGCGGTTACCCTTGACGCTGCATCACAGACAGGAGCGCCTGCGATGATGTACTCAACGACGAACCTGGGTGCACGAATGGCAAGACGGCATTTTTTCGAATGAATCCAGGTTCTGTTAACAGCATCGTGATGGTCGCATCCGACATCGCGGTGAATGCACATTGTAAGCGTGTATTCGTCATCGCCATACTAGCGTTATCATCCGGCGTGATGGTATGGGGTGCCAATGGTTAGACCTCTTGGTGACCTCTTGTTCGCATTGACGGCACTTTGAACAGTGGACGTTACATTTCAGATGTGTTACGACCCGTGGCTCTACCCTTCATTCGATCCCTGCGAAACCCTACATTCCAGCAGGATAATGCACGACCGCATGTTGCAGGTCCTCTACGGGCATTTGTGGATACAGAAAATGTTCGACTGCTGCCCCGGCTAGCACATTCTCCAGATCTCTCACCAACTGAAAAGTCTGGTCAATTGGGGTCGAGCAACTGGCTCGTCACAATACGCCAGTCACTACTCTTGATGAACTGTGGTATCGTGTTGAAGCTGCATGGGCTGCTGCACCACCTGTACACTCCATCCAAGCTCTGTTTGACTCAATGCCCAGGCGTATCAAGGCCGTTATTACGGCCAGAGGTGGTTGTTCTGGGTACTGATTTCTCAGGATCTATGCACCCAAATTGCGTGAAAATGTAATCACATGTCAGTTCCAGTGTATTTGTTCAATGAATATCCGTTTATCATCTGCATTTCTTCTTCGTGTAGCAATTTTAATTGTCAGTAGTGTTACTTCTTACGGGTACACTCCATAGGCGAGTATTTAAATGACTAGAATGACATGTAGAAAAGCCTCCAGGCACGTTAACGTTGTTCGTGTTTAGTGTTGTTACCAGGCCTGTTAGGGTAGATATGAGAGATGATCAGCGTCAGCTGTTAATTAATCACTGTGAAGGACATGAAGATGCAGTATTCTTGTGTGAGGCGGCGTTACCAGGACCTGAAAGTGGCGTCACAGAGGGCCTCCATTGGTCCTGCTGGTCAACTCGTGCAATAGCGAGAGTTGCGTCGGGATTCCGATGTGACAGTAGCCCGACGTTGGACTGCGTGGCAACATGAGGGCAGGCATACTCGCAACGGACGCCAAATCACAGTCTCGTGAGGCTATCGACAAAATTTCGCATACTCTTAAAGATAACACGTACTTAAATATGAGCTCCCACCGTAACTGGAACTTATTCTTTCGGATGGAAATAAATTCCCGAAATGTAACTAAATTTTGCGTCAGATGTTCTACCTGTTGGTGACATACCAAAAATTGTGCCGGACCGGGACTCGAACCCGTATTTCCCGTTTATGGCAAGCAGTCGTCTTACCGTTAGGCTATCCATGCACGCCTCTCTGACTGGCCCATACTTCCATAAGTCGCATTGTCTACACCCCTACACCACAGCCTCTTACTTTCATCATTGAGTACTCGCAGCTTAATTCTGTATTCCCATATTAGTGAGACTAAGACCATGAATAATCGAGACCCATGAATTATCATATAATGCTCGCCTCAGCATCCAATATTTACATTGATGATAATTGATAATCGTTCATATGTCACAACAGGTAGAACATCTGTACCTAATAAAACTGACGTCAAGTTATTCGCATTCAGCGAATTTATTTCGATCTCATTTCGAACAGCTGTCAGTCGTCATCAATGTAAATAAGATTCTTTTGGTTATAAGGATGGATCTGTTCTTCCAGAATGATAGGTTCTCTGCACATTCTAGTCCTCAGGTGCAACATAATGTAAACTTACATTCTCTGGAAGATAGATCGGCAGAGACGGCCAATTTGTTGGTCACAGTGGTCCCCAGACGTTACCCGTTCAGATTTGTGCCTGTGGGTTGGGTGAAACGCGAAATCTACGTATCAAATACAAAAGGCTAATTGATTACCCAGATTCTGATTGTGCTGTTTTCATAACAGAACGCCAAGACGAAAAAGAAAGGTTGAAATGGCTCTAAGCACAATGGGACTAATCATCTGAGGTCATCATTCCCCGTTCCTCGACTGTAAGGACTCTGCTTCCTTGTTTGCTACTCCATTTGAATTTTATGATGGTGTTTCGGGACTTTTGGACCACCCTGTATTGAGCTGAGGGCACTGAACTTGCCGTTTGACTGGCTACAAAAACAACATACCTAGACCGCCGGCCATCTGGCGCCAGACAGTCGCACTCAGCAGGGCACTGTCCACAAGTATTCTTGGAATCAAGAGGACAATGCAGTCAGTCGGTGCTGGGAGTCTTCGTTCCGGACGCGTTGTAAACACATGAACTGCGGCGGCACTGAGACATCTCGCAGGTCATTACGCCCGGCACACGGTAGGCCAAACTCGAACGACGTCAGTCGTTCCGCCAGGCGCTTAAGCCTATTCTACGAACACCTCAGAATTCGGGGAAGTGCAGCCCCCAACCTGAATTGCAGTGTGCCGCGTCCTCCGATACTCGCCTCGCACAGGCCACCCAGGGAAGTAAAACAACATGCATAGGAATCAGGTGAAAAGTATTTTTGAGCTCTCAGTACAAATACTCCCATTACAATAACCTTATTCGGTCAGTTACCACCATCCAATAACATAGCACATTAATAAAATTGATGACATGAGAGGCGACATGCAAAAGAGGGCATGGAACTTCTCAAACTCATGTGATATAGTGTAGCAGCTCTTTTTTTTATCTGTGGTCCAAGCTTTATTGAGCTGTATTATTTGGCAGTGACACGTCACCCGAAAGTCGCCTTTGTGTTTACAGTGTTAATAGAGTTTTTCCATCCTAACTCTGACCAGCAATACAGAGCTACAGTTGTCACTGCTCCACGATCATTGATAATCTGTAGCTATCTAACTGCAGATTTCGATGCCTGCAGGTAGATTTCGAGGTCCGACTAGTGAACTGCCAAGGACAGAAGACATACATTGCTAAGAGTCGATACACTGAATCCAGCTGGTATTTAGCCACTGACACTGATAATGTACAGGGAGACAAAGCAAGATAACAGTTTGAAATTTGCGCATTAAACGGCACTTTCTATTCTTGCTACAGTTTTGTTTCTTTAATTTGCGATCTGATGTTAGGAAGATGGCGCAAAGGTGTTCAGTAACCATAACTGACACGCAATCTACACTTTTTCACTTGTGTCTGAAGCACTGTCGGATAGCGTGTTTACCTTTTGTATCTGGCGTACGCTTGAGTATCCGCGCGCAAAGGGCTGATTGGCTAACTTCAATGCTAATAATTCGGAAAAGGCGCAACTATCGAATTTCTTTCTGAACAGTTATTTCTCAGTACATGTTACCCTGCAACATCCTTACGGGCCTTTCAGACTGTTTCTGAACACCCTGTATATATAATTCATTTGACTTTGCTGTTACTAATTTCTGCTTTTCATATATCTTTTACTGCATATTTATACGAATTATTGCTGCATTTCTTGTTGGATGCCATCTTGTGTACAAATGGTTCAAATAGCTCTGAGCACTATGGGACTCAACTGCTAAGGTCATAAGTCCCCTAGAACTTAGAACTAATTAAACCTAACTAACCTAAGGACATCACACACATCCATGCCCGAGGCAGGATTCGAACCTGCGACCGTAGCAGCAGCGCAATTCCGGACTGAAGCGCCTAGAACCGCTCGGTCACAGCGGCCGGCTAATTAGATGAGTACAGACAGTTAAATAATTATATAACTGAGTTGATACACCGCTTTCCTCTATTGATAGTAACAATTATCCCATTCCCTGCAGGTATAAATTTCTGGTGAAAAGATGAGTTCTGGCATTGTATTCTGAATGCAGAGTTGTAATCTCACAATCTCTGTATAGTGTGTGTATGTTTATGTCTCTGCGAAATAACTTGCACAAAGCATGGTACTATTCCTTTCTGAATTTCGTAATAATTCAACATCATTATTAGAACGACTTTGAGTCCTGTTATCAGCAATTAACCATTTCGTGTTAAAGCATTGTGTTACAAGCAAAGGCTACGATCCTATTACACTATGTGCAGTTGTAAGGCGAACATCTGTGTACTTTACAGTCTTAATTGAAACTTAAGAGTGATTTTCTCGGTATTTGAAGCTCTAGTATTCAAACTATGCGTGGCAGTTAATAGTTACGCAATTCGTTGAAAGAGGATTCTATTGTGACTCTTCGATTTTCTATTCACGAAGTCAGATTGCATTACAAGATTGATTATAAGTTCGAGAGTTTGATGATTATAAAGCATAGTTTCCCTAAATCAGTGTCTAAAGATACTGCTGGAAATGAAAATCCAGTTTCTAGAACAGTAGCTTACTTACAAATTCGAGTCAATAAGTGCAACTCACACAAGATCACCACGCTTCACGTCTCCATGGAAACAGATGTCTGTATTTACCTCAGTTGAATACTGCCAAGCATAACAGTTTCCGGTCCATGAATAAGAATAGGAAGAAAAATATAACAATTCCTTTCAAAATCTGTCATAAGTGTTACAGCAAATGAAGTGAAACAGTTCCTTGTTTCCGTTATACATTAACCCACATTGCATGTTTGGGACATTGATCTTGTGCGATGCGTTTCTTAAGCAGTACACATCTTAGAGAGGGTCCTATTTTTGACCTACGGTTGCAATATTAAAGTGATTTTCTGGTGCAATGGCTTGCATCTGTCTGTTCTACTGGATCTGAGACCTCTTGTGGTTAGAAGATGATGAAGATGTTCCATCTAAGCCAGCAAGTACAGAGATTCTGAATTGTTTCAAGGATATTTGCTTGTGACTGCAATGTTTGTTGTAAATGATGAAACCATAAGCAACAGTGTCATCAAGAAACATTCCAGAAAAATCTGTGCCACCACTTTTTGATTTTCTATCAATCTCACGGACTGAATCTAACATATTCAATTTGTATACAAGCTGCATATAGCACTATGATGCTTTACAAAATCTGGGCCGACATTCCTGTACAGGATCCGTCTTTTCATTGCTGGAATTCTGTGCTAACGTTTTTAATACTGCGGAAATTTGAAAGAAATTTTGGTGGTTTGCTATCTTTCCAGACGATTGCTTTGATACCTTGGCAGCTACATCGAAACTGGAATTCTCGTCGGTATATCTTCTTTTCATTTTTGAAGTGTTTTGTGAACCCAACTGTCCCTTTCCTTACCGTCCCACAGACATATATAGACTGTTTCTTCAGATCGAGCGTGGGGGGTACAGAAATAAAATGGTTATCAAACTACAGCTTATGATATTTACGTGCAAGTTCTGTTTTACACCTCACGAACCTAAGCACTTTTCTACCTCCTGGCCAATTTTCCCAGAACACAGCTGAAATTTGGAAATATAGCCAGTTTCGCTTGAGAGTACCCAAACTTTGTACCCACATTTTATGGGTTTCTGTGTCGTATTCTGCTTGAGGCTTGACGTGCCTTTGAAACGAATCATCGATTCACCTACAGCGAGGTGTTCTGTTTGCTTATGGCTTTCACAGTAGCTCTTGCTAGGATTCTCCAGCAGGGCCTTATCTTGACAGTTTATCGTAACGTTTCTCTCCATTTTTAGCTGTTGATCATTATCATACACATGTATACGCCCTAGCAACCATGAAAATCTATTACGAGGCATGAGAATTGAGATATAGGAATCACGGAGAACTGGAACAGACGACCAGCAATCCCTATATGACGGATATTACTTGATGTCAGTTAATGAATTAATGATCATTAATTAAAACTTCCGGGCTGAATTAATGGCAATAAGTTTTTTTTTTTTTCATTTCGTCAATATCACTTGGTTTGAAAGTTGTGAAACTCCATGCTGTAATTTGGTTTGAAAAACTGGGTGGTGTAGTAAATGATCAGCAAATAAGCAGTCAAATGTGTCAGCGTGGCTTGCTTACTCAGAAAAAATATTTGAACTGCATTTAGGGGAAAATTCAGTACTTTCTTTTGCAAGTATCTCTTGCACCCATTTCGCATGCTCCACAAGTTCTCCGTTATCATTACACACATAGTTGTCACCTTAAACACAAACGCTTTCACCCACATCGCTTTCGAGTTCTGCTATCTTCTCATGAGGCGGAGTAAGTTGTGATTGTTGATCAGTTTCGTCTGATTTACTTTCAGTATCCGAAGCAGCCGACTGTGGATCACCTAGGATTCCAGCAAGTATGTCCATTAGCATACCTCTGCTGAGGTCACAAGCTCTAAAGCCTAATTAATGTAGGTTAATTCTTACAAAGAAGAAAACAGCAAGCAGCCGCTATTGATACAGCTATTTATTTAGGTAAATAGCGCCGTTACCGGTTTCGAACTGGCAAGTTCATCATCAGACGGCTGTTCACATGATTTTCAAGATACACTTTGCATTATTGTCCGTTTTCGATTTTTATTGTTCCACTGTGGCGAAGTATTTTTGGTGTGTTTTTGCCCTACGGTAGAAAAACGGTATTATAAGCGCCCTATGTGAAAATAACTAACCTCCAAACGATGAAATACAGCTTCAATAAATATGTGTTGGTGAAAGCCTAGTTTACACGACGACACTAGGTTTCACGCAACTACGCTACCGGCCATTGCGCAGGCACGCCGCGCGGTTGCGCAACTCGTCGGTGAAACTAAACACTTTCGGCGTGTAAAGTTTGACAATATCTGAGCGTCAGGACAAAAGTTATTGAATTAGAAGCAGATATACAACTGAATTAATAAAAATACAAACAAATGTAATGCTAGCTGTGTAAATACTCCCGTCTACAAGACTAAAATCCCATTGTTCGAGTTGGCCAACCCTTTTTTTTTTTTTAAGGGATATTGTTGACGGGGGGGGGGGGGGGGGAGGGGAGGCTACACAAACCAAGAAGCTGCGTTCTTTATTCATCTATTTAAAACGTCGGAGCAACGCTCCCCATTCACACATGTTTCAATTTTGAAATATTGCCACTGTACAGATCTTCAAGAGAGTAGTTTCCAGCCTGTTCGAATAATTACTGCTGTTAATGTTAATAATTATTACTGTTAATGTTAATACTTATTGGTGTTAACGAAAAAGTGTCATCATCAACTATATCCGCATCTTATTATAGCATGCCGAGTGTTCTAGATTGTAATGCACGTAATGTGATATGTAATTTCAGTTCTGGCGAAGTACTTCATGCATTACAGTATCGTTAATTCCTTATCGCAAAATTAACTCTATTTAGAAGAAACGTGAACAGTTCTAGTGACATTCTAAGATAATTAAAAGAACTTCTTGGGTCTTCCATTACAAATTATTTCATCAAGAATGCTGGGCAACCGAGCTGACGTCATTTCTTTATCCAGTCAAAAATCGAAACACATTTCTTATTTTTTTTTCTTATGCAGCGATTCCACTCAACAAGCTTTAACACCATCACAACTCATGCGACGTGCAACTGCCAAAACTTTCATTTCAGACACGACTCAGGAAGCCACAAAACGACGAAACTGATGTATATACTCGTTTCGCCGTGTCGACAGTCAAACATGAAAACATTTGCGTGCAACTCATTCCACGCAACGAGTAGCGCAACCCAATGTCGTCGTGTAAACTAGGCTTAAATGTTGCTCTAATCTGGGCTGTGGTTAACTATTCTCACTGACACTCTATAAAGGAAAAAAAAATTGCATCTAGGTTAATCGTATGAAGGTCGTTATGTCTCGGTGTTTCAGAATGAAACCACCTGTACTCCTGTAAGAAACTAAACTACTTGTTATGATTTATTAATAAAAACATCTTCCAAAAATCTTCGATATAAGAATAAAGCACTATTTGAAGTTGCAAAAGTCTGCTGTGGAAGTGTCACAAATTGATACTGAAGTCAGGGTTGCGTGCCCTGGTACTCAGCACAACACTACACTCAAAAGACGAGTTACTTTCAACAATCACTTTTCTGCTGCATCTAGTTGTCGGTACTATCGCCTAGGTGTCACCAGCAATAATTGTTCAGTGCTGGCTTCAAGAAAGAATCCATGGGGTTGCATACAGAAGTTAAGTAAAAATATGCTCTCAAACTGAAAGCGCTGGGCTGAAAAGGGATGCAACTAGTTAACAGCTCCGCGTTCTGCTATAAGGCCCCTGGAAATCGAGCATATCCGCTGTCATTAAACCTGAATACTTGCCTAGAGTACAAGAAAACTGTTTAGAATACCACGCTCGCACAAGGGAACGAATTTCAATTTTTTTTTTAGATTTTCTGTGTAGAAGATTCTACTCTATTGCTCACTATATACAGGCTTTAGAAGTGTGAAAATCTTTTAACACCACCTCCCAAAGGGCATACGCATCTCCTTCTACATCTCTCTCGATAATTTCTAAACCTCTCAGCTGTTTGCCGGCCGGAGTGGCCGAGCGGTTCTAGGCGGTACAGTATGGAGCCGTGCGACCGCTATGGTCGCTGGTTCGAATCCTGCCTCGGGCAGGATACACAGAGAAACAGGTTAGTTAGGTTCAAGTAGTTCTAAGTGTTGGGGCGTAACAAGACAGCCACGCCACTCGGAAGTAGCCGAAATGCACGCGTTAAGCTCACGCAGATGGGCGTGAGGTCTGAAACAGGATACGTAATGAATGCTATAAAGAAAAGTACGTAGCTTCTGTAATACTTAACTTTAATCCATCATTTGTATACAGCATTCTTGATGATACAAGTGAGACTCTCTCTAGAAATGGTTAATGGCGCCTTGCTAGGTCGTAGCCATGGACTTAGCTGAAGGCTATTCTGTCTCTCGGCAAATGAGAGAAAGGCTTCGTCAGTGTAGTCGCTAGCAAGTCGTCCGTACAACTGGGGCGAGTGCTAGTACTTCTCTCTAGACCTGCCATGTGGTGGCGCTCGGTCTGCAATTACTGACAGTGGCGACACGCGGGTCCGACATGTACTAATGGACCGCGGCCGATTTAAAGCTACCACCTAGCAAGTGTGGTGTCTGGCGGTGACACCACATTCCTCCCCCGCAAATCGGCGAACGGTCGTGTGATAAGGCTTCCGCCCGCCGTGGGGAGGGCCCCATGTTGACGTATGCGATGAGGTGGGGAGCCTAACAACAGGCGAGGCTGTGCCACCCGCACCCGGCCATTCGGTCCGAGG
Source organism: Schistocerca cancellata (assembly GCF_023864275.1). NCBI lineage: Eukaryota > Metazoa > Arthropoda > Insecta > Orthoptera > Acrididae > Schistocerca > Schistocerca cancellata. The sequence continues at coordinate 99,764,688 of NC_064630.1, read as the reverse complement.
GGAGCTAGGAAACGCCTGGAAACCTAGTCCAGGATGCACGTCAACATGCGGTGTATGCGCCCGGAATGAGACAGGAGGGGCCGAAGGGTCGACCTCCATTGCGTCGGGGTATCCGACGCACGAAGACGCCATGTGGTCCGGAGCGGGCAAGAGTTCCATGGCGGAGGACAGTTGGTCACGGGAAGCGATCGGCGGCGCGTGACCCAGGGAGGCGCTTGGCGGCTGCAGCGAAGCGTCCACTGCGGGCGGCGCCGGCGGGAGAACAGGCGGCGGCGGCGGCGCGTCGCCATGGGGCAAAATGGAAGGTATCGTCGGTAACACCTGGGGATGAGGCGACCAGTATGGGTCCCCAGGGCGCTGACCGGACGGCACCGTCGCTGAAAGCAGACGGGGAGCGGCAGAACCCGTGCGACGACAGAGGCGCAGCTGATTGAGATGCCGACGCACCTCACCAGAGGCCCCCAAAACCAATACATCGCGCGGCCGAGGCAGCGAAGAATGCGCCCTGCGAGCCAACGCCGTGAACCGCGATAGTTGCAATAGAATACAACGTCGCCTGGAGCAAAAGCAGGTGTCTGCCGCTGCACAGGAACCTGATGCGGCGGATGCAGCAAAGACATCAAGGTTCGATGAGGACGACCATGGAGCAACTCAGCCGGCGAACGACCATCCCGGGGCTGAGAGCGATACGAGGACAAAAAGAGCAACAACGCGTCCTCCCGAGAATGCGACTCTTTCAACTTCAACATCTGTGACTTGAAAGTCCGGACCAATCGTTCAGCGGCACCGTTTGACGGAGGCGAAAACGGCGCGGATGTCAGATGTTGAACACCATTGGCCTTGCAGAATGACTGAAATTCTGCGGACATGAATTGTGGGCCATTGTCGGAAACAATAGTCTGTGGAAGACCTTCAATGCAAAAGATAGCAGACAACGCTTGGATGGTGGCAGATGACGTCGTGGAAGACATCCGGACAACAAAAGGAAAATTACTGAAGGAACCGACCACAACCAACCATCGAGCATTCCAGAATGGACCAGCAAAATGTATGTGTAAGCGTTGCCAAGGGGAAGTGGCTTTTGGCCATGCAAAGAATTTTCGCGGTGGCGCGGATTGTTGTTCGGCACACGCCATGCAAGAAGAGCACATATGCGTAATGGCAACATGATCTCATCCTCGTCGCCAACTGTTGTGGCGTAACAAGACAGCCACGCCACTCGGAAGTAGCCGAAATGCACGCGTTAAGCTCACGCAGATGGGCGTGAGGTCTGAAACAGGATACGTAATGAATGCTATAAAGAAAAGTACGTAGCTTCTGTAATACTTAACTTTAATCCATCATTTGTATACAGCATTCTTGATGATACAAGTGAGACTCTCTCTAGAAATGGTTAATGGCGCCTTGCTAGGTCGTAGCCATGGACTTAGCTGAAGGCTATTCTAACTGTCTCTCGGCAAATGAGAGAAAGGCTTCGTCAGTGTAGTCGCTAGCAAGTCGTCCGTACAACTGGGGCGAGTGCTAGTACTTCTCTCTAGACCTGCCATGTGGTGGCGCTCGGTCTGCAATTACTGACAGTGGCGACACGCGGGTCCGACATGTACTAATGGACCGCGGCCGATTTAAAGCTACCACCTAGCAAGTGTGGTGTCTGGCGGTGACACCACACTAAGTTCTAGGAGACTGATGACCTCAGAAGTTAAGTCCCATAGTGCTCAGAGCCATTTGAACCATTTTTTCCCAGCTGTTTAGCCAAACAGAATACAAGCATTTTCATTGGTCATTTCGTGCGCTGACTCAAAGCATTCCTCCGGAAGGTGCTGCTTGCTGTGAAGACCTTCCATTGGATAGAGGAAACATCTGCTGCCATGGAAGTGTACCAGTCTTTAAACCAGCTAACAGGTTCTTACTAAAGGGGGATTATCAGTTCACCATCTGCGGGATGGACAAAGCCTCCTTACAGCCACTAAAATGACCTCATGGCGTGCCCAGGCATGAAACCTTAGAGCTGATACTCTGCTGCTAGAGTTCTGGAAGGCAGCTGGTACAATTATGTAATGTAAACAAAAATGAGCTTAAGGAAAATCGTTCATACTTTGAACTGGAATAGAGGTTTCGTAGCAGGTGCGACCCGAAATACCCGCCTCCAAAGCAGAGGTTGCCAATGCACATCAGTGCAGTGACACTGAACTTAAAGGTAGCATGGTAATGGAAAAAAGTTTCAGAGGGTGTGTTGGGCTGACAAGGGAGGAAGGGATGATAGCTTAAACTGCCTGATTACCCGAAGTCTCGCCATTGCCCAACACGTGAGGGCAAGTGAGATTGGTGATGGTGATCCGTCCGTCGATGTAAATGTTGAGCTCGGCGGTCTCGTTGTTGCAAATGGAAATGAGAACATGTGCCGGAATTGAGAGCAGTGTGCTGGCCCTGTGCCTGTCCACACCGCAATCGCGTGACGCAGAGAATGAGACTACGACTTGCTGCCACTGCATGTTCTTCAGGGCGTGATCACGGAGTTTAGTTTTAGTTTTATATGTGCCAACATCGAGTTTCACAATCTTCCTTGTCTCATCATCATACAAAACAAATATGACACCGGCCTTACGCTCACCTTGATCAACGGATACACAGATAAACAGACAAATTTTCATACACTGCAAGGAAAGGGCCATTATGCGTGGGAAAGAAAGACCTCTCCGAATAGGCAACTGGTTGGTTGATTTGGAAGAGGGGACCAGACAGCGAAGTCATCGGTCCTATCAGATCAGGGAACGATGGGGAAGGAAGTCGGCTGTGCCCTTCCAAAGGGACCATCCTGGTATTTGCTTGAAGCAATTTAGGGGAATCACCGGAAGCCTAAATCACAATGGCCGGACGCGGGTTTGCACCGTCGTCCTCCCGAATGCGAGTCCAGTGTGCCAACCACTGCGCCACCTCGCTCGTCGGTGACTAGGTGGGTGAACCCAATCCTTTGTGTATCCCCGCTATAGTAGGGATACCACCTCTTTGGTGGACAGTTCCAGTTTCTGTCACTAGGTGGCAGCACAGTCGCGGCAATGCAGTCGCTTTTGGTGGGAAATTAAAAAAATTCAATATGACGGCCTGCGTAATTCAAAAATTGGCGGGAAATTCTAATTATTCCTACTGTCCTGTGCACAAAAAGCTGGTAAATTTTAAGAAATTGGTGGAAAGTTAAAAATCAAAGATGGTGCATAGCGAGAAATTTAAAAACATATACATGAACATAAATAACATAACTTGAGATTACTTTTACGCCAAAGGTAAATGCAGGTAGTAAAGGGAGAACCACAGAGGTAATGACCACGCAAAGGCCCTTGGACGCTGACGCGCCAGGTACATATAATCTGCCGCCGCAAGCTCGACTCCAGTCTACCAACAGCAATGCAGAAAAGGCAGAAAATCATCAAAAACTTGTCGTCGGAAGAGCCCAAGACAGAAGACAATAGGCAGTTTGTCAACAAGTGGCCACAAAAGCCTTTTCTGTGGGTCATCAGTCTTCTGACAGGTTTAATGCGGCCCGCTACGAATTCCTCTCCTGTGCCAACCTCTTCATCTCAGAGTAGCTCTTGCAACCTACATCCTCATTATTTGATGGATGTATTCCAGTCTCTGTCTTCCTCTAAAGTTTTGCCCTCTGCAGTTCCCTCTAGTACCATGGTAGTGGTTCCCCGATCTCTTAATAGATGTCCTATCATCCTGTCCCTTCTCCTTGTCAGTGTTTTCCACATATTCCTTTCCTCTCCGATTCTGCGTAGAACCATCCCCATTCCTTACCTTATCAATCCACCTCATTTTCAACATTCGCCTGTAAAACCACATTTCAAATGCTTCCATTCTCTTCTGTTCCGATTTTCCCACAGTCCATGTTTCAGTACCATAGAATGCTGTGCTCCAAACGTACATTCTCAGAAATTTCTTCCTCAGATTAAGGCCTATGTTAGATAGCAATGTCATCAGCGAATCGGGTCATTGATATCCTTTCACACTCTTACTATTTCCTCCTGGCTCTTGTAAATATCGTATATTAGGCGTCTTTTCATATAGCATACTCGTATTTTTCTCAGAATTTCGAACGTCTTGCACCATTTCACACTGTCTAACGCTTCTTCGAGGTCTACAAAACCTACGAACGTGTCTTGATTTTTCTTTAGTCTTGCCTCCATTATGAACTGCAACGTCAGAATTGCCTCTCTTGAACCTTTACCTTACTTGAAGGCTAAGTAATCGTCATTCAACAATCCTCAATACAACATACAAGCTGGCGAAGTACTTGGCCAAGCTCCTCGCTCCACATGTGGGACACTGCGAACATCATATAAAAAACTCAGCAGAATTTATCAGCAGAATCAACCGTCTACGCCTTAGTGAGGACGATATTATGGTCAGTTTTGATGTAGTGGCGCTGTTTTCGAATGTGCCTATCAAAGATTTTCTGGATCTAATTTCCCAGTACTTTGTAAGTGACGTGGTCGAGCTATTTAGGCACACTCTTACGTCATCCTACTTCGTGTACAACGGCCAGTATTACCATTAGACAGACGGCGTAGCAATGGGTAGCCTGTTGGCTCCAGCTGTTGCACACCTCTTCATGGAGAATTTTGAGGATGTTGCCATAGATACTGCGCCATTGAAGCCTAATTGTTTCTTTCGATACGTTGACGACACGTTCGTCATTTGGTTACACGGACGCGAGAAATTAGACGAGTTTTTGGAACACCTCAATCGCATCAACAGTAATATCCAGTTCACCATGGAGGTGGAAAAAGATAATGCATTGTCCTTCCTCGACGTCCTTGTCCACCGTACGCGAACTGGGTGCCTTGGCCACAACGTCTACAGAAAACCCACCCACACAGACCTGTACGTGCACGCCACCAGCCACCATCATCTAGCACAGAAGCGCACGGTATTACAAACATTGGTACATCGTGCAAGAGTAATATCAGACGACGACAACCTCCCCCACGAATTGAGCCACCTACGCAAGGTTTTCAGGAATAACGGCTACAGCACCCATCAAGTGAAAGAAGTGATTCCTGGGAAATATCAGTATAAGACCAGCGACGAAGAGCAGGAAAAGAAACTAGCTTTGCTGCCATTCTGTGGCTCTGTGTCGGGCAAGATAAGCCGCCTGTTGAAAAGACACAAGATCAAATCGATCTTCAGGCCTCCAACGAAAATCCGTCAATTACTGAGACCAGTTAAAGATGCTGTAGGTCTCAGAACACCTGGAGTTCACGAAATACCTTGTGAGTGTGGCCAGAAGTACATCGGACAAACAGTGCGCACAGTGGAACAACGCAGGAAAGAACATGAGAGGTATTATCGTCTACGCTATCCAGAGAAATCTGCGTTAGCTGAGCATGCGTTAGAAAATGGTCACCACATAAAATTTGACGATACCTCTGTCATGGCTCGCACTAACGGCTTCTGGGACAGCTTAATACAGGAAGATATTAAAATAAAAATTACCACAAACACCCTGAATAGAGACGGTGGCTTACAGCTCAGCGCTGCGTGGGATCCAGAGATCGCGAGGTTGAAGAGGGCACATCGAACGTCGACTCAAAACATATCCATATATGGCAATGTCACGGGCACCAGTGACGTCACAGCCAGCAGCTAGCGTATATAAGGGCGCACCAACAGCCCACTGGCAGTCATAACACTTGACAATGGCCAAGGAGTGCTTGGCCGAAAGCTCGTGTAGTTTTAAGGGGCTCAGGAACGCCCTATACTTGCAATGTTAAAATAACGCTTATAAATTACATCTTTCCTCACAAAGTATTTGAGGTAGGAAGTTGAACTTTTTACAGATTATTTATTGGAATATGGGCTACAACTTAACACAGGGATTTTACAAAATTTTAGTTCAGTTATTAAAGATGATTTTTTTTTCAATTGTAATGAAAATTCACAACATTTTTTTGCAATTTTTTATTTATATATTCAAAAATATACAGTTTTTTGGAAAAAGGCTGTGTTAAATTATGCAGAAGGTACTGTGTAACATTTACTGAAAGTTTGAAACAAATATGTTTGGAAGATCCTTAGAAAACATGTAATTAGTATGAGAAAATAAAAGTTTTGGGAATCGAGCGACAAAGATTGGATTAACTTTTTAGTGCATTCCAGGTCCATAGGATGGATTATCTTCATCCTCTGCAAACTCCTCCTCCAGCTTCCTCTTGTTCCTTCTCCTGTTTACTCTTGCTTGTATTTCTAGACTCTTTACAGCCCTGTCTGCAGCTCGAAGGCGTTCCTTGTCTAAAGCAAGCATCGCTCGTACCATGTTAGAACCTATCTTCATTCCCATATTTCTAAATACCTTGCACCTTACAATGTTGCCATCACTGAAAGTCGCAACAGCATCATACACACCAAAGTGAAGTGTTTCTATTCCAACAAATACAGTCTTGGGGATTCTCGACCATATAACACTATTTACACTTTCATTGGGGTTTTGAGTTTTTCCGTGAATACACTTTTTCAACAGTTCAGGTGCTGCTAAGTCTCTGAAAATAGGTTTTATCACCTCCATTATTGCATGAGGCAGACTATGCTTATGAGTGTACACTTCACCAGTTAGTAATCCTTTGTTATATTTACACCAACTGTACCACAGTGGGTCATGCCCATGCAGAACACATTTTAAAAAAATTTAAAAATAGTTGTAGTCTTCGGAATTGAATAAATTATATATCTATTAAAAGGTAATAGTCTGCAGATTCAGAAAACGCAAAAAAGTAAAAATTGAACTTTTCATGATTTTGAGCCTTTCCGGAGCCCCTTAACCAATTGACGCGGTTGGAAACCCGAGAACATTTTATTCAACCGCAAGCCGATGTTCGGCCGGAATGTCTACAGTTTGTGGTGAGCACAGTGTGAACAAGTTCTCGTAGGATGTGCTCCCAGTCTGACTCTTAGCCTGTGTTATTTGTGGGTGCCGACCCCTTGTGTGTTACTGCTTCTTGGAGTCCTGTAAGATTTTACAGCAAAACTGTGTTTTTGTGGCATTCTGTGTTTCTGGCTCAGCCTCCGCCTAGAAAGAGGAAAGATTTGGAATTCCTTATTGCTGTAATTTAAACATATAAAAATGGTTCTTTCAGAATAAGCGCCTGTTTCTTTGGGACACTGCAGTTCAAACAGGAGTGGCATAATGTTAATGAGTATTTGTTAATCGCCAAATGAAGTGCATTTAATGTCTTGCTGTTTTCTGGGGCACGCAACTGTGTTATTGAACTCATTTTGAAGTGTTCTGTCGGGTGAATGACTGCTCCCCACTTCAGTGCATTCTTTTGAGTAGTATTGTAAGGATTTTTGGATATTTGTCAGTGGGGTGTATTGATTCAATTTTGTTTTTCTCTTTCTTTTGAATTACGGTGAATTGTTTAGTTTACCTGGTTATTGGCTTAACTCGCGCTTCACGTACTAAATTAACTGATATTGAAATTGTTTTCTTTTTATAATTCCTGTTTAATGTCAGACAGATTCAAATGTAACTTCATTTATGTTATTCGAAATAAATGTGTTAGATTGACCTTAATGAATTATGTGCAATCGAAGTAAGGGACCCAGTCCTTCATTAGTACTTAACAGTGGCGTGTGGTTCGGGTTGTGAGCCCCGTACTCGGAGCAGGGGCACATGGCGGACCATGTGGCTACCAGGCAACAGGACACATGTTGAATGGAGGTGACTGAAATGCTAATCATTTCTGCAGAACATACTAATGTACATGTGATGTTAATGTGAACGTCCTATCTCTAATTGTTCAAGGTGTTCTGTTTTTTTCTGAACTTGAGTGTATAATGAAGTGAAAGAATACGTGCAATAAACAGCCGAAGTGAGAGACTTCAACATGTCTTTTAACAAATATACGATTGTGGTACCTAATATGACGAAAATAAAGGACCTCTGCTATGTTGGAAGCTAAATTACAAATGTGGGACGAAGGATGGAGGACATAAGAGCAAACCAGACTAATACACGCCATGGTGGCATTCCTGGGTAAGAGAAGTCAATTAGTACCAAACATGGACCTACATTTGAGGGAGAAATTTCTGAAAATGTACGTTGGGAGTACTTGATTGTATGTAAGTAAATTATGAACAGTGGAACAACCGAAAAATCCGATAGATGCCAGGCTGAGATTCATTGGAAGAATTATCAGGAAATGTAGTCCATCAATAAGGAAGTAGGTTACGAAACACTCGTTCGACCAACACTTGAATATTGCTCGTCAGTATGTGGTCAGTGTCAGATAGGACTGAGAGAGGAAATAGAGAAGATCCAAATAAGAGTAGTACATCTCTTTACAGTTTTTGTGTTTTTTTCTTTTTTTTTTTTTTTTTTTAGTACGCATGAAAGAGACACAGAGTCGATCAGCGAACTCTAGTGCCAGAAGCTGCGAGAGAGGTGTTCTGCATTACGGTTTAGTCTATTGTTAAAAGTTCCGAGAGAGGATTGTTCTACAAGCGTCAACAAATATATTGCTTGCTCCTAAGATTTTCTTCGGAAAAGATCATGAATGTTAAATTAGAGACTCAAGCCCCCACGAAGGCTTACTGGAAATTATTCTTCCAGCAAACTATTCCGCGAGTGGAAAAGGAAGGAGGGAATGGGGGCGGAGTGACAGTGGTGCATAAAGTATCCACCGCCACACACCTCAATGTGGCTTGCGGAGTATGGATGTAGATGCAGATGCAGGACAGAATAGAAATAGTAGATTTGGTGGTATGGAAGGATGTTGAAAATTAGTTGGACTCATAAGATAAGAAAGGTTCACCACAGAATCGGCGAGATGCATAAAAACATGGGCTAGACAAGTTCTCAAGGAATAACTTCCACGATACTTGAGGGAGCCGTAGACGGTGAAACTGCAGGGGAAAGCAGGCATTGTGATATATGCAACAAAATAATTGAGTCGCTGGATGCAAGTGCGATTCTGAATGGTTAGCGTGGGAGAGGAATTTGTGGAGGGCCGCATCAAACCAGTCCTAGTCACGGGAAAAACAATGTTGATAAGAAAGTATCGTGAGAGGGTACACAGATGATGCTACTTTACATAGGAAAACTTTAACGTCAGAAAACTGTATCGAGAAGGAGGAAGACGTGTGGATGAATGACGCATATTGTACGGGCTGGGAATTAATTCTCAGCGCAAATAAATGGAACGAATTACCCTAATGTTTGCCACAAATTCAGTATTTTCCTTACACTGTTGGTAATAAATCATTGGAAACACTAAAAACACTAAAATATTTTAGAACCTTCGCGTGGACCGAGCTATACTGGACCGCCTACATAAAAATAGTCGTAGGTAAGGTTAATATCTGGATGAGATACGTCAGAGGAATCAAAAGCAATTTTAATTCACGTGGAAACGTAGTGGCTTACAGTTCACTCGTTAGACATCTCTTGAGTGCTGGTAGTATCTATATCAGATCAGATAATGTAGAAGATAAGACAGGTCCTGAGAAGAGCGGTATGTTTCATTGCAGGTTCATTTAGCAAGCTTGAGAGCGTTACAGATATGCTCAACAGACTGCATTGGCAGACTCTTTAGAGAGTCGCTGCACATCAAGAGAGGTTACTGTAAAATATGTTCCATGAAGAGTCAGGAGACATATTACCTCCTCGCTTATGTACGAAGGTCAGTCAAAAAGTAATGTGTCCTTATTTTTATTATTCGCCAAGAAAACCAGATGCATCTACATAGACTTAATACCCAACATTGGCCATTTATTTATGGCTTTTCACTATAATCTTCGTCCATTTCCACAGTTTTGCCACATCTGTGAACAGGAGCACGTATTCCAGTGTCCTAAAACGCACGGTCCTGCTTCCGAAGCCACTGACGCATGGACGTTTTCATGGCCTCCTCAGCTTCAAAGTGAATCCCAAGGAGAGTTTCTTTCAGCGGCCTGTACCAATGGAAGTCTGATGCTAGCAGATCAGGGCTCTCTCCAGTGGTGTGACAACTGGTGTGTGATCTTGCATTGTTATGCGCCGGCCGCGGTGGCCGTGCGGTTCTAGGCGCTTCAGTCCGGAACCGCGAGACTGCTACGGTCGCAGGTTCGAATCCTCCCTCGGACATTGATGTGTGTGATGTCCTTAGGTTAGTTAGGTTTAAGTAGTTCTAAGTACTAGGGGACTGATGACCTCAGATGTTAAGTCCCATAGTGCTCAGAGCCATTTTTTTCTCCGTTGCGTCAACCAACGTCGTTTGCCCTTCAACTTCGTTACAGCGACAATCCCATCGTCTAACAGATCTGATTTGATCTGATATCCATTGTTCTATCACTTTGCATGTTTTTCAGTCTTTCATGAAAGCGTTTTCTTCTGTCACAGAACGCTGTCTAATACCAACATCGTTGCCAGCCGGAGTGGCCGTGCGGTTCTGGGCGCTACAGTCTGGAGCCGAGCGACCGCAACGGTCGCAGGTTCGAATCCTGCCTCGGGCATGGATGTGTGTGACGTCCTTAGGTTCGTTAGGTTTAATTAGTTCTAAGTTCTAGGCGACTGATGACCTTAGAAGTTAAGTCGCATAGTGCTCAGAGCCATTTGAACTAACCAACATCGTTGTCGACCATTTCGAAAGCGACTGCAGTGCTGGCATCTGTTAACGCAAATTTATACTAATGCAGATGAGTGGAGAAGAAGCTTTGAGTAGTAGTGCTAAACTAGAAATTTCCTTTAACAAGATTCATTTAATGCGAAAAAATAGGAGGCATTACTTTCTTACTGGCTCTTGGTGAATATTTCGGGAAAATCAGAGGAACAGAGTTCATGAGGAAGCTTACCTTCTTCTCACGCACCCACTTGCCAGTGGAACAGGTAAGTGTGGAATCTGTAGATGGCATCAGGAAAACAAATATAACTGTATGTTATGTCCATACCCACACAAACAGGTGATCCACGAGATTCAAGATAAAGTAATACCTATTTGCTGGCTGGTGACTCCATTGTGGAATCCCAGTACTTACGTGATGTGAAGCCGCGCCTGGAGAGCAGACAGGTGATGCCTAGGATAAGCGCCAGGCGCCTGGCGAAGAGGAGTGCGTGCGGCGCTGCACGAGCCATGGGTCAGGGGTCGAGGGTCAGACAGAGGTCACGGGTCACGGGTCACGGGTCACGCCCTGACTGCCAGCATAGTGCCAGCCGCGATGGTTTGTGGGCGGCGAGCTTACGCTCCTGATCGTCGTTTTAATAGCTGGCCGACAGTAGTAGCAGGCGCATAACCACTAGCAATTGCTGTAGTGGTTATTACGTGGCACTACAACCCGAAATCCCTACAAGGCCGCAGTTTATGGCTACGCATTTGGACCTACCTGCGATTTACACCATCATTTGTCGTTTCCTGTTCATCTAAATGGAGTCACTGTTTTTGTTTCCCCTGATTGTGAGTGTGTCACGCCGGAAATGCATATCCTCCTATTTCCATCTATTGCACTGCAAATTTTGTTCCTTATTTTGTCACCTGAAGATATGACATTTCTGTCTCTTTATATATTGTAATTATTTTACTGTTTGTATATATATATTTATGCATTTATGTTGGGTTGTTTTGTGAATATTATTTGTATTTATACGCTGGGTCTGGCCTAGGGAAAACTATGCTATCGAACGAACACATCGATAGGTCGTGTGGAGAGCCAAAGTGTTTAGGATCTTTGGTAGTGTTAACTCTGTTGCGTGGAGCGCGGGCAGAGGGGGAGTCTGGCTGGGGTGGTGCAGTGGAGCAGGTGTGTTGTGTGAAGCTCCCGCGAGTTGCCGCGCTTTTGGGGTTTGGCAGCATGTAATTGCGCTCGACTTGCGATGATAGTTTCTGACATGGTGACGCGGACGGGAAGCATTAGCTGGCGCACATCAAGAGCCCGTTTCGCCTGGTGACCGTGTCGAGAAGAAGGCGCGCCAACATCCAGCTTCTGCAACAGCGACGGCCGACAATGGGTGACTGTCGCCACCTCCTCGATCGACGGCTTCAAACCTTCAATCAACCAACAAGGAAGACTGGAAGCACGTAAAGTTTTAGAACTGTATGGCAGACCTCAGCTTTTCAAACTTTTAAAATTGTTGCATCACAAAATTACAGCAACTTAGCATCAACCTTTGTTGCTCATTGTCCCAATTGCATTGCCAAGCAGGGTCCCTTCCTTTTCCGAAATGAACCCGAGTGTCGTTGAAATTCAAACGCCAGCATTAAAGTAATATAATTCGATTTCACTGCTTTAATTTCGAAGTTCAGTTAAGGCATTCATAGCTGGCTACAATATTTAGATTACACAAGCACAAATTAAGAGTGCGAGTTTTGTTACCATATTTTAGCTTACCTGTGACTGCAGCTCAGCTTGGTACGTACTAAATTTTACTATTGTTAATTGTTCAGAATCATTTAATTCAAGTTCAAAGTTAAATCTCTTATTTCTAAATTGCGTAGATTCAAGTAGTTTTTGAAATGATTGTTGAGGTAGCCCAAGACTAACCTTATTTTACTGAATTTTGTAGTGCTTCAGAACCAAATCTCACTATTAATTTCAGTCACTAAATTAACTTTCAATTTTCCGGTTTTATTAACCTTCAGTTGCCACGCTTCTAGTGCTAATTATATGTGTAATAACCTTTCTTTTTCAGTTACTATAGTAAGTGTCCATAGGACTGGCGACTGTAATTTCCCTCAAATCTCAAATATCTAATTACTGCTAGTTGATTGTTAACGTAATGGCCACACATTTACTTTCTTTATTAACTTTACCCCTTTTCAAAATTAATTTCCACCAGTTTCATTTGCATTTTTCCTTTCATTTAGATGTAACCCTTTCCTCCCTCTTTACCGACAAATTAACTTCGGTGATGATTGCTTTTCCCAAATTTCCATTAGGTACACGCAGTTTAATTTTTCACTGTCATTAAGGTCGATAAGTGAGGGGGAGGTTACAAGTGTAAGTCTGAGCTAGGAGCTGATGTATACATGGTCTAGTTTTCGTGTTCGAAATTTTTCAATGAACGATCGGAATTTTAGGAGACTTTGATGGGTGTGGGTTAGCTCCTGCCTGAGTCAGCGTCTTATCTTCCGGTTTGTAAATTACTTTATAAAGTGATTGTGAATTTCTTTAACACTAAAGGGAAAAATCTGTAGGTTGTTAATAGTATTCATGTTTTCATTTATTTATATCGCTTATTAATAAACTTAAGAAATACTGTGAATTGTTAACGTAAAAATGTTTGGTTTGATTGCCATACTATATGTTAAATATTTCTTGTGAGAATGTTGATGGTTTGAGCGTTTACTTCTGCAAATATGAGTTTTCTCTGTACAACTGTGTACACTACAAGGTCCGGAAAAACAATCTGATCAAAAATGTAGGGCAAAACAATAGCATCAAACAAAGGAATTTAGGTATAGGAACTAGAGGTACCAGCTGCCTATTTCCGGCGGTACATGAAAGTAATTGGAATCTAACATATGGACGTCTTTACTCAAAATGAAATGAAATTCACAGAAAATGGGTATATAAACAAAATATTTGGAATGTAGTCATGATGAGAACGAGAAAAATTTCCAGCATCACACACACGTTTATCGTACTCAGCTGACGTATCATACAGCACCTCTTAGAACAGAAACCAATCACATGTCCATGATTCTGTGCCAATATGTCCTAAAAAAACGTAAATGAAAAATGAGTTTTCTCCTCTACACAGACTTGCCACTACTGTGTGTCGTAGCAAACGTTCGATCTGAGCAGCGTTCACGCTGGCATAGCATCGTAACTATTCATGGAACTATTCAACTGCGAGTCCCAGATTGACGCAGTCTTTCTGTCCTACAGTTTTGGTCAAGTTGCTTTTCTGCACCGTGTATGTGAACTTCTGTTTTCGATAGCTAATCGAGGCCAAACAAAATTAAACAATTACTGCAGTGGTGTCTGTCACAGTAGCGGACAGTCGCTGACTCTTCTGTAACGTACTGTCTACCGTTACACTACATCTACCTCTATTGCACGGCAAGCCACAGTATGGTGCATGGCGGATAGTACCCCGTACCGCTACCAGTCACTTCCTTTCCTGTTCCACTCGCAACTAGAGCGAAGGAAAAATGACTGTCTCCATGCCTCGGGCATGAACCGAAATTTCTCGTATCTTATCTTCGTGGTCCTTACGGGCAGTGTATGTTGGCGGCGGTAGAATCGTTTGGCAGTCAGCTTCAAATGCCGGTTCTCTAAATTTGCTCAATAGTGTTCCTCGAAAAGAACGTCGCCTTCCTTCCAGGCATTCCCATTTGAGTTGCCGAAGCATCTCCGCAACACTAAGTGTTGTTCGAACTTACCGGTAATAAAACAAACAGCCCCTCCCCCCTCTGAATTGCTTGAGTCTCCCTTCAATCCGACCTGGTACGAATCCCAAGCACTCGAACACTACTCAAGATTAGGCCGCACCGGCGCTGTATACGCGCTCTCCTTTATAGATGAACCACCCTTTCCTAAAATTCTCCCTATAAACTGAAGACGACCATTCGCCTTCCCTCATATACTCGTTCCATTTCATATCGCTTTGCAGCATTACGCTCAGTTATTTACTCGACTTGACTGTGTCAAGGAGTGCACTGCTAATACTGTATTCGAGAATTACAGGTTTGCTTTTACTACTAATACGCATTAATTTACATTTTCCCACATTTAGAGCTAACTGCCACTCAACACACCGACTAGAAATCTGTATCTTCCTGCAGTCGCACATCTTCGACACCTTACCGTACAAACAGCACCATCAGCTAACAGCCGCACATTGCTGCCCACCCCGTCCGCCAAATCATTTAAATCATTTGTGTGCAGAGAACAACGGTGGTCCTACCATACTCCCCTGGGGCACTCCTGTCTCTGATGAACACTGGCCGTCGAGGACAGCACACTGCATTCTACTGCTTGAGAAGCCTTCGAGCCACTCATGTATCTGTTGACTTATTCCATATGCTCTAACCTTTGTTAACAGCGTCCAATGGCACCGTGACAAATGCTTTCCGAAAATCTAGAAATATGGAATCTGCCTGTTGCCCTTCATCCATATCTCGCAGTGTATCATGTGAGAAAATTGAAAGCACGAGCGATGCTTTATACAAACATACTGATTCGTGGACGTAGGCTCTCATTTTCAAGAAAATTTATTACATTCTAACTGATTATATGTTCAAGGATTCTACAGCAAACCGAAGTTGCGCATATTGGTCTATAATTTTGCGGGTTTGGTCTTTTATTCTTCTTGTACACAAGAGTCACCTGCGCGTTTTTCCAGTCGCTTTGGACTTTGTTATGGGAAAGAGATTCACGATAAATGCAAGATGGGTAAGGAGCCAATGTCGCAGAGTACTCTTTGTAGAACCGAACTGGGATTCCATCCGGACCTGATGGCTTATTTGTTATCAAATCTTTCAGCAGTTTCTCTACGCCAGGGATGCTTATTACTATGTCGTACATATGGGTTGCTGTCCGATGATCAAATGACGGCATGTTTCCCCGATTCTCTTGCATGAACGGTTTCTTCAACGCGAAGTTTAAAATTTCGGCTTTCGGTTTGCTGTCTTCAACTTCCACACAAGAGTGGTGGGACTGAATGAATGCCTCGTACTCGTTTAACGATTTTACATAGAACCAGAATGTTCTCGGGCTCTCTGCAAGATCCTTCACTAAGGTATGATCGTGGTAGTCGTATGCTTCGCCCATAGATCTTTTCACAGACTCACGAATCTGTACTAACCTTTGCTTATCGTCATTTGTGCGTTCTCTTTTAAACCGAGAATGCAACAGCTTCTGCTTTCTCAGCATCTTCCGAATATCGTTAATAAACCGTGGTGGGACTTTTCCATCCTTTATCCACTTGCTAACTACATTACTCTCCAGACCAAGATTTACAATCTGCTTGAACTTTGCCCATAATCCCTCTACGTCAATCTTACTGGAACTAAGTGACGTTAGTTCACTGTCTAAGTGAGATGCTAAGAACTGCTTATCTGCTCTATCTAGCGGAAACACTCTCCTAGCCTTCTTGACTGGTTTACTAACTTTTGCAACCTTAGTTGCTATAATGATATCATAATCGCTAATCCCCGTTTCTCTACGGATATTTTCGATAAAACCCAGCATATTTGTAGCTACAAGGTCTAAGATATTTCCATTGCGTGTGGGCTACCGAGGCAGCTGCTCAAGACAGTTTTCAGAAAATCTGGTCAAAACTATTTACCTCTGTACCAAAAAAAATGGTTCAAATGGCTCTGAGCACTATGGGACTCAACTGCTGTGGTCATAAGTCCCCTAGAACTACTTAAACCTAACTAACCTAAGGACAGCACACAACACCCAGCCATCACGAGGCAGAGAAAATCCCTAACCCCGCCGGGAATCTAACCCGGGAACCCGGGCGTGGGAAGCGAGAACGCTACCGCACGACCACGAGATGCGGGCAACGTCTGTACCACCCGCAATGAATCCATAGACGTCCCTGTCTATACTTCCTAGGTTAAAGTCGCCTCCAACTGGTATTGCATGATCTGGGTATTTATGCGTTACTGACCGTAGACTTTGTATGAATGACTCTAGAGCTGTCACAGTGGAATTGGCTGACCGGTAAAAACTTTCAGCAATTAACTTGGTTTCACCTACACCTGTTGTACGCGACCAGATAACTTTACTGTTGCACTCCACTTGGTCCGCAGCTCGTGGTCGTGCGGTAGCGTTCTCGCTTCCTGCGCCCGGGTTCCCGGGTTCGATTCCCGGCGGGGTCAGGGATTTTCTCTGCCTCGTGATGACTGGGTGTTGTGTGATGTACTTAGGTTAGTTAGGTTGTAGTAGTTCTAAGTTATAGGGGACTGATGACCATAGATGCTAAGTCCCATAGTGCTCAGAGGCATTGTCAACCACTCCACTTTGATCTCAATAGAGACAATATTATTGTCAACAGTAATGAATACTCACCCTCCTATGGCCTATATACGTTTCATGAACCCGTGGTCTAGTCTGGCATTAGCTGCCGCAGCGGTCGCACGCTCAAGTTTGCTCCGTGAACGTTCAGTGTTTACGCAAGTGTTTTCGTGTTTTGTGCTCGTTTATTGACGTTTTGCACGTGAATTAAGCGTTATCAATTGAGCATTTGGTCTTCTTTCGTGCCATCTTTCTACGAAGTGCCGTTGGGATTTCGGCGTTGTCCGAGATTTCTTCGCTGCAGAACACCATGGCAAACTCCGTGAGAAAAAACACCGTGATTTTCACCTTCGACAAGTACACCCGTCGAGTACAGCCCTCTGCACTTGAAATACACGACTGGATTACCGAGGTAATTGGCCTTCATTCTGAATCTGTTCATACCATGCAGCTGGACTCTGATGAATACTGCATTTTTGTAAAGTTTAACGATTCCGCGAGTGTAGACCGCTTTCTGGCAAAATTTGGTTATGAAACGAAATTTATACACCGTGATGGTACTAAAAGTACTGTCAAACTCCGGAATTCCGAGTCTGTAATTAGGAATGTTAGGTTTTTGAATATTCCCATAGAAGTAGACAATTCGAAAATTAAAAATGTCCTTTCAAAGTATGGGGTTGTCAGGCAAATAGCCAACGAAAGGTGGGCTTCGCATTTCAAGCTGCAGTGCTTTAACGGCATTCGCTCCGTGGAGATGGAAGTGAAAGCAAACATTCCCTCCCACATCTTTGTTGACGGGCACAAGGCGCATGTTATGTACTCAGGGCAAACCCCTACATGTCATGTATGTAACGAGTCTGGTCACCTCCGTCAAGACTGCCCTCGCCGTGTATTTGTGCTAACAAATAACCTTACGCAACGCCGGAAATTGACACTCAACGATTTGTTGCCAGCCAGTAATACAACAGAGCCGGCGGCGGTCGTGGATCCTGTTACTACCTCTGAAAATGTTGCACTTAATGGTAATGACTTTCCGTCTTTAAAACCTGCATTAACTGCTGAAATTCCGTCCCGTGACAGCGAGATTCCCACAAAAAAGCGTCCTCTAGAGGACACTGAAAGAAATGTTGATGAGGACTCTTCCTGTGAAACACCCGTTGCCAGGAGGCCGAAGCCCAGTCCTGAAGATCTGTTGGAAGTGGAAAAAGGAGATGGAATGAAGGTCGATGTGGCTCCCACCTCCGCACAAGGACTTACACCGCCACGAACAGATAGTGACGCAGCGGGTAGTGATTTTTCACGGAAATGTGACCCTGAGCCTGAGGTCACGGCTGAAATAACCGCATCAAGTGCACAACCCATACAGTGCGAACCGTACGAGGAAGTACCAGGTAAAGAACCTGCTGATTCCGAAGCGCAACGCCGCGCCGAAGGAGGAAATACACAAGCATCACCGCCTCGCCAGCAAAACAACACAACAGACACCACGCCGGAACCAAACATTGACGACTCGCAAGCCACGGCCGTTGCCCCATTCAGCCACCGCCGGCGGCTGCGACAGACACCGGGTCTTGCTGTCACGCGTCATCAAGCGAAAGTCACACCAGAGAAGAAAGACATCAAGAAAAAGAATATTAAATATGAAGTCATCAGGGCCAACACTGACGAGGAGAAAGAGAATGGCCACAGTGACTTATAGCAATGCATTGTCAGGATTTCAGGATACGTTTCTTCTCAAGCTATTTGTTTAAAAGCAGTGCAAATTTTTCTAGGCAGTTAGTACATGTAATGGGCACACAGCTTGTAAAGATCGTGCCTTGTAGGGAAGCACGTTTGCTGCTATAATCATACCGAACCTCATCCCAAATAGCTTCTTCCGGTATATCTGTGCTGCAAGCTTATAGCATTACTACTATTAACATTAATAAAATACAGTCACCCTTGAAATTGGCAGCACTAAAAGAATTCTTGTACCAGTCCGGAACAGATATCGCGTTGCTACAAGAAGTTGCGATAACGGAATTTCGGAACCCAGGCTTTTTTGAAATTGTTAATGTTTCTACGGAAGCCAATATCGGTACAGCCATTCTTATAAGGGAAGGCATTCCGGTGACTGAAATCGAACGACTAGAATCAGGAAGAGCCATAGGCATAAAAATTTTCGATGTGACAGTGATTAACCTTTACGCCCCATCAGGAACTTCCCACAAATTGGATAGTGCGAAGTTTTTTCAAGATGAATTGATTTATTTATTGAGGAAAAATCCGTGTTCTCTTATACTAGGTGGAGATTTTAACTGTGTTTTAAACCAGAAAGATCAACAACCCAACTTCAACTACTCGCCACAGTTAAAAAAGTTAGTAAGTGATCTACACCTTAAGGATGTGTGGGAACTTCAGCACCCGACGTCAGTCGGGTTCACGTATATAACCAGCCACTCCCGCAGCAGACTAGATAGAATTTACGTGTCACCAAATTTGCAAAATTATTTATTAAACGTTGAGACTATTCCAGTGTATTTTAGCGATCACAGTACACTTTTAACTTGCTTTAATCTAAGTGTACAGCCAACCCGTCGATTCAGAGGCCAATGGAACTTAAATATCTCTGTTTTAACTGACGAAGAACTGGAACAGGAAATAAGGTTTGCGTGGACTATGTGCCTCCGCACAGTAGACAAGCACCCAACAGTCATTGACTGGTGGACAAGGAGGGCTAAACCAAGGCTGCGGAAAGTTGTCATGCAGTATAGTGCAGCGAGGCACAGGGAGTTGAGGAATACAATGGAGTTTTATTATAAAGTTTTAAGAGACTTATATCAACAGGCCCATGATGACGTAATTCGTCTAAATGATATCAAAAAAATTAAAGCCAAGTTATTAAGCATTAAACGGCAGCAGATGGAGGGACTCAAAATTAAATCGAAAGCCACATCAGTCGTAGCAGATGAAACAGCTTCTCTGTATCACTTGGTGCGGCATGCTAAAAACAGACGTCTAACTTTAATTGATGAAGTCCAGACGCATACTGGTACGAGGCTCACATGCCAGAAACAAATACTGGACGAAGTCCACAGGTACTATGAAACCTTATATGCCCCTACCACAGTGGAAGATGCAGCTCTCGAGGACTTTCTCACTATTTTAGGTCCACAATTGTCGGGAACAGACAACGCTGTCATCCTATCACCTATTACTAAAGATGAAGTGCATGAGGCAGTGCGTAACTCACCTCTCAACAAATCTCCGGGACTTGATGGCCTCCCTGTGGAGTTTTATGCCCGCTACTGGTCTATAATTGGGGACAAGATCACTTCCATGGCAAATGAGGTCCTGAACGGAAAACCGGTCCCTGCAGAGTTTAAGGAAAGTAAAATAGTACTGATTCCTAAGAGTAAAGGCAAAACCAACTTAAACAATTTTCGGCCTCCTTCGCTACTAAATTCTGATTACAAAATAATTTCGCGTATTATCAACAAAAGACTCTCTGCCTTTTCCAACAAAATATTGAGTCATCACCAATCTTGCTCTCCGACCAGAACGATATTCGAAAGTCTATCTGCATACAGAGACGTCATTGCAATTACCTCCGTGACAAGTATAAAATGTGCTTTAATCTTTATAGATTTCAACAAAGCTTTTGACCGCGTTAGTCATAGATACCTCTTTGCGACGCTGTCAAGAATGGCTTTCCACCCCCAGATTGTGAACATGCTAAGGAATATTGCAACAGGTGTAAATGCGAAAATAGCAATCAATGGCCAAACATCTAAACCCATACAGATAAGGCGAGGGGTTCCACAGGGCAGCCCCTTATAAATGTTTTTATTTTCAGTATCTTTAGAGCCCTTCCTCCGCACTGTCCACGCAAGATTAACAGGCATAACATTGAGTGGTGAGAAAACTGTCATACGAGCTTATGCTGATGACGTGGGCGTTGTAATAAGGAATAAGGAGGAGACAGTTACACTGGAAAGAGAAATCCAAAGATATTGTCTAGCGTCGGGAGCGACAGCAAATGAAAACAAAAGTCAAATATTGAATCTACTGGGCCTAGATCACCTTCGACTGGCATGGGCAAAACAAGACAACAAACATAAAACTTTGGGAATCACCTTAATGGCATGTCCGATGCGGATGGCTGCTTTTAACTGGACGGAAACTAGGAGGAAAGTTCATGGTGCTGTAATGGAGAACATCCATCGAACTATGGACCTGGTGCAAAAAGTCAGATTCATCAACTCCTGCGTTTTGTCTAAAGCGTATTTCACTGCGCAGGTATTTCCAATCCCTAAACTAGTAGCGAAAGGGATCATGTCCACTGTTATCAATTATTTATGGCGAGGAGACATATTCAGGGTTGGTGCGACTACGGTTATACTGGATATCAGAAACGGGGGCCTCGGTTTGGTGGATATTCGCAATAAAGCGTCTGCTCTGTTCCTCAAACGGACTTTCCATATACTCAGAGAACTTCCACAATGTATAACCGCAAAGCTCTTTGAGGCTGTGACACCCCATAGCCTGCAAGCACCGATTGATGTGCGAAGGATTAATGCCCGTCTGCAGTATGTGAGGAACTTTTTCCTCGAAGCAAGTTATCTTAGTGACGAAATCAGAAGCAACACACGTATCACAGCGCGCGACATCATACTTGAAAGGAAGTTAAATGAGGGTAGAAACAAAATTGAAACGAAATTCCCAAATTGTGACTGGAAAGATGTATGGCGGAACATCAACTATGCCGGGCTATCTACAGACGCTATTTCCGCATGGTACAAAACAGTTAATAATGTCATCAGCACCAACGAGAGACTATATGGGATCGGTTTAAACCAGACACACCTTTGTGGAAAATGCAATCTGGTGGATACACTCAGCCACAGATTCACCTGTGGTGGCAATGTGCATAACTGGAATTGGAGCAGGCAACAAATCGCCTTTCTCACCAGATCCTCTACGCAATATATAACGCCATCGCTCCTCCTGAGACCGGACATGACATACTTTCCGAAATTAAAAACCAACGCCATTAGCTGGTTACTGGGAAAATATGTTAGTTATGTCATCCACACACTTGGGTCGGACAACGAGATAGAATTCCGCGTTTACATGAAGTGTGAATATGCAAAAATCAGCACGTATCGCAACCACGAGAAGCACTATGGCAACATGCTGAAGATCATTTTTGAAAGAATGGGTGTTGGTTAAATATGTGAAACCACTACAACACCTTGAACGAGAACGAACAGAAGAAAAATAAAAGTCACTTGGTTCCTTATTATTATTTACTTTAACCTTGCTTCCGGAACTTTTTTTTTGTGTTATTGTATGTGTTTAATTGGATTGTATTTAAACTGGTTCATAGTCAAGAAAACTGGTATTAAATATGCTATTATTTTTTATTCAATGGACAGTTTACAAATTAAACAGTGAACTCAACTTTGTAGACAAACCCAGTGATTGGGTGACAATAGTTTGCACCTTAGAATAATCTCAGTTATCTTGAGCAAAGTTTTTACTGTAACCCACTTTTAAAGTTTGTTTTACCATTATTACTGTATTAGACATATTTAGCATATAAATAGTTTAAAACTGGTTCTTTTTTTAATGTTGCAAATGGTTTAATCATTAATTGTACTGTTGAATACTTGAAATGTATGTTTTAGTAAAATTCAATAAAAATGTACTGTTCTGTAAAAAAAAAAAGGGGGGTAGCGTCTTTGATTCATAATCAAAACGTCTTCGGTCCTGGGTTCGATCCCCGCCACTGCCTACATTTTTAAAAATAATCAGCATTGGCAGCCGAAGACTTCCGGCATAAGATGTCAGCCTCATTCTGCCAACGGCCTTGTCAAAGAGGGCGGAGGGGCGGATAGAGTTTCAGGGCACTCTCTTGTCCTAGGGGTGGGAAATTGCCCCTAAAGGCGGAAGAATCAGCAATGATCAACGACATGAGGATGCAGAAGGCAATGGGAACCACTGCAATAAAGACACGTAACATGTATCCACAGGACATGTGGCCTGTAATTGAAGAAGTGTCATGATGATCTCTCCACTGGCAAAAGATTCCGGAATAGTCCCCCATTCGGATCTCCGGGAGGGGACTGCCAAGGGGGAGGTTCCATGAGAAAAAGACTGAATAATCAACGAAAGGATAACGTTCTACGAGACGGTGCGTGGAATGTCAGAAGCTTGAACGTGGTAGGGAAACTAGAAAATCTGAAAAGGGAAATGCAAAGACTCAATCTAGATATAGAAGGGGTCAGCGAAGTGAAGTGGACGGAAGACAAGGATTTCTGGTCAGATGAGTATCGGGTAATATCAACAGCAGCAGAAAATGGTATAACAGGTGTAGGATTCGTTATGAATAGGAAGGTAGGGCAGAGGGTGTGTTACTGTGAACAGTTCAGTGACCGGGTTGTTCTAATCAGAATCGACAGCAGACCAACACCGACAACGATAGTTCAGGTATACATGCCGACGTCGCAAGCTGAAGATGAACAGATAGAGAAAGTGTATGAGCATATTGAAAGGGTAACGCAGTATGTAAAGGGGGACGAAAATCTAATAGTCATGGGGGACTGGAATGCAGTTGTAGGGGAAGGAGTAGAAGAAAAGGTTGCAGGAGAATATGGGCTTGGGCATGGAATGAAAGAGGAGAAAGACTAATTGAGTTCTGTAACAAGTTTCAGCTAGTAATAGCGAATACCCTGTTCAAGAATCACAAGAAGAGAAGGTATACTTGGAAAAGGCCGGGAGATACGGGAAGATTTCAATTAGATTACATCATGGTCAGACAGAGGTTCCGAAATCAGATACTGGATTGTAAGGTGTACCCAGGAGCAGATATATACTCAGATCACAATATAGTAGTGACGAAGAGTAGGCTGAAGTTCAAGACATTTCTCAGGAAGAATCAATACGCAAAGAAGTGGGATACGGAAGTACTAAGGAATGACGAGATAGGTTTGAAGTTCTCTAACGCTATAGATACAGCAATAAGGAATAGCGCAGTAGGCAGTACAGTTGAAGAGGAATGGACATCTCTAAAAAGAGCCATCACATAAGTTGGAAAGGAAAACATAGGTACAAAGAAGGTAACTGCGAAGAAACCATGGGTAACAGAAGAAATACTTCAGTTGATTGATGAAAGGAGGAAGTACAAACATGTTCCGGGAAAGTCAGCAATACGGAAATACAAGTCGCTGAGGAATGAAATAAATAGGAAGTTCAGGGAAGCTAAGACGAAATGGCTGCAGGAAAAATGTGAAGACATCGAAAAAGATATGATTGTCGGAAGGACAGACTCAGCGTACAGGAAAGTCAAAACAACCTTTGGTGACATTAAAAGCAACGGTGGTAAATTAAGAGTGCAACGGGAATACCACTGTTAAATGCAGAGGAGAGAGCAGATAGGTGGAAAGAATACATTGAAAGCCTCTATGAGGGTGAAGATTTGTCTGATGTGATAGAAGAAGAAACACGAGTCTATTTAGAAGAGATAGGGGATCCAGTATTAGAATCGGAATTTAAAAGAGCTTTGGAGGACTTACGGTCAAATAAGGCAGAAGGGATAGAACTTCTGAAATCATTGGGGGAAGTGGCAACAGAACAACTATTCACGTTGGTGTGTAGAATATATGAGTCTGGCGATATACCATCTGACTTTCGGAAAAGCATCATCCACACAATTCCGAAGACGGCAAGAGCTGACAAGTGCGAGAATTATCGCACAATCAGCTTAATAGCTCATGCATCGAAGCTGCTTACAAGAATAATATACAGAAGAATGGAAAAGAAAATTGAGAATGCGCTAGGTGACGATCAGTTTGGCTTTAGGAAAAGTAAAGGGACAAGAGTGGCAATTCTGACGTTACGGCTAATAATGGAAGCAAGGCTAAAGAAAAATCAAGACACTTTCATAGGATTTGTCGACCTGGAAAAAGCGTTCGACAATATTAAATGGTGCAAGCTGTTCGAGATTCTGAAAAAAGTAGGGGTAAGCTGTAGGGAGAGACGGGTCATATACAATATGTACAACAACCAAGAGGGAATAATAAGAGTGGACGATCAAGAACGAAGTGCTCGTATTAAGAAGGGTGTAAGACAAGGCTGTAGCCTTTCGCCCCTACTATTCAATCTGTACATCGAGGAAGCAATGATGGAAATAAAAGAGAGGTTCAGGAGTGGAATTAAAATACAAGGTGAAAGGATATCAATGATACGATTCGCTGATGACATTGCTATCCTGAATGAATGTGAAGAAGAATTAAATGATGAGAAGTAGTAGAAATGAGAACAGCGAGAAACTTAACATCAGGATTATTGGTCACGAAGACAATGAAGTTAAGGAATTCTGCTACCTAGGCAGTAAAATAACCAATGACGGTCGGAGCAAGGAGGATATCAAAAGCAGACTCGCTAAGGCAAAAAAGGCATTTCTGGCCAA
The DNA here is from genome assembly GCF_023864275.1 of Schistocerca cancellata. NCBI lineage: Eukaryota > Metazoa > Arthropoda > Insecta > Orthoptera > Acrididae > Schistocerca > Schistocerca cancellata. Next base: position 99,739,301 of record NC_064630.1, on the reverse strand, counting down.
GAGAAGTCTACTAATACCAAATACCGGCCTTAATTTGAGGAAGAAATTTCTGAGGATGTACGTCTGGAGTACGGCATTGTATGGTAGTGAAACATGGACTGTGGGAAAACCGGAACAGAAGAGAATCGAAGCATTTGAGATGTGGTGCTACAGACGAATGTTGAAAATTAGGTGGACTGATAAGGTAAGGAATGAGGAGGTTCTACGCAGAATCGGAGAGGAAAGGAATATGTGGAAAACACTGATAAGGAGAAGGGACAGGATGATAGGACATCTGCTAAGACATGAGGGAATGGCTTCCATGGTACTAGAGGGAGCTGCAGAGGGCAAAAAGTGTAGAGGAAGACAGAGATTGGAATACGTCAAGCAAATAATTGAGGACGCAGGTTGCCAGTGCTACTCTGAGATGAAGAGGTTAGCACAGGAAAGGAATTCGTTGCGGGCCGCATCAAACCAGTCAGTAGACTGATGAAGAAAAAAAAAAAGACCCGCTAAATATCTCAGAGCTTTCCACTTCTGTTTTCAGCCAGCTCTCTTCCTCAAGAATAATTTGAGCTCGAGAGCTTTCCTGGAGGGCTGTAAATTAGGGTACTTTGTTTCAAATGCTTTGGCTGTTTTCTGATAAAATTTCGACAATCGAAACGTCTTTACTCTGAACGCGGTCTGACTTCCCTTGTTGCGTATCGACTGGTGAGTGCTCTTCAGAGCACTTCAAACCACCGTGTAACCTAACAAAACTATCATGTTGCTGTGCTACCCGAGTAGGTGTTTTCTTCATGTAGAGCACGCCAGAATTATCAAGCGGAGACCTACAAAACCCCTCCCTATAATGCATGTCTAGAAATTTACAGCCAAGGCCATTCAAGGGTTCACACACACACAAACACGTGCGAGCGACCTTGCTCGAGCAAACTCGTTAACAAGCCATTAAAAAGAAATGAAAAAAAAAATACCTCGGGGCACTGTTTGGAAAATGTTGTGTACATGAGGCATAAATAAATATAAGGCGACGTATCTGTTTACATGTACTTTCAACAACGATGAGACTGGCGAAAGATTATGACGTATGTCCATCGCTGATACCGCAAAATCATGCTGATACGATTGTACTGCTGGTGAACTTCGTACGTAAATAGTTGAGATGAACTCAGAGTGGTGAAGAATACATTTCGAAATCCTGTCAGCTTACGATGGGTGACTTGGAGCAACGTCTGACATACGAAACGCTCTAGAGAAGGAAAGAAGAACTACACAAACTGTAAATGTGATTCTATACTTGTCGAGAACTAACAGGAAATGGAGAGAAGGGAACAGTAAAGAAAACTCTGAGAAACAGATATGGAAGTTATAAAACCAAAGACCAGCAGCCTCAAATCAGCATTATAGCAGGTCTGTCCCAGAATCTGGAAAATCAGACAACTTACCGGATATGAACAACTTCGCCTCTTCAGTCGAAATTTCAGGCATGTGAGGCTGAAATTGACGTATAAAACTATTTACCAACGTTTCGTCTCGAAATGCGAAAGACTTTTTCATGAATAAAATTGTTAAACGGCAGTTGTGAAGCAGTCTTCCCAGATGCAGATCTCTTCCATTTCCTCTGCAATTTCAAGACTTGTATAAAGTAGCGCCAGTCATTATTTTTGGGATAATTAATGCAATATAACAAAAACTGAAAGGTCGGATAGAAAGTTGTGGCCAAGTTGATGCTTATGATCTAAGAGCTGTACTGCATTAGGGTTCGATCCCTGTCAGTCCCAGAATTTTTCTGTCAGTTATCTTTCTTTCAAAACTGGCAATGATAAGAGAAAGGCAACGGCATACGACCATTCCTGGTCATTGTTGCCTAGTTAAAACCAGCTGTCAAGGAAATGTACAAGCGACAAAAGTACAGTGGATATTTAATGTGGGAACTATTAAGATTTGATAAACATTTCGGCATGTTTTGTTGTAGTCGAAAGACTGTATTAAAGAAACTCTACATTTGACACCATATAGATGTAAATATATGGAGCAAAACTTCAACAGGGTTGTACCTCCTATGCAGGTCAGTATCACACCCTCGTTCGGCACGAGGTGAGCCACTGTATGAATCGTTCTTAAAGAAGTTAAAACCCCTACTGAAAATTAGCTCCGCAGATGAGGACGAAACGTTGGATTCTTCCAAAAAATTCAGACGAACACGGCGTAGTAGCCCGCAATAAGCGCGACATTTAGGACCGTCAGAGTTTACATTTACAAAGAAATGGTAAAATTGGTTCAAATGGCTCTGAGCACTATGGGACTTAACATCTGTGGTCATCAGTCCCCTAGAACTTAGAACTACTTAAACCTAACTAACCTAAGGACATCACACACATCCATGCCCGAGGCAGGATTCGAACCTGCGACCGTAGCAGTAGCGCAGTTCCGGACTGCGCGCCTAGAACCGCTAGACCACCGCGGCCGGCAAAATGGTAAAGTCATATGTCCAGGAGATTTCAAATTCAAGTAAATGAAAATGGTCGAAATCGAATTTGTAAAATGTTACCGAAGATACAGGGGAGGAGAAGAGGAAAAACCTGACATAACGGAGCCCAAATACACAGCAACGTAACTCGTGTAAATCAATGACATGTTGCAACCGTTAGAGAGTTAATACGGAACAGCAATTCACTTGTGGTTGGGTGGGGAGAAACTTCATTAAAGTGGACAAGGAATGTGAGGGTCCCAGAATGTGCAGAGTTTCTGAGAGTGTTGCTCCAGCCACCAAATAATCGCTCCTGTGGCAAGAGAGACGGGACTTACACGCTGCTGGAATTACCGAAATTGAGCGACTCCAAATAATTCACGTTAAACCGCTAGATGACCTTGTTCAATATCTGACAGAAATGCACTGCTAAAGGGAGCAGCAAGGCTGCGGATGTGGCAAAGTAATTACACCCGACCACACCTTAATAAATGAACTGACAATGTTTCAGATCCCTGAGGGTAGACACAGCTGCAGGACACTCATGACTCCGAGGAATCGCTTTATAACCTGAACTGCAGCATCCAGAAAGACAAGACTCTAATTTTCTTAGACACAGACAATGTATAAGATGTTTGACCTCTTTAATGGGCCAATAAAGGACAATAAAAAATAAGTATTCCCCGATACGACACGGTACGTCTGTGCACACGAACAACTCATTAGATGATCACCGAGTGTCCGAACTGCAGACATGTAGTTGAGGACAAACACAATACAGAAAGCGTTTAACATGGCCGCCGTTCATGCGACTGCAAGCTTCAACAGGTCTCGTCATCGATACCTGTACGCGTTAAAAAATCCCAGGAGTGTTCCGAATGGACTGGAAACCATCCGCAATGCGTACCCGGGGTTCGCCAACGCTATCGACTGGATTTCAATACACGAAGGGTTTTAAATATCAAAAAAACAAACACAAAGGGTTCCAGCTGGGGGACCTTCGAGGCCCTGATATTCGCGAGCCGCGACTGATACACTTGCTGTCGAAACGCTATTAACGACTAATTAAGTACCCAGAATGACGATAAAATGAAACGAAGATAGTTTATCACATTGTAACTTACTCCCAGCTTGCCGTGTTTCGAAATAAACATAGTCTTAAACTTTAACAGTGTTGTAAGACTGACATGATTGCATTTGTGCAGATGTCGTTATCAGGGACACCATTAACTTCCGCGCCTATGTTTATTAGGATTATTTGATTCTTTCGTTGTCCACTAACCGTTTCTTTCGATTGCACCTGTAACAGTCAAACCGCCTACAGAGCATACAGGTAACCTAAAGCGTGTTCAGGACAGACGAATACGATCCTTGCAGGAAGGGAGCACCTCGATACAAGGATAGGAGTAAATATAATGAATGAAGGAAAACAGAAGTACATTTGGCATTCTGGAGAGTGGATTTGTACCTTACTCTCTATGATCCACTGTTTATTACCTAACATTTACAATGAAAGTATCAAAGATAAAATTGTTCCTAAATAATTAGTCAACAAATCTGCATCTGACTGCGTCTGCAAACTTGTTTCGAGCACTCCTCCATTTTGCCAGTAATGAAATATGTATTTGACTCAGCAATCAAGTTTAAGAGAATAATGCTGTTTGTGCAATGGCATTAAGATGGTACTGAAAAATTAACTTCTGGCACTGATGTTTACTTAATGAAATTATATCTTGACTTCAATAATGCCAGTTGTGCAATGGCATAAAATTAGTTATTTCAAATAAATTTGCTCTGATAACTTTAGTTATACCAAAATCGATTTCAAACCATGAACTGCACATATATATTGCATAGAGACCTCATTTTCTTTACGTTCTTTCATTTGGTGGGTAACTTTACTACTCATTTTTATATTCAATACAAGCAAAGGATGTGGATTATGATTCAGGCTGTTAGATTTAAACACAATGTTGACTCAATATATATATATATATATATATATATATATATATATATATATATATATATATATATATATATATATATATATATATACTCCTGGAAATGGAAAAAAGAACACATTGACACCGGTGTGTCAGACCCACCATACTTGCTCCGGACACTGCGAGAGGGCTGTACAAGCAATGATCACACGCACGGCACAGCGGACACACCAGGAAGCGCGGTGTTGGCCGTCGAATGGCGCTAGCTGCGCAGCATTTGTGCACCGCCGCCGTCAGTGTCAGCCAGTTTGCCGTGGCATACGGAGCTCCATCGCAGTCTTTAACACTGGTAGCATGCCGCGACAGCGTGGACGTGAACCGTATGTGCAGTTGACGGACTTTGAGCGAGGGCGTATAGTGGGCATGCGGGAGGCCGGGTGGACGTACTGCCGAATTGCTCAACACGTGGGGCGTGAGGTCTCCACAGTACATCGATGTTGTCGCCAGTGGTCGGCGGAAGGTGCACGTGCCCGTCGACCTGGGACCGGACCGCAGCGAAGCACGGATGCACGCCAAGACCGTAGGATCCTACGCAGTGCCGTAGGGAACCGCACCGCCACTTCCCAGCAAATTAAGGGCACTGTTGCTCCTGGGGTATCGGCGAGGACCATTCGCAACCGTCTCCATGAAGCTGGGCTACGGTCCCGCACACCGTTAGGCCGTCTTCCGCTCACGCCCCAACATCGTGCAGCCCGCCTCCAGTGGTGTCGCGACAGGCGTGAATGGAGGGACGAATGGAGACGTGTCGTCTTCAGCGATGAGAGTCGCTTCTGCCTTGGTGCCAATGATGGTCGTATGCGTGTTTGGCGCCGTGCAGGTGAGCGCCACAATCAGGACTGTATACGACCGAGGCACACAGGGCCAACACCCGGCATCATGGTGTGGGGAGCGATCTCCTACACTGGCCGTACACCACTGGTGATCGTCGAGGGGACACTGAATAGTGCACGGTACATCCAAACCGTCATCGAACCCATCGTTCTACCATTCCTAGACCGGCAAGGGAACTTGCTGTTCCAACAGGACAATGCACGTCCGCACGTATCCCGTGCCACCCAACGTGCTCTAGAAGGTGTAAGTCAACTACCCTGGCCAGCAAGATCTCCGGATCTGTCCCCCATTGAGCATGTTTGGGACTGGATGAAGCGTCGTCTCACGCGGTCTGCACGTCCAGCACGAACGCTGGTCCAACTGAGGCGCCAGGTGGAAATGGCATGGCAAGCCGTTCCACAGGACTACATCCAGCATCTCTACGATCGTCTCCATGGGAGAATAGCAGCCTGCATTGCTGCGAAAGGTGGATATACACTGTACTAGTGCCGACATTGTGCATGCTCTGTTGCCTGTGTCTATGTGCCTGTGGTTCTGTCAGTGTGATCATGTGATGTATCTGACCCCAGGAATGTGTCAATAAAGTTTCCCCTTCCTGGGACAATGAATTCACGGTGTTCTTATTTCAATTTCCAGGAGTGTATATATATATATATATATATATATATATATATATATATATATATATGTGTGTGTGTGTGTGTGTGTGTGTGTAGTTAAGAATTTAAGTCATATACAAAACCTACCATTTCCAACACTTTTTTCGCACGAATCACTTTTACAAAAAAAAATTTTACAAAACGCTTACTGCGTCAAAACTTGGACATACAAATCCTAATTCTCAACATTATCTAACAAAAATAATTTTTGAAATCATTTATATAGCTTCTCCCATTAACGTGCTAAAATTTGCTCAGTGTACAACCTGAAAACTGCGTTGCGCGAATCCTACCTTAAAGCTGTCAACACACGTCTGCTTGCTCTGGGCACCTACCTGCGACACTCTGGTTTTTTTACTGTGCGCGCCCGGCTCTCTCAACCATCAGAGATACTCCTAATCAAAGATATTATACTCATTCCACCTTGCGGTTGGCAACTATCGACTTTATTTTCTGGATCTACCCTGATCAGACCTTAGCACATACCTTTCAACAACACTAACTATTGGACTGAATGACTGTTCCATCGTTTCTTGGTGGAATATTTTATACATTATGAACGAAACACACGCAACACTGGTGTAATATTCATAACACTAACAGTTGCTGAAAGACCCATTACTTTTATGCTACCGCTCTTGTTGCGGCCTTTAAGTTCCGACTGGTAGCATTTTCAGAGAGTCGCAAGTGAAGGTAAATGAACAGTTTGTTTTCCTCTGTTTGTGTTTTTCCAGCAGTTCTGCCGTGGGGGATAGCCGTGCGGTCTGAGGCGCTTTGCCACGGTTCTCGCGGCTCCCCCCGTCGGAGGTTCGAGTCCTCCCTTGGGCATGAGTGTGTGTGTTGTTCTTAGCGTAAGTTAGTTTAAGTTAGATCAAGTAGTGCGTAAGCCTGGGACCGATGGCCTCTGCAGTTTGGTCCCATAGGAACATACCACAAATTTCCAAATTTTTCGAGCAGTTTTCTTGAGGTGTAGCTCAGTAAAGCACTGATTTCTTATATTGTATATTTTTGTTTCATCACATCAACTCGAATAATCTAACAACTTTTTACCATGAGAAAGAACACCTGTCACGGAAAGCATTACGTCGTATGAAGATGCGCCGATTATAACGTTTGAGAGTTGGGGGCAGATGCAGCGGAAGGCGCGAGAGCAGACACGATGATCCAACAATTCGTTGCAGACAGATGTGTAGTGCACATGGCAGCACATCGCGAGTTAGCCGACTTTGACCTAAAGCCATGGGATAATCGGTGCAAAATTCAGTGATCATAGCATATCAGAGACAGCACGAAAATTCTGGTTTCCGAATTCAACAGTCAACGGTGGACCTCCAACATCACGGAGACAATGCTGCCACAGACGTAACCACTCACACAGAATGACCGCAAGTGTACGACAAATGGAGTTACGTCATCTCCCAACGGCCACATACGGCTGTCGACGGTATACAGTGAATCAGATCGCCGCCGTCTGGACGTAGGGTGTTAGTATCCCATCTCTGGCAGGACTGAACGGAGACAAGAACACCGCTTTCAGCATCCCACGAGCGACGTGCGTCACAGAATATTCCCACGGCTTTGGCTCGCTCAGCATACTCAAGCAATTAGCAAGATCGCAGGTTTTGTCACATGAGGTACCTCCTTCTTTTGCGACCTCAATGTATCCATTCCGGGTAGTGGATATCGTCCGGACTACAGTAAACACAGCAATGAAACAACTGTCGGGGTTTCCCCAAGGCAGTAAAGAGTCGACTATTTACGTACAAAAATTCAACGTCGCGGAAGTCTGACTTGTTCCCGCAAGTAAGGGCGTAGTAGAAAAGTCGTAACTGGATTTTTACGACACGAGTTAAAGGTGAGAGATCTAAGGCAAAGTCATGACAAAAACAGGGATAGGACAAGCATGGAAAAAAATTTCGGCCAATTCCTCTGTGAAGAAGCCATCCTGACATTTGTCTTAACCAAATTAGGACGTCAAGTGCGTTAACATACCACTTCGCGGGACTAAGGATGAGGAAAGTAATACAGAACGGAACACCTAAATTTAGGAAAATGGATTTTCAAAAGTAAAAGTTTTATTTGGGACATGGGAACCAGTTTGACAATTTCTGGGGCCAAATGAAAAAGTAGAATTAGAATGTCAGCTGATGTTCATAGATCTTGTATGATATACGGTCGGACAAGTTTATAAATGGCAGTGTAATAAAATGATACTGTGGCCACGGCAGAGAACGCAAACAGATCCAACATTCATTGGCTTCATTACTCCTTGAGATTTATATTTTTTATCTCACTGTGACTATGTTTAACATTCGAATAGGTTATTTAAATACTAGAGCTGTTGTAAATTTTAATTGGTGCCCCCACGAAGAGCTCAGTTTTAATGAACAAAGTGGTAACTGTTCGCACTTGCTGTAAGTGACCAGTTATCATTGTTCGCTACCAGGGAGCAGCGTGATTGAACGAAAGGCCACTAGCGATCTGTACGCGAATTTGGCAACTTGGAGCCTTTACTCGGGCCACTTGGAATGAGAAAGTGAATCTAGAGAGGAAATACAGCAAAATGGCTATGCCAGAAAGTACTTTAGGGAAGATGAGGGCACAAGTTGTCCAGGAATAATGCTACTTATTTGTTTTTATTGCAGTATGACCACCTTTTTAGCTTATCCACTAGGTACAGAATTTACGCGTTATTAATCTAGGAGCCAGCCGGTGTGGCCGTGCGGTTCTAGGCGCTTCAGTTTGGAACCGCGTGACCGCTACGGTCGCAGGTTCGAATCCTGCCTCGGGCATGGATGTGTGTGATGTCCTTAGGTTAGTTAGGTTTAAGTAGTTCTAAGTTCTTGGGGACTGATGACCTCAGATATTGAGTCCCATAGTGCTCAGAGCCATATTAATCTAGAAAAGCACAGTACAGGCATGCCTGAGAATAAAGGCCCATTAAGGTTATTATATTAGCTTCCAGCCACACAACAGAATGAGATAAAGAAGCCTTTTGTCAATGAAAAGAGTTTCCCTGGCCACAAGACCCCATTCTACTGTGTGCAGGAAGCTCCTCCAGATGAAAGAAGACCTCAAAACAGTTGGTATTTGTCTGAGTTACTCACTTTATTGATAAAAGTGAGAAACTGTTCATGTGCTGGTATTATTACATGGCAATCTTTTCATAATGGCTTAATAAGCTAGTGGCCAGGACAAAGTGCTCTGAATTCTGCCTGTACTTGGGCACGCTCTGACAAAGGCTAACATTTCTTGCAGTTTTGGCCGTAGAAATCGTATATAATTCAGCGCGGCATCAACTCAATGAATATATTTACGAAGGTGTGTTTTCCTAACTGGTGCCGCAAGGTTGTACTGATCTGTTTAGTGTGGAGACTTGGAGGCTACTTAGTCCTGGATTACGGTGAGTTCTTCGTTCGCCTGCGATGCCTTTGCGTGATTATATTTTAAGGAATATCACATTTATTTGCATGAGATATTTCTCAGTCACATTCAATGTATGCAATATTTCTTTTGGAGCTAACCGTTTCGTTAGAACGGGGAGGGGGGGGGGGAATCTATACGCATTTACTATTCAGTAATCCGGATTTGCACGTTGATATCCCAATACGTTTCCACTAATTATAATACTATGGATGTTAATACAGATGTAGAGTAACTTTCATCGTGTGTTGTAAATGTGTGTTCATGTACATGAAAATTAGATTTTGTGTGCATTTTCTGAGCAAACATATGAGTTTATGAGTTTGCATATAACCTGTGGTTCTTACGAACTTACTTTTCACCCCTTTGAAATCCTTACAAGTGTTCACTTAAGAACTACGTTCTGAAACGGACTGCGTTTCGTTTTCACTATATTTCAAGGAGAGACGAAATGTATTGCCTTCAGCAGTAATGACACTTCCTTAATTTTAAATGAAATTTAGAGCTAGCCAGGTAAGGTCGCGTTTCAGTGGACTTCATGGCATGCAGTTACAGCGACGGATAATTCAATATTTTGCTATCACGTTATCTCAAATCGTTCTAGCTAATTAGTTGTACGATACACATCGCGTACACATTTGTATTGCACACAGACAGCGAATAACTGCATGAAATCTGTTGTAAGTAGTGTAATTTCAGTTTTGTTTTGGCTTAGCTTATGTTAAACCCCGTTTGAATTATTCGGTTTGGCTTAGAGAAAGTTCCTGGTCACTGCGTAATCTGAAACAGTGTAAGTCAGATTGCATTTGCTCACTCTTGTCTCAGATTTCGTGTAAAGGGAAATTTTTCAGGGCACTGAAATACCAGGATCATGGTCTCTTATGAACTCTCGGGTTAAAGTGTGAAGTACTGACAGGCTTTCAACGTCAGTTCTCTTGTCAGGACCAAACAATGAAATTTTAATAATTTTACCTTCATGAGGAATTAATCTTGTCAAACAAATGAGTATTTTTGTAAAATACTGTTTCTACTCTCTCTCTGTATCATCTACTTTGACTAAATTTGAGCTCTAGGAGTCGTAACCCCTGGTACGATATACTTACTGCCAATGCTGCAAAGCCAAGATGTGGTGTGCGTACCGTAAGACCTTTAGTACACACACCATCAGATTATTTGACTTGTCGCTCTAACGAAGTAGGTGAGTGTCAGCAATATGTCTCGTGGTCTTATCGTGGCGTGTTTATCTTCCACCATTAGGCCAGACGATAGAAATGCCACTTGCACACTTAGAGTAGCAGATTGACGGTGACCAACTTGAAACAGAACTTGATTAATTTTCAAACACACTTATTAAAATAATAACAAGCAAAAAAATTACTTAACTCGGGTCTGGATGCTATTTACAATTGACAATCTGAAGTTCCTTTGGTATTGTTACGTTAATCTTAGTCTCACATTTATCTCTGATAATTGACAAAAGTGTCTATACATTTATCTTCATGGCTATGTGCAGGAATATGGTAATCTTATTAGGCGCAGACTGAAACTTGACTATAGACTGGTACAGACTGGTGCAGACAAATGCCGACTGACTAATCAGAGGTCTGTACACTTGTTATAGTACCTTGCACGTTCATGTATCACTGCGCGAGTGTGATCCGCGAGGAGAAAAGGTTCTACGATAGCAGCAATCTCATTGGCTGCGTTACATATTAATACGCGGATCGGCGGAAGCAGAATTTGGTCCGTCTCTATGGCAGCGCCATCTCGCAGTGCAGAGTTCTGATTAGTGGGGCGCGCTCTAGTGGGAAAGTTGTGTACGCGCTGACTACACGGAACTATGTACACAACACAAGAAGAGTAAGATTAGAGCGGAGTTTATATCGTATCTCTTTCATCCTGATAGTTACTGCAGAATCTGTCTAATAGGCTTACAAAGCTTATCCGACATCAGCAGGTGAGCGACTACGTCACAGATAGACAGAAAGCGAGTTTATGAGTACGGTTTTTGTTGGAACTGAAAGGAACAACCGATGATGATGTGGCTTAGTTCGTTCTCAGTCCCGCCTACATGTCGGGCTATACGATCAAATGAAGCCGATTAAGATACGGTCTAAGGCCATTGAAGAGCATACAGTGGCGTAAGCCTCCATTTTCTTCGCCCCAGTTGCAACCCATGCTCTTGTTGCGGCTCTGCAGCTCTGTCTATAAGGCTGTTCATCGCCTGCTGCACTGGGACGCACCGAGTAAAATTGCTTGTCTCTTAATAATGACAGAAACTACCGAGTCAGGGGTGACGGATACGTGACTGGCTCTGTCGAAGCGCTTATGTCACCGGAGTGAAAGGAGACGTGGCAGATTGACCGCTGACACCTCTGGAAAAGCGCGCCGCCTTTCGACACCTGCTGTCGACACACACCAGCGCCAAGGAGTACGCCGTCGCGCCTCTCGCGGAGAACACGCACACAGCTGGTTACTAATGGGCACGCAATCTGTTACACGCGACTGGTATTGAGTGGATCCCATCACCCCCGTCACGTGGAAATTAATTACACGCGCGCTCGGAGGAAAATTTCGTTTCTCCCGTGCGTGCGACGATTACTCACACCGCATACGCAAGTAAGTGCGGCTTCCTTTCCGTAATAAGCAGTTCACGTAATGAACTATGGCGCACATAATGAACTATGGCGTACACTTTCGTTGAGTTAATTCTTTATTCCGTTGTATTTTACTGAGACAACTACCGACAAGTTATTTTTTTTTCGCCAAAACTGTCACCCGCCTCCGTAGCCAAGAGCTCGCCGGCACGGTAGCTCAGCGTGTTCGGTCAGAGGGTTACGTGCCCTCTGTAATAAAAAAACTGAGTCAATCGATCAACAACGAACATAAATGGACGTCGTGGTGGTGCAGAGAAGTTTGTGATCAGCAGTCCTTGCGCCAATGTCCTGCGTTAAACTACCAACCTCTCCGCAGTGTCTCATGAAGTGAGCGTATGTAACACTGTTGTTGGTGATCCATCAGCTGGATGGGGACCTTAAGCTCAGCGGCCACCTTGTGCTATTGGAGAGGACCACTCTCTCTCTCTCACACACACACACACACACATCTCAAATTTCGTGACGGGGAAGTGCCCGCGGGAGTGGAGGATAGGAAAAACCTTTCCAATTAGGCAGCTCTACCTGGCCTTCGGGGACTCCCAGACATCCACGCCAGACGACTTCAGTATTACTTGCGTTTCGTATGACCCCAAAAATAAACATTCAGTGACGGGATAGTAATAATTCTGTAAATAAGTTTCAGCTCGTCGAGTTGTTACACTACTAGCCATTTAAATTGCTACACCACGAAGATGTCGTGCCACAGACGCGAAATGTAACCGACAGGAAGAAGATGCTGTGATATGCAAATGATTAGCTTCTCAGAGCATTCACACAAGGTTGGCGCCGGTGGCGACACCTACAACTTGCTGACATGAGGAAAGTTTCCAACCGATTCGTCATACACAAACAGCAGTTGACCGGCGTTGCCTGGTGAAACGTTGTTGTGATGCCTCGTGTAAGGAGGAGAAATGCGTACCATCATGTTTCCGACTTTGATAAAGGTCGGATTGTAGCCTATCGCGATTGCCGTTTATCGTATCGCGACATTGCTGCTCGCGTTGGTCGAGATCCAATGACTGTTAGCAGAATATGGAATCGGTGGGTTCAGGAGAGTAATACAGAACGCCGTGCTGGATCCCAACGGCCTCGTATCACTAGCAGTCGTGATGACAGGCATCTTATCCGCATGGCTGTAACGGATCGTGCAGCCACGTCTCGATCCTTGAGTCGACAGACGGGGACGTTTGCAAGACAACAACCATCTGCACGAACAGTTCGACGACGTTTGCAGCAGCAAGGACTATTAGCTCGGAGACCATGGCTGCGGTTACCCCTGACGCTGCATCACAGACAGGAGCGCCTGCAATGGTGTACTCAACGACGAACTTGGGTGCACGAATGGCAAAACGTCGTTTTTTCGGATGAATCCAGGTTCTGTCTACTGCATTATGATGGTCGCATCCGTGTTTGGCGACATCGCGGTGAACGCACATTGGAAGCGTATTACCCGGCATGATGGTATGAGGTGCCACTCGTTACACGTGTCGGTCACCCCTTGTTCGCATTGACGGCACTTTGACCAGTGGACGTTACATTTCAGATGTGTTACGACCCGTGGCTCTACCCTTCATTCGATCCCTCCGAAACCCTACATTTCACCAGGATAATGCACGACCGCATGTTGCAGGTCCTGTACGGGCTTTTCTGGATACAGAAAATGTTCGACTGCTGCCCTGACCAGCACATTCTCCAGATCTCTCATCAATTGAAAACGTCTGGTCAATGGTGGTCGAGCAACTGGCTCGTCACAATACGCCAGTCACTACTCTTGATGAACTGTGGTATCTTGTTGAAGCTGAATGGGCAGCTGTACCTGCACACGCCATCCAAACTCTGTTTGACTCAATGCCCTGGCGTATCAAGGCCGTTATTACGGCCAGAGGTGGTTGTTCTGGGTACTGATTTCTCAGGATCTATGCACCCAAATCACGTGAAAATGTAATCACATGTGAGTTCTAGTATAGTATATCTGTCCAATGAATACCCGTTTATCATCTGCATTTCATCTTGGTGTAGCAATTTTAATGGCCCGTAGCGTATTTCTATTGCATAAAATTTGATATGTGCAATAAAAAATAAAGCAGTAAGTAAAATGCTTGTTGGCAGTTGGTGTCGAAGTATTAAGACCATGATATTCCTCACGGGAGAAGAATAATCTCTATTAGAGTGAGGTTGCACTCTTTCCATACATATTTCTTCTTATCTATTGCCTCGTTGTTCTTGGAGAGTTAGATCTTTGCAGAGAAACGGGAAGTACACAATTTTTTCTAATCTAAAACACCATGTGATTTAGATGAATTACAGATTTCTCGATCTGAACATGAGTTCTTAATTCAGTTCCGCTATGGATGTGTCATGATTAACGGAAAGTTGTTCCCCACTGGGATTCGGACGCAGATTTCCTACTTTTCCTAACCGTTTCTTCTGGGATTCGTACCCATTATGATTTATGAAAGAAGTAAAGGAAGTTCTTCACGATAAAGGATGACAGCCAAAACAGTTGCAGGATAAAAATTTATTAAACTTCTTGAGCAAGGTTTCGGTCTTCTATGGGACTTAACTTCTAAGGTCATCAGTCCAATAGCACTTAGAACTACTTAAACCTAACTAACCTAAGGGCGTCTCACACATCCATGCCGGAGGCAGGATTCGAACCTGCGACCGTAGCGGTTCCGCGGTTCCAGACCGTAGCGCCTTTAACCGCTTGGCCACCCCGGCCGGCACGTCGCCTATGAACTAGTTCATAGGCGAAGTACTGGTGCTAAACTGTTCGCATTGACCCTGTGCACATAGTTATCTTGTACAAATGGAGAAGATGTTTTAATTATTGACGACGCCTTTGGCACGATTGTTTTATTAATCGCCATTGCATGATGTAATTTTAGATTTTTTACTTCTGATGAAGGTATATTTATATGTACCGAAACCTTGGTGAAGAATTTTAATAAATTTTTATCCTGCAACTGTTTTGGCTGTCATCCTTTATCGTGAAGAATAAAACAGTTGCTGTTGCAGCCATGTTTAAAATCTTGAAGTAAAGGAAGTACAAACAAGACCGTTTACGTTTCAAGTTTATTTAGTAAACACAAAGGCGTCACGGAAATGCTCAGTCAACTCCAGTGATAAGCGCTGCAGGGCAGGCATTCTGCATCACGTAGCGTTTTTCTATTATTCCGAAAGGGGGCGCTCCTAGAAGAGTTAACAAATACATTGCTTTCTTCTTAATTTAACTCGATAAAGTATCATGAACGTAAATTTGAGGAATTTGATCTCCGCTCAGAGATTTACCGACAATCGGTCTTGCCGCGAACCATTCACGACTGGAATAGAAATTGCAGAAGTGACAAAGTACCCTCCATCACACACGAATGAGGTGACTTGGGAAGTATAGATGTAGCAGTAGATATCGACAGACTCCAGGACTTTGTTTACAGTTGGCAGTCTCTCCTCCTTCATGGTACGCAAAACGTTTAACTTGGCCCCATAAAATAAACAGCAGTCAAGAACGGTGAATAAACCGTCCGCGAGACCGGGACGGTCAGCATTTGATGTGGAGCAAGACGTAACAAGATGAGCTGGTGATCCGTCGGATGGATGCAAGTTCGTGCATCAAGTTCATGCACCTTCGAATATCGTGGGGAGTATAACATGTTACAGTCGGGTTCCATGTACACATCATTCGCACTGTACACAAACATATTGACAGAGGCTGCCTTTACTACAGTGTGAGAAGGTACGTGCGTAATAAAACAGCAAATAACATTGTGCAAACAACGATTCGTTGCTCCTCCTACAATATGTTTAGCATCATAACTTCCGACTTATATCGTTGGCTCAGCATTGTTACTTACCTGGAATTGATAAATTGGTCCTTATCCAGAACCATCCATCTCCAGTGCCAACGTCGCAGAAACGCCCTACAAGTAAATTTTTTTTCTGTCGGAAGGAATCAGTGGAGAGGACTGTTTGTGTTGACACTGACGGGAAGGAAGGAAGAAGTTGTCAGCAGTGCCTTATCTTTTTAACTACAATATGCTTAATTAAACAAGATTAAAACAATTTTCCCGGGTTCGATTCCCGGCGGGGTCAGGGATTTTCTCTGCCTCGTGATGACTGGGTGTTGTGTGATGTCCTTAGGTTAGTTAGGTTTAAGTAGTTCTAAGTTCTAGGGGACTGATGACCATAGATGTTAAGTCCCAAGGTACTCAGAGCCATTTCAACTATTTTTAAAACAATTATTTACACCCTGAAAATGCCACTCAATAGAAGAAAATATTTAAGGATAGGGCGATTTGATTCGAATGTCGATAGGGAGAGAAAGTGTGCCTTATTTGAATATAATTTTTTTCTTCATAATTAACTGTTTAATCGTCGCGGAGTGACATCCTATACTTAGTCACTTGACAGCACTTTTTTTTACAAAGAAGATTGTAGCCACTTCTTGCCTGTTCAGCTGGACTCTGGTCAACTCTTGTGCGCCTGAAATTCACCATCAACAACAAGGAAATACCAGCAAGAAAATTTTGGTTGTAATTGCTACAGGAGTTCAGTATACACCGAAGGGCCAAATAAAATGGTGTAGGCATGCGTATTCAAATCCAGAGATATGTAAACAGACAGAATACGGCGCTGCGGTCGGCAACGCCTATATAAGACAACAAGTGTCGGGCGCAGATCGGTTAGGTTAGGTTAGGTTTAGTTAGTTTAGGTTGGCGCAGATCGGTTACTGCTGCTCAGTGGTAGGTTATCGAGATTTATGTGAGTTTGAACGTGATGTTATAGTCGACGCACGTGCGATGAGACACGCCATCTCCGAGGTAGCGATGAAGTGGGGATTTTCCCTTCCGACCATTTAGCGAGTTTACCGTGAATATCAGGAATCCGGCAAAACATCAAATCTCCAACATCGCTGCGACCGGAAAAAGATCCTATAAGAATGGGACCAATGACGACTGAAGAGAATCGGTCAACGTGACATGAGTGCAACCCTTCTGCAAATTGCTGCAGATTTCAATGCTGCGCCATCAACAAGTGTCAGCTTGCGAACCATTCAAAGAAACATCATCGATATGGGCTTTCGGAGCCGAAGGCTCACTCGTATACCCTTGGTGGGAGCAAGACAGACAGTTTTACGCCTCACCTGGGCCCATCAACACCGACATTGGACTGTTCATCACTGGAAACCTGTTGCCTGGTCGAACGAGTGTCGTTTCTAATTGCACCGAGCGGACGGACATGTACGTGTATGGAGACAACCTCATGAATCCATGGACACTGGATATCAGCAGGGGACTGTTCAAGCTGGTGGAGGCTCCTAATGGTGTGGGGCGTGTGCAGGTGGAGTGATAGGAGACCCCTGATACGTCTAGAGACGACTCTGACAGGTGACACTGAAACACCCCCGTTATGTCCTTTATTGTGTTTTGTGTGTGATATACCGAAGCCCCCAAACAGTTAATTATTACGATTATATGACCGTGTGCTTAATGGATGTAAGTCTATCTGTTCTTATGATGTGGCTTCGGGGTATTTCAACCGAGTGCGGTTGCTCTGAGACAGAACAGTTAATGACTGAAAGTTTGTCTATTATTAAAGACCATAAAGGTTGCGATGTACAAACTGATATGTATTTTCTACAATAACACACCATTTCTGAGGCATTTGCTACCTTCGTCTTACACGTTTAATTACGGTTAGATCTTTAATTGGTTGCTGAGTTTAGGTACTTCGTCACACGCGATGATGATGGTTAAAATTCACAACATGGCCGACGCGGTTGACGGGAAACACGTAATTCGGCACTTGCCACTTTTGGTTTCATATCACACGCGAATTGATATTGATGAGGGTCAACCCCACGACGATCAGGAGGACGCGCTCATTTGTCATACTCACTCGACCACCATTCTTGCCCGTCTCTCCAGTACTACTTCTCACTCGACACTAGTCTCACTGCCTCCTGGGGCGCGCGACAGTCGAGTACTGTCTGCTATCGAGCTGGGTGTCGAATACTAATACCTACGTTCATAGTAGCATGGATTCCTTACAACACATACGTAAGCATCCTGTCCGATCACCTGTATCAATTCATGTCCATTGTGAATTCCGACGGACTTGGGGAATCCCAGCAGGACAATATTATACCCCACACGTCCAGAATTGCTACAAAGTGGCTCCAGGAAGACTCTTCTGAGTTTAAGCACTTCTACATCTATATCTACATCCATACTCCGCAAGCCACCTGACGGTGTGTGGCGGAGGGTACCTTGAGTACCTCTATCGGTTCTCCCTTCTATTCCAGTCTCGTATTGTTCGTGGAAAGAAGGATTGTCGGTATGCCTCTGTGTGGGCTCTAATCTCTCTGATTTTATCCTCATGGTCTCTTCGCGAGATATACGTAGGAGGGAGCAATATACTGCTTGACTCTTCGGTGAAGGTATGTTCTCGAAACTTTGACAAAAGCCCGTACCGAGCTACTGAGCGTCTCTCCTGCAGAGTCTTCCACTGGAGTTTATCTATCATCTCCGTAACGCTTTCGCGATTACTAAATGATCCTGTAACGAAGCGCGCTGCTCTCCGTTGGACCTTCTCTATGTCTTCTATCAACCCTATCTGGTACGGATCCCACACTGCTGAGCAGTATTCAAGCAGTGGGCGAACAAGCGTTCTGTAACCTACTTCCTTTGTTTTCGGATTGCATTTCCTCAGGATTCTTCCAATGAATCTCAGTCTGCCATTCCCTGCACCATGCGTCAATTCCCTGCAGATCCTCCTGCATTTCAGTACAATTTTCCATTGTTACTACTTCTCGATACACCACAGCATCATCTGCAAAAAGCCTCAGTGAACTTCCGATGTCATCCACCAGGTCATTTATGTATATTGTAAATAGCAACGGTCCTATGACACTCCCCTGCGGCACACCTGAAATCACTCTTACTTCGGAAGACTTCTCTCCATTGAGAATGACATGCTGCGTCCTGTTATCTAGGAACTCCTCAATCCAATCACATAATTGGTCTGATAGTCCATATGCTCTTACTTTGTTCATTAAACGACTGTGGGGAACTGTATCGAACGCCTTGCGGAAGTCAAGAAACACAGCATCTACCTGTGAACCCGTGTCTATGGCCCTCTGAGTCTTGTGGACGAATAGCGCGAGCTGGGTTTCACATGACCGTCTTTTTCGAAACCCATGCTGATTCCTACAGAGTAGATTTCTGGTCTCCAGAAAAGTCATTATACTCGAACACAATACGTGTTCCAAAATTCTACAACTGATCGACGTTAGAGATATAGGTCTATAGTTTTGCACATCTGTTCGACGTCCCTTCTTGAAAACGGGGATGACCTGTGCCCTTTTCCAATCCTTTGGGACGCTACGCTCTTCTAGAGACCTACGGTACACCGCTGCAAGAAGGGGGGCAAGTTCCTTCACGTACTCTGTGTAAAACTGAACTGGTATCCCATCAGGTCCAGAGGCCTTTCCTCTTTTGAGCGATTTTAATTGTTTCTCTATCCCTCTGTCGTCTATTTCGATATCTACCATTTTGTCATCTGTGCGACAATCTAGAGAAGGAACTACAGTGCAATCTTCCTCTGTGAAACAACTTTGAAAAAAGACATTTAGTATTTCGGCCTTTAGTCTGTCATCCTCTATTTCAGTATCATTTTGGTCACAGAGTGTCTGGACATTTGGTTTGATTCACCTACCGCTTTGACATAAGACAAAAATTTCTTAGGATCTTCTGCCAAGTCCGTACATAGAACTTTACTTTCGAATTCATTGAACGCCTCTCGCACAGCCCTCCTCACACTACATTTCGCTTCGCGTAATTTTTGTTTGTCTGCAAGGCTTTGGCCACGAAACTCACCAGACATGAACATTGTTGAGCATGTCTGGGATGTCTTGCACCGCATTGTTCAGAAGAGATCTCCACCCCCCCGTAGGCTTAAGGATTTATGGACAGCACTGCAGGATTCATGGTATCAGTTCCCTTCAGCACTACTTCAGACATTAGTGGAGTTCATGCCACGTCGTGTTGCGGCACTTCTGCGCGCTCGCGGGGGCCCTGCACGATATTAGGCAGGTGTACCAGTTTTTTTGGCTCTTCAGTGGATATTCTAGCTGAGCATCCGAAGTTGCCTGGGTACGTATTTATTCCAATCTTTTATTAGTCCATCTCTTCCTCCCTCCTCTCTATCTCCTGCTCCTCCTCCTCCTCCCTCTCTGTGTCAATCTGCTACTTCATTCTTTGTAGAACTGCCCCTTCATCCTCTGTCCATCTTCGCCTCCCTTCTATCTCCTCCTCGCCTCCTCTATGTCCATCTCCTCGTCCCCCTCTAACTCCATATACTCCTTTCGCTCTCCGTTCTTCCCTCTCCGTCTACCTCCTCCTTCTGCTGTCCATCTCCTTTTCCTCCTTCTCTCTGACTATTACCTCCTCCCACTGTGTCCATTTCTTTCCTTTCTCTGTCCGTCTCCTTCTGCCCCTCCCCTCTGTTCATCTCTTCCTTGCACCTGCCTGTATCTCCTCCTTCATCCTCTTTATCTGTGCATAGCGTCCTGTCTCTTTCTGTCTCCAGTTTATCACCCGTGCCTGAGCTGGTGGCTACTGGTTCTTATTCCCACAGTACTTCTTCCCAGATAGTAAGTAAAATGTGCACCAAATTTGTAAGAAACCGATCAAGGGATTTAGGAGAATCTCTCTATCAGTAGTTTTGCCCACTTACGCACATGTCACATTTACCATATTTGACATATGTTTTAGATATTTCTGATATATCTGTACATAGAGTTCGTTTCACGCAGCACAATCGGCATGACGTCATGTACCCTGAACTATGTGTCTTAAAATGTTATAACTTTCTAAATCGCGGCATATATGTCAGCGAAATGTGTTTCGTACAGAGTTAGTAGCAAAGAAGTAATAAATTAAAACGTCACGCGTAACTAGGCAGTTTTAATGCATGAACAGCGCTAACGTAGAACCGAGTAACTTTTTTTCTTTTCATAATTGTTTGAAGGCTATTATCTGTAAGTTGGTTGTAAGTCACTAAGTGCTCACTTTGTTAAATACTGGATGAATAAAATATCGGTATCCATGCATCATGGGCTTCATTTCGTTTCCACCCCTAATCCCATCCCTTTGATGAGGAGGTGATTCTTACCCCCACAGAGATTCTTTCCAAACGGTAAGTCATATACACAAGTTCCTATCAGTTCGGTTGATGGATTAGGAGGAGATGGAGAACGTAAATACAAGCATACATTTTTAGAATATGTGTGGATATCTATCTATCTCAAGCGAGTCCTCCATGGTGAGAGAAAAATGTGTTTAGGTTGCAGTCGGTTAATAGTATAGTAATAGCATTTCTAAATCTGTAATTACTGAAAATAAATGAAGAGCAGTGCGTTTCCCGGTATGTGTGAAAGGACAGAAACTGTTGGCGATCTACAACTGTGCTAAATACTTTCGAAGTTAATTTGCTGACAATGAATTCCTTGAAAGCAACTGTATGTATAGACCTACTACCCAATAGTGATTGACCCGGACTCGAACCCAGATTTCTCGATAATCGCAATTGGTTACCTTAACCACCTATAACCCCCTCCCCCTTTTCCCACCCAGCTTAGGCTATCCACGCACGCTTCCCACACCTACCCGAACTGTCACTATCGCAAGCAGATCTAGACTAATACATCTGATGTGAATGACTTCACAGTCGACAGTGAACTACTTTTTTTTTCTTTTTAATTTGTGGTAGGTTCTATGGGATGAAACTGCTAATGTCATCGGTCTCTAAGCTTACACACTACTTAAACTAACTTACGATAAGGAGGACAACGCATGCACCCATGCCCCAGGGAGGACATGAACCTCCGCCGGGCAGGGCTGGGGGGAGGGGGAGGAAGTCGCTGTGGATCATCAACAGTGTCTGGTCTTCCAGACTGGCACGTAAGTATTACAGGCACAATCACATACACTATGATAACAACAACGGTCTCGATTCCTCATTGTCTCATTTCTGCCTGATGCGGGAATCCCATTAATGCTGCGAGCTTTAGGTGATGAATTTAGTGGCCTGCGTTGTAAGGATGTAGGCATTGTGACATGTGGAACTTTTGGTCGGTCCAGGGAGCGCCCTCGGATAATCGAAGTTGTGCAGCCTGCCCTTGTCAGTATCCTGGCACGAACGTCTCCTTCCTTGTCGGGAACTTCGCGGTCAGGTTTGTTTTTATGCTTGAGGGGTCTTTGCGCGCTATATTTCCTTTCGAAGAAGAATGACTCACTCTTATCGTAAATCTATTCTGAAGATTAGTTCTCCAAACGATTATATAAGTCCGAAAGAAAATGAAATCGAGCAATTCCTCAGAGATGTACTTTTGATTGAGTATAACGATCTTGTTGGCATACACCTATCCATAGTGAGCAGTGTGGTATGTTGTTGTTGTGGTCTTCAGTCCTGAGACTGGTTTGATGCAGCTCTCCATGCTACTCTATCCTGTGCAAGCTTCTTCATCTCCCAGTACCTACTGCAATCTACATCCTTCTGAATCTGTTTAGTGTATTCATCTCTTGGTCTCCCTCTATGATTTTTACCCTCCGCGCTGCCCTCCAATACTAAATTGGTGATCCCTTGATGCCTCAGAATATGCCTTACCAACCTATCCCTCCTTCTAGTCAAGTTGTGTCACAAATTTATTTTCTCTCCAATTCTATTCAATACCTCCTCGTTAATTATGTGATTTACCCATCTAATCTTCAGAATTCTTCTGTAGCACCACTTTTCGAAAGCTTCTATTCTCTTCTTGTCTAAACTATTTACCGTCCATGTTTCACTTCCATACATGGCTACACTCCATACAAATACTTTCAGAAATGACTTCCTGACACTTAAATCTATACTCGATGTTAACAAATTTCTCTTCTTCAGAAACGGTTTTCCTAGCATTGCAAGTCTACATTTTACATCATCTCTACTTCAACAATCACCAGTTATTTTGCTCCACAAATAGCAGAACTCATCTACTGCTTTAAGTGTCTCATTTCCTAATCTTATTTCCTTAACATCACCTGATGTAATTAGACTACATTTCATGATCCTCGTTTTGCTTTTGTTGATGGTAATCTTATATCCTCCTTTCAAGACACTGTCCATTCTGTTCAGCAGCTCTTCCAGTTCCTTTGCTGTCTCTGCCAGAATTACAATGTCATCGCCAAACTTCAAAGTTTTTATTTCTTCTCCATGGATTTTAATTCCTATTCCGAATTTTTCTTTTGTTTCCTTTACTGCTTGCTCAATATACAGATTGAATAACATTGGGGATAGGCCACAACCCTCTCTCACTCCCTTCCCATCCACTGCTTCCCTTTCATGCCCCTCGACTCTTATAACTGCCACCAGGTATATGTAAACATTGTAATAGCCTTTCCCTTCCTGTATTTTACCCCTGCCACCTTCAGAAT
The DNA here is from genome assembly GCF_023864275.1 of Schistocerca cancellata. Lineage (NCBI taxonomy): Eukaryota > Metazoa > Arthropoda > Insecta > Orthoptera > Acrididae > Schistocerca > Schistocerca cancellata. Next base: position 99,715,802 of record NC_064630.1, on the reverse strand, counting down.
TTGAAAGAGAGTATTCCAGTCAACATTGTCAAAAGCTTTCTCTAAGTCTACAAATGCTAGAAACGTAGGTTTGCCTTTCCTTAATCTATTTTCTAAGATAAGTTGTAGGGGCAGTATTGCCTCACGTGTTCCAACATTTCTACGGAATCCAAACTGTTCTTCCCCGAAGTAGGCTTCAACCAGCTTTTCCATTCGTCTGTAAAGAATTCGTGTTAGTATGTGTGAAGCTAATTAAGGACGCAGTGCATGACAGGATTCTAAGTAACACTACGAATGCCGTCAAGTTCAGACATTTAGATGGTGATATGGATTACGTGCCTGTAGACTATTCATGACTTGGACTGAAGATGATACGTGTGGTTTCTGCGCTCCGCCCTTATTGGAAGGTGACAAGCCATATGGCTGAAAATGGACTTAACTTCACCACATACCTCGTACTCTTTGGAGTAAGGCAGGTCCGTATTAAATTGACTAAACACGTGCCGTCCTACATCTACATGGGCTGGTGCCACGCTGTTATAATCTATGATGGCCTGCTGAAGACGTGCTCGCATTTCGATCATCGTGACGCAGGCAACGACGCTGAAGTGCTATTTCCAAAACTGTCTAAGAGTGGGACTGGTAGCTCCAGTCAACTCAAAGCAATGCTCGAAGAGTGCTTTAGTGTAGAGCTTCTTAAGGTTAGAAATAATCTGCTGGTCCGTAAGCTGGAGTAACAGAGTGGTGTTGGGAGGCAGAAGTTGAATACTGATGAACTGCAGTTCTTCAAGGAGATGGTCTGTTAGGGCTGAAGAATGGGCAGGGACGTTATCCATAACGAGCAAGACATGGTGTGCAGATTCATCTCAAGCAAATATTTTTTCGCTGAAGCACCAAAAACTTTATTAATCCAATCACAAAAAAGACCACACGTCACCCTAGCCTTATTGTTGGACCTCCCCGTCACATTTAACCTGCTCTTCTGGACTTTGCATTTCGTGAAGGCTTGTGGAGTTTCTGAATTCTAAACAAGCAGTGGTTTAATTTTAAAATCCGCTTTCAGTGTCACAGAATAGCAATGTAAACGGTCTTTTATTGGCTTGTGATCAGGCAATGCATTCTCCTCTACTGTTATAAAGGAATGCTTCGGCACCTTTTTCCAGATTAGACTCGTTTCGTCAGAATTAAAAACCTGCTGCGCCAGATAATCCTCAAAATCTACGAGCATCTTGAAGTTGCTGACGAAGTTCTCTGCCGCCTTTATGCCCGGGCTGGCTGCTTCGCCGTGCATGTTGTGGATGCCGGTTCTTCTCTTGAACTTCTCGAACCACCCACGGCTTCCCTACGGCCGCTGATGATCCTGGAATCTTCTTAACGAGGTAGGTGAAAATCATTCTCGCGTTATCACAAATTATGTTCTCGTTAATAGTGTCGCCTTGCAAATGCTTTTCATTTATCCATATAAGGAGCAACCTTCCCGTCATCGTCCAGAATACGAAACCTTTGTTTAGATACTCTTCTCATTTCCTTTGACTCATCTATCTCCTTAATCTTGTTCTTGTTCTTGAGGACAGTGCACATAGTGGATGTAGACCGATTGTATGTGCGTGCTAAATCAGCAACGCTCACACCACGTTTGCGTTTCTCAATGATTTTACGTTTCATTTCTAAGGTCATCTTATTTCTTGCGACTTTATCTTTGGGGCCATTTCTACGAAGGTTACTAAAATCTGCACAAGAAAAAGCACTTTGTGAACGCAAGTTTAGAAAAATGTGTGATCTCAAGCTGCACTAAGATGGTAGCAGAAACAACGATAAACCCAGACTGCAGTACGTACTAAAGACGTCGTTCATATGCTGCTGCCGACAGTGAAAGGTGTTCATATTATTGAACGTTTTCCCCGCCGTGCGCGAACGGCTGGTGACATCACACTGAATCGTCACTCGTTATGCAAAACATCGCTCGTTAAGCGAGACATTTTTCAACAATTTGTTTCTACATCTACATCTACATCTACATCTACATTTATACTCCGCAAGCCACCCAACGGTGTGTGGCGGAGGGCACTTTACGTGCCACTGTCATTATCTCCCTTTCCTGTTCCAGTCGCGTATGGTTCGCGGGAAGAACGACTGTCTGAAAGCCTCTGTGCGCGCTCTAATCTCTCTAATTTTACATTCGTGATCTCCTCGGGAGGTATAAGTAGGGGGAAGCATTATATTCGATACCTCATCCAGAAACGCACCCTCTCGAAACCTGGCGAGCAAGCTACAACGCGATGCAGAGCGCCTCTCTTGCAGAGTCTGCCACTTGAGTTTGTTAAACATCTCCGTAACGCTATCACGGTTACCAAATAACCCTGTGACGAAACGCGCCGCTCTTCTTTGGATCTTCTCTATCTCCTCCGTCAACCCTATCTGGTACGGATCCCACACTGATGAGCAATACTCAAGTATAGGTCGAACGAGTGTTTTGTAAGCCACCTCCTTTGTTGATGGACTACATTTTCTAAGGACTCTCCCAATGAATCTCAACCTAGTACCCGCCTTACCAACAATTAATTTTATATGATCATTCCACTTCAAATCGTTCCGCACGCATACTCCCAGATATTTTACAGAAGTAACTGCTACCAGTGTTTGTTCCGCTATCATATAATCATACAATAAAGGATCCTTCTTTCTATGTATTCGCAATACATTACATTTGTCTATATTAAGGGTCAGTTGCCACTCCCTGCACCAAGTGCCTATCCGCTGCAGATCTTCCTGCATTTCGCTACAATTTTCTAATGCTGCAACTTCTCTGTATACTACAGCATCATCCGCGAAAAGCCGCATGGAACTTCCGACACTATCTACTAGGTCATTTATATATATTGTGAAAAGCAATGGTCCCATAACACTCCCCTGTGGCACGCCAGAGGTTACTTTAACGTCTGTAGACGTCTCTCCGTTGATAACAACATGCTGTGTTCTGTTTGCTAAAAACTCTTCAATCCAGCCACACAACTGGTCTGATATTCCGTAGGCTCTTACTTTGTTTATCAGGCGACAGTGCGGAACTGTATCGAACGCCTTCCGGAAGTCAAGAAAAATAGCATCTACCTGGGAGCCCGTATCTAATATTTTCTGGGTCTCATGAACAAATAAAGCGAGTTGGGTTTCACACGATCGCTGTTTCCGGAATCCATGTTGATTCCTACATAGTAGATTCTGAGTTTCCAAAAACGACATGATACTCGAGCAAAAAACATGTTCTAAAATTCTACAACAGATCGACGTCAGAGATATAGGTCTATAGTTTTGCGCATCTGCTCGACGACCCTTCTTGAAGACTGGGACTACCTGTGCTCTTTTCCAATCATTTGGAACCTTCTGTTCCTCTAGAGACTTGCGGTACACGGCTGTTAGAAGGGGGGCAAGTTCTTTTGCGTACTGCGAACTGCATGTTAAGGGAGGTACTCGTTAAGCGGGATCCCACTGTGCACATAATACAGTCAGACTAAGTTATCAATTTTACGTGTAATAACTGCAACACAAAAAAAAACAAAGCACGAAAATAACAGTAAGAACGGGAAAGGCAAAAGGGGAAGTAGAAAGCTACACCTTTTTCTGACTTTGTGTAATAATTCTGAGATTACGTGTTGTGTCCAACATCGACCAAGCTCGAATTAAAGACAAGGGTACTGTTATTTTAGGAAATACGAGTTACTCATTTAGGTAAGAAATGTGTAACTTACCTAACGTTAAAAGTTATTCCACAGTCGAAGACAGCGCTGAAATTGGTGTAGCCGTTTGTGTGTGTGAATATTGAGTATCCTAACAGTGTTGTTGGAGTAGGGAAGCTATACTTGTCGACTAATATTTTAGGCTTTACTTCATCTAATATGATGCATCAAAAGTAACTTCATCTTCTAGCTGCACATAATCAGTTCAGCACACTGCTGTAATGCCGTCTTATCATTTCACACAGCTGACACAGTTTTCCATCCTGTTGTAAGACATCGCACAACAAAATATTACTCGACAACCATCTACATCTCAAGATGGTAATAATAGTTGGAATATTAGGAAGTCCTGAGAAAAAATAGCGGTTCCAGTTTTGATCCTTGAGGGACACATGATGTGGTGTGTCCGCATACAGCCGGTGGTATTCCATTCAAAATGCACTATTGGTAGTCGTTAAGGCATGGTTAGAACGATTTCTCAAAGAAAATCCTAACCTTTCAGTATTATCAATTAGTTTGTGAAAATGGACAGCGCTGGAAGCCGCTTATAAACCTGAAATGGTCAGTTCAGTTGCATGTCTCAGTTTCCTGTCAGTTTCCTGTCGTGTGTCATTCTGATAGGGGTAAATTCCGAGCCGGGCTACTTCCGACTTGACCTGGTTTGAACCCAGTGCTGTTTCAGAGAAGAGTACCCAGCCGGCGCCCATGGGGCTGTACCCGGCTGCTGCGCTCGTGATGTAGTGTGCACGCGCGCAGCGCCACACACGGAGGGGCTTGTAACGGCCGCTGGCCGGCGTCTTCCGCCGGCAGGTAATTGCCAATCGCCAGCCGCGCGATAAATCTAAACCACGGGTTCCGCACGTTTTTCTTCCGCCTCATTTTGTGCGGACTTGGCGTTTTCTTTACCCCATTACACACATCAGACAAATCTTGTTTCCCTCGGGTTATACGTTGCTGTACCACTAACGTATCACAGTGGGGACAGCAGGTCATATTGTACCACACAAGGAAAGAAACAACTTTCTGTAAAGGGCTTTTTTGCCTGTTTTTGACCTTACTCATTCCAGCTCAGTGTGGGGCTTTGCAACAAACGAACCTTCGCCTCTCGCGTGAGTCCTTGTGACTGAGACGCGGTACCATTCCTGAAGGCATAGCGACATGTATCTATGCGGTAGTGGGAAAGAGTAAAGGGCAGTTGTTATTTACTCTGTTTGCAGATTTAAGCTTATGTATGTTCTCACGTTTCTGGCCGAGCTGAAGGATCGATTTTGGAGCACACTATTTGAACGACTGACCTGGTAGTCTTGTTCACAAGCTACGATCTGTGGGCTTAGCATGGTCTTCCGCTGAGATCATATTCTACATCTACATCTACATTTACATCCATACTCCGCAAGCTACCTGACGGTGTGTGGCGGAGGGTAGCTTGAGTACCTCTATCGGTTCTCTCTTCTATTCCAGTCTCGTATTGTTCGTGGAAAGAAAGATTGTCGGTATGCCTCTGTGTGGGTTCCAATCTCTCTGATTTTATCCTCATGGTCTCTTCGCGAGATATACGTAGGACGGAGCAATATACTGCTTGACTCCTCGGTGAAATTATATTCTCGAAACTTCAACAAAAGCCCGTACCGAGCTACTGAGCGTCACTCTTGCAAAGTCTTTCACTGGAATTTGTCTGTCATCTACGTAACGCTTTCGCGAACACTAAATGATCCTGTAACGAAGCTCGCTGCTTTCCGTTTGATCTTCTCTATCTCTTCTATCAACACTATTTCGTGCGGATCCCACACCTGCTATATTGTAGCTAAATGATAAAGGATCTTTCTTTCTATGTATTCGCAGCACATTACACTTGTCTACATTGAGATTCAATTGCCATTCCCTACACCATGCGTCAATTCGTTGCAGATCCTCCTGTATTTCAGTACAGTTTTCCATTGTTACAACCTCTCCATACACTACAGAATCATCTGCAAAAACCCTCAGTGTACTTCCGATGTTACCCACAAGGTAATTTATATATATTGTGAATAGCCACGTCCTATGACACTTCCGTGCGGCATACCTGAAATCAAACTTACTTCGTCCGAGTTATTGGCAGACTGTTGGAATCATCAATTAGAAAGTTGTCAGCTAAGTGAACTTTCACAATTAGGCGATGCTTGCACTATCTAGGGATATGCATTCCTCACGAGAAAAAGAATCTAGCGAGTCGGAAAGGAGCGATGAGTCAGTCCCGTACTAAGCGAACGACGCAGACTAGAATTTTGTCACTTGCATGAAGAAATGGAGAGCGGTCTGGGGACAGATTTTCGATAGCTAGAAGCTACTTGAGAAGTGGTCGAATGTAAGAGAAACTGTATCACCTGAAGAACGCCCGTCTTTAACCATGAAGTTGGTTGTTTACATGGTTAGTTACGATCTATCCGGTTTACTAGTTATATTATGCGTACAACTGGTGGGCGGAAACTTCCAAGATTTTGTATATAATTACAGTCTCCAGAAGCTGTTCCTAACAGTCCTAAACGTTAGTCAGGTTTCTTGGAGATGTTTCTTACAAAACTGAGTCACACATTCATTAAATCTGATCAAGCAATATTTTTCAGTCGTGTCCTCCGTGACTTTATTTACCTGTCGTCCTGCGTATCGAATGCTCAGACCGATTGCGTAAAATACTTCCATTTCACCAACTTCCATCAGTCAGTGGGCCATATTCGGCCGTATTTTTTGAGGGATTAGACGTTTACCAGTTATTTTACCTGTCGTGGAATTATATATTCGGCTGTAATCAACCATATTCGGTTGACCAGCTCGTCGGACGAAAGTACTTCAAGTGGGCGAGCAACGTTATAAGTGATCCCTGCCTGAAGTCGTACCATAGTATGATAGAAAGTTTAATTACAAAGCAGTGAAACAACTGAAGTGTTATTGGAACTATCCCCGAGTATAAAGGCGAATAAATTAGACATTTAAGCTAGTGACATGGAACAACAGTTAAAATACACAGAGATAACGATGTTGATGGTTTTACGAACTTTTAAATTCCCTTTTTATTACTTTACTAGTTGGATGCTTCTCACGAACGAGAGCAACCAGCGGTCAACTAAAACGGGTCTCACAAATGTACAACCCTGGATAGTAGTAGATCGCTTACCCCGTCTTAAATGTGGCTCATAAACCCTCTTACAGGTACTCCAAGCTCATATAAAAACTGATTTTACACTTAATCATACGTTCGAAACAATATTAAGACAGGTACGTTCGCAAATTAAATAATTGTTAAATGTCATCAAGGATCATAAGTAATGGTACACAACATAAAAGTGTTTATGGGTAAATTAAATCAGTTATTTATTCATATTAATTTACATGAAACTTATGAATGGTAACATTACAGTGATTCAATTGCGGATACATGTTGAATGCTATCTAAACATAAAAAAAATGAAAAAATGTTATAAATCCACGAAAGCTTGCGCAAATGCGAACAAGTGATATCAGGTTGTTTTAAACTGCTATCTGTTAAGTACTGTTAAACACAAATATACAGTTGTTCGGAGGTTCATTAAAGTGAATGAGTTAATATGAATCTTTCGTCCGTAAGGGAAGGCATTATGAGGGCTTCGACTATTGATCAATGCAAATAAAACAGTTTCTGCTTCAGACACTTGTTTATTTTGCCACTACGCCTTTCGATGGTTCACACCCTCATCTCCAGGCGGAGAGCTGATTATTTACATGGCTGGTATTAGTGAAGATACAGACATCTGCGACTGTGCAAAGAAGTCTGTACTCCTCACCAACACCAGCCACGTAAATAAACAATTCTCCGCCTGAAGATGATGGTATGAACCATCGAAAAGAGTGGTGCCAAAAGAAACAAGTGATTGACACAGAAACTGTTTTATTTGTAAAGAGTTAAAACATTAATATTACGATTCAGGCTCCCATACCACTGTCTTATGGTACAGGGACGATATTAAGATCACAAACATTGTGGCATGGAGCAGATAGATATCTGGAACACAGTCTTCCACTGATGAGATGAAAGTGACACCGTCAGTAGGAAAATTCCTGCAATGAAGAGTCCCTTAATGCGTGACAAAAAAATGGTTCAAATGGCTCTGAGCACTATGGGACTTAACATCTATGGTCATCAGTCCCCTAGAACTTAGAACTACTTAAACCTAACTAACCTAAGGACAGCACACAACACCCAGCCATCACGAGGCAGAGAAAATCCCTGACACCGCCGGGAATCGAACCCGGGAACCCGGCCGTGGGAAGCGAGAACGCTACCGCACGACCACGACATAATGCGTGACATTTCGGAAAGCCAGGTGCGAGAACATTAGCGCTACAGTGTAATCAGTGATTACTGAGATGTTTATTTTCGCCTGGTATATCTTAAAACACGGAAAACATTCTCAAAAGTCATGTGACATTAAGTTACTGTGCTCAAACATGTGTGCTTGACGTCTTGCCGGGGGAGAAAATACGTCAAATAGAATTTATGCGTAGCCACACCTTGATAAGAATTACTGAGAGTGTAAAAGTGACTTAAAATGTCTTTAAAACTTTATAGGTTTGCTCCACGGAGCTACTCGTGTAGCGTAACATGCAGTGCAATAACTTGTGAGTCACCGAGCGAGGTGGCGCAGTGGTTCGACACTGGACTCGCCTTCGGGAGGACGACGGTTCAATCCCGCGTTCGGCCATCCTGATTTAGGTTTTCCGTGATTTCCCTAAATCACTCCAGGCAAATGCCGGGATGGTTCCTCTGAAAGGGCAAGGCCGACTTCCTTCCCCATCCTTCCCTAATCAGATGAGACCGATGACCACGCTGTCTGGTCTCCTTCCCCAAAACAACCAACCAACTTGCGGGTCAAGGAGGTGCGCCAGATACCAATCAAATCTGCTCGGCATACTAACAAACGTGGGTTCGTCCACGGGCCAGCTTGACTGTGGTTTTCAGTCAGTTCCCCGTGCCCGCTCAAGCAAATCGTATTCTTGCCCCCATACTCCTCCTCAGAGAATCCGGCACAGAAACAGCTGAAGGACGAGAACACACAGATTAAGTTTACGTGATTCACAGAGAGGCGGCAAGCACAACTTCTCTAAATTGGGTTACGTTGACGACGTTGACGTTACATTCGGATAGAAAGTGAAATAACTCCTTCCGAACAGGCCATGAAGGCCCATAGGTACCAACCGGCCGCCGTGTCATCCCCAGTCCATAGGCGTCACTGGATGCGGACATCGAGGGGCATGTGGTCAGCACATCGCTCTCCCGGCAATGTGTCAGTTTCCGAGATCGGCATCTCAAGCAAGTAGCTCCTCAGTTTGACACGCAAGGGCTGAGTGCACCCCGCTTGCCAACATCGCCCGCCAGACCGGATGGTCCCCCATCCAAGTGCTAGCCCAGCCCGACAGCGATTAACTAAAGTAATCTGACGGGAACCGGTGTTACCACTGCGGCAAGGCCGTTGGCGCAAAGTGAAATACTAAAATAAAATCTGCCTAATCCTGAAAAACTTGGCCCCGTACTAGACGGAATACACGCAAGGGGAAAGAAATGTTGAAGGAGGAGGATAGGTGTTTGTATGATTCTCCTTCGTCAGATGGACAACACCCGAACGAAAATCCATTTCACGCCATACATTCTGAACCATATATGGATTTACCGACCCTTTGACATCAGAGTATTTATTCTACAACTGTTTTCGGCAAAGAAGACACATTCACTATGTAACCAAAAGTATCCGGACACCTGGCTGAAAATGACTTACAAGTTCGTGGCGCCCTCCATCGGTAATTCTGGAATTCAGTATGAAGTTGACACACCCTAAGGCCTTGAATACAGCCTCCACTCTCGCAGGCATAAGTTCAATCAGGTGCTGGAAGGTTTCTTGGGGAATGGCAGCCCATTCTTCACGGAGTGCTGCACTGAGTAGAGGTATCGATGTCGTCAGTGAGGCTTGGCACGAAGTCGGAGTTCCAAAACATCCGAAAGGTGTTCTATAGGTCAGGCCTCTGTGCAGGCCAGTCCATTACAGGGGTGTTATTGTCGTCTAACCACTCCGTCACAGTCCGTGCATTATGTACGGATGCTCTATCGTGTTGAAAGATGCAGTCGCCATCCCCAAATTGCTCTTTAACAGTGGGAAGCAGGAAGGTGCTTAAAACATCAATGTAGGGCTATGCTGTGATAGTGCAGGTGCAATCCCCCTCCATAAAAAAATGACCACACCATAACATCACCGCCTTCGAATTTTGAAGTTGACAAAACACACGCTGGGTGGTATTCGCCATACCCACACCATGTCATCGGATCGCCACATTATGTACCGTGATTCGTCACTCCACACAACGTTTTTCCGCTGTTCAATCGTCCAATGCTTACACTCCTTACACCAAGCGAGGCATTTACCGGCGTGATGTGTGACTTATGACCAGCCGCTCGACCGTGAAATCCATGTTTTCTCACCTCCCGGCTGTTATAGTACTTGCAGTGGATCCTGATGCAGTTTGGAATTCCTGTGTGATGGTCTGGATAGATGTTTGCCTATAACACTTTATGACTCTCTTCAACTGTTGGCGGTCTCTGTAGTGAGCAGACGAGATCGGCCTGTACGATTTTGTGCTGTACGTGTCCCATCACGTTTCCAATTCACTATCATATCGGTAACAGTGGCCCTAGGGATGTTTTGCAGTGTGGAAATCTCACGTACAGACGTATGACACAAGTGACACCCAATCATCTGACTACGTTCGAAGTCCGTGAATTCCGTGGAGCGCCCCATTCTGCTCTCTCACGATATCTAATGACTACTGAGGTCGCTGATGTAGAGTACCTGGCAGTAGGTGGAAGCACAATGCACCTTATATATAAATCGTATGTTTTTGTGGGTGTCTGGATACTTTTGATCACATAGTGTACGTAGGCCTTTCACATAGTCGCATAAAAAGAAAGCCATAGGCGTTAGGTCTGGAGATTTAGTTGGGCGAGAAGACAATACAGCGTCGTCATTACCAGGACGGCTACTGATCCAACGGTTTGGTACGAAATTTCATTCCTTAATGTAGATATACTGTATATCCTCTAAATATATAGTAGGTGGAATCCCTATCAAGCTGTGACATCATCTATTTCTCAATCACTTCAAGTAAATCGTTGTTGAAACACCTCACTGAATAAAGAAAAATGTACCTAACTATTATCATGCTGACACCACAGCGAACACAATGACATTCGATGAGTCACGCTAATATTCAGTTACACACTCTTCTGTATTTGATATTCGAGTGCAATACTGGCTAACTGTGCAACCTATATGGAAGGTTGAAAGTTGGCTAGTCCTTTGGGCTCGTCTCTTTCACCTAAATAATCACAGTTAGTGACCATATACAGATCAGGTCACTTGTGTTACGCTAAGGAGACACAGCGAGCAATACAGTGAACAGTACAGAGGACTGACAGTGATTACGCATGGTGTTTGTTATGATGTTAATTTTACAAGCAGTACCTTGAGGTGAAGGAAATGTGCTCATGTTGGAAATGGGGCTTCATCATGGACAGCCAAGGCTGCTGCTGGGCACTGTAACAGCCACCGCCATAAGTGGTAGAACTGCCACTTTAATGCTGGCGACTTAGAGAATGCAAACGACCGAGCTCAAGTAAACTGGAGCAATGGGTGAGGAGTCATGGTCACCACTTCCCCCTGTGGGAGAAACGATTGCGAATGGGCCTTGTAGCAGCAGGTGTGGCTGTGTCCTGTAGTGATACACCTTTATTTGGGACATATCGCGTTTCTGTGCAAAGCCTGATATCTGAGGTTTATGGCTCCTTAGCTGGATCACGTCGAAATTGGGCACTGCAGTGAAGAAAGTGTGCCTCAGTCTTTGCATGTAGCCCTGACAATGTTTGTTTCATTGGCCTTCTTCAAAAATGGTTCAAATGGCTCTGAGCACTATGGGACTCAACTGCTGTGGTCATCAGTCCCCTAGAACTTAGAACTACTTAAACCTAACTAACCTAAGGACATCACATACACCCATTCCCGAGGCAGGATTCGAACCTGCGACCGTAGCAACAGCGCGGCTCCGGACTGGAGCGCCTAGAACCGCACGACCACCGCGGCCGGCTTGGCCTTCTTGAGAACGCTTTATCGATTCGTGACAGAAAACATTTTATTATGGTCGCTATTAGAGGTCAGCGTGGCTTAGTGTCCACCGCACTGACATCTGACCATGTCCTTGGATACTGTACTTTTTTTGTCAGGCAATGTATACGTAGTGTTCACAAACATCTGCAACTTTTTAAAAGATGGCAGTATATCAATAAGAATAACAGAGAATGTAAAAAAAAGTTCAAAACTTCGATAGCCGCACAAGTGCAGTGAATCGGAAGCCAGTACACGTCTGGACTATGCTACGGCAGTGCCGGAAGACAACAAGAAACACTTTCTGCACATCTCATCTTCAGCGGTAAGGCAACCTTGGAAGTCGTCCTTGGCGCAAGTTTATTTTGGTAATGTGGACACCACTCCTTACCTCAATCTGTCAGGTAATACTTTGCGTGGTAGAACCATTCTTGAGATACATACTACAAAACTATATCAATAAGAATAACAGAGTATGTAAAAGAAAGTTCAAAACTTCGATAGCCGCACAAGTGCAGTGAATCGGAAGCCAGTACACGTCTGAACTATGTTATGGCAGTGCCGGAAGACAACAAGAAACACTTTCTGCACATCTCATCTTCAGCAGTAAGGCAACCTTGGAAGTCGTCCTTGGTGCAAGTTTATTTTGGTAATGTGGACACCATTCCTTACCTCAATCTGTCAGGTAATACTTTGCGTGGTAGAACCATTCTTGAGATACATACTACAAAACTATATCAATAAGAATAACAGAGTATGTAAAAGAAAGTTCAAAACTTCGATAGCCGCACAAGTGCAGTGAATCGGAAGCCAGTACACGTCTGAACTATGTTATGGCAGTGCCGGAAGACAACAAGAAACACTTTCTGCACATCTCATCTTCAGCAGTAAGGCAACCTTGGAAGTCGTCCTTGGTGCAAGTTTATTTTGTTAATGTGGACACCACTCCTTACCTCAATCTGTCAGGTAATACTTTGCGTGGTAGAACCATTCTTGAGATACATACTACAAAACTATACCCAAGGGAGATCTGAATTTATCTAATTAATATTTTGACCCTAATGGTGAGACTGAAGTGTATGTAAATTAATACATTTTCAGCTACTATAAGAACCTGTCACGTAAATTAACAAAACATGGGTTCTAGTGTCTGGTTTCTACTGAAATTGAAGATGTGATTACACACACGTAATGTGGAAAAAGGTAAGGGTGACGACGAGTAAACGCAAATAACTCCATTTACAAGATGTACCAAAAGCGCTGCGGTGCAGTTGACAAAGTCAGCAATGGGTTGAGGCCCTACCATGGTTCTCATTTAGAACGTAGATACCTATCTGACTGCAACTCACTAGATTGACAGATACTGTGAACGGAAAAGTACACACTAATGCGGCGTATACAGGGTGCTCTATTGATCGTGATCGGGCCAAATATCTCTCGAAATAAGCGTCAAACGAAATAACTACAAAGAACGAAATTTGTCTAGCTTGAAGGGGAAAACCAGATGGCGCTGTGGTTGGCCCGCTAGATGGCGCTGCCATAGGTCTGCGGTTTTTTAAATAAGAACCCTTATTTTTATTACATATTCATGTACTCGATGGGCAATTCATCTCCAATATACCCATCAAGCCGGAGCAGTAGCACACTGGACTCGCATTCGGGAGGACGACGGTTCAATCTCGCGTCCGGCCATACTGATATAGGTTTTCCGTGATTTCCGTAAATCACTCCAGGCAAATGCCGGGATTGTTCCTTTCAAAGGGCACGGCCGACATCCTTCCCCATCCTTCCCTAATACGATGAGACCGATGACCTTGCTGTCTGGTCTCCACCCCCAAATAACCCAACCCAACCCCGGAGCAGCACAGTGCTTACCATGCTACATCGGGAGTCTGCAAAGAGGTGATCTGCACACCGCAGCATTGACTAGATCGAAGTACGAAGGCCCTCACTACTCAATAAAGAACCTGGAACTGTACCTTCAAGCCAGACACGAAATTGTGATGCCATGCCAACCAAGGTTCTGAGTCAAAAACGTGTCAGATTTACCTCGCTGCAACAAACCGAAATTCAACCAGAGGTTCCTCACATCTGTCACCGAATTTTTGGTGGGACGTTGCGGCTACCACACGACACTAATACCGCCGTCTGATTACAAGTCTCACTCAGAGAGTCTGGTCACGATTGTCCTTTGCCGCCTCCCAGACACACACTCTCTTCCCTCCGGACTCTCCACCTCATTATCCTCCTAAACGATATGCTCCACATGGAGCTCCTTCCAGAAGTACAGTCCACCAATGGACTGTTTTTCCACCATCGTATTTTCTAATACCTGGTACTGCCCTGCTCCAACTGACGAACAGATCTTTTTTCACAAACCCTATCTTTATTGCCTCATCGAACAGGCGCCCTCCGGTATATGCCTGGATGTCACAATGATCTCCTCAATCAAGACGTAGATACAGTATTCGTGTGGGATTACTGGCGTGGGAGCCAGCATGTCCCTCACAAAAAGAAAGAAAAAAATGCGGCAGTGTAGCTTCTTACAAACACATACAATCGGCGGGTATTTAAGTGATTAGTTACAATTCTCTGTGACACGCAGAACGCCCACCAAAATATAGTAATGTAGTTCGGGTGTAGTGCTGTTACCAAGCATTGTAGGGTATGTAAGGGACGTGGACAGCGTCAAATGTTGACTAATCGCTACGAGGGCCACGGAGAAGCAGCGTACTCGAGAGGGTTATCAGAACCTGACAGAGCTGACCATTTCCGACCCAAAAGAAATGATAGCTGTCCTGTGCACCAAGCACGTCGTAACCTGCACGTGCCATCCGATAACGTGTAATGGACGTCCTTCAACAATTTGTGTCATCCAGTGATACTGTAATACAGACTTGCTCCCTAAAAACTGTTGCCCATTATGTTCATTGTAAGTATGATGTACTTATTTTATTCTGTAAGTCTTTAGATACTGTGTGTTAATTAGAAGTATGATACGTGATGTAATGTGAGTATATGATGTGTTGAGGTTGTTAAAGAAATATAGGGAAAGCGCTATCGCTGGCAGAGAGTAAAGAATTGTGCAGGAGTCATAGAGGTAAATAATGAAGGGTGTTGTTATTACGTCACAAACTTGAAGCCGACGTACACCATCTTGCATAGCCCAAAACATTAGGCTCACCGCATTTATACCAGCAAGGTTCACCACAGGGTTCCTTCCGACTGGCGTCACTCTGACGTACCCTTGCCCAGTTTCGATCGCTGGGGATGTCTATCGACTATTGAGGACGTATCCCAAATAGTATCTGGCGCTTTAATTGTGTGGAGACGTAGCTGTTTCATCAATAACCCTAGCTTGTGCCATTAACGGATGTACTAAGTGATTAGATCGTGATCTGAAGTTTAAAAGAATTGTTTTTCATTCATATCTGATACCGTTCAAGGAACATTTTCTTTTGTACACATGAATTACGGCTACGCTATTTGTTTCTATACTTCCCTGTGTTTCTCATTGCCTTCCAAACCGCAAACTCTCCCTCATCCGAGCCACACTGTATGAATTGTCTCGTCCCCGCACAACACATAGACAGGTGACCATGCTGACTGCTGGTGCAGCATCTCATGCCCTAAATTTCTCCCGCCGATAATTATTCATGATTCACATTTTCTCCCTCATTAAAAAAGATACTGGCTAGAGCAGCTGGAGTCATCGGTCAAGTGGGTATGAGTTTTGTGTATACGACTGTACGAACGAGTATGCCTGCCATGCATCCTATCTGAAGAAACCTTTGGCCGAAAATGTAATGAGAACCCTCCTTACGTCGTGCCTGCCTGCTGCTCGGCGTGGGAGTAGTACGACTAGTCCCTCACGAAGTTTGTTATAAATAATCCACTGTGCACTTCAGCCGGAACAATGATGTACATAATTACAATATCGGAAGAAATAAAATGACATTGATTATTCCACATTAAGGCTGTCTGTTGCACAAACAGGGGTTCACAATGCTGATAGCTTAAGTTTTGATCACTTCCCCAGTGATATAAAATGACTGACAGACAGCAAAACAAAATTTGGAACTAAACTGAAAAAATTTCCCTTTGACAGCTCCTCCTATCACAAGCCCTATGACATAAAATTCCTGGAGACAGTGAAATTTGGAACTAAACTGAAAATATTTCTTTTTGAGAACCCCACCTACTCCGTAGAAGACTATCTATTACTGCAACGCGTAAATGGTGATGAGTAGGAATTAATGACTAACGTCTGTCTGTCTTTAATTTAAAAACAAAGTAAGGAATAAGTGGTCACCATGGAGGCATATGTACAAAAAGTATTGACGTTAATATGAAACGATTCGTTGCACATCATTACGATTTATCTTGCAAATGATACGTGGGACATGAAACTACACTCCTGGAAATGGAAAAAAGAACACATTGACACCGGTGTGTCAGACCCACCATACTTGCTCCGGACACTGCGAGAGGGCTGTACAAGCAATGATCACACGCACGGCACAGCGGACACACCAGGAACCGCGGTGTTGGCCGTCGAATGGCACTAGCTGCGCAGCATTTGTGCACCGCCGCCGTCAGTGTCAGCCAGTTTGCCGTGGCATACGGAGCTCCATCGCAGTCTTTAACACTGGTAGCATGCCGCGACAGCGTGGACGTGAACCGTATGTGCAGCTGACGGACTTTGAGCGAGGGCGTATAGTGGGTATGCGGGAGGCCGGGTGGACGTACCGCCGAATTGCTCAACACGTGGGGCGTGAGGTCTCCACAGTACATCGATGTTGTCGCCAGTGGTCGGCGGAAGGTGCACGTGCCCGTCGACCTGGGACCGGACCGCAGCGACGCACGGATGCACGCCAAGACCGTAGGATCCTACGCAGTGCCGTAGGGGACCGCACCGCCACTTCCCAGCAAATTAGGGACACTGTTGCTCCTGGGGTATCGGCGAGGACCATTCGCAACCGTCTCCATGAAGCTGGGCTACGGTCCCACACACCGTTAGGCCGTCTTCCGCTCACGCCCCAACATCGTGCAGCCCGCCTCCAGTGGTGTCGCGACAGGCGTGAATGGAGGGACGAATGGAGACGTGTCGTCTTCAGCGATGAGAGTCGCTTCTGCCTTGGTGCCAATGATGGTCGTATGCGTGTTTGGCGCCGTGCAGGTGAGCGCCACAATCAGGACTGCATACGACCGAGGCACACAGGGCCAACACCCGGCATCATGGTGTGGGGAGCGATCTCCTACACTGGCCGTACACCACTGGTGATCGTCGAGGGGACACTGAATAGTGCACGGTACATCCAAACCGTCATCGAACCCATCATTCTGCCATTCCTAGACCGGCAAGGGAACTTGCTGTTCCAACAGGACAATGCACGTCCGCATGTATCCCGTGCCACCCAACGTGCTCTAGAAGGTGTAAGTCAACTACCCTGGCCAGCAAGATCTCCGGATCTGTCCCCCATTGAGCATGTTTGGGACTGGATGAAGCGTCGTCTCACGCGGTCTGCACGTCCAGCACGAACGCTGATCCAACTGAGGCGCCAGGTGGAAATGGCATGGCAAGCTGTTCCACAGGACTACATCCAGCGTCTCTACGATCGTCTCCATGGGAGAATAGCAGCCTGCATTGCTGCGAAAGGTGGATATACACTGTACTAGTGCCGACATTGTGCATGCTCTGTTGCCTGTGTCTATGTGCCTGTGGTTCTGTCAGTGTGATCATGTGATGTATCTGACCCCAGGAATGTGTCAATGAAGTTTCCCCTTCCTGGGACAATGAATTCACGGTGTTCTTATTTCAATTTCCAGGAGTGTAGCTAACTAACTATTGGTATATTACAAAGCATGGTCTAGACTTATACACTTTGAAAATTTCAGAAAGAAATTGAGATGTAAAATCAAGCAGATGATAAAAGTACGTGTACATTCCAATTTTGATATGTTCGGTTATTCATGAAAAACTGACAGAATTACCGGCGAGAAGTATTCCGGAAAAAGAAGGAAATAGGCTGCTGTTTCAAATGTAGACATATATGTTACACAGGTTGGACTATTATTACCAAAAAAGTGACTTACATACATGTCAAAGGGAATTATCCATTTTACAGGGTCTAAGTGTTTGAGACCATTCCCTTAATTACATTTATAGTAGTTCACAGCGCTGGAAGATGTCTACAGCTTATATCATTTTTCTCCCCTGCAAATTACTCTTAATAGTCACACACTGAATGACGTAAGATCCCAAAACGAGAAAATCTGCAATGTACTGTGAAAGTAATGCACTGATAATCTAATAAAAGGACACTGTTCTCCATGGAGGTGTACCTCTAAGCAGTTCAGTTTCTTTGACATTTCCGTAACCGTTCACTATGTTGACACGTACAAGATACAACAGCATGCGTTGCTTCTTTCCTCACTAAACACCTTTACGGGCCAGCAAAGAGTTTTTTTTACAAAAGTGAACATTAAAAAGGTTGTGCATACGAGTTGAAAGCTGAAAATGTAACGATAAAAAATGTAGCAATAAGCAAACAACGTTTCGGAATTCCAGCTTCAATCGCTATCTTTACAAATACTGTAAAATTGGAATTAAATTGATTACGGAAACATGCTCTTCACATCACTTCCTTCTCTACTTGGTAATTAAAAATATATCAACAAAAAACATGTTACATGAACGAGGCCACATGTGTCGTGTTACTGCAACAAATATGCGTTCAATAACAGAGAAACATTAATAAATGCCTTCTTGACACTACGTTGTTAATGTAATCACTGTAATTTTTATTGTTTAAAGAGACTGTTGCTTGCACACAACAGAAATAAGGAACAGGAAGAAGTCGTCAACACTAGTCTGTTAATGTTTTGGCTATTGAAGATGGCGGCAGGACCCGTCCACTCTGGTTTCGACATACTGTACAGCGTAAGTCTAAAGCGCCATGCACTTTTTATTTTATTTTATTTTTTTTTTTTACGACTATGGTAGGAGCTCTGTCTCTGGACGCAGTGTGACTTCAGAACAGAGCGTTCAGCAGACTTACATACGAGATGAACACGGCAAGTTCCACCACCCGCTTTCTCAGGAACTTAGCTCAGTGGAAGAGGAGTTAAAACAAGCGAACACGTGTCTCTACCATTTCTTAAAAAACGTTGGTCAAAATTTTCGAGGTATTGTCAGGATACTCTATGTGCCTTTCACGGTATGATGTTATCAGACGAAATGGTGACTCAGTGGTTAGCATCATGGCTTTATAAATTTTAGCTCAGTGTTCGAAACTGAATTATTGTTCTCATTTATTTTATTTTTATTGTTTTCATTTATCTATTCATGTCTGTAGAAGGTTACTGCACGAATGTTTCTTATCAAATTAGGGGATACAAGTGCGTTATAGTAGTTATAAAATTAGAACTGTATATTACAATCCACTGAGCAAATCCGGTTATGGTACTTATTGCTGTGTTCTCCTGCTTAGCTGTGGATGTGAGAGTGAACACACGAGCATGGTGTGTATGTGAGACGCAATTGTTATTAGCAAGACACCAAGAGCATGACGAGTGTGGCAGATGTAAGAGCCTCCAATAACACCAAGGTTCTGTCTCATAATTGGTCACCAAGTCAACTTGTGGGTGCAATATAACATGGAGTAATATGAGCCAAGTTAGAAACTTAATGAGATTCTCGGTAAACTATGTTTCAGTAATAAGGGTCGTATGTAAAAACTGTAGGTATCCGATCTTGTTATTAGCCACAGTCTTTGTCACTCACTTATGGAGTACCCGAGTGTTGTCGTTTAAATAGCTAAAAAAAAATATAGAAATCATTGCCAGTCTTGCTTGTTTACTAGATAGATAACTGAAACTAATTAATAATAAAGTAATTAATAAAATTAATTAAATAATAAAACAATTATTAATAATGCCTCAATCAGTTTCCAGTGTAGTTCAATAGTATTTAGAAGTAAGGTCATTCTTGCTAATTGAGTGAATACAAAGTAAAGTAAAGTAACTAAAATTAAAGTAATTCTGCGTATCTCAGATAAAAGAAATGAATAAGTTAAGTCCCTATATTTCATTTATGTGTCCATTGTAATAACGCTTTCCTGTTCTGGCATTGGTTCGTATTTCGGCGTTGTCAGTCTGTTGAAACACAACAGTTGCTTATTTGATGCAGTAGAATTTTTGTATTAACTACAATCTATTCAAAGTACTTATCTTGCCATGTCCAGGCATGTGCATGTAAATAAACGTTAGTCTAAGGTTACATCGATTATTGTCAGAACAAAAGAGCTACCTACAGTCCATCATTTACTTTGTAATAACGAGCTTAAATATCTTTTTCCCTAATTAACTTAGCTGAGATTAAAGAATTTCAAAGAGTTTCTTTCTTTATTTATTATTATTTCGTAACGTATTGTGTTGTCAGAAACCTGTTTCAACCTCCTATTGTCACACATACAGCCAAACGGTAACTTATTCATTGCTGTTCGCATTATTGAGCAGAGAGTGGACAGAAATGCTCAACAGGGCTGGCAGTGGTATTAATTTGTTTATGTATTATTTCAATTTGTTTTGTTGTGAACTTCTGGAGTTATGTGGTGCCCCTTTACCTTTCGTATATTACGTGAGCGATGACACTGTTTTAAGTACTAAACTGAATTCTTAGAACGACTTGTTGAGCATTTCTCTCCACTAACCAGCCAAACTTTCTTCAGAGACGATAGCCATATCGAAAATTTATTTGATTAGGCATACGTGATTACACATTAATCGATTAGTAAGGGTGGATGCTACAATCCAGCGCCATTAGACTAGCAGCAGCCGGATTAGGGAATTGTCCTCCGACATGAGAGCTGTCGTTAGCGCCTCGATATAAACACAAAAGAGACGGTGGAATGGTGAGAGGATCGGAAATCATGGGCTGCTGAGGAATAGGCTCTCAATGTGTTCAGCAACAACCTAGGGAGAGGTCCTATTATTCCAATGTTTAGGAGAGGCACAGCAGTGGTATTCTTTGCGTTTAGGGCGGGAAGGAGGGGGGGGGGCACTGAGTATAACTTCAGGACACCGTAGGCAGTGACTGAGAGGACTCTCATGTAACAATGGTCCGTCACGCACATCCGGAGTCCTCATGTGTTACATCTCATGCGACAATATTGTGACGACATTTTTCTGCAGAACAATGCTCTTCTATACGTGGCACGTATCTCTGCGAACTTTCTGCCTGACTGATGTCCCCCGTGGCCAGCAGGATCCTCAGATCTTTGATCCTCAGATCTGTCACCAACAGAACATGCGTGAGACCATCTCAGACTTCAACTCCATTTAGGAGTCAGTACCCTAGATATCAAGAACCAGTTGTAACTGTGGGCCAGATTGACTCAGGACAGGATCCAACGGCTTTATGACAGCCTTACAAATCTAATCAGTGCACTGATTTAGGTGACAGGGGGGTTGAATGTCATATTGACAATTGAGCTCTTTTTTTTCTGGTCATCAGTCTAATGACTGGTTTGATGCGGCCCGCCACAAATTCCTTTCCTGTGCTAACCTCTTCATCTCAGAGTAGCACTTGCAACCTACGTCCTCAATTATTTGCTTGACGTATTCCAATCTCTGTGTTCCTCTACAGTTTTTGCCCTCTACAGCTCCCTCTAGTACCATGGAAGTCATTCCCTCATGTCTTAGCAGATGTCCTATCATCCTGTCCCTTCTCCTTATCAGTGTTTTCCACATATTCCTTTCCTCTCTGATTCTGCATAGAACCTCCTCATTCCTTACCTTATCAGTCCACCTAATTTTCAACATTCGTCTGTAGCACCACATCTCAAATGCTTCGATTCTCTTCTGTTCCGGTTTTCCCACAGTCCATGTTTCACTACCATACAATGCTGTACTCCAGACATACATCCTCAGAAATTTCTTCCTCAAATTAAGACCGGTGTTTGATATTAGTAGACTTCTCTTGGCCAGAAATGCCTTTTTTGCCATAGCGAGTCTGCTTTTAATGTCCTCCTTGCTCCGTCCGTCATTGGTTATTTTACTGCCTAGGTAGCAGAATTCCTTAACTTCATTGACTTCGTGACCATCAATCCTGATGTTAAGTTTCTCGCTGTTCTCATTTCTACTACTTCTCATTACCTTCGTCTTTCTCCGATTTACTCTCAAACCACCCTATAGCTTATCCCTACTTTTTTCAGAATCTCGAACAGCTTGCGCCATTTTATATTGTCGAACGCTTTTTCCAGGTCGACAAATCCTATGAAACTGTCTTGATTTTTCTTTAGCCTTGCTTCCATTATTAGCCGTAACGTCAGAATTGCGTCTCTCGTCCCTCTACTTTTCCTAAAGCCAAACTGATCGTCACCTAGCGCATTCTCAAGTTTCTTTTCCATTCTTCTGTATATTATTCTTGTAAGCAGCTTCGATGCATGAGCTCTTAAGCTGATTGTGCGATAATTCTCGCACTTGTCAGCTCTTGCCGTCTTCGGAATTGTGTGGATGATGCTTTTCCGAAAGTCAGATGGTATATCGCCAGACTCATGTATTCTAGACACCAAAGTGAAAAGTCATTTTGTTGCCACTTCCCACAACGATTTTAGAAATTCTGATGGAATGTTATCTATCCCTTCTGCCTTATTTGACAGTAAGTCCTCCAAAGCTCTTTTAAATTCCGATTCTAATACTGGATCCCCTATCTCTTCTAAATCGACTCCTGTTTCTTCTTCTATCACATCAGACAAATCTTCACCCTCATAGAGGCTTTCAATGTATTCTTTCCACCTATCTGCTCTCTCCTCTGCATTTAACAATGGAATTCCCGTTGCACTCTTAATGTTACCAACGTTGCTTTTAATGTCACCAAAGGTTGTTTTGACTTTCCTGTATGCTGAGTCTGTCCTTCCGACAATCATATCTTTTTCGATGTCTTCACATTTTCCCTGGAGCCATTTCGTCTTAGCTTCCCTGCACTTCCTATTTATTTCATTCCTCAGTGGCTTGTATTTCTGTATTCCTGATTTTCCCGGAACATGTTTGTACTTCCTCCTTTCATCAATCAACTGAAGTATTTCTTCTGTTACCCATGGTTTCTTCGCAGCTACCTTCTTTGTACCTATGTTTTCTTTCCCAACTTCTGTGATGGCCCTTTTTAGAGATGTCCATTCCTCTTCAACTGTACTGCCTACTGCGCTATTCCTTATTGCTGTATCTATAGCGTTAGAGAACTTCAAACGTATCTCGTCATTCCTTAGTACTTCCGTATCCCACTTCTTTGCGTATTGATTCTTCCTGACTAATGTCTTGAACTTCAGCCTACTCTTCATCACTACTATACTGTGATCTGAGTCTATATCTGTTCTTGGGTACACCTTACAATCCAGTATCTTATTTCGGAATCTCTGTCTGACCATGATGTAATCTAATTGAAATCTTCCCGTATCTCCCGGCCTTTTCCAAGTATACCTCCTCCTCTTGTGATTCTTGAACAGGGTATTCGCTATTACTTGCTGAAACTTGTTACAGAACTCAATTAGTCTTTCTCCTCTTTCATTCCTTGTCCCAAGCCCATATTCTCCTGTAACCTTGTCTTTTACTCCTTCCCCTACAACTGCATTCCAGTTGCCCATGACTATTAGATTTTTGTCCCTCTTTACATACTGCATTACCCTTTCAATATCCTCATACACTTTCTCTATCTGTTCATCTTCAGCTTGCGACGTCGGCATATATACCTGAACTATCGTTGTCGGTGTTGGTCTCCTGTCGATTCTGATTAGAACAACCCGGTCACTGAACTGTTCACAGTAACACATCCTCTGCCCTACCTTCCTATTCATAACGAATCCTACACCTGTTATACCATTTTCTGCTGCTGTTGATATTACCCGATACTCATCTGACCAGAAATCCTTGTCTTCCTTCCACTTTACTTCACTGACCCCTACTATATCTAGATTGAGCCTTTGCATTTCCCTTTTCAGATTTTCTAGTTTCCTTACCACGTTCAAGCTTCTGACATTGCACACCCCGACTTGTAGAACGTTATCCTTTCGTACTGCCACGTTATTTGTAAATTTGACCTGAATTTGCAGTCACTGAAGTAACATCACAACCGTCTCAAATCGTGAAGATTGATCCCTTTTCTCCTCCCGTTGTGTGTACTTCAATTTGTCGGTCAATGTACTTTGAATTACCCTGTCAATTAGTAAGTCTCTTACTCACTTGTTCTCTAGATAAAATGCACGATGAACGTTATGACGTGAAAAGCGTCGACAGAACACTTATATTCAAGTAAATAAAAAGAAGGAAAGGTATTATTTCAGCATCTGTTTATCTCCTCTCAAGAATTTCTGCATGTTATAGAATGATTTGTTAAGGAGAAAGCTTTTTAATCTAGATTTTAAAACATTTCTGCTGTGTATCAGACATTTCCATGGCCAGATTGCCAAAGAATTTTATAATTACTTACTTCACCCCTCTCTGTCCGAAGTTAAGATTCATTAAAACGTAATACAAACCATTTTTCCCTCGGTCGCTGTGCTTGTGAATATCAGAGTTACTTTCAAATGTAGACGGGCTAATGTAACAAATTTCGTAAGAGAATAAATATGCTGTACGGCTGTGGTTAATATTCCCTGCGTATTAAGGAAATACCAGCATGGTGTACGTCTGTGAACTTCCGTAGTTCCAATTACTTTTCTTTTGTCTAATGAATATATTTTGCCTAAGCGAGAAGTTATCCTGGAATACTATTCCATTATATATCAGAGAGAAAAATACGCAGAATGTCGTAACTTACTGACTTCCATATCCTCAAATTTGGCAATTGTTATTATGGTAACAGTAACCGAACCTAAACGTTTTAGCAGGCCTGCTACGTGGGCTTTCCAGTTTGTTTTCCCAAAATGCATAGCTAAGGACTTACAATTTTCTATGCTGTTTATCATTTATTGTTGGTATACTAGGTTAATGGAAGGTGGTGTATAACTAACATTACAAAATTGGGTGAGCTGCATTTTTAAAGTTTTAAACTAGCACATTTGTGTAAAAAGATGCAGCAACTTTCGGAAAAACATTTTTTACTATTTTACCTGTTAATGATTCTTTGCCAGGCTTCACAAAAAAGCTTGTATCATCTGCCAATAGGACTAATTCAGCCTCATGATTCAAATAAATTGACAGATCATTAACATAAAGAAAAAGCGGTAGTGGACCAATGAATGAAGCCTGTGGGACTCCTATTGTAATATTTACCTATGCAGATGGTGTGGCACCCCTCTTTCTGTTATTCAAACAGTCTAATGTAACTTTCTCTATTCTGTTTCTTAATAAGATCTAAATCAGGAATTTGCTGAACTACATATTCTTGTTCTCCAACAGAATATTGTGGTTGACACAATCAAATGCCTTCCATAAATCACAGAAAATGCCGACTGATGTTGTTTTATCATTCAAAGATTTTATTATGAGCTCATGAAATGCTTAGATACCTGACTCAGTGGAATGGCCCTTTTGAAACCTTAACTGCAGTTAGCCCACTACTACACAGATGGGTAACAACCTGGGAGGACATAAACTTCTCAAACATTTTAGAAAATTAGGTAAGTAGTGATACTGTCCTGATAAAATTTTTAAATATTTCTGAGAAAATACAGTCGGTTCATGATGGATTATATATGTGACTAAGAAACTACATAATACAAGGTCACAATATGTCGTTAGTGTATTACTGGAGATATTATCAACCTCATCTGAACTTACGCTTTTTGGAGTCATGATGGTCTTTTCTTTATTACAGATGGGGATGTCAGATTAATTTTAATCTCTTATTTGTCATCTGTTCCGAAAACACTGTTCAACTCTCCCGACTCGACAGGGACATAAAAAACTGGGGGATACGGCAGAATTCAGTTGAAATCGATGAATCTCCCTACCAATAAAGATTAACTGTATGATCAAATAACGTAAAAGGCGTACCGACTGCGACAATTTCTAATTACACGTGATAGAACTGCATTTAACGCATATAAACCTTGACCAGTACCACGTACGCTCGAATCATACTGGATCTATTACATCAGATAAATAGCATACATGTATTACAATATTAGGAGAAGGATAGACTGCAACTCACTATATAGCGGAGATAGTGAATCGCAGGCACACAGAACAAAAAGTACTAAACACGTAAGCTTTCGACCAGAAGGTCTTCTTCTGAAAAAGACAACGTACACACACACATTCACGCAAATGCAGCTCTCACACACGTGACCACTGTCTCTGGCTGCCTCGCTCTGGATGTTCTTTCAGTAATATTACTGAAAGCCTTGGCAGGAATATAGCCACTGTTCATGACTGCTGGTAGCAGTACTTACGACAAGTTATGGTCGGAAGAGACCGGGCTCCACAAAGAAACTCAGCCGTGTGCGGCTCGCGTTGGTGTCGTTGATATGTCGGCATCGTGTAATAAGGATAGTGTCGTTTCGTTTCTTTCTTCTGTTTACTGGCACCACTACATTTGCTAGCGTTGTCTGTCCGTGAGTGACAGCAGCAGTGTTTATCGATATCTAGTACCCGTACTATCTTTGGACGGACGTGAAGTGTTTTTCCGGGTCGGGTGTGTCGGGAGTTCGGTTGGGACAGAGCAGTAGAGAGGTCCGACAGCGGAGGACATACTGGGACTGCTGGCGGCGTGCGGGCATTGCCGGATGGAGGGGCTTCAGTTGCGAGGACCACAACCTCGTTGTTCACGTTGAGTTGAGTGAACATTAATCCAGTAATGAAACCTCCATTTTGTGGTCATGCAGTTTTTTCGTGCGTTGCTACTCGGGGGTCGCCGTGAGACGAACAGCAGCGAGTGGAGCGTGTCGAGTTGGCAGAATCTATTAAAAGTCTTCTACTGCCTGTTATTAGTTTTGGAATTTTGTGTTGTTATTTGGTGAAGTGCAACCATTGATATTTTATTGCATAGTGGCCCCTAACGCCCCAGTTACCTGCCCTAGAGGTTAGCGTATTTTTGCGGCATGTACTTTTCCTAGTCTTGCCGATGCTCTCCGGATTGACATGTAGTTCGACAGCCCCCTTGATTGCGGCGTGGACTGTGGTTTCTTTTGTCTACCTTGGTTGTAGTGGTTCCTTCTGCCTTTCGATGTTTTAAACACCGGATTCTGAAGACGCAGTGCTGTCTGTCACTTCGCCCTCGCTTGAATTATTGCATCGTTGTACTGGTTATCACACGTTAGATGGAGTTGGCAATAGGACTGATCGGCGTTTGAACCGTCCCTAGTTTGAGTTGCCGTCCTGTTACGTGAGCATAACGCTTGGCTGCCTGTCTCACCGCTTACGCAGCTGTAGGGACTTTTCTCAGGTGAATCCTTGGAGCACTGTCTGTGGATCATTTTCTTTCTTTATTTGGTCTGATTGTGTGAATTGTTTGAAAATAATATTCGTTTAAATTATTCCTATTTTTTGTGGCCTTCAGCTGACAAATAATTTGAATTCTTCTTAATAAGACCTACAGCCGTGACTGTAGCTTGTGTTGCAGTCAATTTTTTAAAATGATTGTTTTAAAAATTGTTTTGTTATTTTTTAATGTGTAATTGTCTTCCTAATTTGCAGTTCAGGCCTTCAGCCGTTAAGGGGCTCCGGAAAGGCTCAAAAGCATGAAAAGTTCAATTTTTACTTTTTTGCGTTTTCTGAATCTGCAGACTATTACCTTTTAATAGATATATAATTTATTCAATTCCGAAGACTACAACTATTTTTAAATTTTTTTTGAAATGTGTTCTACATGGGCGTGACCCACTGTGGCGCTGTTAAACTGCTGTCAAATGGTGTTATTATTAACGTCCGTGTTCATCAGGTACATTTTAGTGATGTGAGATAAAGTATGTGTTGTGGCTAACCTGTGATGGTTCAATATATATCGCTGGTGTGATTGTCGATTGTTTCATGTTTATTTACTCTGTCGTTATCTCGAAAATATTCGTAATTAATTCTGTTTCTTGAGTCTCTGTTTTGTTGAAGTGTAATAATGAGTAAAAGTAAAGTTGCTGTTGCGACTTTCAATGATGGCAACATTGTAAGGTGCAAGGTATTTAGAAATATGGGAATGAAGATAGGTTCTAACATGGTACGAGCGATGCTTGCTTTAGACAAGGAACGCCTTCGGGCTGCAGACAGGGCTGTAAAGAGTCTAGAAATACAAGCAAGAGTAAACAGGAGGAGGAGCAAGAGGAAGCTGGAGGAGGAGTTTGCAGAGGATGAAGATAATCCATCCTATGGACCTGGAATGCACTAAAAAGTTAATCCAATCTTTGTCGCTCGATTCCCAAAACTTTTATTTTCTCATACTAATTACATGTTTTCTAAGGATCTTCCAAACATATTTGTTTCAAACTTTCAGTAAATGTTACACAGTACCTTCTACATAATTTAACACAGCCATTTTCCAAAAAACTGTATATTTTTGAATATATAAATAAAAAATTGCAAAAAATGTTGTGAATTTTCATTACAATCGAAAAAAATCATCTTTAATAACTGAACTAAAATTTTGTAAAATGCCTGTGTTAATTTGTAGCCCATATTCCAATAAATAATCTGTAAAAAATTCAATTTCCTACCTCAAATACTTTGTGAGGAAAGATGTAATTTATAAGCGTTATTTTAACATTGCAAGTATAGGGCGTTCTGGAGCCCCTTAATTGTTCTGAAGTATTGCTCGTGGCCTTCAGCCTACAAATAACTGTGTATTCTCTCTTAATAAGGCCTTCAACCGTCAGTGGAGCTTGTGTTACAGTCATTTTTTTAAATAATTGTTTTAAAAAATTATGTCCTAAAATAAAGTGTATGTGTTTACTGTGCAACCAAAGGTAACTGATCAGGCCCCGTCCACACCTATTCCTCCTTTCCCGCAGTCCCACGCTTCAGCCACGTGGCACTACCTAGAGCGAAGACCATCGTGTTCGGCGTGTGGCTCTGACGAACCGTACTGCATCTGCAGCAACAGTATGAGCACCGGTTGGCACCACAGCGAACTGTTACGAATCAGTTAATTCACGAATAGCTCCGACCCAGACGCCCTGTGAATTCCGATGGCCCGAAGCCAGCGCCTTTGTGATTTCCGTGGTGTCAAGTGAGAACTCTCCGGAGAGCAGGGTTGAGGCCTGTTGTGTTTTTTTGATGAAAACTGTTTCTGCCTCGGTGCCAGTGATGCTGTGTGTTGGTTAGGAGGGCAGCTGAAGATCCGCAACCAGCCTGTCTGCTTGCTAAACACACTGAACATACAACTGGAGTTATGGGCTGGGGTGGGATTTCGTGTGGTAGCAAAAAAACTCTCACGGTTATCCCACGCAGTCCGACTGCAAATTTGTACGTCAGTCTGGCGATTCGACGTGTTGTGCTGCCATTCTTGAACAGCATTTGACACGGGGCTGTTTTCCGACGGCATAACGCTCGCCACATAAGGCTACAGAGTATCGACTTGTTGCCTTGGCCTGCTCGATCACCAGATCTGTCTCCAGTTGAGCACATGTGGCACATCATCGGACGGTCAGTACAGCGTCATTCACAAAAAGCATTTACCGTATCTATGTTGAGCGACAGGCATGGAACTCCATCCAACAAATTAACATCCACCTCCAGTACAATATAATTAATGCAGGTTTGCATGCTTGCGTTCGACATTCTGGCGGTTACACAGTTTATTAATGCGTCATCATTTTACTTTTGCAGTGGTTTATCTCGCGCTTACGCTAACCTGTTATCTTGCCATGTTAATCCCTAAAATACATTATCTAGACAAATGTATTTCCGAAATTTCATTACTCTGCCTAAATGTAGTCCTCTTCTTGCAGTCATATGCCGTTTTTTGTCTTCAGTCTTCTGAATGGTTTGATGCAGCCCTCGCGGGACTGCTACGGTCGCAGGTTCGAATCCTGCCTCGGGCATGGGTGTGTGATGTCCTTAGGTTAGTTAGGTTTAAGTAGTTCTAGGGGACTTATGACCTAAGATGTTGAGTCCCATAGTGCTCAGAGCCATTTTTTTGATGCAGCCCTCTACGAATTTCTCTCCTGTGCAAACCTGTTCATCTCAGAGCAGCACTTGCAATCGACGCTTCAGTTATTTGTTGGACGTATTCCAGTACCTGTCTTCCTCTACAATTTTTTCGCTGTACAGTCCGTTTAGTATCATGGATGTTATCCTCTGATGTCTTGGCTAAGGCAAACCGATGCAGTAAGAAAAGCAGAGCGCAAGTGTCTCTGCAATTTCAAGAGATTTGGAAAAATTTACGAAGTGTGGAGACAGTTGCAACATTCTCATACTTTATGATGGAGAACAATAAAGACTCGCGAGTAAGGATAGTGGTGAAACGATATAGATCTCTAGGTGTGGTGTAATAGTACCTTGGCGGCGGCTTTGTATTGGAGCAGATGAGCCAGCTGAATTAGTTTCTTACCTGGCATTAGTCTAAAGAACTTTAATATGGTAGTAAGAAAGATGCATAGGTACCCGTGGTCTAGGAAACGCCGGTACGGTAGCTCAGCCTGTTCGGTCGGAGTGTTAGCAGCCCTCTGTAACAATAAAAGAAACTGAGTGAAAGGATAAATAACGAACTTCAACTGGTGTCGTAGGACGTACGCCACGAACAAGGTAACGAACAAAAATAACGAACAAAATGAGATTTTTTAAAAAAATGAAGAGGGGTAGCGTCTTTGATTCATAATCAAAACGACTTCGGTCCTGGGTTCGAATTCCCTGCTTAAATTTTGATTCATAATCAGCATTGGCAGCCGAAGACTTCCGGCATAAGAAGTCCCCCCTCATTCTGCCAACGGCAGTGGACAGAGATTCAGGGCACTCTTGTTCTTTGGACGGGAAACTGCCCCTAAGGGTGGAAGAATCAGCAGTGATCAATGATATGAGGATGCAGAATGCAATGGAAACCACTGCGTTGAAGACATGTAATATGCATCCATAGGACATGTGGCCTGTAATTGAAGAAGTGTCATGATGATCTCTTCATTGGCAAAAGTTTCCGGATTAGTCCCCCATTCGGATCTCTGGGAGGGGATTGTCAAGAGGGAGGTTACCATGAGAAAAAGATTGAATAATCAACGGATGAACAACGTTCTACGAGTCGGGGCGAGGAATGTCAGAAGCTTCAACGTGGTAGGGAAACTAGAAAATCTGAAAAGGGAAATGCAAAGGCTCAATCTAGATATAGTAGGGGTCAGTGAAGTGAAATGGAAAGTAGCCAAGGATTTCTTGTTAGATGAGTGTAGGGTAATACTAACAGCAGCAGAAAATGGTATAACGGGAGCAGGATTCGTTATGAATAGGAAGGTAGGGTAGAGAGTGAATTACTTCGAACAGATCAGTGATAGGATGGATCTCATTAGAATCGACAGCAAACAAACACCGACAACGATAGTTCAGGTATACATGCCGACGTCGCAAGCTGAAGATGAAGATATAGAGTAAGTGTATGAGGATATCGAAAGGGTAATACAGTATGTAAAGGGATATGAAAATCTAATAATCATGGGAGACTGGATTGCAGTTGTAGGGGAAGGAGTCGAAGAAAAGGTTACAGGAGAATAGGAATGAGAGAGGATAAAGGCTAATTGAGTTCCGTAACAAGCATAAGCTAGTAATCGCGAATACTCTCTTCACGAATAACAATAGGAGAAAGTATACTTGTAAAAAGCCGGGTGATACGGGAAGATTTCCGTTAGATTACATCATGGTCAGACAGAGATTCCGAAATCAGATACTGGATTGTAAGGTGTACCCAGGAGAAGATATAGACTCAGATCACAGTATAGTAGTGATGAAGAGTAGGCTGAAGTTCAAGACATTAGTCAGGAAGAATCAATACGCAAAGAAGTGGGATACGAAAGTACTAAGGAATGACGAAATACGGTTGAAATTCTCTAAGGCTATAGATACAGCAATAAGGAATAACTCAGCAGGCAGTACAATTGAAGAGGAATGGACATCTCTAAAAAGGGCCATCACAGAAGTTGGGAAGGAAAACATAGGTACAAAGAAGGTAACAGAGAAGAATCTGTAATACTTATATCGATGAGAAGCAGTATTATTTTATGTAACTGTGTATCTGTAATTATGAAGTGTGTATTCTTTGTTGATTCAGGTCACTGATTTGTGACATGAAATTTAAAATATTGTAACGTATACATGCAAAAACCTAAATGATGGTCAAAATAACGAAATTTTATAATATGTGTATATTTAGAAGAAAAACATTGTATATTGGAAGGTAGTTTATGCTTAGGGCAATTGTATTGTAAAATGTAAAACATGTAGGGAAGTCCCTCCACAACAGAAGTGGCTCGGCGCGATGTAAAAGGTCGAATGGGAAGCTACTTGGTGGGAATGGTATGCAGTCAGTGGCTAGCCGTTGCACGGTACACATCGATGGTGCCAAGGGAGGCAATTGGAAGCCACTTTGCAAGGAATTTTGCCTCGGATGTGGATTTGGCTGTTGAGTGGTACTCTCGCCAATAAGGAATGGCTCTAACACACTAAAAATCCACCTCCAAGAAGAAATTGTATAGAGCATTCAAACATCAAAAGCCATGAGTGCAGTTAGCCGCCATGTCGCTTGCCACCACAACTTCGTCACTGCTCCACCAACTTCATGCATACAGATAATATGTATCAGAGCATGGAGCAGTTGATTTGTGTGAGTGATTTTAATAATAATCCAAGTGCTGTAAACCTGTGTTTAAAGCCATATCTTCGATCCTGATCATGAACCTATGCATGGTCCTCTGCTAAGCGTTTATAAAACCGAGTAACATGTTTCAAATGAACTAGTGATTTATTCATGTTTGTCAAATGTGCAAGGATTAACAAAAGTTGAAGTTAGTTAGAATTTTTCTAAAGCACTATCAGTTTATTGGAAAGTATCGCTTTGCAAAAATTCAGTGCCAGATTGTGTGAGTGTTACTGTCTAAAATATCTGCTTCATAGATGATGAAAAAGCACATAAGTTAAATTTATTTGAAACATAATTTAGCCTAGATTACTATCAGGAACGATTTATTTGAAGTTAATTGAGCGGAGTGTTGAACAAGTTACCTTGAAAAGTAAAAACATAAACTACTCCAAGTGAAGCTAATAATTTAGTTGAATTAGATTTTGCTGCTGAAATAATCATAGAGCTTGAATAGTGATACTATACCAGTTTATGCGTACCCACTATATTCTTCTCATTTTAGAAAGATAATTGGAATATTATTGCTACTAAGGAAATCTGACATATTTATTTAAATGGGAGTGTAAACAGTGTAATTGTGATATTTTGTTTTTAATTTTTATTACTGGTTGTTACATATCAGTTAAGTTAGAAGCCTCTCCATGTCCCACTTTAGTTCGGTGCTTTCTGCCGTAACACCTCAATACTGAGGTTAGTAGCTGTTATTATTATGAGATGGGAACAATTTTGCTTTCTATGGTTACTGGTTTGTGCATTATTGGTAACTACTGCTACCCGCAGCTTAGATTTCCCTGTGTCCGTTTGTATCCGGTATGCTATTCAAAGTCACTTCAGCAACTAATATTCAATTTCCTTAAACATATATTTTCAAATTAATGTGCCTAACTGGGCTGGTGACCGTTCGATTTTTCATTCATATATAACTTTTACTACTTTCATTAACCCGAAAGTTAAGCCTGTTAGTTTTTCTATTAGTTGCAGTATATTCAAAATTACAGTCCGATACCTTCATACATTAGGCAAACACACGGTCAAAATTTCCGAAATCCTCTCAGAGGGTAACATTAGCTTGTGTCACTACAGGTTGGTGTTATAAAATCAGGGGTAACAGAAGAAATACTTCAAATGACCAGCGAAGGGAGGAAGTACAAAAATAATCCGGGAAAGTGAGGAATAGAGGAATGAAATAAATGGGAAGTGCAGGGAAGCTAAGACGAAATGGCTGCAGGGAAAATGTGAAGACATCGAAACATAAATGATTGTCGGAAGGACAAACTCAGCATACAGGAAAGTCAAAATAACCTTCGATGACATTAAAAGAAAGAATGATAACATTAAGAGTGCAATCATTGGGGGTAGTGGCAACAAAACGACTATTCACGTTGGTGTGTAGAACGTATGAGTCTGGCGACATACCATCTGACTGACTGAGTTTGTGCTGCAGGAGGACAATGCTCAAGCACGTACAGTGCATGCTGTAACTGATTTGTTTGACTGATGGGGCTGCTAAGTGCTATACAACCTACTGCACTCCCCTGACGTAAGCCCTCGTGAGTTCAACTCGATTTCTAAACTGAAGGAAACACTTCACGGCATTCGCTTCAGAACTGCTAGAAATTCGTAGGGCAATAATCCGCGCCGCTCGAACTGTCAACACAACTGACACTGCTAAGAGTATCCTACGACTTCCACATGATTCGCAATGGGTTATACACAATGCTGGTGACTACTTTGAAGGTCAGTAAAACTTTGAAACACATATCTAATTTGTACGAGCAACAAATAAATAGTTGCCACTATTAAAGTTCCAATCCTCGTATAACGCCCTTATGCGACTGATAGCAGTCATTGAGAGTGTGGTATTTTTTCCCGAAAATGTATATCTACTGGTGCGTTAATAAATGAAAGAAATAATTATTTCGACTACGTGCTCGTCTCTTTTATAACAGAATCATAATCATGCTCCCATAATTTAAACTGGTTGCACCATAATCAAATGGATTTGTTTTTATTAACGGCATAAATGAATGCTAATTTAGTTGCTTGCTAATTTCAGATTAAAGCTAGAATTGGGACAGATCAAGATAAAAGGATTGTTTGAGATTCTATAATGCTGTATTGAAATCACATGTATGTGTGGTTGATTCGGTGTCATGACAGATTTGCTTAATATAACTTGATTGAAAGCCTGAATGATGCTTATTCTATTCGAAACTACAATTCAAGCTCATAATATTGATAGCTGACACACAAACTTTCCTTTGGCTGTATGCATCTGCATGCTACTGGTCTTGTATTATATAAAAAATTGATTTACGGGAAGTGTTGTCACTTCCTTAATTTCCATAGTCCAGCTAT
The DNA here is from genome assembly GCF_023864275.1 of Schistocerca cancellata. NCBI lineage: Eukaryota > Metazoa > Arthropoda > Insecta > Orthoptera > Acrididae > Schistocerca > Schistocerca cancellata. Next base: position 99,680,808 of record NC_064630.1, on the reverse strand, counting down.
CAGCTAAGTGGCAATTACTTGGTATAGGGTACTGCTTGGGAAAGGCAAGCGGATGCGATAACAAAAGCAGAGCACACACAGTTTCATGGAGTTTGGACAATTTGCGAATGGTGGAGACTGTTGCAAGATTCTCATGGGTTAGGACGGGATGAATGAAAAATGTAAGTAAAGATAATGGTTGAACGATGTAGATCCGCAGGAGTGGTGTAATAGTAATTTCAGTCGATTGCTTTTTGTTGGTTGGTGAACACATGAGCATGCCGAGTACGTTTCTTATGTAGGATTAGTCTGAATGAATTACATGTAGGTGGAGAGGGGGATATCATCGAATGGTGCAACCAGATTTGTCGGCTTGACTTTGATTTTGTAATTTGAATCTATTGCTAGGAAATAAAGAGAGCGCTATAAGAAGAGTAAGTGCAACAGTGGGAGCTATTAGTAGCTACGAGTGCTGTGGTGTCACATTGGAACATTGGACGCTGTTACCCCATGCTACTGGTATTTCTTCGACAGGAAGATGATGCACTTTTTCAGCAGGACATACGGCTTCTACGACGCAACGTACTCTTCACGGTGTTCAACAACCGCCATGGCCAGCAAGATCACCACATGTCTCTCCAATTGAACACGTTGTGGACGTTCTGAGGCGGGAACTTACTCCTTCTCCAGGGCCTTCCGAAACGCTACGAAAGGTGCAACATTCTTGGGACACACTATCGCATAATGCCTTTCGGCACCTTTACGGTCGTTTGCATTCGAGAATACACACGTGCGTTGCCGTCAGAAGGGCGTACACTGTTTATTAGTGCGAGAGCTTCGGCGCTCTTTACTATGACGTGTGTCTCATTGGGTTTGAATTTGTTATCATACGGTCCTGCAACGATGAACGACCTGTCACATAACTTTCCAATAAAAAGCCCTTGGCGATGTTGCATTTTCTTCAGCCAGTGTAGCTAATGTCAGAACATGATACTGCGAAAGGTACAAAATCGCCACTGAAAAGGGGCAGTTTAATCAAGTTCTGATTTCCCATCACAAATATGCTTCCTTATATATTTCACAAAGTAACAATCTGAAAGCTACGAAGTTTCGACAGTGGAATAACGTGTTTACCATTTGAACTTTTGGCGTGTATCCAGGAGCTGTAATAAGGACGAACCGAAGCCACAAACTAATATCTGAGAAAGCAGTACAGAATAGTGGTGAGAAATTTTTGATGATCGCCTTGATGCCGCTAAACACCACATTTTTCTGGGTGAAGCACGCTTAGTCTACATCGCTATCTACAGATACTACAGTCGACGATGGGACAGTAAGTAAAGCACTTTCTATATGCAAGCAGCGTTTTTCAAAAGGACAGCTCCAGTGGGAGCTCCCAATAAGGCTAACACTAATACGGTTTATAGGCCGCCAACGCAAGATGATGATGATTACGACACGCTATTTCTCACAGCCAAGAGCTTTTTCATTAGACTACACGACTTTTAAAAACTCTCCTCTAGCAGATTTATTTCATAAAAACTTATGTATTAAACAGGAAATTTTTTCTGGAAGTTGTCGTTACCTATCTCACTTTATACTTGAAAAAAGAGACAGCATTGGTCGTATATTTTTCTATCGCAAAATCGATTTTCTGTCACTGAGTGACCATCTTCAGTGCTATATTGTATAACAAATTGGGATGCACTGTTGTTACTAGGCTTACGGCAATCACATAGACTGTGTCAGTCTATGTGATTGCCGTAAGCCTAGTAACAACAGTGCATCCCAATTTGTTATACAATATAGCACTGAAGATGGTCACTCAGTGACAGAAAATCGATTTTGCAATAGAAAAATATACGACCAATGCTGTCTCTTTTTTCAAGTATACCTGTTACCTGGTCGTAGTGCACAAGACAACATGGAGTCGCCTATCTCACTTTTCTTACATCTCAGGCATTTTATACAATACTATAAGATAAACTGAAATTAATTCCCTTCCTTTTATCGAAAGATACTGTAGTTTGCGAGTGTATATCCTTTTGGCATCACCTACGTTCTTGTAGCATTAACGAGTCAGCAATACAAGGCATTTTTACTTTTGTTTTGTGTTTCCTCCATCTTTTCCCACATTTAAATCTGTATTATATATGTTGTTGATAGCTGCTGCTTTCTTTTGCGAGTTTATCCATGTTGCATGTTGAATTAGATGATGTTTAGAGCAATATGCTGGTAAAGTTCGTGCTGCGTGTGGTGTCAGGCATTAAGTCAGTTGGCTGCAACCAGTGAAGAGAGGGTACGTGGATTCTCAACGGTGAAGCATGAGACGTGTGATATACACTGCGTCCAAGAAACAAGAGGCGTATTGTAGTTTTTTAATAGAGTATATTTTGTGTCTGAATTTGGAAATTTGTGGTAAGGACCGTGGGACCAAACTGCTGAGGTCATCGGTCCCTAGGCATACGCACTACTTAATCTAACTTAAACTAAGGAAAACACAGACACCCATGTCCGAGGGAGCACTCGAACCTCCCACGAGGGGAGCCACGCGAACCGTGACAAGACGCCTCAGACCGCACGGCTACCACGCGCGGCTTTTGCGTCTGTGCTACGATTGGAGCATCCAGACGTAATCTGCTCACATCGCTGTGGCTTGGTGCCAGATTGAGTGCTTTGAGCATTAGACAACAATGAAAAGTCCTACTGCCCATAAGTGGCACCTGTCTCAGTCAAGTATGAGATACCACTCCTTTATTTTGGCACTGTATTACGTATTTATGCACCACAGATCGTATTTTACAAATGTGTAATGTGGAACGGTACCCCTTGGTTCTGTTTGTCACGTATGGACCTCTGGAACAGCTGAGCAGTTTAAATTCTCGAATCCATTCCAGCGATATAGGACTTTTTGGTTTATCCACTCGAAGGTGCAGCTTGTTGTTTAAGTTCAGCAGTATTAAAAGACGTTCTACTGTTCTCTTTGTAACAGTTAGCATCAAATATCCGTTTAGATGTATTCAGTCGAGACAATTGTTTTTAGAGTTGATTATATTTGAAGCGTCCTGAAGGATGGGAACTGTCTGCCGGGAAGGTCTCACTCCAGGAACCTTGCCTTTCGCGGTCGCTGACCTTACCACCTGAGCTATACACTTCTGAGAGCACCTATCTCCTATTTTCTAAATCTCATAGGAGCTCTCTCCATACCTTGCCGGACTAGGGAGGAAGAAAACAGGGGAGAAAGATCAACCACAGTCTACGAGTGGTTTAGAGGATGTCTCGAACCTTCTGAAGAGATTAAAACTGCGGGTCTAGGCACCTCAGATGGTTTATTCATCAGAAACTGCTTCACAAACTGGGCAAGTCAACGCGTTGGTCCACCTCTGGCTCTCATGCAAGCATTCATTTGACTTGCCACTGAGTGACAGAGTGTTGGTTGTCCTCCAGAGGGATATCGTGCCAAATTCTATTCAAATGACGCCTTAGATCGTCGGAATACCGAGTTGACAGGAGGGCCCTGCCTAGAATGCTCCAAACGTTATCATCTGGGGATAGATCTGTCGACTTTGCTGGCAAGCACGAAAACAAGCAATAGAAGCTCTCGCCATTGGCGACCAGGCGTTATCTTGCTGAAATGTAAGTTAGGATGGCTTGCCATGAAGGACAAGGTTGGTACCCCGTGGCTGTCTTCGCTTGTCATCTGGGCTCAGTTCGAAGCGAGACTCATCAAGACAATTCTACTCTAGCCAGTGAAATTACGGGGTCAAGATTTGTCTAGAGACAAATAGTGGAATATGGTTCAAATGGCTCTGATCACTATGGGACTTAGGGACCGATGACCGTAGCAGTCTGGTCCCTTTAATACCACAAACAAACCAACCAACCACTATGGGACTTAACTTCTGAGGTCATCAGTCCCCTAGAACTTAGAACTACTTAAACCTAACTAACCTAAGGACATCACACATATCCATGCCCGAGGCGGGATTCGAACCTGCGAACGTAGCGGTCGTGCGGTTCCAGACTCTAGCGCCTGGAACCGCTCGGCCACTCCGGCCGGCCAACAGTGGAATACCAAACTGACTGTCGCCTGCTGTACGGCCTGACAACAAGGTGTGACGGTCCGGCATGTCATTCCTTTTCATAGCAGGACTCCTCTGGTTGTCATCTGCGGCACCTTTACAGCACAGGGGTACAACGACGATATTCTGCACCCAGTTACGTTCCCCTTCATGACTCGTCAGACATACACTACTGCCCATTAAAACTGCTACACCAAGAAGAAATGCGGATGATAAACGGACATTCATTGGACAAATATATTATACTATAACTGACATGTGATTACATTTTCAAGCAATTTGGGTGAATAGATCCTGAGAAATTGGTACCCAGAACAACCACCTCTGGGCGTAATAACGGCGTTCATACGCCTGGGCATTGAGTCAGAGCTCGGATGGCGTGTACAAGTACAGCTGCCCATGCAGCTTCAACACGATACCACAGTTCATCAAGAGTAGTGACTGGCGTATTGTGACAAGCTAGTTGCTCGGCCAACATTGACCAGACGTTTTCAATTGATAAGAGATCGGGAGAATGTGCTGGCCAGGGCAGCTGTCGAATATTTTCTGTATCCAGAAAGGCCAATACAGGACCTGCAACATGCGGTTGTGCATTATGCTGCTGAAATGTAGGGTTTCACAGGGATCGAATGAAGGGTAGAGTCACGGGTCGTAACACATCTGAAATGTAACGTCCACTGTTCAAAGTGCCGTCAATGCGGATAAGAGGCGACCGAGACGTGTAACCAATGGCACCCCATACCATCACACCGGGTGATACGCCAGTATGGCGATAACGAATAGACGCTTCCAATGTGCTTTCATCGCGATGTCGCCAAACACGGATGCGACCATCATGATGCTGTAAACAGAACCTTCATTCATCCGAAAAAATGACGTTTTGCCATTCATGCACCCAGGTTCGTCGTTGAGTACACCATCGCAGGCGCTCCTGTCTGTGATGCAGCGTCAAGGGTAACAGCAGCCATGGTCTCCGAAGTGATAGTACATGCTGCTGCAAACGGCGTCGAACTGTTCGTGCAGATGGTTGTTGTCTTGCAAACGTCCCCATCTGTTGACTCAGGGATCGAGATGTGGCTGCACGATCCGTTACAGCCATGCGATTAAGATGCCTGTCATCTCTACTGCAAGTGATACGAGGCCGTTGGGATCCAGCACGGCGTTCCGTATTACCCTCCTGAACCCACCGATTCCATATTCTGCTAACAGTCAATGGATCTCGACCAACGCGAGCAGCAATTTTGTGATACCATAAACCGCAATCGCGATAGGCTACAATCCGACCTTTGTCAAAGTGGGAAACGTGATGGTACGCTTTGCTCCTCCTTACACGAGGCAGCACAACAACGTTTCACCAGGCAACGCCGGTCAACTGCTGTTTGTGTATGAGAAATCGGTCGGAAACATTCCTCATGTCAGCACGTTGTAGGTGTTGCCACCGGCGCCAACCTTGTGTGAATGCTCTTAAAAGCTAATCATTTGCATATCACAGCATCTTCTTCCTCTCAGTTAAATTTCGCGTCTGTGGCATGTCATCTTCGTGGTGTAGCAATTTTAATGGCCAGTAGTGTATATTGTAGCAAGATAATGCCCGCCCTCACACGGCGAGTGTTTTTACTGCTGTTCTTCGTGATTTCCAAATCCTACCTTGCCTCTTCACGATCGAACGTGCCAACTGAACAGAATTTTGCATTATATACCTCTTGAGGACATATAACGACCCTGTAAATCATTGGCAACTCGAATGAGTGTTTGCGTAAGAGGTGGACTAATACGTTATTGACTTTCCTTCATTTCCGTCCCATTCGGCTGATTCCTTCGTGGTGCGAAGTATTTTTTGTCTATCTAGCCGCCTACGTCGCCAGTAACAATCGGTGGCGAACGGTACGCAATATGAACATCGAGGATGAAGATAATCCCTTAAAAGGCAAGAAAGGACGGAGGGAAGGAAGCAAAACGTAGATAACGGAGAGAACTGAGGTCATGTTCGCAAACTTTGAGAGTAATGGTCCATTTAATTTGCTCTGAAGGAAGAGTACGCGACAAAAATCAATATTTCCCGTTGTTCATTGTTCCGTTCGTGCTATCAGATTTGAAATACGAGTCATTACCAATTTCCTGGTGCTCACTCGGCTCTCGAATTCCCTCCATCTGCAAATATGAAAGGGCAATAAGGTAAATGGATGCCTTCATCTAATGAAGCCTGTAGCCATCGAACAGGACGTTGTAGATGTCACGGCAATAACCATCATAAACGAGTACACATAAACCAATCCCGTGTTTTATGATAATGAAGCCCCCCTAATAGCCAGCGTTACTCGCCCATCGCTGCTGTGAACTTATAACTTCTGCAGCATCTTAAGAGATGACGGAGCGGGAAATGGCTCTACAGCCTATAAATTCCCTTTTTCTGCCGCACTCGCTGTTCAGCGTCACCAGAAAAGTTAGCCTGGGTACTTTCTCACGCACCGCTGTCGAAGGAGTAGGCGAAAATTCCGTGTATAGCTGCTTTTAAATTATCGAAAGAACAATTAATTTCGAACTAAAACTGCAGTGCGTATCGAGAAGAAGGCTGCACATTCTTAAAATCAGTCATATGTAAAGAATCACTAACACATTTCCTTTGAAAGAAATACTATGGGAAATCTATGTCACACCTTTCCAATCTCGTTAGCTATCCTAGCGATCGTGCACTCGTGTGCCTTTTTTTCAGATTGTACATTCTGTCACACTGATATCAAAGTAACAGTAAAAATTTAGACGACAATAATCACATACAATTGTCTTTCCTAGCGTTTATCACTTTGTTCGGGATCCACCGCTTTTCATGAATTGGCAAATTTATTTTCGTTTTAACTTTGTCACTGAACACCTTTCGTGTCTACAAACTCGTATATTTGTGAGCTGTGTAAACTGTGTTCTGCATGGTATTGTAATTTAAATGTTTTTATCAGGCGGAAAGTGAGGACATTGAGGACCAGCCTAGAATTTCCATAAACGAACGTGATAAACTGATAGATAGTCACACTCAGGCTGATTATTGTACCAGAACAACGGTCGTTACACCACTGTGCTTATTGGAACCAGGTATGCTCACTTCCATGTCTTGAAAGCTAGCGTGCTGTGTGTTACATTGAGGGTGAAGCCCAGTGGAGTAAGATACAAATGAGACGGAAAAAGATACACGAAAATTTAGACAGGCTAAAAGAGAACCAAATACACTGCAATAATGAAGTCGTTAGTTCAACGACAGCACACACTTAGTAAAAGTTCTGACTACTTGTGTTGTAATTATACTAAGCTAGCAGAAATGTGCAGCTTAAACACACTTACGAAACCTGCACGACTGATAAGATTACAATGAAATGAACATCCTCAGCTGCTTATAGGCGTTGACATACGTCAACGGGGACAGATGAAAATGTGTGTCTCGACCGGGACTCGAACCCGGGACCTCCTGCTTACAGGGCAGACGTTCTGTCCATCTGAGCCACCGAGGACATAGAGGACAGCGCGACTGCAGGGATTTATCTCTGGCACGCCTCCCGCGAAATCCACATTCTCACCTTATTGTCTCGCACTACATTCGTAGTGTCCCCGCCCATTATACTCATCACTCGCGGCGCGTTGCAGATTCCCGCAAGAGTTAGGGCACTGTTCGTGCATTCGCACAGAAGAAGAAGATTGTCAAGTGGCCGGTGAGCCTGAACTATATATTTACCAAGATGGTCTCTGTTCTTTCGGACATGTCCGAAAGAACAGATACCATCTTAGTAAATAAATATACGACTGATAAGAATTTACGTAATGATAGAAAACTAGTCACTGTGCTTGTCAAAATAACTAAATTTATTTTAAAAGTGCAAATAATATAAACACTGACGGAAAAAGTAGCAACACCAAAAAATAATTATCATAGAGTAATGAAATTTTTCGAATACATTTTTTTCTAGATAACATACTTAAATCATTAAAATTGCAAGCTCGTAAGTTAAGGTAAGCGCGAGATAAGCCAATGCAAATACGAAATGATAATATATTAATACCTGGTGTAACGGCCAGAATGTTGAATGGAAGTGTGCTAACGTGAATGCAATGTGTTGTACAGGTTCAGGATATCAGTTTGTTGGATGGAGTTCCACGCCTGTTGCAAATTGACAGTCAATACAGGGACGGTTACGCTGGTTGTGGATGACGTCGAGTTGTCGTTTGATGATGTCGCATGTATGCTCGGTTGGAGACAAATGTGGTGATCGATCAGCGCAAGGCGACATGTCTACACTCTCTAGACAAAAACTGTTATCCTGTTGGAAAACACCCCTGGAATGCTTTTCATGCACGGCACCACAACAGATCGAATCACCAGACTGACGTACAAATTTGCAACCAGGGTACGTGGGATAGGCTGGTTGTGTACCCTCAACCGGCCTCCTTCTAAGCAAACACTGACCGAAAAAATCGCGACACTGACGCAGAACCGGCTTTCATCAGGAAACTCAAAAGATCTACAGCCTGCCCTCCAGTTAGCTCTCGCTTGACACCACTGAAGTCGAAAACGGTAGTGGTTTGGAGCCAGTAGAACACACGCTACGGGGCGTCTGACTCGAAGCTGTCCTTGAAGTAACCAATTCGTACCAGTTCGTTATGTCACTGTGGTGCCAACTGGTGCTCAAATTGCTGCTGCAGATGCAGTACGATATGCCACAATCATACACCGAACACGATGGTATTACCTCTCGTTAGCGCCACGTGGCTTCCGGAGCCCGGTCTTCTTACCACCGTACTCTCTCGTGACCACCGGTGCCAGTAATCACTTACAGTGGCTACATTCCTTCCACGTCTTTCTGCAATATATCAGAAGCAACATTCAGGTTCTCGTAGCCCTATTCCACGACTCCAAACTCAATGAGGTGCTGACAACGGATTCTTTGTCGCATTCAAGGTATTTTTCCCTACCATCAGCTCAACTGTCATTTATGTTGCACAGCGCCTTCGCGTTGTTGCGTTTTTTTCCGTCAGTGTATATTGAAAGTACACTACTCGCCATTAAAATTGCTACACCACGAAGATGACGTGCTACAGACGCGAAATGTAACCGACAGAAAGAAGATGCTGTGATATGCAAATGATTAGCTTTTCAGAGAATTCACACTAGGCTGGCGCCGGTGGCGACACCTACAACGTGCTGACACGAGGAAAGTTTCCAACCGATTTCTCATACACAAACAGCAGTCGACCGGAGTTGCCTGGTGATGCCTCGTGTAAGGAGAAATGCGTACCATCACGTTTCCGACATTGATAAAGGTCGGATTATAGCCTGTCGCGATTGCGGTTTATCGAATCGCGACTTTGCCGCTCGCGTTGGTCGAGATCTAATGACTGTTAGCAGAATATGGAATCGGTGGGTTCATGAGGGTAATACGGAGGGCCGTGCTGGATCCAAACGGCCTCGTATAACTAGCAGTGGAGATGACAGGCATCTTATCCGCATGGCTGTAACGGATCGTGCAACCACGTCTCGGTACCCAGATCAACAGATGGGAACGTTTTCAAGACAACAACCATCTGCACGAACAGTTCGACGACGTTTGCAGCAGCATGGACTATCAGCTCGGAGACCACGGCTGCGGTTACCCTTGACGCTGCATCTCAGACAGGAGCGCCTGCGATGGTGTACTCAGCGACGAACCTGGGTGCACGAATGGCAAAACGTCATTTTTTCGGATGAATCCAGGTTCTGTTTACAGCATCATGATGGTCGCATCCGTGTTTGGCGACATCGCGGTGAAAGTACATTGGAAGCATGTATTCGCCATCGCTATACTGGCGTATCACCCGGCTTGATGGTATGGGGTGCCATTGGTTACACGTCTCAGTCACCTCTTGTCCGAAAAAATTGCTCTGAGGACTATGGGACTTAACATCTATGGTTATCAGTCCCCTAGAACTTAGAACTAGTTAAACCTAACTAACCTAAGGACAGGACACAACACCCAGTCATCACGAGGCAGAGAAAATCCCTGACCCCGCCGGGAATCGAACCCGGGAACCCGGGCCCGGGAAGCGAGAACGCTACCACACGAACACGAGCTGCGGAGTCCTCTTGTTCGCATTGACTGCACTTTGAACAGTGGATGTTACATTTCAGATGTTTTACGACCCGTGGCTCTACCCTTCATTCGATCCCTTCGAAACCCTTACATTTGGTGGTTGATCTGGGTATTGATTTCTTAGCATCTATGCACCCAAATTGCCTGAAAATGTAATCACATGTCAGTTCTAGTATAATACATTTGTCCAATGAATACCCGTTTATCATCTGCATTTCGTCTTGGTGTAACAATTTTAATGGCCAGTAGTGTACATAAACGTGTGCTTCACGTCACCTAGGAGAATGTGTTGTCTTATAGTAAATTTTACTGACATTGAAACTTTGATTTCACCGTACCGAATTAATCAAATATGTGTGTGCAAAATGATGTCGACATTTTAATTTACAAAAATTACGCTGATTCAACACAGTAATACTACAGTCCAAGATGCAAACAACAGGTAGAGAGTCATTAGGAAAATGAAATAAATAACCCAGTTACAATTATTTGTCATGATTTATCTTTAATTTTGTCGTGAGTGGTTTTTATAGTCGTTTCAGTGATATATTGTTCCTGAAAAGAAAATTTACATTTGTAATCACTTAGTGTGAGGTTCCAAGAATAAAACAAGTACAGTTTTTGAAAACTTTTTCCAACCGGAAAAGTATATTACTATTGCATCATAATTTGATACTAACGTGAACAGTAAACAAATGATATTTAGTAATGGTATATGTCGGTCCCTTAATGTGTAAGCATACGATCACAAATTCTATAGTCTGCTGTTCAGTCTTAGGGCAAGCATAGTATCTGTTCCATTTAGTACTGCCTCCTCTCCTGGCAATAATTTGATAATGTGAAAAGAAAATGCTCCACGGTTCGGTGTCAACATTAGATTGCAAGTCCCTTTATACCTGTCTGGTTAAGCCATTTCCAAGTTAGGAGGATGGTACGTCTAGTAAAACACTCTAGTGTTAAAACATCCGGTTTGAGGACCACTTTGCTTAGTAATTATTAAGAAAACATGTTTAAGACGTTATTTAACGTAACAGTTACTTAGCACAGTAAGATATACACAAAGTTACTTTAAACTCATTGTTATTAGGGCCACTTTGCAATTAGAGGGATATAAATTGCATTTGATGGTCAGCCGTACGATGTTCGATGTCTAAAGTAGCATGGGATCCGTCGACCGCGACATTCTCCCACCTCTGTTGAACCAACTTTGACATCGACTGGATAAGTAACGGTCAGCGTCAGTGAAATTCGCCAACAGCTGTGTAACTTAAGATGTTATTTTATTTTATTTTGAAGGCCATCAGTTTCAGCATTTCATTATGTCATCTTCAGGCCCCATACACTATGTGATAAAAAGTATCTGGACACCTGGCTGAAAATGACTTACAAGTTCTTGGCATCCTCCATCGGTAATGCTGGAATTCAATACGGCGTTGGCCCAACCTTAGCCTTGATGACATCTTCCACTCTCGCAGGCATACTTTCGATCAGGTGCTGGAAGGTTTCTTGGAGAATGGGAGCCCATTCTTCACGGAGTGCTGCACTGAGGAGAGGTGTCGATGCCGTTCGGTGAAGCCTGATGCGAAGTCGTCGTTCCAAAACATCCCAAAGATGTTTTGTAGGACTCAGGTCAAGACTCTCTGCAGGCCAGTCCATTACAGGGATGTTACTGCCACAGGTCGCGCGTTATTAACAGGTGCTCGATCGTGATGGAAGATGCAATCACCATCCCCGAATTGCTCTTCAACAGTGGGAAGCAAGAAGGTGTTTAAAACATCAGTGTAGGCCTGTGCTGTGAAAGTGCCACGCAAAACAACAAGGTGTGCAAGCTCCCTCCGGCCACACCATAACACCAACGCCTCGGAATTTTAATGTTGTCACTACACACGCTGACAGATGACTTTCACCAGGCATTAGCCATACCCACACCCTGTAATCGGGTCTCCACATTGTGTACAATGATCCGTCACTCAGTCGTCCATTGTTTACCCTCCTTACACCAAGCGAGGCGTCCTTTGGCATTTACCGGCGTGATGTGTGGCTTATGAGCAGCCGCTCGACCATGAAATCCAAGTTTTCTCACCTCCCGCCTAACAGTCACAATACTTGCGGTGGATCCTGATGCAGTTTGGAATTCCTGTGTGATGGTCTGGATAGATGTCTGCCTATTACACATTACGACCCTCTTCAACTGTCGGCGGTCTCTGCCAGTCAACAGACGAGGTCGGCCTATATGCTTTTGTGCTGTACGTGTCCTTTCACGTTTCCACTTCACCATCACATCGGAAGCAGTGGACCTAGGAATGTTTCGGAGAATGTACTCTGGTGACGTGTATGCCACTTACTCGTACAACCACGCCTGACGTAGCCTAATGTGAAAAATTCCAAATCATAGATGGTAAATGGCCGTACACACACTATCTATGGAAATGTTACATTCACAGTGCAATACAGGTACATATATTGATGGGGCTGGATGACAGGACTGTTCATGAGTACAAACTCTTATCAAACACTTACCACCCCTCAAGTGATGAATCTGATTCAACTTTTATGACCAAATCAGCTTAATCCGTTAATTGCCGAAGATGGAAAATCATGTCAACAATCTCATGACGACAGAATTTCAGCGGCAGCATTGTAGTTACTATTGATAGGAAACCTAGGGAATGGGGTACCGCTAAACGACTGAGTAATCGTTCATGCAGAAACTGTTATAAAGACAGTTTCTTGTTGTTATACATCATAATAGGAGTAGAAATAATAAAGGAGAAGTAGACATATGTAAGAGCTATAGTAGCAGTATCAGTGCTGATTGTGGTAGTGTTATCAGAACATTGATAGGAGTGGTAATAGTAATAGTTTGCTACATTTTTTAACCGTAGCATCGTTATTATATAACTTAAAGTGAATGTAAAAATGCAGGATAATTCATTAATGGCTTCAGGGGTTTAGAAGACAATTACGAAGAAACTACAATATATAAGGGAAACCGATGCATATGAGTGTATATAGCATCTCTCCCAGTTCTTACCTCACATAATACGTATTCAGTATGAGCACTGTTTTTTCGGTAGCAAATGTCTAGACTTTTTTTTTGTTAATTTGCTTTCGGCACATGGGCTTATGCCATCTCAAGTGTATGATGCGACGGTGTGTTTTCGACAATTCAGAACAGTCGGTACGGCCAACCAGTACCCTAATATGAATTTACATAGGCTTGCCCTGTGACGTCATGCAGGTAATTTTCGAGTCAGATATGACAGTAAGAAAGTAAGGACAACATACAGTCCCTGAGCGGGTAAATCTTCTACCCGGCCGGGAATCGAAGCCGGGCCCCTTTGGTCAGCAATCTGCAGTACTGACCCCGAATTTACTTAGTCCAGCACTTCTGGACCTGTGTCTAATTCACTAAAGTCGCTGACAAAGACTGTCCAGACCGATGACCTCGCTGTCTGGTCTCCTCCCCCAAAACAACCCAACCGAAAGACCGCCCAGGAAGGCACGACGACAGCCTGCTTTGGGAATCTGTTAATGTGGATGCCTATCGGCAGGCGCTAACTGCTAGTAATTCGATTCAACAATATTGAGCGGGTGATTGGTCTGTGTGTTCTCACTCGTCTGATCGCTAGTCCAACTACGTCATAGCGTGTGTTATGAATCGAAACTTGAAGAAATAAATTGTCCACTGTTATCTGTCATTTTTCTGTGTGTGTTGTAGTTTTCACGCAGTCGTCTTTCCAAACTCCAGAGATGCTTACGAATAAACCTGTACAACTGTTGATAGGAAGTAGAGTCTGTTATAGAATGTTATGTAACAGGCTGTATTGGAGAAGGAGTTACTAAGTAAATTCAAGACTTTTACACTCTTGTGCACGCCCTCACACTAATTTTAAAGATGCAATCATATCAAATCTGTTGTTTTGGTTATATTCTAATCTCATCATTTTTTATTGTTCCGCAATTGTAACTATAACTACAACTGTTTCTGTAATAATTTGCACAGATAATCACCAACAACTTTTAAAGAATACGCTAAAAGCAATTTTGTTACTAACATTGAGTAGCTTTTTGTGGTTATAATAAATTGTACCTTCTGGTGAGACACTTGGTCATAGAATTTCACTTCTTCTAATAATAGTAGTAATAGTAGTAGTAGTAGTTGTAATGGTAGTGCTAATAACAGTAGTGTTAGTTGTAGTGACAGCAGCGGTATTGTCATTATTTCACGCCTTGCATAATTGGACTAGGAGAATTACAACGCTCACAGCCAATAAAAGACATCGCGCCCTGAAAGGCACGAAGGAGAGACAATCCATTGTCCTCTAGGATCGAGCCCAGAAGAAGTAATTAAAATTCATTAGGGAATGGATAGTCAGTAGAATTAAATGTGATTCTTTGAAAGAACCATTCAAGTTTTAATGACGTCGACGAAGTCGTCCAGTCGGTTCACTACATTAATCTTCATTTAAGGGATGGAAATGAATATTTGTATAGGAATGTGATTCACATGCTAGGTTGTTTTAATCTCCTGATTATATGCCTAAAACTGCGTCTCTGAGATAATTTTCTCGCTAATTTGTTATTGTTCACAATTTTATAACGTTATTGGTAGTTTTGCTGTATTCACGAATAATTTTTCCAGAGCTTAATGGTGGAAATGTGGAGAATGGGGCCGGCATGAGTGGCCGAGCGGTTCTAAGCGCTACAGTCTGGAACCGCGCGACCGCTACGGTCGCAGGTTCGAATCCTGCCTCGGGCATGGATGTGTGTGATGTCGTTAGGTTAGTTAGGTTTAAGCAGTTCTAAGTTCTAGGCGACTGATGACCTCAGCTGTTAAGTCCCATAGTGCTCAGAGCCATTTGGACCATTTTCTGACTGTAGCGTGACTTTCGGTGGTCTGTGGTCGATGGTGATACACCAGAAAAATAGATTTCTTTCACTGTGGTACATGCCACTTAACGTACGCTGTCTTAGCCAAGATGATGATGATCTGTGAGTCAGGCCACTATATAACAAGTTCAACTGCGCCCTTGCATGAATTAAAAACAGGTGAGTGCAGTGAATACTTTGCCAAAGGCAATTAGAAGATGCATAGCATTGACGTTATTAGTATCTTGGAGGTCTACGAACAATGATTGTACCTTAAGTGTGAAACGCTTTTTTTTCTCGTTTTATAGATATTGGTCGGAGAGTTACGACTATCGATTTTTCCTGAATTCAAAGGAGAATTGGATGGGATCTGTGAGTGAATTCTACTGTCATTGTATTATCCTCTGGCCTCATTTGTAATTAAAATCATAATATCTTACAATTACAAAAAAGTATTAACCTTCAACGGGGCAGTTTCCTGAATAAGTGGCAACACTCTCGATGTTTACGAACAAAAATGACAAACTATACATAAACTCCTGCCAGAGAATAAATATATTTTTTTCTAGAAGATTCCAGAAATACTTAACGTTATCTGTTGAATATAGCATCTGCACAAAATGAAAGAAGTAATAAGATTTGGTGCTCAAGTGACGTGTGGCACACTCCAAAAGCGCAACTCAATCGTTTGGACATTTTGCATATTTAACAAAATCAATTTTAAGCATATTAGTCAGTCTTATTTGGAAAGCATACTACAGATACATTCGACAACACACAAACCTGAAGGCCATCTTCAAGGAAATCGCTGTTGTTAATTAATAGAGATATTTTCCATAACCGGTGCTAGACAGTTATCATAACAGTTAAGAATAGCGTCATGAAGCACAAAGCAGTACTTATTCTTTGTTTTTATTATCGATTTAAATCACATTCTGACCATTGTCGGGCCATACACGATGTATTCAACTGGGCATTCCACAAGTGCAAGAAATAATCACTCTTGAAATGTTCAGTTTGGCTACGTGTTGCAATAAGCATGTACTGTAGCAGTTCTTAATTTACTGCTGCATTATTTTTTGGGCAGTGCTACAGAAAGAGAAGGAAAAGTGTTTTACTTAATTTCTCTCCAGCACTGTTGATATGTGTGAATTTTAAATTAACAGTACATATTTTTCTTTGCGATTTTGATTTACTCAGATGCCAGGCCAATTACAACGGTTTTTTCCTAGTATGGTGTCTCTGGCTCAGTATTGCAGTAAGACGGTTATGAATAGTACGTTGCCAGTAAGGAAAGAGACACCTGCTGCCACAAGAAAGGTCTAGCAGATGGATGATTACCTGTGCATTGACACTGCTGTAATATACGGGTTAGAGATACTAGGTTGTCAACTGTTAAGCGCCCGTAAATGAACTAGTTGCTGTCAGACTGGCATATACCGAAACGGAAGAAAAACAGTTGGTCGCAATACCTTTTTAGTGCTTAATTTTTTGCAGGTACATTATTTCTGTAGTCCCGGTGCACAGAAAAGTGCCTGCACCTACAACCGTAGGTATCCCGTACAGGAGCCAAAACAAAATGGCACAATCCGTTGATTAACTACGGCGCCGTGCGGTTACTTGTTTTCCGTATTTGAAGGTAAAAAACGCTGCAGCGCTCCATGCGGGATTGCTCCAAGTGTAAGGCAACGATGCATCATAATTGACGCAGGCACTTCCTTCTTGCAAGTCTTAAGGCGAACGAAAAAAGAAGCAGACGATAGCTGCGAGAACCGTGAATCGCAAAAGATATGCACCAAGACAGGCGTAACACATTCTAGTCGATATTTGAAAAAGTGAAAACCAACTATGGCCATTTTCCAACATCTTGCACGGCATTTTGAACAGGTCATCATCCACTGGGATTCGTGACCGTTCACACCCAGTGAAAAATTTCGCCGAACCGAGGCAGCAGCCGAAACGCTGCAGCTGTGTCATGCTAATACAGACAACTCATTTAGTCTCACCATCACCCTGAACGAGTGCTGGGTGTAGCGCTGTGACCCAAGACAAAAGAGGAATGGCAGGAGAGAATACCACTGCCGAAGAAAGCAAAGGCCCAACTATCGTCGGGGAATGAGTTGTCGTTAGTTGTGTGAAATGTCTGCGTCTATTGTGAAGATATCTACGGAAACCAGACTGATGTAGTACAAGAGACTGGGAGGCTTACCTCGTTTAGCGTGTAGCATATGAGGCACCGAAACTGATAGCGTGATAAACTTATTCCATAAATTTACGGCTGTTTGATATCTCTTTTCTGTCAATCATAGGTCAAGGTGGCGCAGAGTGATTTTTTGAACTACACTCCTGCAAATGGAAAAAAGAACACATTGACACCGGTGTGTCAGACCCACCATACTTGCTCCGGACACTGCGAGAGGGCTGTACAAGCAATGATCACACGCACGGCACAGCGGACACACCAGGAACCGCGGTGTTGGCCGTCGAATGGCGCTAGCTGCGCAGCATTTGTGCACCGCCGCCGTCAGTGTCAGCCAGTTTGCCGTGGCATACGGAGCTGCATCGCAGTCTTTAATACTGGTAGCATGCCGCGACAGCGTGGACGTGAAAGGTATGTGCAGTTGACGGACTTTGAGCGAGGGCGTATAGTGGGCATGCGGGAGACCGGGTGGACGTACCGCCGAATTGCTCAACACGTGGGGCGTGAGGTCTCCACAGTACATCGATGTTGTCGCCAGTGGTCGGCGGAAGGTGCACGTGCCCGTCGACCTGGGACCAGACTGCAGCGACGCACAGATGCACGCCAAGACCGTAGGATCCTACGCAGTGCCGTAGGGGACCGCACCGCCACCTCCCAGCAAATTAGGGACACTGTTGCTCCTGGGGTATCGGCGAGGACCATTCGCAACCGTCTCCATGAAGCTGGGCTACGGTCCCGCACACCGTTAGGCCGTCTTCCGCTCACGCCCCAACATCGTGCAGCCCGCCTCCAGTGGTGTCGCGACAGGCGTGAATGGAGGGACGAATGGAGACGTGTCGTCTTCAGCGATGAGAGTCGGTTCTGCCTTGGTGCCAATGATGGTCGTATGCGTGTTTGGCGCCGTGCAGGTGAGCGCCACAATCAGGACTGCATACGACCGAGGCACACAGGGCGAACACCCGGCATCATGGTGTGGGGAGCGATCTCCTACACTGGCCGTACACCACTGGTGATCGTCGAGGGGACACTGAATAGTGCACGGTACATCCAAACTGTCATCGAACCCATCGTTCTACCATTCCTAGACCGGAAAGGGAACTTGCTGTTCCAACAGGACAATGCACGTCCGCATGTATCCCGTGCCACCCAACGTGCTCTAGAAGGTGTAAGTCAACTACCCTGGCCAGCAAGATCTCCGGATCTGTCCCCCATTGAGCATGTTTGGGACTGGATGAAGCGTCGTCTCACGCGGTCTGCACGTCCAGCACGAACGCTGGTCCAACTGAGGCGCCAGGTGGAAATGGCATGGCAAGCCCTTCCACAGGACTACATCCAGCATCTCTACGATCGTCTCCATGGGAGAATAGCAGCCTGCATTGCTGCGAAAGGTGGATATACACTGTACTAGTGCCGACATTGTGCATGCTCTGTTGCCTGTGTCTATGTGCCTGTGGTTCTGTCAGTGTGATCATGTGATGTATCTGACCCCAGGAATGTGTCAATAAAGTTTCCCCTTCCTGGGACAATGAATTCACGGTGTTCTTATTTCAATTTCCAGGAGTGTATCATAATGTAGTTACATCAGATAATGCCCCTAGGGGTAAACCGTCAGAGGAGTATAGTAACGAAATGTTCTGACGAGGTTACGGGAGGGTCACTGTAGGCTGTCCGAGAGTATTCTGTGCAGGAGAGAGCCCCATACCCTTCTTCTTTCATCAAATTTTGCATCACCCCAGTACTCTCCTGACATAGTGCCCAGTCACGTCTTCTTATTTCCTCCGACGAAGAAACAATTGTGTGGTAATCATGTACAGAGTGAGGCATAGTTAATTTTTGAGTTGGGACGTTTCCTGAACAACCGAAGTGCAGGCATCTACATCCGTGATGTCCACCAAATAACTCATCGGTGGGGAAGATGTAGCACACTAAAAGGTTGAATATGGTCGTACCTTGAGTTTTTCAAAGTGATAGCTAAAAGTGTATGATTTCCCCTCGTATAGTGAACTTGTTAATAAAAATGGTTCAAATGACTCTGAGCACTCTGGGACTTAACATCTGAGGTCATCAGTCACCTAGAACTTAGAACTAACCTAAGGACATCACACACATCCATTCCCGAGGCAGGATTCGAACCTGCGACCGTAGCAGTCGTGCGGTTCCTCACTGAAGCGTCAAGAACCGCTCGGTCACCGCGGCCGGCTGAACTTGATCATACTATTTATAATCATAAATTCCTAAACATGAGATGAGTGAAAAATTGAAAGCAATATTAAGTATATTTTATGGCAGTACAGAAGTACGTTAGAATACCTGTGTGTTGCAAAATTCACTGACATTTAACTGAAGTAAGAGAATAATTGTTATGCGCAGGAACACCTTACTCTGAAATGTTCTCCAGAGTGCAAGAGACGCTTCGCGGACACATTCTTCTAACTCCAAGAGAACAATTCGATATACGAAAAGGACCAAAAAGTGTGAATGGTCTTACTAGAGGCTTTTTAGTGTCAGGATTTTACGTACTGCAATTAAATTGATTTCAAAATAGGCTCTTCATAAAGCAATCAGTCAGAACCACCTTCTTGGTGTTTATGTGACCACTTTACTATTCATTACGAAAATTCGCGTTTGGGTACAGGATTTCAGCTGTCACCAACGAAATTTGCTCATATAAATGCTCTAGGAAAGGTACTCAGATTAAATTTCACAAAACAGTCGCAGATCCCACGTTTCTCTATGGAAGCGAGATCTGAGTGATTAGCGAAAAGCAAGACAACCATATTCAGGTACAAGAACTCGAATTCCCGAGACGAGTTAGAAGATAGACTAAGGAGTCAAGAGATAAGAGAAAAACTAAAAAGTTTTGCTTTTTATTATAAAATTCTACTTGATAGGAGAAAATGGAACGAACACCTAGAAAGAATGGAATCCTGCAGACTCCCCTTAAAGGCTAGAAATTGTGAGTGCCAAGGGAAGAAGAGATATAGGAATATCCCAGCAACGATGGATACTATAACAGGATACTACACCTAATACTCATTTAGAGGAAGAAGGAGAATAAGGAGGTAAATGCTTTGCAGCAGATGAGTAGTAATTTGGTTGATAGTTTGCTAATTGGTTGTTAAAATGCGAATGAAGTGATTTTATGTGGAATGAACGAAAACGACTAGTGTGTCAAACACTCGTTCGGGATGGTACTTGGTACGTTTTTACTGAACACATGCTTTGTTTAACCTTTAAATCTAAATGTAGTGGAAGGGTTGACCCAATAAACTGAACATTTCAATTCCAATATGTTTATTAACCACCCAAAAACAATCTCACACAAAAATTGACAGACGCCACTCAGGCAAGATTATTTACGAAACGCTCATTACATGAAAACCTAAGCAAGTTAATAAACCATTAGCCAACGATCTCCCATAAACATTGAGAAACGCCACTCAGGCAAATTATTTAAGAAACTTTGCATAAGATCATTAATAAACTAATAAACCATTAGCAATGATCTCATATAAAAATTGGCAGAAGCCTCTAAGGCTGAATTTGATCATAACTTTAACAAAATAACTCTAGTTAAGACACGTTATTTAAGACGCTTTCAATTCCAATACTTAAACATTACATGTCGAATAACAGTGGACACACAGCCTCAATTTTAACACGAATACTTAGAACATATTTATTAAAACGTAACTTGGGCAATCTTGCAAATTACTAGACCAGAGAACCCTGATGAGCGAACCATGAAATTATTCAAATGCCCATTGGCTTTTAAGATGGGCTTTTAGGGCATAGAAAGTAACAACTTTGTACAATCATAAATGTGTAACAACAGAAGTAAGGCTCGAGCTTGTAAGGTCCAAGTTTAACCACGAACGGTGGAACCGATTGAGGGAAGTAATACTTAACTTCGAACCAAGACGTGGATCCATTTCCACCATCACATCGAGTAGGCCAGCGAAATGTGAACCCAGCAAACGCTACCGAAAAGGAACACACGAGCTCTGGCGAAGTCCACCGCCTGTAAGCTAAACTTGTAATCTAAAGGAAGTTCTGCGCTTCGGTTGCCCGCTGCCTCAGCTCACTGAAACACAGACCACACCCGACAACAGGAGGCCAAAATCTTTTCTTAACTTTAACATTCAAGATTGACCAGTAAATTAGCACTATAAATTCAAGGCTAAACAACAACTAATTTCGCTCACCAGTCCTTTCTTTAGGTGAAACAGTACCTGATAAACAAACGTTAAGAGTGGGAAATGAACTGGCTCATTAGAACCGACACTCACTAGGACTTAATGACACACATATTGGCTACCTTATGTAGGCCTGCAAAGCTCAACAGGGTAACCTTTAGAAACAACTCAGACTGCCGGCAGAGGATATAATGACATGGATTAACCGATATCGTAAGCGCTTGTTAATAATAGCTAATGAACTAACAATTTGCAAATACATCAATATTATGCGGAAGCAGAGCACACGCTTAGTAAGAGGCATCAAATGAAATCGAACACACATAACATCACGCGTCCAGCAACGTCTTACTGTACCAGGAGCGATCAGAATCACAGTTAACTAAGCGCTCTTAGTAATTAGAGTAGTTAATTGGGTGTCTTGATGCTGGGGCGATTTTGCGAAGATGTGAGACCATCACTTCGCAAGACCTTAACGGCGTGTCCCTCCAAAGAAGCGGGCGCATCCACAGCTCACGAGGTTGCCAGAGAATGCGCAGCGCAGGCCAACTCCCGCCGCCTCCAGTATAACCACGTGATAACCGCCGCCCGGGCTCAGACACGCCGTCTTCGATTTTGCCCGCCAGCCAATCGCCGACTCGCGCACCGTTCTTCAAAGCGTTGTTTCTCTTACTCGCGGTCGGCACTCGCTTATATCCCGAGCCGGCCCACATGTTCCCTTTCCTCTCCGATTCTGCGCAGAACCTCCTCATTCTTTACCTTATTAGTCCACCTAATTTTCAAAGTTCGTCTGAAGCACCATGTCTGAAATGCTTCGATTACCTCCTGTTCTGGTTTTCCCACAGTCCATATTTCACTACCATACAATGCTGCGCTCCAAACGTACATTCTCAGAAACTTCTTCCTCAAATTAAAGTGTATATTTGATACTAGTAGACTTCTCTTGGCCAGGAATGCCTTTTTTGCCAGTACTAGTCTTTTGATGTCCTCCTTGCTCCGTCCGTCATTGCTCATTTTGTTGCCTAAGTAGTAGAATTCTTTAACTTCATCTGCTTCGTGACCATTAGTCCTGATTTTAAGTTTCTCGCTGTTCTCATTTATGCTACTTCTCATTAGTTTCGTCTTTCTTTGATTTACTCTCAATCCTTGTTCTGTTCATTCCATTCACCATATCATGTAACTCTTCTTCACTTTCACTCAGCATAACAATGTCTTCAGTGAATCGTATCATTGATAATCTTTTCTTTTATTTCCATCATTGCTTCTTCAATGTACAGATTGAACAGTAGTGGCGAAAGACTACATCCCTGCCTTACGCCCTTTTTAATCCGAGTACTTCGTTCTTTGTCGCCAACTCTTATTATTCCCTCTTATTTCTTGTACATTTTGTATATTACCGGTCTCTGCCTGTTGTTTACCCGTAGTTTTCTCAGAATTTCGAACATCTTGCACCACTTTACACTGTAAAACGCTTTTCTCAGGTCGACGAATCCTATGAATGTGTTTTGATTTTTCTTCAGTCTTGCTTCCATTAGCAACCGTAATATCAGCATTGCCTCTCTGGTGCGTTTATCTTTCCTACAGCCAAACTGATAATCATTTAACACCTCCTCAATTTTCTTTTCAATACTTCTGTATATTATTTTTGTTAGCAGCTTGGATGCATGAGCTGTTAAGCTCTCGCACTTGTCAGCTCTTGCAGTCTTCGTAACTGTGTGGATGATATTTTTCCGAAAATCAGATGGTACGTCGCCAGACTCAGCATTCTTCACACCAATGTTAGCAGCCGTTTTGTTTCCATTTCCACAAATGATTTTGTAAATTCTAATGGAATTTTTTCCTTCCCTTCTGCCTTATTTGATCTTAAGCTCTCCCCTATCTCTTCTGTATCGACTATTGTTTCTTCTCCTTTCACGTCATCTTCCGCTCATAGAGGTCTTCAACGTACTCTTTCCATCTCTCTGCTCTCTCCTCCGCATTTAACAGTCGAATTCCCGTTGCAATCTTAATGTTACCACCCTTGTTGCTTTCTATTTGCACCGAAGGTTATTTTCACTTTCCTGTATTCGGAGTCAGTCCTTCCGACAGTCATTTCTTTTTCGATTGCTTCATATTTTTCATGCAGCCATGTCGTCTTAGCTTCCCTGCATTTCCTATTTATTTCGTTCCTCGGTGACTTGTATTTCTGTATTCCTGAATTTCACTGAACATTTTTGTACTTCATTGTTTCATGGATCAGCTGAAGTATTTCTTCTGTTACCCATGGTTTCTTCGCACTTACTTTTTTAGTACGTATATTTTTCTTTCCAACATCTGTGACTGCCCTTTTTAGAGATGTCCATTCCTACTCAACTGTACTGCCTACTGAGCTTTTCCTCATTGCGGTATCTTCAGCCTTAGAGAGCTTCAAGCGTATCTCGTCATTCCTTCGTACTTCCGTATCCTACTTCTTTGCCTATTGATTCTTCCTGAAATCTCTTAAAATTCAGCCTATTGTTGATCACTACTACATTGTGGTCTGAGTCTATATCTGCTCCTGGGTACGCCGTACGGTCCAGTATCCGATGTCGGAATTTCTGTCTGACCATGATGTAATCTAACTGAAATCTTCCCGGGTGCCCCGGATTTAATTTTTTGGAGCCTTAATAACGACAAACGTAGTTTTTTAGGCTGCTATTAGTCATTTCACAACTTGTTATTGACACAAAACATCGTTCTGAATTTGAGTTCTGGAAGTTACAGCGTTGAAATCTAATGTATCTTGACATAGTTGCTGTTCAGCTGTAATTAACGTTAACTTAATAGTATAATAGGTTGTGGTGTTGTAGCGTACGTTGATTTTATGGTGCCGTTGTATACAGAGACGTCATAGTGCTGGAAAACAGCAGCGAGCGACAGAGGATTGACATTTATTGCAGGGACTGCTACTTGACACATATCATCAACAAATGCAACGTCACATTCATAACCAGGTGGGAAGACTCGTTACTGTATTGTAGAACATGTACGGAGAACTGTTACACCAATTAAAAAATTGAGAGCATACGCACTGGGCGATTCAAGGTGCAGCGATACCATAAAACACATCGCATTAAAGGTACGAGGGTAATCCCAAAAGTGAGGTGTACGGTTTTTTTTTTGGTAAGTACATAGACCTGTTTATTTCTTCTATGGTTTACACCAATTTACAGCTTGAACATTTAGCTACTTTTTCGACATAATCACCATTTCTGTCGATGCATTTTTGTAGACTCTGTGGCAGTTTTTGTATGCCCATGTCATACCAGCTCGCCGCCATACTGTTCAGAAAGTTATGAACCTCTTCTTTCACCTCGTCATCGGAGCTGAATCGCTGGGACCACAATTAACGCTGACAGGTACTGTGAGACTGAAAAAACTCAAACGGTCAATTCAGAACCGGAGAAGAGGAATGTTGAGCAAGGGCGTACCGGTACGCATTTTCCATGACATCGCTCACCCACACATCGCCCACCAAACCGTTGCTCTCCTGCAACGGTTTCAGTGAAACATAATCACTCACCCAACCACCCTATAGTCCTGACTTGGCGCCCAGTGACTATCACCTGTTCGCTAAGTTAAAAGAACATTTGGCCAGAAAGCGATTCAGCTCTGACGACGAGGTGAAAGAAAAGTTTCATAACTTTCTGAAGAGCATGGCGGCGAGCTGGTATGACATGGGCATACCGCAGCGTCTACAAAAATGCATCGACAGAAATGGTGATTATGTCGAAAAATAGCTAAATGTTCAAGCTGTTAACTGATGTAAACTGTTGTAGAAATAAACAGGTCTATGTACTTATAAAAATTATGTTCAAATGGCTCCGAGCACTATGGGACTTAACATCAGTGGTCATCAGTTCCCTAGAACTTAGAACTACTTAAACCTAACTAACCTAAGGACATCACACACATCCATGCCCGAGGCAGGATTCGAACCTGCGACCGTAGTAGTCGCGCGGTTCCGGACTGAGCGCCTGAACCGCTAGACCACCGCGGCCGGCAAAAATTAGGAGACCTTACTTTTGGGATTACCCTCGTAAATGGCAGGCTGAGATTCATTGGAGGCGTAGTCAGTTCACTCGATTTATCAGTACTCCTCGTCAGTCCGGGACTCTTACCAGAAATGACAGATGGAGCAGCTCATTTCGTCACGGGTTTAAGTAACAACAGCGGAAAGCTTCACTCAGATTCTCAGCCAACTCCGATGGCAGACACTGCAACAGAAGCGTTATGCACCACGGTGTATTTCATTGCAAACATTCCGTCCTAAAAGCCACTTTGGTCTGATGCAGCAACATTGTTTCAGTGTTCCAAAAATAGGAAACAATCTCTGTTCCAAGTGTTTTAATCAAGAACGACGCGTTTCGCGCAGTTAGCGGATCTTCGTACTATCTTGATCAAATGGTTCAAATGGCTCTGAGCACTATGGAACTCAACTACTGAGGTCATAAGTCCCCTAGAACTTAGAACTACTTAAACCTAACTAACCTGAGGACATCAAACACATCCATGCCCGAGGCAGGATTCGAACCTGCGACAGTAGCGGTCGCGCGGTTCCAGACTGTAGCGCCTAGAACCGCTCGGCCACCAGCGGGCGGCTATCTTGATCAGCGGAGAGTGTGTCCTAGGAGAATTTACCAATACACTGCTTCCTCCAACATATATATAGAGAAAACTCCATCAAGATAAAGCTATATAGATCCGAACTCGCAAGGATTCTCACCAACAATTGTTCTTTCCGAACATCAATCACTGCTGGTGCTGGAATGGGGAGAAATGACAACAGTAGACGAAATACTCTCCCAATAATGCCGTAAGGTGGCTTGGAGAATATCGATGTAGGTGTAGGTATCATTAACTTCAAGCAGCTAATGTTTCGTAACTGTTATGATTGCAAGACGTCAGGATAGTAACTCAGACGGAGCGTAACCCCTAGACCGGATTGGCAAAGTCTTTTCAGCCCTAACACAATAGTGTAATTTGGTACTGATATTACGTATTTGATTTCGTCTTCCGCAAGCTGTGTCGCGTGTAAGCGTATTGATGGTGAAGTACCAGTGTTACCACTTTGCAGTGGCGCGCGTGGAACACAACTGGAGGGCTGACGGGGCACAGCGGCGTGCTGACGGCAGCGAGCCGTGAGCCCGGCCAGCTTATCTGGACAGCCGTCTTACGGCCGACCTCCGCCCAGATAGCAAGGAGCTTCTGCTGGCGCTGCTCATCAGAGCTGCCGGCCGGCTGAATGGAGCCCTTGTTGCGCGCTCTGTTTGTCTTGTCCTCCACCTGCAGCAGCTCATCGCCCCGGGCCGTTGCTCCAGGCCAAGGTTACAAAAGCCCTCGGCAGTTTCTGTGAGTCCAGTGTTCGAGGCTCACGTGCAGCGTTTCCCCACCGGAGGAGGAGATTAGTGTTCAACGTCCCGTCACAATGATGTCATTAGCGACGGAACACAAGCTCGGAGAAAGGAAAGATGGAGAAGAACAGCGGCAGTACACTTTCAAACGAACCATCCCGGTATTTACCTTAAGCGATTTAAGATAATCACAGAAAACATAAATCGGGATGACTGGACTCGGGTTTGATCCGTCGTCCCCCGAAAGAGAGTACATTGTGCTAACCACTGTGCTACGCCAGCTCGGTTTCGCACAGTTTCGACAAGTGCGGTGGAGGGGGTGGGGGGGGGCGTGGGGTGTGTATCCTAGTGTCAGCCAGGTAGTGTCAAATCGGAGACTATTCACAAGAGCAGGGCATGTGGAATCACCCAATTTCCCAAAAAGTTTTATGAGTGCAGGAGGAATCGATATAAGCGAAAAGGTGTCTCGGCTTATTGATAGACACTCGACTTCTTGCTGCTGAGGCAGGAGCAGTGGTAGCATTGCGAAATTTTTTCTGCCTTAATCTGTCTAACAAGCCTTCATAATGCTTCGACATTCCAGATGATATACAATCACGTCATTCTGGTCTCATCCTAGCCCGTGCCTCCCATCTGTTTGTGTCGATTCCAAAGCTCTCCATATCTCCTTTACAGGAGTCCTTGAACCTAAATACAGGACGTCCTACAGGTCTTTTGGCTATGGAGATCTCTCCAAGCATCACCTCACGTGGTAATCTGTCAGGATCCATACGGTGGACGTGTCCCATCCAGCGGAGTCGTCTCTGCTTCAAGATAGCTGATATACTGTTGCAGTTAGTTTTAGATAGCACTGCTTCGTTGGTCACTCGGTCCTTCCACGTTACTCCGAGGATGGATCTCAGGCACCGCATGTGGAAAGCATTAAGGCGACGTTCTTGTTTGGCATAGGTAGTCCATATTTCCGATGCATACAAAAGGATGCTGAGGACCCAAGTTTGATATACAAGAATTTTGGTGGTCAAAGAGAGTTTGTTGTTTTTCCAAACACGTGTAGAGAGTTTGCCAAAAGTTGTCGCAGCTCTTCCAATGGGAGCATTAATTTCCTTGTCAACAGACATGTTTGCTTCTATAATAGATCCAAGATAGCAGAAGTTACCTACGACTTGCAGAGTAGTGCCATCTAGTGTGATATTCGGCTTCGTATTAGCACCCTGAACCATAATTACGGTCTTACTGCTATTTACACTCATCGAGAATAAGTGGCATGCGTGACTAAATCTTGATACTAGCTCTTGAAGCTCTTCTGCTGAGTTCGCAACAATTGCAGCATCATCAGCATACAGGAGTTCACGAGCGACTATCTCGTAGCGCTTTGTCTTACTCTTCAGAAGACTGACATTGAAAAGCCTTCCATCTTTCCTAGTATGCAGATGTACTCCAACATTGCAATTCTCGAAAGCCACTTGGAGCAGACCCGAGAGGAAAATTTCAAAAAGTGTAGGTGCCAACACACAGCCTTGGCTTACGCCACAGTTCATACTGAATGGTTTAGATGTACTGCCATCGAAGATTACAGAGCCACGCATATTGTCTTGAAAAGATCTTATTAAAGGCAGCAAAGTTGGGGACATCCAATTTTTTCCAATATGCTGTAGAATCCCTCCCTACTGACGGTGTCAAAGGCTTTGTTGAGCTCAACAAAAGCCACATATAATGGCACTCTGTGTTTGTTCATATTCTTTTTTTCTTAATAGTGGTTATTGTGCTTTGGCCGTTTTTAGATGCCAATTTTGAAGACGTAGTGCGGCTAGTATCTTCGTCCTCGGCTTTCAAGAGAGATATTCCTCTATAGTTGTTACAATTACCTCTGTCGCCTTTTCCCTTATAGATTGTTACTATATTTGCATCTCGCATGTCTTGAGGTACTGTGCCTTCTTCCCAGCACTGCTGTAGAATTTGATACAATGTCGGCAAAACGCAGTCAAGTTTGATGATTTCTGCTGGAAAGCTATCACGGCCTGTACTCTGGCCTAGCTTTAGTCTTTTAAGTGCGAGTTTTAATTCTTCAACAGTGGGAGAATCATCAAGCTCAGACATAACTGGGTAAGTTGGTAAAGTACCCAAAGCTTCTGAAGATATTTTGACCTCTTCTGAGTAAAGTCTAGCATAGTGCTGCACCCATCTATCTAGCTGCTGGTTTTTATTGTTGATTGGGTCTCCATTTAGAGCTTTTATTGTAGCGAACTTCCTCCTTGTTGGTCCAATGGATAATCTCCTTTGTCTCGGCAGATCTGAATAGTTTTACAAAGGTTGGTCCAATATCTATTTGTGCAATGGCGAGAAAGTCGTTGAAGATCTGCTTTGCAGGCCTTGTATTCAGCTATTGCTCGTTGGTCTTTAGAATTATTCATAACCTGTATATGAGCATTACGTTTCTGGTCTATATATGGACGCAACTCACTTTCACATTCAGTATACCAATCACTTTGAGTACTACCCTGCATCCCAAATGTTCCTATAGCTGTCTGCATAATATTTTCTTTACCTAGATGCCACATATTTTCGGCGCTCTGTGCAGTTATAAATTGCTTAGTATTCAGTTTCATCTCAATTTCTTCACTGAATTTTCTGTATAGCGCATCATCTTGAATGGCTTTGGTGTTGATCTTCACTCTTCGACAAACGCTCTCAGCTGAGTGAATCTTCTTTGGTGTGAACCGTGATTTGGTCATAACTGAAGAAATCAATCTTCAAACTTTAATTTAAGTCAGCTGAAAGCCTTATCTTAAAATTAAAACAAACCAAATTAATGGACGGCTGAAGACCTCGCACAGAACATCAGACTAAAATGAAAATCACAATCTAAAACCAACAGAACAGTCGTGCTGTGAAGTGTTCTAAAGGTCGGCCTGAGGAGGCAGCTCTAACGTAAGGTGAGGTGAGACAGGCAGCCACGGGTAAGGTTAAATAATCAGATGGCAACCCGACCCAGGGACGGCTGAAGGACCGACCAACAACCTAATCAGTTTCCTCCCGCCCGATCAAAGGTACGACAACGGAAAATAGCGGAGGTCGAAGATACTAGCCGCGCTACGTCTTCAAAATTGGCATCTAAAAACAGCCAAAGCATAATTACCACTCTTAAGGAAAAAAGAATATGAACAATCTACTAAAAGTCTGTTGAATTACATGCCGTGCCGGACAGCATCAACACGGCAAGGAAAACATAAAAAAATGGTTCAAATGGTTCTGAGCACTATGGGACTTAACTTCTGAGGTCATCAGTCCCCTAGAACTTAGAACTACTTAAACCTAACCAACCTAAGAACATCACACACATCCATGCCCGAGGCAGGATTCGAACCTGCGACCGTAGCAGTCTCGCGGTTCCGGACTGAAGCGCCTAGAAGGGAAAACACACTGCCGGAAAACTATGCTAACGACTAGGGCAGGTAACTGGGGCGTTAACGGCCACAAGGCAGAAAATACCGCTGATGGTTCAAATGGCTCTGAGCACTATGGGACTCAACTGCTGTGGTCATAAGTCCCCTAGAACTTAGAACTACTTAAACCTAACTAACCTAAGGACAGCACACAACACCCAGCCATCACGAGGCAGAGAAAATCCCTGACCCCGCCGGGAATCGAACCCGGGAACCCGGGCTTGGGAAGCGAGAACGCTACCGCACGACCACGAGATGCGGGCGATACCGCTGATGCGCTTCACTGATAAGTAACAACCAATTTAATAGTTAAAGACCATGCAGGAAGATGGCTGCAAAATTTCGCTGACTCCAACACACCCTACGTTGCTGCTAGCCGGAACGGCCCAGGAAGCAACAACCAGCAATGAACGAAGAGATGTCACAGCAGTTGAGATTTCTTAACAGGTTAACTGATCACTCAATTTCAGTGTCCAGTTTCGGTGGGCAACGAACATTGTAGCAACTAGCGCCTCACAATCCGACCACCCCTACACATCGTCAGCGGTCCCGGCCGCGGGACATCCTCCCGCTTCTGTCCCAACCGACCGACTCAATCTAGCATGCAGACAGCTTTAAAATAACTGCTGAGTCAAAACCACACAGGCCTACACACAGTTCTGCGAAAACACTTCTACAAACAACTCGAACAATACTAAAACCAGTGAAATATTCTAAGTTCTTATCAAAGTCACGCGCAAAGGCGCGACTATAAAAGCAAGCGATCGCCGCGCAGCGGCTCATTCGCGCTGATGCTGCTGCACAGGCAATTGCATTGTACGCTGCCAAGATGCCTTACAGAAGATATCGTCGCCGTGCAAGAAATACAATATATAAAACAATTGAAGACGTCGAAATGACAACATCAGCTGCTGACAAGAAGAAGAATACTATCAAATCTGTCGCTGCACACTCTCTACTCGATGGACCAGCAGTATTCTGTGGATGCAGACTGAATTTCAGTATCGACATCAATGATTCCTTCACACATGGCAACGAATGGTTAACTGTTGCTATTGTACGAGGTGGTTCAGGTGTCCCAAATGTATCTGGCCTCGAAAGTTTTGTCGATCGTGATGTCATCGCTTACAGAACTTATCATGTTACTGAAAATGCTAATAAAGACTTTGGTAAATCTACCTATATGTCACCCTCACCCTTTACTAGGAGGCATCACAAGTCGACACACACAGAGAACCCGGAAGCGGTCGGCGACCAAATACAAGTCGTCCGATGAGACGACCGACCGAACGACCAACCAAGGTCGTCACCACTGAAGTCATGTGTGCCGACAACAGTCGGGGGAGTCATGGCTGTCTGGACCTCACTGCTGCTCTGTCCCCACTCAACTCCCAACACACGACGACCTGGAAATACTATCGCTAGCTCCAGAGATAGTACGACAGTGCTCTTATCGATAAGCGCTGCTGCTGCCACTCACGGGCAGGCAAGCCAGCAACTTAGTGACGCCAGTAAATCGAATAAGAAATGGGACGGCAGTACCGCAACGACAAGATATCAAGCAATACTGCTGCTCTGTCCCCACTCAACTCCCAACACACGACGACCCGGAAATACTATCGCTAGCTCCAGAGATAGTACGACAGTGCTCTTATCGATAACCGCTGCTGCTGCCACTCACGGGCAGGCAAGCCAGCAACTTAGTGACGCCAGTAAATCGAATAAGAAATGGGACGGCAGTACCGCAAGGACAAGATATCAAGCAATACTGCTGCTCTGTCCCCTCTCAACTCCCGACACACGACGACCCGGAAATACTATCGCTAGCTCCAGAGATAGTACGACAGTGTTCTTATCGATAAGCGCTGCTGCTGCCACTCACGGGCAGGCAAGCCAGCAACTTAGTGACGCCATTAAATCGAATAATAACTGGGACGGCAGTACCGCAAAGACAAAATGTCAAGCAATAAACGGCACGAACACGAGCCGCGCGCGGCTCATAGTCTTACTAAGGACTCAAAAGTGTATTCCGAAAATGTGTTGCGGCGGGAGGCGCATTACATCCCGTATAAAACTTTCAACTTCATACATCTTCGGTCGTTCATGATCTAATGGAAAAGTAAATTTAATTGTGGCGTGGCGGTAAGAAAACGCCATGATGGTCGATGAAGTCGGATTTTGAGACAAGCCGCTACCAGGAAGTGAACAAGCCTTGTGTGCCTCACCACAGCCAAAGGCCGACTAATACTCACTGCGCCACCACTGCAGGGAAACTTATTAGGCGCTGAAAGGCATATGAAGTACCCCAGAAACGGTCGGCATCTACGGATAAGCCGAGATACGTGTTGACTCGTTCTGACCCCTTTCACACTGAGCGAAGTTCCTGGGAAATCGGGTTATACCAATTAACGTCAATGGTGGAGGTAACGATACGTTGATAAATCGGAAATATCTACATTTTATAGAAAATAATATTTATCCAAATTCATCACCAAGTCATGGAGAAGAAATAGCCAGACAGATCAAAAGACTCAAAAACAATAAAGCACCGAGAGAGGATGGAATCATATTATAAATCCTCAATGACCGTGTTCGAAATCACCAGAATCATGTAAGACATTTGTCAAACAGAAAAAATTCTAGAAGAATGGGAAAAAAACGTTAATTCTCCTGCTACACGAGAAAGGAGACAGAACAGACATAAATAACTATAGCGGAATCTCAATAAAATCAGTTACATACATAATACTATTTTAGTGTCTTCTCTATAAAGAGCACAAACAATTTAAACCAAAAATTTGAGAATATCAGGCAGGATTCAGAGCAGCCTGTTTGTGATTAGAGCAAATCTTGAACCTAAAGTAATCCTTAGACGTCAAAGAATTTGTTACAGAAACTAGCGTGCACGTTTAATGATTTCAAAAGAGCGAATCATTCTTCCAGATACTGTAAGTCATAAAACAGAGACTGACAGATGCAAAGTCCAAGGTTTAACTTATGGCGGAAATCTCAAACCCTTTCGGAATGAAAACGAGAGTAACACAAAAAGGTAGGCTATCACTTATACTTGTCTGTTCTTGAGAAAGTGGAACAAGAAAGGCGCAAAACTGGCCAACCAATTGATTTAGAGAGAGGCAAGTTATCTGTAGGTCAACTAGAATTTGCAGACGATTTAGCAATATTTATTTGTGACATTTCATCTGTCCAAAATCAGACTGAACTCTTGAAAGGACCTACAGATAAATCCGATCTCCAGACATCTTTTGAAACTACAGACTACATAACCTGCAACAAGGAAACACCAATATTTATGGAGGCGACATGAGGCAAGATTAAACAACTTCCACAATTTAAAAAAAATAAAATTATAAACAGCCGACCAGTTGCAATGGATAAATAAATTCTTTACCTAGCTTTCGACAAATATAAATTTGTCTTCTTCAGAAGGTAGCAATTTTACATTAGTAAGGACTAACGTACCATCGTCGTTTTTACAATTGCTGGCATAGATCCATGTGTCAAAAATAAAATATAGCCCTAGAATTAGGGTTTGTCACGTTAATATAAAATAGCTCATGGGTCTTGCAGAGCTACCTTCTGAAGAAGACAAATTTATATTTGTCGAAACCTAGGAAAAGAATTTCTTCATCCATTGCAACTGGTCGGCTGCTTATAATTTTATTACGTGAAACCGTTGCTGTTGTGCAGCTATGTTTAAAATATTGTTTAAAATATTCCACAATTTAGATATCTCGCTGAAACCATTGAGGAAAACGAAATCAAAACAAAAACAAACTAAATTAGATGTCAAAACAAGGAAACCCACATACAGGTTTACCCAAAATGTTTACAACCAGAATGCATCTCCAAGTACACAGAACTGGCGCGCTGATTTAAAGTTATTTAACCAGAATACCTCTACGGATCAGGACTCCTACATTGATCTTGAAAACAGTCATTGAAAACATCGAGAAAAACTAACGCAAAATCGTCAGAAAAGTTCTAGACCAAGAACTTGTAGACGAACAATGCCGACTCATAAGCAACCAGGAAATCAAAAAATACAGAAATAAGCATAGTGACATTAGAAAACACAGGTTAATATTCTATAGACACGTTAAAAGATTGAACACAGAGAGAGGTGCAAGAAACAGTCGATTTTTTTGACAATAGGAGCAAACGGGCACGTTGAAATGGGTTCGCCTAATCAGAACTAATCTGAAATTGGCAAGAATTACTCCAGAAGATGCCCAAAATAGTTATGTCCAAAATTCGCAAAAACATGAGTTGATTAAGAGGACAAACCAAAGAAGAAGACTGGGACAACATGGTCTGAAGAGAGAAAGGAAGCCCACAGGAAGAGAAAGATAAAAAATGTGGAAATCGATGTCTACCTCTACTTCGACCATATCAGTATTTTTATGTTATTATGGTGCCCCATAGCTGTCGATTATTTGGAAAAGGTCATTTTATTGGTGGCAGCTTTGCTCATTGGTGGTCACTTTTACAGATATAAGCAGAAATCCAATGAAAACGAGACAAATGGAAAAAGTAAGTAATCTGTTTATTTTTTTTTTAAATATAGTCACTGTAACCTTTAGTACAATTGTCCCATTGTGAGACACGACGGTCAGTGCCTTCACGGAAAAAGTTTGTCGCTGCCTACGGAACCATGATTGTACCTACGAGTGCACCTCTTCTTCCGAAGCATATCGACGGCCGCGAATGTCTTTCATCACGGCTCCAAATATACGGAAATCGCATGGGGAGGGAAAGGGACATATGGAGGATCTGTAAGAGCTTCCCAGAGAAATTCTGCAGCGTACCCGAAACAACTTTGGCAACATATGGGTGGTGCAGCCAGTCAGCATTCATGGGCGTTTGGTCTTGATGGCGTGCTTCAGGTTTTACGAAATGCGGTTTAGTTATGGCTCCATGTTGCAGGAAGTCAATGTGCAGGGGACCTGTGCGGTAAAAGAAAAAGGTCGTCATGGTTTTCCCGGAGCTTTCGTGAGTGTTGTTTCGACTATGCTGCAGAAGTTTAGCAGAGAATCCCTTACACCTACTCTATACAGTCCCGATCTCTCCATATGCAATTTCCATGCTTTTAGAGCGCTAAAGGAAATAATACGTGGTCATTGATTTGCTTCTGAGGAAGAGGTGCACGCTTGGGTACAATCATAGTTCCATAGGGAACCGCAAATATTTTTCCGTGAAGACATTGACCGTCTTGTCTCACAGTGGGATAAATGTATTAACAGTTATGGCAATTACTTTTGAAATAACAAACGGTTTACTTTTTTCCATCTGTCTCGTTTTCATTTGACTGCTCTTATACACTGAAGTGCCAAAGAAACTGGTATGGGCATACGTATTCAAATACAGAGATATATAAACAGGCACAATATGGCGCTGCGGTCGGCAACGCCTGTACAAGACAAGTGCTTCGCGCATTGGTTAGATCGGTTACAGCTGCTACAATGGCAGGTTATGAAGATATTAGTGAGTTTAAACGTGGTTTATAGTCGCCTGTATGACACAGCATCTCCGAGGTGGTGATGAATTGGGGATTTTCCCGTACGACCATTTCAAGAGTGTACCGTGAATATCAGTAATCCGGTAAAACATCAAATCTCCGAGATCGCTGCAGCCCGTAAAAAGATCCTGCATGAATGGGACCAACGACGATTGAAGAGAATCGTTCAACGTGATAGCAGTACAATCCTTCCGCAAATTGCTACAGATTTCAGTGCTGGGCCATCAACATATAATAAGGTGTGAACCATTTAATGAAACATCATCGATGTGGGCTTTCGGAGGCGAAGGCCCACGAGTACGCCATTAATGGCTGCACGACGCAAAGCCTTACGCCTCGCCTGGGTTCGTCAGCACCGACACTGGACTGTTGACGACTGAAAACGCGTTGTCTGTTCGGACGAGTCTCGTTTCTAATTGTGTCGAGTGGATGGACGTGTACGGCTATGGAGACAACCTTATGAATCCATGGACCCTGCATGTCAGCAGGGAACTGCTCAAGCTGGTGGAGTCTCTGTAATGGTGTGGGTCGTGTGCAGTTGGAGTGATGTGAGACCTCTGATACGCCTAGATACGACTGCGACAGGTGATACGTACGTAAGCATCGTGTCTGATCACCTGCATCCATTCATCTACATTGTGGATGCCAAAGGACTTGGGAAATTCCAGCAACACACTACACGTCGAGAATTGCTGCAGAGTGGCTCCAGGAACGTTCTTCTGAGTTTAAATACTTCCGTTGGCCACCAAACTCCCCAGACATAAACATTATTGTGCATATCTGGAATGCCTTGCAACTTGCTGTTCAGGAGATATCTCGACCCCGTCGTACTCTTAGGGATTTGTGGACAGCCGTGCAGAATTCATGGGGTCAATTCCCTCCAGTTCTACTTCAGACATTAGTCGAGTCCATGCCACGTCGTATTGCGGCTCCTCTGCGTACTCACTGCGGCCCTACACGATATTAGGTAGGTATACATGTTTCTTTTGCTCTTCAGTGTATAATGGATACGGCATGCAGTGACATTTTAAAAATGAAATGTGACGGCATAAACATGTAGATTTAGTTTGGCAAAATTGATGCTGTTGTCTGATGTGGCCTTATACTAGGAAAAGTTGTGTTTTACGTTGTTCGTTTCTTTGGGAATTTTGAGTCGCTAAACTATTGCAAAGACAATCGGTATCCGGTTTCTCGTTGCCAATTGTAGTACAGGATGTGACTGGTAAAGTGGAGGTGTGCCTGTAATGGAATCAGACAAATCACATGCCCATCCGGCAGAGCTGCGTTGAAGCGTGCTCCTTTGAACGGGGGACAATGGCACTAATTTTCGTTACTGACGACTTTCTGTTTCTGATTTTTCTGCGCTTGTTGAAGCTGGCTTGTGGGGGCTAGGTACTGAGTTGATGTTAGGTTCCCATGCTGCAAATTACATGGATTGTGGTGTGGTCGTGGCAAGTTTCGTGCATCTTGGCATAATATTTTCTTTGCAACGCTTTCAGGACAATAGATGTACCTTCAGTTGTGTTTAAACTTCCGTTACTGAAGGAGAGATATCTTGGTCCATGTATGCAGCAAACTATCACTACTTCAGTTGCACACGTGAGATTAATGTACGGCATCGCTTATATTCTCAAAGTTTTCCTATTCCTCCAAGTTATTCAAACTTGTGTGGAGTTTTCTTTTCTTCTTATTCTCATGCAACGAGGAATTGTAGAACACGCACTTTAGATTGTTTGTCACTGTTTATGGAGTTGTTTATTAATAATCAGGAATTTCACTTACATATCTTGGATGTATTTTGAAAGCTCAGTCTTTATGAAGTATGCACCAGTTTTGAGTTATTGATAGCTTCTCTTACGTTCATACTTCGCAAGATATTTGATTTAAGAATTACATGCATTCTGCCTTCATCGGCATTATTATCAAAAAGGAGACCTCTCTTGAGCAGAAATATTTTGAATTGTTCGTGTGATTTTACTCTTCGTAAGGAATGTCAGAGTTGGTGAGACCTCGAGGCTTTGTACTACTCCCGACTATGGGCGTCGTAACTGATATGTTTCAAGCTCTTTTGGTGAATAGACACTAGGCCTCCAAAGTGAGGTTACACGTTCTCGTTGCACGTGATCTATCTGTAAGGGAAGTCAAACATACACTTATTAGTCATGTTACGAAATTACTGTTCCAGTATAAAACCATGTCCTACCTTCCAGTATTTTAAGCAAACAATGGTCAGATAGCCCTAGAAATTATTCTTGTGTCAAAATTTTGTATAGAACGGTATATTTTTAGGGTACTTCGTGGTAATCACTCGTCTGAGTTATTCATTTTCGTTCAAGACAAAAATGGAAGGCTTTCAGAATCACCTCGTAATTAGCCTGACGTAATTCAGATAAACAACGGAAAACCGAAAGCAGGATTTACTGTAGATTGGACTCTCCATCCTGCTGAATGCAAGGTCAGTTTCTTTAAAACAGTGCAAACTGATTTGGTTTATCGCTAGTGGACAATACTCTTTCGCAGAGACGTTTTTTAATCACGTAAAAAGCTAGCGCTACACTGTTTATTGATCTCTTAATCACTACACACACTTTACAGACATTTTTTTAACAATGTAACATTACACACGCGGTCAGTTGACATCAGGACAATACCGACGAAGTTTGATTTCCGTTATGTGTATCGCAGCTTCCCGTTTCATTGCCAGAAAAACCAAGTCTGTGTCCCTCCATAATGTGTAAGAATAGGAAAGAGACTGTCAGTATTCTGTGACCTTGATAATGTACGATCTGGACATATGGTGTTCACACACCCACTCCAAGTGGAAGCTAGGAGACATGAACTCCTGTTAGGGCAAATACCGTTACTAGTTATGAATGCTGACACATTAAAGTTTCTGAACATAGGCTCAAATAATATATCTAGGAATATATCTAAGCAAAGAAGATATTAGAGACATAAACACACGTATAAGAAACATTACCATAAGGTAGGGGGTGAATGAGAAGGAATATGCGAATGGTCACGAGGTATGAAAGGACGGCGATACGGCTGATTTTGATTAAGTGATAAGCTTACAAGTAGCCTATAAACACTGTGCGATGAGTGAAGTGTTGTGTTGTCTGCTGATAACAGCATAAATAAGTAGTTTAATGTAAATACATTAATTATTAGTAATAGTGTGTTATTTTCATCGATAAATAATTGTGATCTTTTTGCTGAGTCGCTCAACTCTTGGACATTATAATTCAATCTAAACGATTCACATTAGTTATATAGGAATAATATGCGTAGTTGTGCAGATATGTGTCCAGTATTTAACTTATTGAAATTGCTCTTAGTCATCTTTGGTCAGGTGTAGCAGCATCGATGACGAGGTGGTTTCCCTTACAGCTAGCGGGGCGGTGTTTGTCGCCTGCCAGTATTTGGCACGCAAGACAGTCAGCCCGGCTTCAGTCAGCATGCTCAGCGGATGCGCTTGCTGTGCATGATCACGTATAAAAGTGAAATAGTTTGTTGAAATATTAATGTCAGGTAGCCTGTGTGCGCGCTGTGCGTGATCGCATGTGTAAATCTATTATGTGAAGATGGAGAATAATTTCGTGTTTGACGAAAGCGCAGTTGGTAGAAGACCATAAGTGGCAATCTCAGAAGAAATTGTGAAATATGCGAGGATATGACCATAATATGAATGGTGATTAGGCAACGTTGGGACATACTGTTTGTGCCTAAAGAACAATGAAATTTAGTGTTTATTTAAACTATGTTTATCTTTAAGAAGAGCTTTTCATCATACTTTTACTATTTTTTGGTAAGCAGTGAACAGAAACAGTAGAAGTTCTGACAGGGCACGTGTCAGTCGTCGCGCGTTTAGAGACTGTAGTAGTTTACGTGTGCGCTTTGGGCGTAAGCCTGCCCTTCTGTGCTGTCACAAACATTCAATCGGACGCCTATTAATTTAGAGAATAAAATTATCTAAAAATTTTTATGATCGATACGGAAAAGGCTTACACAGAAAATGCACGGGTGGTTGAAGCTTTTATTTTCTCGCACAGTGCAGCCATAATTCAGACGTGTACCGAATTAGCAGCAAGCCGAAGGTCAACATGATCGATACATCCGAACACTTGTTAGTGCTGTGCGTCCATACTTCGCCTTTATCACTGCTTGAAATCTGCTGGGGACACTTTCAATGAGGTGGTTGACTGACTGTGGTAGAATGGCAAATCTTTCTTGCTCAAGATCCGACACCGGAAGAGATAGTCTCATTGGACGTTGGAGTCTGGAGTGAATTCGACCTTCTGTCTCATCCCAAAAGTGTTTCAGTGGATTCAGTCGGCACTCGACTTTAGGCAGGCTTGTCCATTTCAGGAACGTTACTGTCCACAAATCATTGCCTCACAGATGTGACTTTGTGAAAGAGTGCATAGTCACCCTGAAACAGTCATCTTCTGCACACAGTGCACAGTTCCGGAAAATGTGTTCATATCCTTCCATGCTGAGAGTTTTTCTTAGGCACAATTATAACCATACCATAACACCACATCCTCCGTACTTCACTGGCGGAACCGTACACGACGTTCTCCAGACATTCATCAAACCAAGCTCCTTCCGTCGGATTGCCACAGGATATAGCGTGATTCGTCACCTCCAATCACTCGTTTCCAGTCTTAGATTGTCCTGTGGAATTGCTCTTTAGACCACATCAAGAGCCACTTATCACTAGTTTACCATTGAATCCAATCCTTTTTAACTCCCTATACACAATTATTATGCTGCCTGGACTCTTGGGTTACCTGTGGTTGTTCCTTCGCGTTTCCACATCACAATGACATCAGCAACAGTCGACATAGCCAGCTGTATAAGGATTGAGATGTCCCCTGATTGATTGTTACTCAAGTGACATGCAGAGACCATTCCGCTTTCGAAGTCACTGAGCTGTCCTGGCTGATCCATTGTCATGTTCCTGCTTCTCTACTGACAACAATGTGGATCCGTCTCTCGTGACGTCTGGTCGTCAGTTTCGAATTAGGTAATGGTCTGGATGCTTTTGATCAGATAGTATACGTGGCGGATATGTATACGAAAAATTTCTAAAGTTATGGCACACTTTCGCTCCGTTCACTATCGAAATTTTTCATGCATTTTCTGGGCAACGTGTTTCATTTAGACGAATCAGTTCTATGAATGTTTCTAATGTGATAATTTTACGTAATAAATAGTTACATGTTCTTCGGGCTTGACGTCTGTGAGGCACAGAACTTAAGTGACAACAATGTTAATATGGCTTGCATGAAGAATGGTACATACCTTTTCTAATCCCATCACCATTTACTGTACGTCGTTTGATTTTCGTACACTTCGAAAAGATTCTTTGTTTATGGTAGAAACTTAATTATTTGTTTAATGAATCCACGTTGACTTCTTAGCACTCTCGACGCAGTATGTATGTCACATATTCATGTTACTTATTATAAATCTTGAATAGGTGGTCCACTGTATAAGCAACTGCATTATCAATAAACTTGTCTTTCTCGGCCAATGGAGTCACATGGTTCAAATGGCTCTGAGCACTAAGGGACTTAAAATCAGAGGTCATAAGTCCCCTAGAGCTTAGAACTATTTAAACTTAACTAACCTAAGGACATCACACACATCCATGCCCAAGGCAGGATTCGAACCTGCGACCGTAGCAGTCGCGCGGTTCCGGACTGAAGCGCCTAGGACAGCTCGGCCACAGTGGCCGGCTACCAATGGAATCGGTAAATATCCTATTATTGAAGTAAGAACGATGTCAGCATCAATTAAAGTTTGCTCAGCCAATAAAATCCATCTAGTGCGACGTGTGTGACAGCTGGCTTTCTGCTGAAGTGGACTGTATCTTCCATTAATTTTTTACAGTGTGTGGTGTAAATTACATGTATAATGCAGTGAGACAAGGCTGATAAAATTGATATGGGCAGACATTTCAAGGAAACAAAGTTAAGAACTGACAGTAAGTGTAATTTTTACCATAAGATTTTGAAAACATATGGTGATACCTCAAACATGAATCTATAACTACAAATTTTGGTGGTTCACGTAAATCATAAACCAGAGGAAAAAAAATCCTCCTATCGGATCACAAGAAAGGCTAATATGCTCCTGCTTTAAAAGACTGCGACTGAAAGTGGAATACGAGCTGCGCCATTCGACCTTCTTTATGACCTTTAAGAATTTTCGAAAAAATTTTGGAATGCTAACGTATTCGCACTATTTTTAACATACATCTCCCTTCGCACGTCTACAAGCTCACATAACTGTAACTCGTTCATACCCTCTATTCCATCACTGTTAAAGCACACAGGCCCATCTACTCGCACCTTCACATTCTCACTCACTCATTCAGCCCAACTCATTGTCATTACCTTTTCGTGTCTCTCTGTCACTGGTCCTGTCTCAACGCCAAAGTCTCCGTTTTGTCCTACTACTGCTGTCTCCTCTCACTGTCACTCTCTCCCTCCTGCTCTCTCCTACCGCTAATATCTCATTCACTGCTTCCCACTGCTACTCTTTCTCGCTACCACTATTCTCGCTTCCTTGTTGTCATTTTCATCGACTCGGTCTCTCATTATCTCTGGCCCTCATCCACTTCCACTTTCTCCTTCTCTTTATTCCTCTCCCACTGGCACTGTTCTCTTCACTCCTAGCATTTTTCTGAAACTCTCTGCTACGCTCCACTGCAACTGTGTCTCGCTCTTTCTCTCGCAATGCCACTGTCTGCTTCGCTCTTTCTATATCTTCCTATACCACAACCACTATCTACTATCTTCCCTATCTTTCTCACTGTCGTTGCCTCCTTCTCTCTCAGCATAAAAAAAGTGATGTTCGCATGTCAAATTTTTTGGGAGAATTTTTAAAGGTTCTGAGGAAAATAGAATGAGGTAGATCGTACCCCACTGTTGAGCGAGAGTCTTTTAAAGCAGGAGCGTATCAGCCTTTTTTATGTGTGTTCGTAGATTTTCCCGGCGAGTGAGTGCTTGAAGGTATCTCGGGCCTGCAGCCGGGTTGACTGGTCGTTGTAGAAAGAATTTTCGACAGCGTAACGTGCCATCATCATCAGGTTACTCCTGTTGACTAACGTCCTAGGCCGTTTAAATAATAAATGATGCGGCCCCTCCACGCCCACACCAACGTGGTGACCAAACCAAAAGTTCTACTGTCACCTCCGTATAACATATTGGTTTTTGAATCAGTAGTCACAGGATGCGAGCTGTGATGTTATCCATGCGTCTGGGTAAGATTACTCATTAACATGGTCCATCAGGAGATAGAAAGTGGACGAAAGCGATCGAAGGGTAGCGGTTGTAAGGGCAGAGGAGAAAAAATGCCAAGGCAAGCGCCAAGGGAAAAAAAAACCTCTGCGACAGTAGGACTGGTAGTAAGGGCAGTAGCGGCTTGCTATCTGCGACAGCGCATGCAAGGTGTGGTTATGTTAGTGCGAGGTATCGCGCATCGTTACCTTTGTCGTTGCTGGAGCTCGTTGCGGGGCTTGCTGCAGTTGCTGCGTCCCTGCAACAGTTCAAGGTCGTTGTACATTAGTGGGCGATCGGTCATAGGTCGGCGCACAGACAGTGTAGGAGGTGTGAGTGGTTGGTTTGCGTGCTGTGTACAGTACGATTTCCCTGCGGTTGCCTGTTTTTCTGCTGATCGAGCATCTGGGGTTACCAGTAGTAGCTGTGTTGCAGGGGCTCGCCAGTACTGTCGTGTTGGCGTGCTATGGACCATAGATGTTTAGTTCCTAGCCAATAGTGTCTTTGGTCTGTTATGCTTCCATCCTAGGCCGGTGGGTGGTGTGGTATATATACCTGTCGCCTCTCCCCTCCACTGACTCCGCGTATGGACCGAGGGATGTGCAGGCCGCGGTGGTGGGGGTAGCTTGCGCTGACGAGATGACCGATGGGCATGTTCGAGGCAATGTTCTGCGATTGCAGATTTTGTAGGCTGTTGGAGATCGGTGTGCCGTTTGTGTTCAGTACACCTTTCCTCGATCGTGCGAACGGTTTGTCCCATATATGGTTTCCCACACTCGCACTGCCTATTTTTCCAGATACGTTGCCCCCGTATGGTATGTAGGCTGTCGCTTTCGGTGGATCATCATCAGGTGTCGGCTGTGGTGTGGTCTTTTGCTTGAAGGCGCGTTGAATTTGGCGGTCACTATAGCTGTTCTTCTGGAACACATCCTTGAGGTGGTCTAGTTCCGGTTTTAAGCTTTCTTCGTCGGAGATCACACCGGTAAACCCGGCTGCATCCCAGAGAGAAATTCAAGCAGCCTTTTTTATGATACGATACGAGCATTTTCCTGCTGCTTCCCTTCTTTTCATGTCGCTCCTATGCAAAGAAATTTATGGGTCAATAAAATTTTGATAGTGTCCATATACACTCCTGGAAATGGAAAAAAGAACACATTGACACCGGTGTGTCAGACCCACCATACTTGCTCCGGACACTGCGAGAGGGCTGTACAAGCAATGATCACACGTACGGCACAGCGGACACACCAGGAACCGCGGTGTTGGCCGTCGAATG
Source organism: Schistocerca cancellata (assembly GCF_023864275.1). Lineage (NCBI taxonomy): Eukaryota > Metazoa > Arthropoda > Insecta > Orthoptera > Acrididae > Schistocerca > Schistocerca cancellata. Next base: position 99,636,453 of record NC_064630.1, on the reverse strand, counting down.
GCGCTAGCTGCGCAGCATTTGTGCACCGCCGCCGTCAGTGTCAGCCAGTTTGCCGTGGCATACGGAGCTCCATCGCAGTCTTTAACACTGGTAGCATGCCGCGACAGCGTGGACGTGAACCGTATGTGCAGTTGACGGACTTTGAGCGAGGGCGTATAGTGGGCATGCGGGAGGCCGAGTGGACGTACCGCCGAATTGCTCAACACGTGGGGCGTGAGGTCTCCACAGTACATCGATGTTGTCGCCAGTGGTCGGCGGAAGGTGCACGTGCCCGTCGACCTGGGACCGGACCGCAGCGACGCACGGATGCACGCCAAGACCGTAGGATCCTACGCAGTGCCGTAGGGGACCGCACCGCCACTTCCCAGCAAATTAGGGACACTGTTACTCCTGGGGTATCGGCGAGGACCATTCGCAACCGTCTCCATGAAGCTGGGCTACGGTCCCGCACACAGTTAGCCCGTCTTCCGCTCACGCCCCAACATCGTGCAGCCCGCATCCAGTGGTGTCGCGACAGTCGTGAATGGAGGGACGAATGGAGACGTGTCGTCTTCAGCGATGAGAGTCGCTTCTGCCTTGGTGCCAATGATGGTCGTATGCGTGTTCGGCGCCGTGCAGGTGAGCGCCACAATCAGGACTGCATACGACCGAGGCACACAGGGCCAACACCCGGCATCATGGTGTGGGGAGCGATCTCCTACACTGGCCGTACACCACTGGTGATCGTCGAGGGGACACTGAATAGTGCACGGTACATCCAAACCGTCATCGAACCCATAGTTCTACCATTCCTATACCGGCAAGGGAACTTGCTGTTCCAACAGGGCAATGCACGTCCGCATGTATCCCGTGCCACCCAACGTGCTCCTGGAAGGTGTAAGTCAACTACCCTGGCCAGCAAGATCTCCGGATCTGTCCCCCATTGAGCATGTTTGGGACTGGATGAAGCGTCGTCTCACGCGGTCTGCACGTCCAGCACGAACGCTGGTCCAACTGAGGCGCCAGGTGGAAATGGCATGGCAAGCCGTTCCACAGGACTACATCCAGCATCTCTACGATCGTCTCCATGGGAGAATAGCAGCCTGCATTGCTGCGAAAGGTGGATATACACTGTACTAGTGCCGACATTGTGCATGCTCTGTTGCCTGTGTCTATGTGCCTGTGGTTCTGTCAGTGTGATCATGTGATGTATCTGACCCCAGGAATGTGTCAATAAAGTTTCCCCTTCCTGGGACAATGAATTCACGGTGTTCTTATTTCAATTTCCAGGAGTGTATGAACCTGAAGTAACGCAAAACTAATTTTACATCTCTGACAGGATTTAAGGTGCACTAGAATTACGCATGTACTTCAGTACTACAAAGTGGGTTTCCCAGAACTCTTCTGATGACAACGGAACATTTTACAGCATATTTCTCCTATCTAGTCACTTCATAAACTACATATTCACCTGAAGTGAATTTTACGTGCGTATGTTACATGTACGAGTAGGGTAAATTTGGACATCTGTATCACAGAAGCGGATAAAGATATCAAGAAAACTTTCAAGATTGTTCGAGATCGGGATCTAAGGAGTAAAACGCAAAAATTACATCAATTTGCTTATATCGACATTTAGGAATCCGCGGATCGGTTTTGATACCCAAAACCTGTTTTTCGGGTTTTCTCAGGAGCCGCCAACCAACTAAGTGGTGCCTACGCAGGTTCTTTGAGACGCACCATAGAGCACATACATTGCAAAAAGAACCAAATTATTTACTACGTTTACCTAGTGTGGAGGAAGAGTGTAATATTCAAATTTTGACCCTATACTGGAGGATATTTACTGGAAGACGACCCTCCTGTTGAGTTTACAAAACACTTGACCCTAACTTTCTATCTCCAATATAGCTCGTGGTATGAACCGTGGAAAAATCCCGTTTCGTGATCGGCGTTGTGGAACATGTTAGGCAGCGCACGATGTCACACGCTTACCGATCAACAACAATCACATCAAGTGGGACAGATATCTGCAAACTGATGACCGGCATATATCCAAGCACTGCAACGATTGTACATCTACATCTGTCTGAACGATCGTCATTATCAAGAATCCGAAACTTTGGGAGCTTCAGATATGTCTTCTGGTTCATCATCGTCTCTTCCGAATCACCGACGGACCGACTACCAAGTGCCATTCAAATTCAGGTCATGTGGTGTAATCCTTACGTTGACAACAGAGTTAAACGGGTCTTTTGTAGAAACAGAAGTAATGGATTTCTGGCTGTTCCTTCTCTTTTCTACTACCAATGGAACTATTCTTCAACTGGAAATTTTATGCTAATTGACATCACTTTTCAGTATCATTTTAGCTACAATTGGACTACGATACTAAGTAGAACATAAGAAAACGCTAATGTTGCTGGCTTCTGGATGTTGTTTTCGTTTTAAAGGGATTATTATCTCTCTGTTATCTGTATTAACACACGGCTTTTCAAAAAGAAGGAACAGATTTCAAACATTTATTGCTTCCAAATTACAAAAGGTAGAAAAACAATTCCAACGTTCCTGGAAGGAGAAAAGTTCAAACTCTTATTCATTCAATGTGAGCACCACGACTTACACGACAAGTATCAAAACGGTGGCTCATTTCCTGCCACATACGAAACAACTGGTCTATCGGTATCGCATTCGCAGATTCAACAATGCGATCTCGTATACTCTCAGGAGAATCAGGCATAGGGGAGATATAAATGCTATCTTTTACGTAAACCCACAGCTAAAAGCCACAAGGTGTGAGGTCTGGAGACCTGGGAGACCACTTGCTATGAAGTTCATCTTCTGTTCCTCCTCTGCCAATCCAAGTCCTGGCATGGTGTCATTCAGGTACAGAAATTCTCTAAACTTGTCCGACGTTACCTTAATGACAGCATTCCAGGACGCTGGATCGGAAGAGGAGGAGCAGATGATGAATTTCATGTCCGGTGGCCTCCCAGTCTCCATAACCTTGTCTTATCTGTAGGGTTACGTAAGGTATCGTGTTTTTCCCCTATGCCTGACACTCTTGAGTGTCTATGACATCGCACAGTTGAAGCTGTGAATTCGATAACGAGAGACCACCTGCTTCGTTTGAGGCAGGAAATGAGACACCGGTTTGATATTTGTCGTGGAATACATGGTGCTCACACTGAATGGATATGAATTTGAACTTTTCTTTTCCAGGAACATCGGAATTTTGTTTCTATCTTTTGTAGTTTGGAAGCAATAAATGTTTGAAATCTTTTCCTTAGTTTTGAATAACCCAGTATATTTTGAGAATTTTTAAGTTTAAAAGTAATGAAGTTTTATATGCTTTTGATGAAAATCACATTGGTTTCCTTTTCAAAACCTGTTTGTAAGTACAACAAATTTAAATGCGCAGGAATTTCAAAAAATAAGTTATGTATGTGTTCAAGACTGGCAGATTGCCTGACGAGAGTACATGTTCCGAGTTTTCTGCAGACACAGTTGCGCTGTGGTATGAATGGCAGCTGCATCACAGTGTACAGCTGAAAAGGCATGGCAAACGGAAACGTTCTCCACAGGTGAAGTTCGCAGAAAAGCGCGATGCTTGCCCTCTGAAACTCTGGAGGTAGAGTCTGCACAGGATAAGTTGGCAGATGCGCAGTGACAAATTTTCGTCCAAAGCGCTGGGCGAGTTCACTCGTTTGTCCAGAAGGGGAGGCCGACGCTGTCTGCCACTTTTCGGCCAGTAGGTGATGACAGAATTGAGGCGGACGCTCTGCAACCTTTCTTAAACGATTTTACAGAATCTACTTGCTAACAAGGGAACCTCCCCATCGCACCCCCCTCAGATTTAGTTATAAGTTGGCACAGTGGATAGGCCTTGAAAAACTGAACACAGATCAATCGAGAAAACCGGAAGAAGTTGTGTGAAACTATGAAAAAAAAGGATAGCGTGAGCTCAGGAGCACCGTGGTCCCGTGGTTAGCGTGAGCAGCTGCGAAACGAGAGGTCCTTGGTTCAAATCTTCCCTCGAGTGAAAAGTTTAATTTCTTTATTTTCGCAAAGCTATGATCTGTCCGTTCGTTCATTTACGTCTCTATTCACTGTAATAAGTTTAGTGTCTGTGTTTTGCGACCGCACAGCAAAACGGTGCGATTAGTAGACGAAAGGACGTGCCTCTCCAATGGGAATCGAAAACATTTGATTACAAGGTTATAGGTCAACCTATTCCTCCACAGGAAAACACGTCTGATATATTCTATATGACACTGGTGACGGCATGTGCGTGACATTACAGGAATATGTTGTCGACCCACCTAACTTATACACTTGACGAATGGGTAAAAAGATTCTTCTACCTTGCCCGATTTCGGTTTTCTTGTGGATTTGATAATCACTCGCAAAAAATTGATGAAAACATAAGAGTTTGTCACATAAACTGCAACAAATGAATGCAAGTTTCACAGTAGCATGGTTTTCCCTGTGCTCTGTCAAAACATATGTTTTTAACGTTTTCAAATTTTTCCGTGTGTAGACCGTCAAATCCTGCATATGTCCAAGCAAATCTGAACATGTGCCGAAAATAAGGAATTAAATTTTTCAGTGGAGGGAAGACTTAAACCAAGGACCTCTCGCTCCGCAGTTGCTCACGCTTACCACGAGACCACGGTAGTCCTGAGCTGAGCCTGTCCTTGATGTTGCATATCTTGCGCATGGACTACTCAGTTTGTATATTTTGCTTATTTTTTCCATAGTTCCACACAACTTCTTCCGGTTTTCTCGATTGATCTGCGGTCAGTTTTTCAAGGCCTATCCACTGTGCCAACTTATAACTAAATCTGAGGGGGGTGTGATGGGGAGGTTCCCTTGTAAGAAAAAAATCACTTTTGCTTCACTTGTAGCTTTGTGCGTCAGGCACCCGTTTTGTGCCGAGGATATGCTTTTTCATAAGATACTGACCTCACTTTTCTTCAGTTCCTCACTTAATAAATTCTATAAACCACTGTTTCAGGAATCTCTCGCAAGTGCTTCAGCATGTTAGTGAGATGAGACTCTGTAAACTCCGCTGTGTTTTGGCAAAAGAAACAGATTTCAACATGGCAACAAGAGAAATGTATAGGTTTTACTTAAAATTCGCAACTTGTGATGCTTCTCTGAAAGTTACAAATGGTTAATAAGCCAGGCGAAAACAAATCTCTGCATTTTCGGGGAATTCTTTTTAGGTGCTAACCAAAGCAAAGGCGACATATATTTTTGAATGGTGGCCTTGCAAATGTGGGCGTGGAGGGTCCCCGCTTAATGTTTACAGAAGGTGTCAGTGTAGGCTTCAGTTTATAGAACGGCATATCCCCGACAGCTCTCGGAACTTGCCCTACAGCGCCTGTCCCCAGCCCCCACCACTACCACTCCCGCTAGTGCCTTGCTGTCTGCGCATGTACCGGCCACAGTATTCTGCGCGGATTGTGTATGGACCAAAAGAAATGGCGCATCCAGATGGTGAGAAATCGTGCCGGTAGTTTCATAAATTCCGCACCGACTTAGGTGACGCTGGTACGGAAGACCATCGACGTAGATGAAAGACGACACTGTCTAAGCAGTCGATGAAGAACGTCTAGGGAATGAGATTTTCCAACTATGACTACATTCACACAGCGGTTTTCGAATTGTCTCGTACCGATATCTATTGCTGAGTGTAATGTCTCTTGCAGCGGTCTCTCTGCAATATTTTCAGAAATTTTATAAATTATATAACTCAGTACATATCTCGAAATATCTCTTCTTATCTTACCGATTATCAATGAAAAGTAGTTTCAAGCCCAATTATTCCTTGGAGCGTCCATTTTCTCCATGGAATAGCTTCTCTGCTATCTATGTTTTCTCTTATGAAAAGAATGAGGGACTTCTTGCCGATTAGCCGTGAACGGAGGAGGATGTATATGTATGTATTGTTGAGCTAGTCGCCATCTTGATGAGATTATGTATGAGAAGGAATTTAATACATGAACTAAACTAAAGTAAGTGTGTTCGCGTATTATTTAACTGATTTTTATTGACAGCGTCTGCTTACTACGCTGTGTTGCACGGGATCAGTGGGGAACGTCTGATTTACACAGGACGAACCTGCCGTTTTGTATGCACAAGATATCCAGTTATTTCAAATAAATAGGCTAACACGGTCTTACCAGCAAATCTCCGGTCTTCCCCATGTGATCACCGAAAGTTAATAATTATTACAAATGTTTCCAGGAGATCGACTGACAATTTTCGTCGCACAGAGACTTCGAAATTGCTTCACTGCCTTAAGGAATTTAAGTTAAGCTCAATTTAATCAGGATAGAACAGGATTGAACTGTGTGAATGTGATAAGCCTGCTTTGTGAATGAAAATTCCCTTAACATACGCATGTTTTTACTATCCTGATCAGTGAAGCTATATCAGGCCGGTGTGAGAGAGGTTTTAAATTTAAGATCACACAAAACAAAATATTAAATGAGGAACTGAAGTGTCTGCCGAACGTTCCGCCCGCTGCTTAAAAGATGTGATGACTACTGTATGTTTGAGACATTATCATCCATTTGTGTCACTTTAAAATGTAGGGCAAAATTCGATAAAAGATACTTGGCCAGCTGGAAGAATGTGTAGCATTCATTTTTGAAGTCACAGTGTTGTAAGAATCCCCTGTTTCAATCCTAACAACTTTTCTTTCAAATAACAGTAAATTTTTTTCAAATACCAAAACTCTGATACATCGAAAACAGCAGATTATTGATAATGTATCGAAAAGTTGGTACATCGATATTTTTCCAGCTCTACCGCTGACCCTTTGGGTAGTGTTAACGCTAGCGACAGCAATTTTAACATGATTACGAGGAAGGAAAAAGTTTGTGTTCGTCCACAAAATTTTTGGCTATAATAAATTGCGGAAGTATCTTCGTTTTCCCAAAGGAAAAATCGCTCGGAACTAAACAAGTGACAGTTCACTAGAGATTCTTTGACTTAGAAATGTATGAGGGCTATCCACAAAGTACATTACGTTTTGGAATTAAAAATAAATAAAGTATTGGAAATTTTTTTTATTATATACAGATGAAAGCCACACTTAAATACTCATTTTCTACATAGTTGCCATTTAAATTAAGGCACTTATCGTAGCGATGGACGAGCTTGGAAATTCCTTCGTTGTAAAATTCTGCCACCTGCGCCTTCAACCACGTGGTTACCTCTTCTAGAAGCTGTGGGTCGTCATCAAAACGCTGCATAGCCAACCACTTCTTCATTGCTGGGAATAAGTGGAAATCGTTCGGTGCCAGGTCGGGACTGTACGGCGGATGAGGAAACAACTCCCACTTAAAAGATTCGAGAACTTCACGAGTGGCATTTGCCGTGTGGGCCCGGGCGTTGTCGTGAATCAGCAAGATCTTTGAGCCCAACTCTCCCCTGCGCTTATTTTGTATTGCTCTTCTGAGGTTGTGCAATACCTTTGAGAGTTTATTGTTGTGCCTCTTTCCAGGAAATCCACAAAAATCACACCTTTTCTGTCCCAAAAGAGGTAACCACGTGGTTGAAGGCGCAGGCGGTCGAATTTTTCGACGAAGGAATTTCCAAGCTCGTCCATCGCTACGATAAGTGCCGTAATTTAAATGACAACTGTGTAGAAAAGCAGTATTTAAGTGTGGCTTTCATCTGTATATAAATTAAAAAATTTCCAATACTTTATTTATTTTTAATTCCAAAACGTAATGTACTTTGTGGATAGCCCTCGTAAAAGGAGCTATTGTAATGCTTTTGTCCAATGTAATTACCTCAGTTGCCAATTACATTTACAATTTTTTTAAGGAAAGTAGATATTAGAATCCCGCAAGTGTTTTACAGTGCTGGACGAAGGATGTTTCGAGTACCACTGCCAATGGTCTGCCTACAAGGTGTTTTCACTTGGTTTCGCCACGTGCTGAAGACACTCACCGCAGCACTCCTCGAACACCTGACAGGTCGTGCAGTTTCCGAAATGCTCTTGCCGAGCGTCCGGACCATCACAGTCTGCCCTCTGTTAAACGCAGACAGATCGCACGCCTTCTCCATTCTACACACGAACAGCACACTCACTGATACTACTGCATATGCACGGTGTGTGTGCCTGACTGACAGTCACTCCCCGTCAGGTGACACTGCTGTTATTGATCGGGTTTATGCTGATAGTTGGTTGGCAGTCGTAATGTTCTGGCTGATCAATGTATAAGCTGTTGTGAGCAGGAACTCTCTCACCGCACAACAAAATAATGAAAGGGAGGTTCAGTTTCAGCTAACTCAAAATAAACTGAAACCACAACCTTCAAGAACAGAAATCAGGTAGTTACTGTCTATCTGTGTTAGTGAGCCATTTATTGTAGGCAGACTTCGGCGCTGCATCCTGTAGCTCGTGAGGTAGCTAAATTCCGAAGTCGTCGTTACTATGAAAACGTGTGCCTTGAAGCTCCACTGCATCATGCACTTACCTTGCTAGCTAGAAATATCATTCAAAAATAAAAAAAAATCATCTCTGGTGAAAGCAGTTTATTCTCTTTCCTCGTTTGAATATAATGAAACCGAACGTAGTTCTCTTGTGAACTTATTTCTTAAGTAAGACGTTTAATATTAAGATCAGAGGGGCGAAAAATAACTTTCTAAGAGTTGCAGATTATATGAGTGCTGTATAAGCGTGGACATATTGACACAAAAGGAATGCCAAGTTTCATGCCTTATAACAAGTGTCCTTCAACGGATCATGTAACTTTGCACGACCATATATTTACAAAAGGCAGGAAAATAAACCTATATTCGTATTTGGGCTCATAATATTACCTAATGAGTGAAAAATCAATGAGATAAGAAACTTTCAGACCTAGATTACTGAATATAAAACTGATTTTGATTCCCGCGTGTTGCAACTAAGTTGTGAACCCGAACAAACAACTAACATTGGTCCCTTCAAATACAACTGCAAAATATCTCATCTGAATGAATCTGAAAACGCATAACTATGCAAAGACGGTGCAAGCCAGCAGCCATCTCACCTCCTGAGTATGTGTCAACATAATATAACTTCATATACTATTTTGAATGAAGAAGAAAGTGTTCTAGGTTCTGATTACAATGTCGCCAGTATGCCATGACCTAGAAGTGCCATAACTATAACACTTTTGAATATCAGCATTAATGTGTAAATTTCATCATATATGTGAGATTTAATTATTGTAAACTGAGCTTGGCAATCTTTAAACGATTAATAATAGAACATAAAGAGTAATTATCAGTGAAGTGCAAAATAACTTCCTTATAAGCAATCAAAAACTACGATGAATGAATCTGTAATGCTGTTAGAAAATGCAACTTCTGGGTTGTATGAAAAATATACAAATGGATAAAGTTTTGTAATTCTTCCTTACCAAGTTTATCTTAGAGTTACAGTTGATGATACTTGCCTGCACAATGTGAGACCCTGTTCTGCTCTGCTTTGATATCTGAACTAAAACGCTGAGCTGTGTGTTACTGAAAGATATTACTACCAGTTTGATGGTCTTAAGATTTACTTTAGCTGCTTGTCAAAGGGAGTGATCTGTTGCCAAGAGCGCAGTTGGCTGATCACGCTGTAACGCACGTCAGTAAACAACTTGCCGGGGAGAGTAACCACAGCTCAGAGACGTTATGAATAACATTAAGAACACTCAACACTCAATAACCATTCAGTTATCATAAAAATTACAACCATTAAAAATTGATTGGCGACTCCATGGAGTGCCGTGTGCACCACGACCATATATGTTATATTAAAAGGAAGGTCATCGTTGGTCGTAATATTGTTTTATTGATAGCAGAATCGATTTTCGATCACATAGTGATAAATCGCTTCAGGAAAATGCCGGGATGGTTCCTTTGAAAGGGCACGGCCGATTTCCTTCCCCATCCTTCCCTAAGCCGAGCTTGCGATCCGTCTCTAATGACCTCGTTGTCGACGGGTTGTTAAACACTAATCTCCTCCTCCTCCTCCTCACATAGTGATCATCTTCGGTGCTGTACACATTAAACTCAGACACTGGTATCAAGTTATCAATAACGAAAACTGAGAAGCGATCAGTTTTGGTTAATGATAGCTTGATACCAGTGTCTGAGTTTAATGTGTACAGCACCGAAGATGATCACTATGTGATCGAAAATCGATTCTGCTATCAATAAAACATCAATATTACGACCAACGCTGACCATCCTTTTAATAAAACCATTAAAAATTCAAGAATGATAAGGTGCTTCCAAAAGTAACACAATTGCATGAACTTGCTTTTTTCGCCAATTAACGGTTTCACGTCAGAGTGGACGCATCAACAGTTCATAATGGTTACATTCCCGTATTTTACATGGACAACTACGGTGTCGCATCAGTACCCTGAACACATGACTGACTGTTCTGAAATGGATAGCAAGGTGTAGATTGTTGATCAGAATTTCGTCTTTACATTATCGTAATAGATTGCAGAGTGAATACACATACTTAAATAGGTGGCGCAGGTGTTATGCTTAGCTCCTGCAACAAATAAAAACTTTGCCCATATGTCCTCATTCCAAACGTACATTCGCACTAGGAAGCATCTCAAAGATCATCGTCTGTTCCCCATGTTCGCCATCCGTGCTGCTCAGTCACCGACCAACAACGACGGACTACTACTCTCGTCATAATGGCAGTAATGTCATCTGCTACCTACACAACGTTTGACAACCGAAGAGTTACATATCACCCATGTGTTCAGATATACAAAGAAGCGCCCTGTGGCAAATGTAACTAACAGAAGTGACACTTCTCATAGTGTAGGAACCTTACAACAAGACAAAATGGCTGTGCTGTACAGTCCGGCACCTCCATGTGGTTGCAAGCAGGAAAGCAGGGCGTATTCAACTCAGCAAGCGAAAGAGTCCCTCCATCCATCAATGTCGCCAACTCTCCAGAACAAATTAATCTAAATGTGTCTAAAAAAATAATAAATAAAACATTTGAAATAAAATAAGGTCTATTACGTGCCGTTTTATTTTTGCAATAATTACGCTGTGTAACAGACAAGCATGACTTTATTTTCTTAATTTGCAACTGCTGTCATTACAGTAATACAAACAGTTAAATATGAATGTATAACATTTTTTTATTTAAATATCCTTGATACTACGGAAACAATAGACCGGCACTGTTAAAAGTTAGAACCGAATGATATGAATCACTAAACATATTAATTTAAACATTACTTTGTATCCATGAAACATATATTCAGTATTGCTTGTTCCAGATCATGTGTGTATTGTAGTGAGGTTGACACCATAGCAAGCTACTGCACTGAGCTGAAGTTCGCTGTTCCTCTCCTCAGTATCTGGCATATTATTTATTGAAACTGTAAAGCGAAGCCGGCCGGAGTGGTCTTAAGATTTACTTTAGCTGCTTGTCAAAGGGAGTGATCTGTTGCCAAGGGCGCAGTTGGCTGATCACGCTGTAACGCATGTCAGTAAACAAACAACTTTCCGGGGAGAGTAACCACAGCTCAGAGACGTTATGAATAACATTAAGAACACTCAACACTCAATAACCATTCAGTTATCATAAAAATAGGCGCTACAGTCTGGAGCTGCGCGACCGCTACGGTCGCGGGTTCGAACCCTGCCTCGAGCGTGGATGTGTATGATGTCCTTAGGTTAGTTAGGTTTAAGTAGTTTAAGTTACAGGGAACCGATTCCCTCAGAAGTTAAGTCCCATAGTGCTCAGAGCCATTTGAACCATTTTTTTGTAAAGCGAACCTCTTCTGGTTCATGCTGCATATATTAAAGTCTACTTTGCTTAGAACAGCTTCCTTCAATATTGTGAAATTGCGATACTTCGCTGACGTCAGATGTGCTGCAACAGCTTTTGTAGTGATGCTCTCAACAGTTTATATTTCGTAATTACGATTTTACGCTTCTGTATATGTATCCGGACGGGCCTCGAACACACAGCAACACAGCTTTAGTCTGCTTTGTTGCGTATTTTAATCCACTGCGATAGTAAATTTTCCGGTGATTTTCTGTTTTGAAGTCTCAGTAAAGTGTAAATCATCTCGATTTAATCAACATGGATTTTAATCCTTTCCTGCAGCCAAGAGAAAGAATGCCAGAAAAAAATCGAAATTATTGAGCAAAAAAACCTCTTTTCCAAGCTCCAGCTAAATCACTCATTTGCAGCTAAATTGTATTAAAAAGAAGCCATAATTACCGCCAAAAATTCTGATTTCACAACACTGCTATTCACAAGCCGTGTGAGCTTTGCTGCTTCTCCACATCAAGCAATATCTGCGTGGATTCAGTGTTTAAACGACTTGCTTAAGACAAACTATTGCTGCCCCAAACCAAATACAAAGTTACTATGGCAGATAGAAGATTACTAAAGCTTCTCTGAGACATGCAAGTCCTAATCAATACGTTTTTGGACACATAGCATGAAAGGTGTCCGGAGTAGACGACTTAACTGGACGTGAAGCAACTGTGGGCTACCTTCTTCTAGAGGACTCTCTCTGGAAACCACAGCAGTAAGATAATGACGACCCTAATATTTGGACGATGTAGACCTGTATGCTGACTAGATTGACCAAGAGAATCGGAGCGACGTTAAAGTGAAACCAGCGGCAATCGAGAAGTTCAGAGGACTGTTGGTGGGGTGAAGAGAAAGGGACGAGTAACATACGTCCGAGGTCGAGTACTGCTCAATTATAGGCGGGTGTTGGAGGCAAGTTACGGGTTCACGGGTCCGTCAGATGACGTCCGGTGTCGGCACTAGAGACCGCTGCCAATTAGGTGCATCCGCTGAGATCTCGCCGGATTTACGATCGCCGGCGTTTTCAGTTAACGAGCAGCAGCAGTTCGTAAGTACTCGGTGCGCGCAGCGCCCGTTCGTTAGACTGCCCAATGGCTAATAAATACGCCATTTTAAACCTGACCTTTTCCTGGGATAGGCCGCGTGCACGGTAAGGGAGCCACCCATAATCTGTGGAAGAGAACTAACAATTTGCTGGAAACAAAAATATTCACAAAATACACGTCTTTTTGGTAATTTCTCTGCACTTGGCATTAGCACTGCCCTTACTGTAAAATCTTACCTTTAATAGACGTGTTTACTCCTATAACATAAGGACAATTTGAAAACTGCTATTGTATCCGTTAAGAGGCCGAAACAACACTCAGAAGGCAATTTGTGATGATTACCCCATGCCTGAAGCTACCGATATATTAACTTTGGTTTGAAGTACCAGTGCCTTTCGCATTAAAGTATCGATGCTACTGCAAAACAGAGATATCTATTGGTATACTGCAGTACTTATGCGAAAGTACTGCATTGTAGCAGTAACTAGCAACTTTCAGAGCAAAAGTCGGCGTGGAGATTGAGCTACGAGAGATTCTGACATGTGATTACTTTATGGTCCGTTGTTGCATCAAATCAGTCTAAAGATTGGTTTGACGCAACTATTCCTGCTACACTATCTCGTGTAAGTCTCTTCATCTCCAAATAACTGCTGCTACATACTTCTGAATATGCTTACTGCATTCATCTCTTGGTCTCCCCCTACCCACACGCTCTCCTCCAATAATAAATTGATGATCCTTGATGTTTCAGAATGTGTCCTGACAACCTATCACTTCTTCTGGACAGATCGTGCCACAAACTTCTTTTCTCCCCCATTATGTGCAGTATCTCGTCATTAATTACGAGAAATATCCATCTAATCTTCAACATTTTTCTGTAGCACCACATTTCAAAAGCTTCTATTTTCTTCTTGTCCAAACCGTTTATCAACCACGTTGCTCTTCCATACATGATTACATTCCATACAAGTGCTTTCAGAAGATTCTTTCTAACACTTAATTCTATGTTCGATGTCAACAATTTTTTTCTTCTCAGGTACGCTTTTCTTTCTATTGCCGGTCTACATTTTATACTCTCCCTATTTCGGCTATCATCAGTTATTTTGACGCCCAAATAGCAAAATTCATCTGCTACTTTTAGTGTCTTTTTCCTACCCCAAGTCCATCAGTATCACCTAATTTAACTCGACAACATCCATTATCCATGTTTTGCTTTTGTTGTTGTTCATCTTTTATCCTCTTTTCAAGACATTGCCCACTAGATTAAACTGCTCTTCCAAGTCCTTTGCTTTCTCTCACAGAATTACTATGTCATCGGCCTAAAGCTCAAAGTTTTTATTTCTGCTACGTGAACAAATTTTTCTTTCGTTTCTTTCATTGCTTTCTCAGTGTACATATTTAATAAGATCGGGGATAGGGTACAACCCTGTTTCACTCTCTTCTGAACCATTGCTTGCCTTTCGTGCTCATCGATTCTTATAACTACCGTTTGGTTTCTGTACTAGTTATAAACAGTCATCCGCTTCCCGTTTTTTACCCCTGTTCTCTTCAGAATTTCAAAGGGTGTATTTCAGACGACATTGTCGAAAGATTTCTCTAGGTCTACAAATGCTAAAAACCTAGGTTCACCTTGCCTTAAATTACCTTCTTTTTTAGATAAATCGTAGGATCCTTTGCAACGTAAATTTGAGTTTGTACTACTGCTTCTATGAGTGGTTTCGAAATGAAACCACTTGGCCAGTATGTAGTTTTCATATAAATTTATTTAATTTTTGGCCAATTTTTGGGTGATATTTAGGAATAGAAGAAAAGGTGTAAAAATGGGCACATGTGTAATTATGGGCACCCCTCACGAAGAGGGTATGGCAAGTGCTGCACTCTGGCGACCAGGACTGAAAACAGTGCCTGTTGTTGATAGACGACAGCACTGAACAGTTGGAAGCATCGAACCAAGCAGTGCAGTTACAGCGTTGGTTATTGTGTGAATTGGTGTTTGTTCAGGATTTGCAAATGTTTGGCAGGTGTGTGAATTCGTTTTCTTTTTATATCCTTCTGACTAGCTTAAAACAATTTCTCGGTGATATCCGGAATCCTAAGCTAGTTTAAGAAGCACGTTTTACGTTACACACGCTTTTAGATTAGATGTGATAGTGACGATGTTGCTTAAGAATGGCTGGCGTAAATACGGGCCCATTGGGTTGGTGTAAAAATTGGACCGTATTTAAGGAGGGTCCATAATTACCCCATCTCTCCTCTTAAACAATGTAAAACATTTAAATAATTTTATGAGGATATGGTTAGTCGAATTTTCTTTAAGTTCATGCACACAACTCACACAACAACAAACAAACAAATAGAATTTTCAAATTTCGATAATAGACTCTAGTGCTTTTGTTCGTTCTTGCAGAGTGCCGAGAACAAAGAAGCGCTATGGATGTAAGAACCAGATGCATCAGTGGGATAAATCTTAGATGGTACGTGCCATAGAAGCTGTGAAAGCAAAGGAGGCTTCTGTGAAAGGTGCTGCATGAACAGTCAGAATGCCTCGTACCACTATGCAGAGATTTCATAAACTTGATAAAATCCCTGAGCAAGCGGTTCAAGAGACAAGTCTTGGAAGGAAATCGATTTTAAATGCAGATCTCTAAAAACAGCTAGTTTCTTATTCCTTCAGATGGAACAAAAGTTCTTTGGGTGCACTTTGGCGGATCTGAGAAGAATGGCATTTTTACTTGCCCAGAGAAACAGTTTGACAACCCTTTCAAAAGAGGAGAAGCAGGTCGAGCTTGGGCTGACCTTCTTCTTAAGAGACACAAGGATCAGCTGTCAATACGCAAACCTTCATTAAGGAAAATGTTCAAAAATGGCTCTGGGCACTATGGGACTTAAAGGCAGAGGTCATCAGTCCCCTAGAACTTAGAACTACTTAAACCTAACTAACCTAAGGACATCACACACATCCATGCCCGAGGCAGGATTCGAACCTGCGACCGTAGCGGTGGCGCGGCTCCAGACTGTAGCGCCTAGAACCGCTCAGCCACCACGGCCGGCAAAGAAAATGTGATGGTTTCCTTTGATTTATTGGCAGACGCTTTCAACAAACACTCATATCCAGCAGACCGAGTGTATAATGTGGACGAGACAGGCCTGTCCATTGTCCAAAGCAAAATGGGGGATGAAAAAGAAGGAACAAATTGCAGCTCTAACGTCTGCAGAAAGAGCGGCCACAATCACAGTCATCGCATGCATGAGCGCTTAGGGACATTATGTCCCACCAGTGATAGTATTCTCTAGAACCAACATGTCCCAAGTTCAAATGAGAAGCTGCCTGCCTGCTGCAACGATGAGTTCAAAACAATTTGTTCACCGAATGGTTTGTTCACTTCATTGAGAAAATATGTCCGACTGAACAAAGGCCTGTTCTCCTCATCCTGGATGGTCATTATAGCCACGTTCGAAATACAGATGTGACTGACTTGGTGGAAGTACACCACGTGACGATCATCTCACGTCTTCCACATCGCACCCACAAACTGCAGCCTCTAGATAAGACGTTCATGGGGTCTCTGAAAACGTACCACAGCGAGGCAGTGAGAGTGTGGTTGCATCACAATGAGCATCCCCTCACACCTTACGACTTACAGAGGTTTTTGACCAAGTCTACCTTCGTACCCAGTCAGCTGAGATAGCAATAAACGGATTCAGAGTAACTGGGCTACACCCTATGAACTGTTACATCTTCACCGACGCTGATTTCCTAGCTCCTGAGTTGGTTGCAAGGAAAACTTGCTCCACATAGACCTAATGTTTCTGAATCACATGCTCCTCTCCTTGCTGTCTCTAGACCATCGACATCATTTGCTTCTTCTTCGAGTTATCCTGATGTACTGTCACATCAAGCTCTAGCTATGCCAGTTGATGAAGAAATTGAAACACCGGGAAGTTATCCTGGGACTTCAACAAATGCAGTTTCACCATTCGACATATGTCCTGTTCCCAATATTCAGAAGGCAACCAAAACGCAGGGACGAATAGCAGCAGTCCCCTGCCACATCACTGGAACGCCATACAAAGATCAGTTGAAAAAGTCGCTTGGCAAAAGTGTTGCCAAGAAGAGGACGTTGAGTTTCTCTGGGGTTAGAGGTACAAAATCCAAACGCCTTCAAGAAAAGAAAAGTTTTTCCACAAAACTATCTGATTCACTATCGGAATCTTCTGGCTCCTGCAGCCCTCACCTTGTTGACAGCGATAATGACCTTGGTGTGAACGATGGGGATACACCAGACTCAAGCGATGCAAGTTGCATCTTTTGTGATGGAAAGTTCTCTCAAGACAGGATTGGAGAGGTGTAGATCAAATGTGTTATGTGCCAAAAGTGGGCACACTTAGATTGTGCTGGCACTGATGGAGCTTCTTATCTTTGCGATTACTGTAAATAATTTCAGGTTTCATGCATAAATGTACGAAAGTTGCCTTTTATAGGCTAGTCTGCCATTTTGTATTGTTTTAACCCATTTCTTTACAATATTTCAAAAGATTTCTTGCACCTTTTTGTGGATGTCCGGATTTGTATCCCTCTTTTTTACGTTCCATTTTACAAGCTGTTTGCAAATCTTTATTTTCGAATATAAATAAGGGATACTAGACATTGTTTCGCCGCTCATCATTTCTTAAACATGTTCGTAGTTGTTAGGGAAGGTATAAAATCTAGAATTTCTACTAAAGAAGGTGTCCATATTTACTCCTTTTCACCTATAATTTGTTTTAGGCACTATGAATTCATGGAAGATTCGCCATATGTAAGTCTGCAGGCTTTCGTGGCCATTGTCACTGAAATTAAAATCTTCTGGATTATTAGGCCGCGTCATATTTCCTCTAAAATGATCGACGTTGCGACCCCTCTGCTCTGATCTTCCTCAGTGTCTTCCGTGTCCACTACTGCTAGAACCAGTAGTGGACACTGGAAGATCCTGAAGAAGATTTTAACTTCAAGTTTCGCCATGTAGAATTGTGTATAAAAATGCGAAATTGCTTTCAGACGTATCTCACTGAATTATGAGTGGTTGAAAACTGTATGTCCCAGTGGTTCGAAAATGCAACCACCACCTTGAAACAATTGACTGTTTACTTTTGCCAGTTTCTCCTTGTATTCGTTGCTTACTATGATAATTATGGTTTGTGAAAAATTTTACAGTTATATTCAAAAGTGATAATACCTCCTCCGGACAACTGTTTCGTTTTTGTCAATTGGTTATTCTATTCGTTGCTTTTTATGACGATAAAAGTCAATTTTGTGAAAAATTTTAAAATAATATTTTATTGGGACTCAAAGCGTTACGGTACAGAGTAGCATGACATTATTTGGTATTCTGCTGATCCCAGATTTTTCTCTCTGTTCCTTAAACCTTTAAGTCCCAATAATGTGAAATAAATATAATATTAAAATTTTTGACAAAATTAGCTTTTATTATCGTAGTAAGCACAGAATACGAGATAAATGGGCAGAAACTAAACAATTAATGCTTTTAACGAGGTGGTTTCACTTTGGAACGTCTAAGTTATACAGTTTTCAACCATCCATCATTTCATGCGTTATATTTAAAAGCAAGTTCCTTTCTTCCCCAGACACAATCTCTCATGTCGAAACTTCAACGACCTCATAATTCCTAAAACACATTATGGTTCTAAATTACAAGCAAAAATAGACCTCTAAAATTTAATAAATTTTGTATGAAATCTGCATACTGCCCCACTGATTTCATTTCGAAACCACTCATAAAATCAGTAGTACCAACTCAAATTTACGTTACACTAACTTCAGATATATTTGTACCATTAGGTGACACTGTCTTAAAACAGCATCAGTGGTTTCATGTGAAAAGCACTGGTACATATTAAAAATAGGAAAATGATGAAGGGAAACAACCTGGCAACATTACTGTTAGTCTCTCGACGAAATGTAACAATTCTTACACACTGATGACCCGAAACATTATGAGCACCTGTGTACATCCACCTTTAGGACGCTAAAGAGCAGCAATTTTGCGTGGCATAGCTCCGACAAGTTCTTGGTAGATTTCTGTAGGTATGTGGCACCGTATTTCTGCACGAAGGTCACAAAATTTCCTTAAATTACTGACGGGTGACTGATGGGCGCGAAGCTAGACACCTGTATACCGTCCCAGATGAGTTCCATCAGGTTCAGATCAGGCGGATTAAGAAACAAAGGACATCAGCGTTAGTTCACTGTAGTGTGATTCTGCCTTATGATATGGTCAGCTATCCTGCTGGGAGATGTTGTCGCCGTCGGGGGATGAAGCAACCACGAAGAGATGCAGATTGTTCGCAATGATATTCATGTATTCTACAGCTGCCACGGTGTCTGATTATTACCAAAGGTCCCATGGGAACCAAGATGAATATCCACAGTAGTGTACGAAGACGTTTTTGTATCATGCACTCGTCGTGGAAACAGACCCACCCAGAGAGCCGAGTGCGCCGCTTCCCGGATCGAATCCGTTCTCGGAATCAGTGGCGAGGATGGTCTGCCGACCAGCCTGGGATGTGCTTTTTGACTGTTTCCAGATATATATGTATATATAGAGATGGCATGGGCATGGATGTGTGTGACGTCCTTAGGTTAGTCGGGTTTAAGTACTTCTAAGCTTAGGGGACTGATGACCTCAGATGTTAAGCCCCATAGTGCTGAGAGCCATTTGAACTATTTGATCTCCAACTTGAACATGTGCTAGACATGGTGTACATAAATTACGTCCTAGGGGAAAAGGGTGCTGCCAGGAATGGCATCCAGCTACCTAGTGTCACTAATATTGCTACTACCCATAGAACAATGCCGAACTCATAATCGACCTGGAAAAGGCAAGGGTGAAGAAGAAGATTTGCGGAGGAAAAGGTACTGCGGAAAAAAGGCTTACAAAGAACCAATTGAGTGCGAGGTCGCAAGTTCAGTCTTGGTACTGCTCATTGAAAGAGTTGGGTTAACAGTTACTACAGAAAAAATATCAGCTGCTAATGACTCACCATGTGCTTCAGGAGGGCGATAGAAAATGAGTATCCAGAAGGTGAAGAGATCAATCTTCTATGGAATGTATATATTACACTTCACAAAATGGACATCGTCGAGATTAAAGAAGTATTCAAAATAAACGATTAACATGCACCATGAACACCGAATGAAAAATGGTGCACCGCAGTGATCACAAAGATTCGCATCATCAAGATCGAAGGCGAACTCCTTGGGAGTTACAAACATTGCAGGATGTTCAGCTAAGTATCCGCTCTTAAACAGTGCAAGGAGGATCACTTTGGGGTAACGGCGTGATGAGAACTGATGGAATGTGACGACGTGCAACCGATGCGAAACATCTGAAGGCGTGGCTGCAGATAGTAAGATAATATGTATTATAGGTACGGAAATAAACTTTGTCCAGCGGGTCCATGTGGTTAAACTGCAATGTCGCACCCTTTTCAAGAGGGAATCTGATTTTTATATGCAGATCAGGAATCAAGGAAAAGCAAATTATTTTGACCAGCTGTTGGCCAAAAGCAGTGGTGATACCATATGCCCAATTTCCCACTCTCGTTTACCTCATCTACAATTTTTCTGGCCGGTTCCGTTCTTTGCTGTGCATCGTCACGTTTACACTCTGTTTGAAATTTCGTTTTCTCACTTCTCCCAATTCTGTAGCACTGGTTGAAGCTACCCAACCATGTACTGCTTCCTATGAAGTCACTGTAGCCTATGCCGCTCGCAGTTTGATGGGGATATCGTAGTAGATCACTATCAGTTTTTGTGACAAGTGTGCCTTGTTGTCCCTTGAATATCCGTAGTTTTTCCTGTACACTTCATGGTCACGTTGCTGCGCACTTTTTCGAGATTCTGTCCATAATTGTTTTTTTTTTTTACTATGCTGCGATCTTCCATGTACGTAATTATGTTTAGTACTAGCTCCTTGGACAGCGAGAGACTGTCCTCTACTCTACTACGTTTCACGGGAGAAGGGAGTTTAGGCTCCCTTGCACTTACTAAGCACGTATCGTCATCACTGTACTCCTCGTGTACATTGTCCGCACAGTTGAGCGTATACGACACCACATATTCCACTGACTCATCTCGCAGGAACGCTAATACTTCATCTGCTAATTCTTTCTCACTCTGCGATTCCTTGGGTTCTTTTCTGACGAAATGTCAACTTCGGCAACTGCTCTTGTAGTTATAGTGCAATATTTACTTCGCTTATCGTCGCCGTTGCTCTGTTTTGTATCAATACCACTAGCACTGTAGCATTGTCGTGAGTTGTGAGTAACTCGTCTCCGTAGCCTCACGCTATGCTCATTATTGGATACGTCCAGTCCAGCCCTCTGTCGCTTTTAGCAGCCAATATTGTGGTTGCGTGGTAGACAATATGTAGGGTGTTGAAAGCCGTAAACGTCATTGAGCTTTTGCAGCATAGAACTGCAGGGGTTCCTTGTTAGCCACAGCCTGGAGCAGTGAACGCAGAACCTTCGGTCGCGAGCCACCAGTAGCTCGTGAGTACATTTCTGTAGATCGTGGCAACGCCGAGCTTGGCTAACAACGATTGCTCCACTGAGTTTAGACGCACTCACTGCAACAACTGCTTCTCTCTCCCCCGCAAGCACCACTGTCAGTCAATAATATTACATTGTCAACATCCTAGGTGACTGTATAAGTGAGGTTGTGCACATTACATGTTTCGTGTGAATATCAGAATTTGGAATGTGGATAATTTGTTTACGATTTGGTACTAAGCTAAGATTATTTTAATGCTAGCATGTTCAAACTTGCCGCTTTGATTCCGCATGGGAAATTAATTACTCCTTTGAAACTCCCTGACAGATTAAAACTGTGTGCCCGACCGAGACTCGAACTCGGGACCTTTGCCTTTCGCGGGCAAGTGCTCTACCATCTGAGCTACCGAAGCACGACTCACGCCCGGTGTCACAGCTTTAATTCTGCCATTAACTCGTCTCCTACCTTCCGCCCGCGAAATGCAAAGGTCCCGAGTTCGAGTCTTGGTCGGGCACACAGCTTTAATCTGTCAGCGAGTTTCATATCAGCGCACACTCCGCTGCAGAGTGAAAATCTCATTCTAATTACTCCTTTACCCAGATAAAGGACAAATGCAAATGCGTATGTTTACTGTGCTAAGAGTATCAGATGGTAAGAAAGGGCCCTTAAATGTCAGTTCAAAGCCATTCACTCACGGCTGGAAAGGACTTCCCACTGGATTCTGCTCTAAGGAAAGGAGAATAAGGTATTTAAAATCCATCTTAAATCTAGTAATACCACCGTATTTTCCATAAAGTGCGATCCCAAAGAGGGGGAGGGGGGGGGGTTCTATTCTCTTCTTGTCCAAACTACTTATCGTCCGTGTTTCACTTCCATTCATGGCTACACTCCATACAACTGCTTTGAGAAAAGACTACCTGACACTTAAATCTATACCAGATGTTAACAGATTTCTCTTCATCAATAATGCTTTCCTTGCGATGCCGGTCTACATTTTACATCCACTCTACTTCGACCATCATCAGTTATTTTGTTCCCCAAACAGCAAAACTCCTTTACTACTTTAAGTGTCTCATTTCCTAATCTAATTCCCTCAGCATCAACTGATTTAATTCGACTACATCCCATTATCTTCGTTTTGCTTTTGTTGATGTTCATCGAATATCCTCCTTTCAAGAGACTGTCCATTCCGTTCAACTGCTCTTCCAAGTCCTTTGCTGTTTCTGCCGGAATTACAATGCCATGGGCAAACCTCTGAGTTTTTATTTCTTCTCCATGGATTTAAATTCCTAATCCAAATTTTTCTTTTGATTCTTTTACTGCTTTTTCAGTGTACATAACGTCGGAGATAGCCGCGAGGAGTGGCTGCGCCGTTACAGGCGCCACGTCACGGACAGAGCGTCCCCTCTCGCCAGAGGTTCGAGTCCTCCCTCGGGCAAGGGTGTGTGTGTTGTTCTTAGCATAGGTTAGTTTAAGTAGGGTGTAAGTCTGGGGCCGATGACCTGAGCAGTTTGGTCCTTTAGGAAGTCACACACTTTTAGACGTCGGAAGCTACAACCCTGTATCACTCCCTTCCCAACCACGGCTTCCCTTTCATGCCCCTCGACTCTTATCACTGCCATCTGCTTTCTGTACAAATTGTAAATAGCCTTTCGCTCCCTGTATTTGATCCCTGCCACCTTCAGAATTTGAAAGAGATTATTCCGGCAACATTGTCAAAAGCTTTCTCTAAGTCTACAAATGCTATAAATGGAGGTTTGCCTTTCCTTAATCTATTTTCTAAGATAAGTCGTAGGACAGCATTGCCTCACGTGTTCCAGTATTTCTACGGAATCCAAACTGATCTTCCCCAAGGTCGGCTTCTACCAGTTTTTCGTCTGTAAAGAAATCGTGTTAGTGAATCTTCAGGTTTTGGCGGCGCAAAGATTGTTCCATTAGGTTCCGGGTGTACAGCCGCAAGAATTCTCCTTCTTCTTCCAATATTTCGGCCCAATAACGTTGAACCATCTTCAGAGTGAGCCGCAAGAGTCAGTCTTGCGGCTCACTCTGAAGATGGCTGAACGTTATACGGCCGAAATATTAGAAGAAGGAGGAGGATAATTCTTGCGGCTGCACACCCGAAACTTAATGAAACAATCTTGTTAGTATTTTGAAGCCGTGACTTATTAAACCTACAGTCCGGTAATTTTCAACCCTGTCAACACCTGCTTGCTTTGGGATTGCAACTATTACATTCTTCTTGAAGTCTGGGGGTATTTCGCCTCTCTCATACATCTTGCTCACCAGATGGAAGAGTTTTCTCCTGGCTGTCTCTCCCAAGGCTGTCAGTAGTTGTAATGGAATGTTGTCTACTCCCGGGGCCTTGTTTTGACTTGAGTCTTTCAGTGCTCTATCAAGTTCATTACGCATTATCATATCTCCCATTTCATCTTCATCTACGTCCTCTTCCACCTCTCTGTTTTCCCTTGTTTGCTTAGAACTGGTTTTCCACCTGAGCTCTTGATATTCATACAGATGGTTCTCTTGTCGCCAAAGGTCTCTAACTTTCCTGTAGGCAGTATCTATCATACCCCTAGTGATGTATGCCTCTACATTCTTATATTTGTCCTCTAGCCATCCCTGCTTAGTCATTTTGCACTTCCTGTCGGTCTCATTTTTGAGACGTTTGTATTCCTTTTCGCCTTTTCATTTACTGCATTTTTATATTTTCTCCTTTCATCAATTAACTTCAGTATCTCTTCTGTTACCCAAGGATTTCTACTAGCCCTCGTAATTTTACCGACTTGATCTTCTTCTGCCTTCAGTATTTCATCTCTGAAAGCTACCCATTCTTCTTCTACTGTATTTCTTTCCCCCGTTTTTGTCAATCGTTCCCTAACGCTCTCTCTGAAACTCTCTATAACTTTTGGTTCTTTCAGTTCATCCAGGTCCCATCTCCTTAAATTCCCACCTTTTTGCAGGTCCTTCAGTTTTAATCTACAGCTCATAAGCAACAAATTGTGGTCAGAGTCCGCATCTACCCCTGGAAATGTCTTACAGTTTAAAACCTGGTTCCTAAATCTCTGTCTTACCGTTATATAATCTATTTGAAACCTTCTAGTGTCTCCAGGCGTCTTCCATGTATACAACCTTCTTTCATGTTTCTTAAACCAAGTGTTGGCTATAATCAAGTTATGCTCTGTGCAAAATTCGACCAGGTAGCTTCCTCTTTCATCCCTTATTCCCATTCATTATTCTCCTACCACTTTTTCTTCTCTTCCTCTTCCTACTACCGAATTCCAGTCCCCCCATGACTACTAAATTTTCGTGTCCCATCACTGTCTGAATAATTTTTTTTATCGCATCATATATTTCTTTAATCTCTTCATCATCTGCGGAGCTAGTTGGCATATAAACTTGTAAGGTGTGGGTTTCGTGTCTATTTGGCTACAATAATGCGTTCACTATGTTGTTTGCAGTAGCTTATCTGCGCTCCTATTGTTTTATTCATTATTCAACCTACTCCTGCATTCTTATTTGATTTTGTATTTATAACCCTCTATTCACCTGCCCAGAAGTCTTGTTCCTCCTGCCACCAAACTTCACTAATTCCCACTCCATGTTTTAACCTATCCATTTTCTTTTTTAAATTTTCTAACCTACCTGCCCGATAAAGGGATCTAACATTCCACGCTCCGATCCGTAGAAGGCCAATTTCGTTTCTCCTGATAACGATGTCCTTTTGAGTAGTCCCCGCCCGGAGATCCGAATGGGGGACTATTTTACCTCCAGAATATTTTACCAAAGAGGACGCCATCATCATTTAACCGTACAGAAGAGCTGCATGGCATCGGGAAAAACTACTGCTGTAATTTACCCTTGCTTTCAGCCGTTAACAGTACCAGCACAGCGAGGCCGTTTTGGTTGATGTTAGAAGGCCAGATCATCCAGACTTTTTCCCCTGCAACTACTGAAAAGTCTGCTACCCCTCTTCAGGAACCACACGTTTGTCTGGCCTCTCAAGAGATACCCCTCCGTTGTGGTTGCACCTACGGTACGGCTATCTGTGCAGCTGAGGCACGTAATCCTCCCCACCAACGACAAGGTCCATGGTTCATCGGGGTATATAACCGTTAGACAAGAATAAAGCGGCAACTGAGCTTTCATTCCGAGTTTTAAAAGCTGGTGCACGCAATAACAAACTTTACGATGACGGTGAATGAGTCAAAACTGCATCATCAGAAGCTGCGGATTTATTAGGCCTGTTTGATAGGTGAAAAACAATATTTAACTAAAGTTCATTTCATATTTACTAGAACTGTAGCTCTATAGGTAATAGACAAACTTATTTAAAAAGAAGTGTTGTTATTTCTTTTCTAGATTCTTCTGGTAGCTCAGAAGAGCATTTAAAAACTGTACGGCAGCTCAGAAGCTTCATATGTTTGGCAACCACTGGCCCAGAGATTGATTCCGGAGTGGAGACTACTTCGTTTTGAAACTTCCTGGTAAAAGTTACCCGCTATGTACTAATACTTTCTCCTGTAAGCGTAAGCAGAACTTCTTTGAACTTTGCTAAATTGAATAACTCATTCGGTAATACCACTGCCTGCGAAACGCAAGGTCTCTGGTTCGACCACCAGTGAGGCATACAGTTTTAATCCTACCGTTTCAGTCATAAAGTACTATTCATAATTTTGTTAAGTAGTAGGTAAGATTGCATACTATTACTAGATAAGGAAAGAAATCCCGTACTTCTCAACATGGTGAATTCTATTCGATATTACATAAATCTGCCTTAAGCGAGTGGTGTGCGAATGTCGCTCTTCGTACAACAAGCTTCACGTTTAGCTTCTAGAGAAGTGGTTCCCAACCTGTGGGTAATTACCCCCTGAGGGGTAAAACGAAATTTTCTGAGCGGTAAAAACAAAACTATTTAATTCTGTGTCAGTCATGAAACTAAATTATTTTCAAAAGACCATTATTATTATCTCAATTCTGTAAGACTATAATGGTGATTATATAAGATATCAATAATTACTTTTTCTCAGGTAGTAGCGTTAATGCGTTGGAGGTTACAGGTTCCTCACATAGTACGCCCACTACACACATATGTTGTGCTTTTCCTCGTACATCACTGACGATAAATGTGAGAGATATACGTAACAAATGCTAAATATCTCAAGAAAATGTCTTCAAGTTGTAGATAGTACCTGTAGTAGTCCAGAAATTGCTTCATTACTCGCTTCGAAACAGGTAAGTGAATTAAATGACAGCAAGACAGAGCAGCAACTACATAAAGGCTACTACAGTGCTGTACAGTTTTATTCATATTATTATTAATATTAGTGGTTGTGGTCAGACATAAAACATTAACAACCTGAAGTCTTCCAATTTCTGCCAGTTCAGAAGAAATGATTTACGAGCAATAAGTATAGTGCACACATCTGATCTTGTCTGAATTTAAATGGGGCTGCAATGTGCAGGAGAAAGAAGTGCCGCAATGGGGAGGGGTAATAAAAGGGACGCATGTTTTGCAAGAAGTGTGTGCGCTTTCTTTTCTGAGAAGGAGTTGTGAGTAGCACTTGCCATGCTCCACGAATTCCTTCGTCGTTCATTCTAACATACATACACACACACACACACACACACACACACAAACTAAATATCATTCATCTTTAATCACTATACTGTTTGGTGAGGTGATAAAGCTGGCGATAATGTGGAGTAGAGATGGAGCAACAGACGGCAGGTAGGTGGATGATGGTGAGAGGGCTGGAGGGGGGGGGGAGAGGTACTACTTAATACCTAATTGCACTCAGGGATAAGCACAATCGGCCAAAGACACTACTAGCTTGGGCATAGCCACCTATGGAAAGCTAACATACACCAACAAGCGACAAACGTCGGCAAGCCCCTGGATATCAGCAACACTGACTGGTAATTAATTACCAGCTGCTATTAGAGCCGGC
The DNA here is from genome assembly GCF_023864275.1 of Schistocerca cancellata. Lineage (NCBI taxonomy): Eukaryota > Metazoa > Arthropoda > Insecta > Orthoptera > Acrididae > Schistocerca > Schistocerca cancellata. The sequence continues at coordinate 99,609,066 of NC_064630.1, read as the reverse complement.
CAAAAGGCCACAGCAGGGAAACCGACGAGCTCGCCCACTGACGCACAAACAAATCGCCAACATCAACCTACACTGTGCATCCGATATATGACCTATCGGACACAAAAACGATGATAAACCTGACTGTTGCAGGTTGCGGACGCTGATCGAGAGTTCAGCACCGGCACCCAGCGGAATCCGCCGAGCAACAGCACCGCACGACGTCAAAGGTATCGACATGCAGGACATCCACTACAAACATAGCCTACCCTTGCGTGACCTATCGTAGGCAGCAAGACATCCGCTACTGCTCTTGCCACCCGATCTAACTATCGCAGAGGATTTTTTCGCTTGGCTTTTGCCTTGTCACTTTTTCTCCTCTGCCCTTCAAATCGCTACCCTTCGTTCGACTTCGGCCCAATCTATCTCCAGATGAGCGCGTATTAAGGGGCTCAGGAACGCCCTATACTTGCAATGTTAAAATAACGCTTATAAATTATATCTTTCCTCACAAAGTATTTGAGGTAGGAAGTTGAACTTTTTACAGATTATTTATTGGAATATGGGCTACAACTTAACACAGGGATTTTACAAAATTTTAGTTCAGTTATTAAAGATGATTTTTTTTTCAATTGTAATGAAAATTCACAACATTTTTTTGCAATTTTTTATTTATATATTCAAAAATATACAGTTTTTTGGAAAAAGGCTGTGTTAAATTATGCAGAAGGTACTGTGTAACATTTACTGAAAGTTTGAAACAAATATGTTTGGAAGATCCTTAGAAAACATGTAAGTAGTATGAGAAAATGAAAGTTTTGGGTATCGAGCGACAAAGATTGGATTAACTTTTTAGTGCATTCCAGGTCCATAGGATGGATTATCTTCATCCTCTGCAAACTCCTCCTCCAGCTTCCTCTTGTCCTCCTCCTGTTTACTCTTGCTTGTATTTCTAGACTCTTTACAGCCCTGTCTGCAGCCCGAAGGCGTTCCTTGTCTAAAGCAAGCATCGCTCGTACCATGTTAGAACCTATCTTCATTCCCATATTTCTAAATACCTTGCACCTTACAATGTTGCCATCATTGAAATTCGGAACAGCAACTTTAATTTTACTCATTATTATACTTCAACAAAACAGAGACTCAAGAAACAGAATTAATTACGAATATTTTCGAGATAACGACAGAGTAAATAAACATGAAACAATCGACAATCACACCAGCGATATATATTGAACCATCACAGGTTAGCCACAATACATACTTTATCTCACATCACTAAAATGTACCTGCTGAACACGGACGTTAATAATAACACCATTTGACAGCAGTTTAACAGCGCCACAGTGGGTCACGCCCATGTAGAACACATTTCAAAAAAAATTTAAAAATAGTTGTAGTCTTCGGAATTGAATAAATTATATATCTATTAAAAGGTAATAGTCTGCAGATTCAGAAAACGCAAAAAAGTAAAAATTGAACTTTTTATGATTTTGAGCCTTTCCGGAGCCCCTTAATGGTTAACCTTAACTAGACGTACGCAAACATCGCAGTACCCACATCCTGCGACACCTCACTTTAGTGAAAACTAACCCTTTGCGGCGCGGCACGTTACTTTTTACCGCCCTGCCAGTGTCCAGCAATGTTCATTGGTCTAGCTAAAAGCTGTAGTAGAAAATACTAGACCACTACTGTCTATTGCAGGTCGCAACATACATAGGATTGTCCGGTAAACGGGATGTGGCTAGCTACTGAAATAAAAGTTTTAACTTGGCAATGCAAGTTTTCAGGTGTATTTTTACGATAAAGATCACAGTTACTACTGCCAAGTCCGTACTAAGTGCCAACACAATGTAAAGTTCACACGCACACCACAATCACACACGTAGCCAGTTTATGATTTTTACACCTGTTGCCGAAGTTAATAGAGTTCACCGGCTCGTTTGGTTATGAAAATTCTCGCTCAGATGTTGTGCCCTCTGCTCTACACGTAATACCTGTTCCAGTCTTAGATCGCACAACACGCCACGTGGTTTTAACTAACAGTCGAAAGCAATAATTTTGATATTCCGTCCGAGATTCCACATGATTTCCACTATACCGTTCACTTAAATACACTTTGTACTACTTCGCGAACTCGTAATTAGCATTTTCCCGCGATTTTACAGTACTTTCGTCGGACCTGCTTTCAATGGGATGGTATGAGTTCGAACCTTCAGCCCCGACCCCCCTAGATCATACCAAAGGCTTTGTTCCCAGCATAGATTGGCGCGAGCCTGCATTTTTCTGGTTGGCTGATATCACAAACAGCAAATCAGGTTGCAGTATAATCCCACGCTAACCCGCGTTTTACTTCAATGACCAATCATAGTAAAACATTTCTTTCTATGGCAATTGCTAAATAAATAAATTTAGAAAAGTATCAAATATAAAATTAGTCCTTCTAAAATTACCGATTAATTTGTGTTCTACTCACGATTTATTAGTACCATAAACTGACTGCACAAGTAATTATAGTAAATCCCCTGTATAGTTTAACTGGTACTTCGTGAACAAACAAAACAATTTTCGTTTACTTCTGTTCTTCTTCACTCATACAACACTCACACTGCTAATTACTACACATATAAAACGATTATAATTATGCAAATACATTAAATATTAATCAAACATAGCGTTACAACATTGTTTTGACTACGACTGCTAGCACTGTCCCTCAACTGCTGACCTCTGCCGCCTACTAGTACAACTACGTGCAGCTCTGTAACTCAGGTCCATGTCAGCTGGTGCCATCTGTCGATGACTCATGCCTATAACGATATCGTCCTAACAAGTGACAGGAGCGATGCGAAGGCGGTACGCCTCACCTTGTGCAGAGACGGCAGTAGACGTTTTGATTTGGCTACCATGCTGGTGTGGGCGTGGAGGGGCACCACCTCTATTAAAACAACAGGGATAATGGTCTAAGAGGTTGGAAACCACTGTTCTAGAGGGCGAGCGATTTCACTTCAAGACTACTCGAGAAGAACGCTATGTGGTCAAGATGATTCAGAAGTTAAACTCTCTCAGGGGTAACCAGCCACGGATACGCTAGGCTAGTGTGTTGGTACAAATGAAAAATGTTCAGAAGGTTTGTAACGGTAATGGTTGCAACAAACGTTAAGCTTTTCCTGCTCGTTACGTGACGGCAAAATTGAGTGCTACGAGCGAGTGCTTCTACCGTGGGAATAGCGTTAGCGGTTGTGGCGAGGAGTGAGGCTCGGGTAGCGGTTGAGACAGCCGCCGGCAGAGGTCAGAAGTCGGTGCAGAACCACGCAATATTTCAGCGTCGCCGTGCCTTCTGTTTCGAAATCGGTCGAGAGGTAATAGCGCGGCCGGCGGTACCCCCGTAGCCACGGTGGGCGTCAACCTAACAATTTGTAATTCAATCGCGGCGCCCGGGGGCTGACGTTTGCCCGGCCGGGGCGCGCGAGCGGCAGCCGCGCCGGCCAATGGCGTGCCAGCGCTGCGGCGCCGGCCAATCAGCGGCCCGCGAGTGTCAAGCGGTGACACGCCGCGTGGGCGCCGCCATTTGCATAAATTAGCGGAAGACGGCGGACTCACCTGCCGCCGAGCTGCAATTTACAGACCGCAGCTGCGGAAGACTGAGCGACGCTTTACGTCAACATGTCATCGCTGAGGTCACCAATGATGTATCGTGTCGGTTTGGTCCGCGCCGGTGAATCACATGTCATGTCGCAAAGGTTAAATTGTAAGTCTAGATTCTTCAGCTTGGCGGTAATGACTGTAGGCATTTTGGCGCCCTAGGCAAGAACTGTGTATGTCGTCTTCTCCTCCCTCCTTTCCACCTCCCCCTCTTGTTCTAGCCAATGGCGCTCTGTTATAATTTTCTGGGTGATTCTGTGGTGGTGTTACAACATTCAGGCTCGATGGAGAACGGTAAATGGATTAATATGAGGTAAGGGACCCTGCTCCGGAAACGATCGAGCCCGAAATTTGTAAGCGATAATCGTACTGATTCCTGTAACAGTGGAATAAATGTATCGCTGCTGTTGGTGATAAGATTACAGCGTATACAACTTTCAGAGGTGGTAGTATGGACCAAAACAAGAAATAAAAATGTGAAGTCAACATGGGTTTTAAAATACATACGGCCGGCCGATGTGGCCGTGCGGTTAAAGGCGCTTCAGTCTGGAACCGCGTGACCACTACGGTCGCAGGTTCGAATCCTGCCTCGGGCATGGATGTGTGTGATGTCCTTAGGTTAGTTAGGTTAAATTAGTTCTAAGTTCTAGGCGAATGATGACCTCAGAAGTTAAGTCGCATAGTGCTCAGAGCCATTTGAACCATACATACCTTAGGAGCTAAGAGAAATTGTTCATCTTTGCTGTAGTGAAACAGATTTCTCCTACTGAACGAATGGCTGCAGCTGTTGAAGTATGTCAGAAATTGAAGATACCACTACAGACCTCTGCGCTCGCTGGCAGCACACCGAGTCTTGTACTCGTCCACCGCGGCGCTCGGGCTTACAGAACCGTGTTACGACACCTGAAGATGGGCGTATAAGAGCCCGAAACCAGTCGTGTTCTAAGCAAAAGAACCTTACAACTGCAGCGATATTTTCAACCTCTGATAAAATGCTCAGATGCGGATGTTCCTCCGACAGGGTTGTTTGTCTTAAAGTATGTATTATAGAGCAAATATTTACTTGGTATTTTTGTTATTCTTTTGACCCATAGTACCATCTCTGAATGTTGATTTCCCTACAATCTTAGCAGTAATCGTACCGGTAGATGTACCACCGTCACAGTTATCAGAACGATTTTCACTTACAAATTTCGACTGGGCCAGTTCCAGAGCAGGGTCCCTTACTTCACATTGATATGTTTACCCTTCTCTACCACCCCTGAAAGTGTGCAACAGTATCACGTAATCACCTTGCATACAGTTCAGATTATCCAAGCTTTCTGATGTTTTCCAGTAATTGAAACGACCCACACCACGTTAGGAACGTTGTGCAAGATACGTCTGCATTTACTCTGCAAGACCTTGTACAGTGCATTGCAAATACAAATAAGTTACCCTTTCGCTGCAACCATGAGTTATAATACCTTTATTGCATCTTCAGATGCGCCTGTTTACATAACAAAATATTATAAAATTACATTACAGCTGTTCATATAGAAATGGTTCAAATGGTTCTGAGCACTATGGGACTTAACATCTGAGGTCATTAGTCCCCTAGAACTTAGAACTACTTAAACCTAACTAACCTAAGGACATCACACACATCCATGCCCGAGGCAGGATTCGAACCTGCGGTCGTTGTGGTCACGCGGTTCCAGTCTGAAGCGCCTAGAACCGCTCGGCGACTCTGGTCGGCGTGCATATAGAACATATTAACATTACTCGTAGACTATATGTTGCAAGTTCTCAAGCGTCTATCGGTCATGAGATTAGATTAAAGTTCTTGTGCTTAAGTCATATGTTACAGTCACTCACTGTCATAGATAAAATATTAATACAACAGTATTTTCTACCTACGTTTGTTAAATTTTCTTGATTGATGTCAGCAAGCCATTTACAGTGCGAGTGTGTATTGGGAGTGTATATAGCACTCTCTAGAAACACAAACTACAATTATATATATATATATATATATATATATATATATATATATATATATATATATATATATGAGGTGCGTTCAAGTTCTAAGGCCTCCAATTTTTTTTCTCCGGACTGGAAAGAGATAGAAACATGCACATTGTTTTAAAATGAGGCCGCGTTCATTGTCAATACGTCCCAGAGATGGCAGCACCGTACGGCAGATGGAATTTAACCGCCAGCGGCGAGATGAGAACTGTTTTAAATACTTAAAATGGCGACGTTTACTTGAACAGCATGCAATCATTCGTTTTCTGAATTTGCGTGGTGTGAAACCAATTGAAATTCATCGACAGTTGAAGGAGACATGTGGTGATGGAGTTATGGATGTGTCGAAAGTGCGTTCGTGGGTGCGACAGTTTAATAAAGGCAGAACATCGTGTGACGACAAACCAAAACAACGTCGGGCTCGCACAAGCCGGTCTGACGACATGATCGAGAAAGTGGAGAGAATTGTTTTGGGGGATCGCCGAATGACTGTTGAACAGATGGCCTCCAGAGTTGGCATTTCTGTGGGTTCTGTGCACTCAATCCTGCATGACGACCTGAAAATGAGAAAAGTGTCATCCAGGTGGGTGCCACGAATGCTGACGGACGACCACATGGCTGCCCGTGTGGCATGTTGCCAAGCAATGTTGACGCGCAACGACAGCATGAATGGGACTTTCTTTTCGTCGATTGTGACAATGGATGAGACGTGGATGCCATTTTTCAATCCAGAAACAAAGCATCAGTCAGCTCAATGGAAGCACACAGATTCACCGCCACCAAAAAAATTTCGGGTAAGCGCCAGGTTGAAAAAATGATGGTGTCCATGTTCTGGGACAGCGAGGGCGTAATCCTTACCCATTGCGTTCCAAAGGGCACTACGGTAACAGGTGCATCCTACGAAAATGTTTTGAAGAACAAATTCCTTCCTGCACTGCAACAAAAACGTCCGGGAAGGGCTGCGCGTGTGCTGTTTCACTAAGACAACGCACCCGCACATCGAGCTAACGTTACACAACAGTTTCTTCGTGATAACAACTTTGAAGAGATTCCTCATGCTCCCTACTCACCTGACCTAGCTCCTAGTGACTTTTAGCTTTTTCCAACAATGAAAGACACTCTCAGTGGCCGCACATTCACCAGGCATGCTGCTATTGCCTCAGCGATTTTCCAGTGGTCAAAACAGACTCCTAAAGAAACCTTCGCCCCTGCCATGGAATCATGGCGTCAGCGTTGTGAAAAATGTGTACGTCTGCAGGGCGATTACGTCGCGAAGTAACGCCAGTTTCATCGATTTCGGGTGAGTAGTTAATTAGAAAAAAAATCGGAGGCCTTAGAACTTGTATGCACCTCGTATATATATGGGTGCAAATTTCCATCTTACTTTTGCGACAGTATGAGCCTCACGCTTGTGTAAGTGCAAAACCCCCTACGATTGACTAAATGCATGGCAAACTAAGATAATTATACCGTGTACTTAACAAAATAGTTCCAACTGTTCGGGGTGTCGTTTGGAAACGGGCCTCATCACTGAAGACAGCTCCACTCCAGTCAATTAGATTCAAAGCCAGCAAGGTCGCCGGGTCTCTTCCCAGTCCAGAACGTTTAGAGCATAATGGGCAGTGCTCTCCAACCAGCTCGCCATTTTCACGACATAATGCACCAGTTGGACAGTATCTGACCTGATATCTACATCTACATTTAGGTCATACTCTGTAAGCCACCTAATGGAGTGTGGCGGAGGGTACTTTCGGTACCACTATCTGATCCCTCCAACCCTGTTCAGAAGGACATCCAACAACTCTGTCAATAAATGCCAAGCCGAATAACTGTTCGCTTAAGCGCCAGAGGTGGATGAAGACGTTACTGACTTACTAAGTTTGTGGAGCGCTGTCTCTTGAATAAATCGTCATATTTTTCTGAAACTATAGTCTTTTGTTTGTCAGTACATGCACGTCACATCTACATATAGCCGTCCCATTCGGATGACGACTTCGTGATGCGTCGTTTTCCTTTTCTTTTCCCCCCTTACAGCGTATTTACGATGTTAAGAGCAAATTTCATGAAAAAATCGGATGAACATTATTCTGAAAGGACACCAAAACATAATAAAATACTAAAAAACTTGAGTACACATTATTGCACGTGATCGTCCACGATAATGTTTTCAATGTGTCTATGTCCCCCATAGAAACGCGGATTAGCTACCATGAACGCATTGTCGGAGCCACGCCTATCACAGTAGTATATGAAACTTCCTGGCAGATTAAAACTGTGTGCCCGACCGAGACTCGAACTCGGGACCTTTGCCTTCCGCGGGCAAGTGCTCTACCAACTGAGCTACCGAAGCACGACTCACGCCCGGTACTCACAGCTTTACTTCTGCCATACTGTGAGCTGTGAGTACCGGGCGTGAGTCGTGCTTCGGTAGCTCAGTTGGTAGAGCACTTGCCCGCGAAAGGCAAAGGTCCCGAGTTCGAGTCGCGGTCGGGCACACAGTTTTAATCTGCCAGGAAGTTTCATATCAGCGCACACTCCGCTGCAGAGTGAAAATCTCATTCTGGAAACAGTAGTATATGTTTACATGCCTGCTGTCTCCGCAGGTGGTGAGGAGACTGTTCAAAATGTATGATGAGATAAAAGAAACTATTCAGATAGTTAAAGGAGAAGATAATTTAATCGTGATGGAGGACTAGAATTCGATATAGGAAAAGGAGGAGAAGGAAAAATAGTAGGTGAATACGGGCTGGTGGAATGGAATGAAAGACGAAGCCGCCTGGTAGAATTTTGCACAGAGCATAATAATCATCGCTAACACGTGGTATGAGAATCATAAAAGGTTGAAAGTATGGAAGAGGCGTGGAGGCACTGGAAGCTTTCAGAGTAAAAAATGAGATTGACATAAAGTGCAAAATTGCTAAGCAGGAATGGCTAGAGGACAAATATAAGAATTTAGAAGCACAGTTGACTAGGAGAAAGATTGATAACGCATGCAGGAAAACTGAAGAGGCCTTTGAAGAAAAGAGAAACATCTGTGTGTATATCAAGAGCTCAGATGCTAAACCAGACCTAAGCAAAGAAGGGAAAGCTGAAAGGTGGAAGGAGTATACAGACGGTCTACACAAGCGAGAGGAACTTGAAAGGAATGTCATAGAAAGGAAAGTGGACGTAGACAAAGATGAGACTAGAAATATAATACTGCAAGAAGAATTTGACAAATCTCTGAATGATCCAAGTCCAAACAAGAGAAGGGGACATTCCGTCAGAACTACTGATAGCCGTGGGAGAGCCAGCCATGACAAATCTCTTCCATCTGATGTGCAAGACGTATGAGATAGGCGAAACAGCCTCAGACTTCAAGAAGAACGTAGTAATCCCAATTCCGTAGGAAGCAGTTGACAACAGGTGTGAAAATTACTGAACAATCTGTTTAATAAGTCATGGTTGCAAAAATCTAACGCGATAGGTGAAAGAATGAAAATAACAGGTAGAAGCAGACGTTGGGGAAGATAAGTTTGGGATCAGGAGAAATGTAGGGACACGCGAGGCAATACTGACACTACGACGTATCTTAGAAGGTGGGTTAAGGAAAGGCAAACCTACATACATAGCATTTACGGGAAGAGAAAACTTTTGACAATGTTGACTGAAATATACTCTTTCAAGTTCTGAAAGTAGTAGGGGTAAAATACAGGGAGTGAAACGGTATTTACAACTTCTACAGAAATCTGACAGCAGTTAGAAGAGTCGAGGGGCATGAAAGGAACTCAGTGGTTGAGAAGGGAGTGAGAGAGGGTTGTAACCTATCTCTGATGTTATTGAATCTGTACTTGGAACAAGCAGTAAAGGTAACCAAAGAAATATTTGGAGGTGGAATTAAAGTTCAGGGAGAAGAAATAAATTACAATGAAACGAATACTCCTAGCTGCATACAGACGTTGATATAAGTCAACGGGGATAGTTGAAAATGTGTGCCCCGACTGGGACTCGAACCCGGGATCTCCTACTTACATGGCAGACTCTCTATCAATGCTTTTTTCCCACTTTGCTCTATTTTTTGTTGTTGTATTTGTTCGTGGTGGACGTCCGATGATACTCCTTCAGGTTGTTTGTTGATGCGTTTACTCAGGTTTTTTTTATTTTTTATTTTTTATTACCGAGGGTAGCTAACCCTCAGACCGAACACGCTGAGCTACCGAGCCGCCATCCATATGAGCCACCGAGGAGACATGGGATAGTGCGACAGCAGGGATTTATCTCTAGCACGCCTCCCGTGACACCCATATTCCCAACTTATTGTCCCGCACTATATTCATAGCGCCCCAGCCCATTATTCTCATTACCCGCGGCTTTTTGCCGATTCCCTAAAGAGTTCGAGCAACGTTTGTGCATCCACACAGAAGAAGATGGTCAAATGGCCGGTGAGCCTTAACGATATACAGGGTTATTACAAATGATTGAAGCGATTTCACAGCTCTACAATAACTTTATTATTTAAGATATTTTCACAATGCTTTGCACACACATACAAAAACTCAAAAAGTTTTTTTAGGCATTCACAAATGTTCGATATGTGCCCCTTTAGTGATTCGGCAGACATCAAGCCGATAATCAAGTTCCTCCCACACTCAGCGCAGCATGTCCCCATCAATGAGTTCGAAAGCATCGTTGATGCGAGCTCGCAGTTCTGGCACGTTTCTTGGTAGAGGAGGTTTAAACACTGAATCTTTCACATAACCCCACAGAAAGAAATCGCATAGGGTTAAGTCGGGAGAGCGTGGAGGCCGTGACATGAATAGCTGATCATGATCTCCACCACGACCGATCCATCGGTTTTCCAATCTCCTGTTTAAGAAATGCCGAACATCATGATGGAAGTGCGGTGGTGCACCATCCTGTTGAAAGATGAAGTCGGCGCTGTCGGTCTCCAGTTGTGGCATGAGCCAATTTTCCAGCATGTCCAGATACACGTGTCCTGTAACGTTTCTTTCGCAGAAGAAAAAGGGGCCGTAAACTTTAAACCGTGAGATTGCAGAAAACACGTTAACTTTTGGTGAATTGCGAATTTGCTGCACGAATGCGTGAGGATTCTCTACCGCCCAGATTCGCACATTGTGTCTGTTCACTTCACCATTAAGAAAAAATGTTGCTTCATCACTGAAAACAAGTTTCGCACTGAACGCATCCTCTTCCATGAGCTGTTGCAACCGCGCCGAAAATTCAAAGCGTTTGACTTTGTCATCGGTTGTCAGGGCTTGTAGCAATTGTAAACGGTAAGGCTTCTGCTTTAGCCTTTTCCGTAAGATTTTCCAAACCGTCGGCTGTGGTATGTTTAGCTCCCTGCTTGCTTTATTCGTCGACTTCCGCAGAAACCTGAAGTGCAGCTTCAGCCGAACAAAACTTTATGAGTTTTTCTACGTATCTGTAGTGTGTCGTGACCATATGTCAATGAATGGAGCTACAGTGAATTTATTAAATCGCTTCAATCATTTGTAATAGCCCTGTATATATGAAGATGGTATCTGTTATTTAGGACATGTCCGAAAGAACAGGTACCATCTGCATTTATATAAAAAGAAATAAAAGCTTTGAGATTTGCCGATGACATCGTAATTTTGTCAGCAAAGGACTTGGAAGAGCAACTGAACGGAATGGACATAGTCTTGAAAGGAGGATATATGATGAACATGAACAAAAGCGAAACAGGGATACTGGAATTTAGTCGAACTAAGTCAGGTGATACTAAGGGAATTAGATTAGAAAACGAGATACTTAAAGTAGTAGAAAAGTTTCCTGTTTGGGCAGAAAACTAACTGATCATAGTCGAAGTAGGGAGAATATATAAAATGTAGACAGGCAATGGCAGGAAAAGAATTTCTGAAGAAGAGCAATTTGTTAACATCGATTGCAGATTTAAGTGTTAGGAAGTCTTTTCTGAAGGTATGTGTCTGGAGTGTAGCCATATATGAAGGGCTTTTATCAATAGTGGTACAAGCCCATTTTCTGACTGAAGGCCACAACGAGAACAAGAACAACAACAACGTCTTCCCTTAAGAACTAACGGAATATTCCATTAACTTTATACAATACTACTCAGTGCCTCATGGGCTACATAGACATGGCTTAATGTTAAGTTATTTTTCATCTGTGAGTTAACAGTAGCGTAAATTCGTTGAGTCAACTGGAACTATTTTGTTAAACAGACGGTACAATTATCTTACTTTGCCATATATTTAGTCCATCGCAGGGAGTTTTGCATTTACACGAAAATCTCCAGATGTCAGAGATACAGATCGGTACCAAACGTTGTATGTAGATACTTTATCAACCAAAACACCGATTCAGTTCATGCTATGTACTGCCGTTCATTAGAACTTGCGTAAACGGTAAATAATCGAAACACCATAAATACGGAGCACGGGAAAAGCATATCTGTGAGTAATACTTCTGCAGATCTCACGTGGATCAGTTGGTAGACTGTTATATCATCGTGCCAAAGGTCGCGCATTCAAACCCCACTGATGATAATTTGTTTTAACTGTTTACGCGTCAAACTGTTATAGGGGAGAACATTTTCCTTACGTGTAAAGGACTTTTCGGAGTTTGTAGCAATGTTCTTTTGGCAGTCTGCTTTCGCTTCGTTAGATGAAAGTAGCAAATCTATTAGAGTACAGGTGTAGATACGTGTGGTGTTCTGTCGGACATATGCGACGGTTGCGACACAACAGACACCCCTTGTGATGAAGTAGCCAGTGCATTTGTAGTTTCACGAAATAAACGTAAACCCTCGGTACATTAGAATGTAGAAAGAATTGCATCATACGTGCGGAAGTATTAATAGTCCCACATAACACTTTCACGCATAATGCAGTTAAAAAAATTATCAACATCTGGATACGAACTCATGACCCTTGGTATGACGATTTAAGGCTCTACTAACTTCCTACGGCAGGACGGTGTGGCCGAGCAGTTCTAGACGCTACAGTCTGGAACAGCGCGGCCGCTACGGTCGCAGTTTCGAATTCTGCTTGGGGCATGGATGTTTTAGATGTCCTTAGGTAAGTTAGGTTTAAGTAGTTCTAAGTTCTAGGGGACTGATGACCTCAGAAGTTAAGCCCCATAGTGCTCAGAGCCATTTGAACCACTTTTAACTTCCTACGAAAGCTATTCGTATTATGTTTTCACAGTTACACTTTTCCTGTGCTCCATGGTTCTGGTGCAACATTTTAATCAACATTTACTCACGTTCTGCTGGACGACAGCACATAGTACGAACTGAATCGGAGATTTGGTTGATACTCTATTGACATAACAACGTTTGGTACCTATCTGAGAGTCTGACATCTGGAGGTCTGGGAGACAACCGTGAGTTACAAAATGGTTCAAATGGCTCTGAGCACTATGGGAATTTACATCTGAGGTCATCGGTCCCCTAGAACTTAGGACTACTTAAACCTAACTAACCTAAGGACATCACACACATCCATGCCCGAGACTGGATTCGAACTTGGGACCGTAGCGGTCGCGTGATTCCAGACTGAAGCGCCTAGAACCGCTCGGCCACACCGGCCGGCCCGTGAGTTAGAGTGGCACAGTGATATCATCATTGCTAATTTATCATTCTGGAGGTATTCGAGATAGAGGATTAAGCCACTCATGTTGTCGAAATAGATAAGATGGCAATTTGACACCCACTACAGGTAAACGTGTTACATCCAGTTTCCTCCAAGGCTGTCACATGAACCCGTTAATCTGTGTGCATGGCGGAGGCAGCACCATATCAACTGTGTCATTTTCTTTCATTTTCCTTTACGAACTGAGCGAATTTCGTTTACGACATAGTCCGTGTTACAATTAGTTATTTGTTTCTCACGATCACCTGATTTCGGCGATGTGTCATTTTTAAGTGCTTACTGCTAAGATGTGTGTCCATCATTTAAATGTATTCTGTAACTGTTGTCGTAGAAGACTCGAACGTGAGCAACGTTGCATATAAGTAAGCGATTTATGTAAACATTACTGCTATACAGAGTGGGCCTAAAGTTTGACTAATTATGAATACTTATTTTACAAAAGCTATAGAAATTACAAACCAGTGATTTGTGACAAATGAAGGGATAAATCATTTAGCCTGTCAGCATATCTTTGTTGCAGGTAGAAACTGAGTTTAAAGCACTGTAATCGCTGATGCTATAAAATAATGTCACGCGAGGAGAACGCACAGTATTTTCTGTCACGAGACGTGCAGCTGAATTTTTGAAGGCAATACGGAAGGCAAGCACTTCATAGGAGTATTGTTGCGTGCTACGTGAAGTTTGAACAAAGCCGCAGTATGTTTGGTCATCCGCCGACAATGCGGCCTTCGGCCAGTGAATAAAGTGTCGGAGCTATACAACAGGTGTCCTTACGAAGCCCTTCCAAACCCACTCCACTCGCATCTCGTCAATTAGGGATTGCTTGGACCACAGTGTGAAGAATTCTACACAAAAGACTGTGCCTGCATGCATATCAGGTCCAGATAAGACATGTGAACTTTAACAGTTTTTACGACTGGTATACTGTCACGAATCGACACCAGCAATGAGTATCTTCAACGAGTTTGTTTTCCAAATGAGGCCACATTTCACTTATCAGGTATAGTTCAAAAATGGCTCAAATGGCTCTGAGCACTATGGGACTTACAGGTACCGTTAACAAGCACAATGTTGGCATATGGGATTCTGAAAGTCGACACGTTGCTTTAGAACACGTTAGGGATTCCCCTAAAACGTACGCATGGTGCGGTTCAATGCTCGAAAGAGTCAATGTCCCCTCCTTTTTTCTCGACAAATTATACAGCTAACATTTCTCTCGATGTGTCGGAACAGTCTGCGGAACCATAACTGAGGGACTTGCTGCCTGATATGATTTTCCTATAAGGTGGTGCAACATCATCATATTGAGGATCCCATGTTAGAAGTTTTCTGAATGAAATATTTCCTGCCAGGTGGATTGAACCCTCTGCCTGGCCTGCAAAATCGCCACGTCTTTTACATACTCCACATTTCTTACCTTATCAGTCCACCTAAATTGCAACATTCTTCGGTATACCACCACATCTCAATTGCTTCAGTCCTATTCTTTTTCTGTTTCCCCACAGTTTTCACTACCATACAACACTATGCTCCGAACGTACATTCCCACAAATTTCTTCTTGATGTTAAGGTTCCCGCTGTTCTCATTTCTGCTACTGCTCATTATTTCCGTCTTTCTTCGATTTACCCTCAATCCATACCCTGTACTCATTAGCCTATTCATTCCATTCAACAGACACTTTCACTAAGAAAAGCAATATTATCGGTGAATCTTATCACTTATATCCTTTCAACTGGAATTTAATTCGACTCTTGAACCGTTCTTTTATTTCCGTCCTTGTTTCTTCTATGTATAGATTGAACAGTTGGGGCGAACGATTAAATCTCTGTCCAAAACTCTTTTTAATCCGAACACCTCGTTCTTGGTCTACCAATCTTATTGTTCCCTCTTGATTCTTACACATACTGTATAGCTTCCGTCTTTCTCTATAGCTTACCCCCCATTTTTCTCCGAATTTTGAATATTTCGCACCATTTGACAATGTAGAACGTTTCTTCCAGGGCGACAAATCCTATAGCCGTATCTTGATTTTCATTCGTTCCCGCTTGTTTTATCAAACGTAACGTCACAGTAGGGCCTTTGGTGTCTTTACCTTTCCTAATGCCAAACTGATCGTCATCTAACACAATATTGGTAACTCTCACCATTGTACAAGAAAGCGGTATATATTCTAGAATTAACTAAAAGTGGTACCTGATGAAAACCCGAAGTTAGATCCGAACTTGACATATATTTTATATCTGTAAATTTATAGAGTAACTCATCAGTATTTTCGGGATGGTCTGTCTGTCTAAACAAAATTTTGTTTAAGTGTCTAGAGTCCAAAACCAATCTTACTCCACCATCTATTTTCGAAACAACTACTAAAGGATTATAATATGCACTGATACTCCTTTCTATTATATTTTTTCAGGCCTTTCTCAACAGCAGGTCTTTTTGTTATTGCAATACTGTATGGTTTTATGAAAAATGGTTCATGAGGTTTTACCTGAAGCTCACACTGATAACCCTTTACCCTAGCAGGTATGTCACTGAAAACATCATTGTATTCCCACAGCAGATTTTCTAACTGTTGTTTTTGCTCCCCAGATAAATTTTGTGTTTCTGAAATTTTCAAATTTATTAAATTCCCAAATTCAACTTCATCAGTATCAAACCTATGAATTTCAATGTTCTCCAATTTATTTTCTTTTAGTAAATTGATACTGTCAAAATTTTCATTATTCTGATCCCCAAGTGTTTTCACAAATTTTGTATGAATATATTCCCTTTCATTGGTTTCTATCAAAAGTTTTCTTCCACCCCAATCAAATGCTGTATTTACTTTTACTATCCAATTCATACCCAAAGGAAAATCCTCATTAAATTCGTGAATTACAAAACATCCCTGTGTGAACAACTTGCCTTCAATTAAAAATGTCACTAAAGCCTGGCTTTTTACCAAATTACTGCTCAGTTTTCTTTTCTGTTCTTATCAGTAATTTGGAGGCACGAGCTGTTAAGGTGATTGTGCCACAATTCTCGCAATTGTTGACTCTTACAGTCTTCGGAACTGTGTGGATGATGTATTTCCGAAAGTAGGACAGTTAATTGCCAGACTCATATATGCTAGTCACCGACATGACTAGTAGCTTTGTTGCCGGTTTCCTCCAGTTATCTTAAAGATTCCGATGGAACGTTATCGGTCCTTTCTGCCTTATTTCATTTAAGTCTTCCAAAGCCCTTTTAAATTCTGATGCTAATATTGGATCCCCTGTCTCTTCTAAATCAACACCTGTTTCATCTTCTATCACGTCATCAGACAAGTCTACTCCGTCATAGAGGCCTTGTATGTACTTTTTACATCTATCTTCTCTCTCTCCTCTGTATTGCACAGTGGAATTTCCATTTCACTCTTAATTTTGCCATCCTTGCTTTTAATTTCAGCCAAGGCTGTTCTGGATTTTCTGTATGCTGAATCATTCCTTCCGACAATCATTTCTTTTTCGATTTCTTCACGTTTTTATGCAACCATTTCGCCTTATCTCCCCGGTACTTCCTATTAATTTCTTCCTAAGAGGCTTGTATTTCTGTATTCGTGAATTTCTCTGAAGATTTTTGTACTTACTTCTGTCTTCGATCAACTGAAATATTTCTTCCCTTAGTCACGGTTTCTTCGCAGCTACCTTCCGTGTACATATGATTTTCTTTTCAAATCCTGTGATTGCCCTTTTTAGAAACGTTCTTTCCTCTTCAACTGAAATGCCTACTGAGCTATTCCTTATCGCAGTGTCTATAGCCTCAGAGAACATCAAGCGTACCTTCTCATTCTTTAATACTTCCGTATTCCACATCGTTGCGTATTGGTTCGTATTGACTGTTCATCACTACTAAATTGTGATATGAGTCTGTATACGCTGTTTGATACGCCTTACAATCCAGTATCTGATTTTGGAAGTTCTGCCTGACCAAAATAACCTAACTGAATTCTTCCCGCATCTCCCGGTCTTCCCCAAGTATACTTCCTCGTCTTGTGAGTCGTGAGCAGAATATTCGCTATTGCTAAGTGATACTTACTGCGGAACTGAGTTTGTCTTACTCCTGTCTCATGCTACCACGTCCATATTCTCCTGTAACCTTTTCTTCTACTTCTTCCACTACAGCCGTATTCCACTGAGTAATATATTTTTATCTCCCTTTAAGTACTGAGCTACCTCTGTCTCTTCACCTTCGTCTTCCGACTTCTGCAGGTGTATCTGAACCATCGTTGTAGGTGTTGGTTTACTGCCGGTTCTTGTAAGAATAATCCTCTCACTGAACTGTTCACAGTAACTCAGTCTCTGCCCTATCTTCCCATTCATAACGAATCCTATTCGCGATAAACCATTTTCTACTGCTGTGGATATTTCCCTATACTCATCTGACTAGAAATCCTTGAATCTTTTCCATTGCACTTCACTGAACCATACTGCACCTGGATTGAGATTTAGCATTTTCTTTTTCAGATTTTCAAGGCTCTCTACTCCTTTCATACATCTGACAGTCCACGTTTTGTCTCATACAACGATATCCATACGTTGGTTATTTAGTCTTTTACTCATGGTCGTCTCCACCTTGGCAGTCCCCTCCCGAAGATCGGAATGCGGAAGTCGTCCGATAGATCATCATGATAATTCTTCAGTTACAGGCCACATATTCCGTGTATACACATTTTGTATCTGTAACGCAGTGCTTCCATTGTCTTCTACATCCTCATGGCCGGCCGGTGTGGCCGTGCGGTTCTAGGCGCTTCAATCTGGAACCGCGTGACCGCTACGGTCGCAGGTTCGAATCCTGCCTCGGGCATGGATGTGTGTGATGTCCTTAGGTTAGTTAGGTTTAATAGTTCTAAGTTCTAGGGGACTGATGACCACAGATGTTAAGTCCCATACTGCTCAGAGCCATTTGAACCATTTTTGAACATCTTCATGCCTTTCATCATTGCTGTTTCTTCCGCCTTTAGGGGACGTTTCCCATCACAAGGGCAAGAGAGCGCCGTGAACCTATGTGTGCTCCTCCGTCCTCTCTGATAATGCCATTGGCAATATAACGGTGACTTCTTCCGCCGCAAGTCTTCGGCTGCCGTTACTGTTGATTTTTATTAGAAATTTAGGCGGTTGCGCCATTCGAGCAGTAGACCGAGGACTTCTTGATTGCTAATAAGGTTACTAGCCATAGACCACGTATGTAGTCATGCACACCTAACACTCATGTACACCTAACGCCTTTAGATTAATTTTTGTTGCGCTAACGTAAAGGACAGTCTTCAGGCTACACAAATACCTAATTGGGATACATTAAGAAGAAGGAAAACAGATGCTGTTGCTGATGTTACATAAGAAACGTTGTCAAACATTTGGCGTGAAATTGAATGTAGGTTAGACAGTCTTTGAGCAGCAGATGGTACGCAGCCGAGGATTACTGACATCGTAAGAGAAATGGTGATTTATTCTTTCATTTACCACAAACCACATATTTGTAAGTTCTATAGTTTTTGTAAAATACACTACTGGCGATTAAAATTGCTACATCAAGAAGAAATGCAGATGATAAACGGGTATTTATTGGACAAGTATATTACACTAGAACTGACAGGTCATTACATTTTCACGCAGTTTGGGTGCATAGATCCTGAGAAATCAGGACCCAGAACAACCACCTCTGGCCGTAACAACGGCCTTGATACGCTTGGACATTGTGTCAAACAGAAGTTGGATGGCTTGTACAGGTACAGCTGCCCATACAGCTTCAACACGATATCACAGTTCATCATGAGTAGTGACTGGCGTATTGTGACGAGCTAGTTGCTCGTTTTCAATTGGTGAGAGATCTGGAGAATGTGCTGGCCAGGGCAGCAGTCGAACATTTTCTTTATCCAGATAGGCCCGTACAGGACCTGCAACATGCGGTCGTGTATTATCCTGCTGAAATGTATGCTTTCGCAGGGATAGAATGAAGGGTAGAGACACGGGTTGTAACACATCTGAAATGTAACGTCCTCTGTTCAAAGCGCCGTCAATGCGAACAAGAGGTGACCGAGTCCTGTAACCAATGGCAAGCCATACCATCACGCCGGGTGATACGCCAGTATCGCGATGACGAATACACGCTTCCAATGTGCGTTCACCGCGATATCGCCAAACACGGATGCGACCATCATGATGTTGTAAACAGAACCTGCATTCATCCGAAAAAATGACGTTTTGCCATTCGTGCACCCAGGTTCGTCGTTGAGTACACCATCACAGGTGCTCCTGTCTGTGATGCAACGTCAAGGGTAATCGCAGCCATGGTCTCCGAGTTGATAGTCCATGCTGTAGCAAACGTCGTCGAACTGTTCGTACAGATGGTTGTTGTCTTGCAAACGTCTCCCCTTTTGACTCAGGGATCGAGACGTGGCTGCACGATCCGTTACAGCCATGCGGATAAGATGCCTGTCATCTCAACTGCTAGTGATACGAGTCCGTTGGAATCCAGAACGGCGTTCCGTATCACCCTCCTGAACCCACCGATTCCATATTCTGCTAACATTCATTGGATCTCGACCAACGCGAGCAGCAATGTCGCGATACGATAAACCGCAGTCACGATAGGCTACAATCCGACGTTCATCAGAGTTGGAAACGTGATGGTACGCATTTCTCCTCCTTACACGAGGCATCACAACAACGTTTCACCAGGATACGCCGGTCAACTGCTGTTTGTGTATGAGAAATCGGTTGGAAACTTTCCTCATGTCAGCACGTTGTAGGTGTCGCCACCTGCGCCAACCATGTGTGAATGCTCTGAAAAGCTAATGATTTGTATATCACAGCATCTTGTTCCTGTCGGTTAAATTTTGCGTCTGTAGCACGTCATCTTCGTGGTGTAGCAATTTTAATGGCCCGTAGTGTAAGTATTGATAATTGTACAAACACTTTAGTCCCACCTTGTAATGACGTAGGTGATATGAGTAAACGCTCAGGAACGGTACATTGCAAGAAGCAGCCGATCGTGGGAATAAATCATTATGAGCGTGGCATAGCGAAGGCGGAAAACGGAATTGCCCTGTAATAAATTAGCGGCTGTGGCAGCGGCGATAGCACAATGTATATTGGCTGACAAAAATTTGAAGCACACATAAGGGGAGGAAGAAACGAAGTGAAACTTCAGGTTTCGTGAGAGTATGTGATGTTATTTCAGTGATTACAAATTTACTGATCTTGGCAGTAGGAGCCCATCTATCAGTATGACGTTGCATCCATTCTGGCCAAGGTGTATACACTGATTCGGCTGCAAATGATGTAGCAAAGCCAATGTATAATGTAAGGAACGACAAGGTTCTCCTCATAATCGGGGTGGAAAGGAATATATTGAAAATACTGACAAGAAGAAGGGAAGGACGATACAACACGTGTTACGAAATTTATAAAGGCCTTCCATGCTACTAGAGGGGGCTGTAGAGTGTAAAACGGTACAGGAAGACGTAATTTTCTAACATCCAACAATTACTTGAGGACACAGGTCGCAAATGATACTCGTTATGAAAAGGTTGCCTATGAAGAGGAATTCCTGGTGCACCGCGTCAAAGCAGTCAGAAGATTGATTGTGGTGTCTCAGAAGCCCTCACTCTCGGTTCGCTAGACAAACAATCAAATAGTCGTATAAATGAGTTTTATTACAAACATAAAATTGCAATACTTATCATTTCCAATTATACAGATTGTTACAAGCAATGGACGACATACAAAATAATCTATCTCCTTCAGTTTAGACAGTTCCAAGTCTCTGCTACATAGAGAGTAGGCGGACCGTCGTCGTATACGGAGCGCGATAAGGGGCGGCGAGGCAAGAGCGTGGAAGCTGTGATGGACTGGAAGCTGTGGTTGCAGATGACGTCAGACTTCCGGACGTACCCCGCCATCCAGCCTTCGCTCTGGTGGAAACGTCCTCCGGAAAACGCCCACAAGGGTACACGTCCACCTCCTGAGGCTCATAACAAGAGGTTGAAGGTTTCGGCTGCTGCGGCGAGGGCGGGTCCAACTCCATCCGTACGACAAGAGGAGGCAGAGGAGACGAAGGCTCCGTCTCCATGGGGTCGTCCCGCCGGTATCGTGATGACACCCTCTGCCGGCTGCCGTGGCCGCGCTGTTCTCGGGATCCGTGAATCTGGGGGAAGAGGCACAGAAAGATCACCGTGCACACGACAGTGGCGATGTTGATTGTGATGTCGGCGCTGCAGTTCGTCTGGGCCTGAAATGAAATACATGCATGCGCCAAGTCGACGGAGAATCGCCAAGCAGGCACCGTCTGCTGCCGCTAAAGACCCTAAAAACACAATATCATGTGGTGCGAAGCGATGCTTGCGGCCTTCCTTCGGCGCCGGATGCTGAGGAGGGTGGATCAGTGTCCGATGGCGGCGGCCGTGAAGCAAGTACTCCGGCCATGGTCCATCTCGTGGATGCGAACGATAGAAGGCGAGAAACAGATAAAATGCTTGATACCTGGTTGTGCGGTGCGAAGTTTTCCGTCTATTGCTTGAAAGTTCTGACAAAACGTTCCGCTTCGCCGTTTGACTGCGGATGAAACGGTGCACTACAGGGCTATTACAAATGATTGAAGAGATTTCATAAATTCACTGTAGCTCCATTCATTGACATATGGTCACGACACACTACAGATACGTAGAAAAACTCATAAAGTTTTGTTCGGCTGAAGCCGCACTTCAGGTTTCTGCCGTCAGAGCGCTCGAGAGCGCAGTGAGACAAAATGGCGACAGGAGCCGAGAAAGCGTATGTCGTGCTTGAAATGCACTCACATCAGTCAGTCATAACAGTGCAACGACATATCAGGACGAAGTTCAACAAAGATCCACCAACTGCTAACTCCATTCGGCGATGGCATGCGCAGTTTAAAACTTCTGGATGCCTCTGTAAGGGGAAATCAACGGGTCGGCCTGCGGTGAGCGAAGAAACGGT
Organism: Schistocerca cancellata; assembly: GCF_023864275.1. Taxonomy (NCBI): domain Eukaryota; kingdom Metazoa; phylum Arthropoda; class Insecta; order Orthoptera; family Acrididae; genus Schistocerca; species Schistocerca cancellata. The sequence continues at coordinate 99,586,822 of NC_064630.1, read as the reverse complement.
TGAACGCGTGCGGGCAAGTTTCACGCGTAGCCCGCGGAAAATTGGCTCATGCCAGAACTGGAGACCGACAGCGCCGACTTCATCTTTCAACAGGATGGTGCTCCACCGCACTTCCATCATGATGTTCGGCATTTCTTAAACAGGAGATTGCAAAACCGATGGAGCGGTCGTGGTGGAGATCATGACCAGCAATTCATGTCATGGCCTCCACGCTCTCCCGACTTAACCCCATGCGATTTCTTTCTGTGGGGTTATGTGAAAGATTCAGTGTTTAAACCTCCTCTACCGAGAAAGGTGCCAGAACTCCGAGCTCGCATCAACGATGCTTTCGAACTCATTGATGGGGACATGCTGCGCCGAGTGTGGGAGGAACTTGATTATCGGCTTGATGTCTGCCGAATCACTAAAAGGGCACATATCGAACATTTGTGAATGCCTAAAAACACTTTTTGAGTTTTTGTATGTGTGTGCAAAGTATTTTGAAAATATCTCAAATAATAAAGTTATTGTAGAGCTTCAATCATTTGTAATAACCCTATAGTTAGATGCTGGATGCCATTGCATTCACAGAATGTTTCCAATTCATTTGACGTGGACTAAGGGACGTTGTCCGACACTATGACTGCAAGCAAACCTTAAAGGCAAAAAATAGAGGACAACGTCTGAATTGTGCTACGTGACGTCACCAAGTTCAGTGGCACAGCAAAAGGAAACTTGCCATAAGAGTCCACCACAGTCAACCCACGAATGTTCCGAAAAGGTCCCGCAGTGTCTATGGCAACACGTAGCCATGCTGATTGCGACTTAGGCCAAGCAGAGAATTTTTGTGGCGGAGCGGATCTATTTTCCGCACAAGCGTGACACTGTGACGTCATCTATTCTATTTGGGTGTTCGTACCCTGCCAATTACAATATCGACGAGCTAACTGTTTAGCACGAACAATACCCCGTGTCCTTGGTGAAGTAACTACAACACTTCTTTTTGCAATGCTTTGGGGATCAGCACACGTGACTGTCCACTGTCATTTTGAACAAGAATCACACCTTTCTGTATAGCGAGGCTATGCCGACGTGCTAAGTCTCGGCGCACTACAGAGTTATGTATGCTGTGCAAAGAGCGAGGCCAAGATGTGCGAATGTACTGTAGCAAAATGTTCCGTCCTCTGTGCAGTTTTCCTGTAGTTTAAAGGAAAGGATTGAAGCAATTCAGAATCGTGAACATCGATATGACAACGAGATGCAGCAGAAGTGTCAGTCAGTATCAGGGACAATGGAAAGACGTGAATGTGCATCCGCATTACCATGGTGAGCTGTCGGACGATACACAATTTCGTACTTGTATTGAGACAACGACAAAGCCCGTCTTTCCAACTTTTGGGCAGTTCTCACTGCAACCGGCTTCATCGGATGAAACAAGGACTGCAATGGCTTGTGATCCGTTACTAAGCAGAATTTGACAGAAAGCAATGTAGTTTCACAGTGCCTGGTACGTTGTGAGCAATGGTGTGGTCTTCATACCGTTGCAACCACTCGAGCCATTCCTCTTTTTAATTAAACTGACTAAAAGGCTGTGCCACGCGAGATTAGCCGAGCGGTCTTAGGCATTGCAGTCATGGACTGTGCTGCTGGTCCCGGCGGAGGTTCAAGTCCTCCCTCGGGCATGGGTGTGTGTGTTTGTCCTTAGGATAATTTAGGTTAAGTAGTGTGTAAGCTTAGGGACTGATGACCTTAACAGTTAAGTCCCATAAGATTTGACACGCATTTGAACTAAAAGGCGGTATAGCACTTGGAGCTACAGGTATTGCTTGTTGTTCTGGTGAGCGCGCAGCATTTGCCAGTAACTGCTGCAAGCGATAGATGCAACGCAGCTAACACAGATGTCTCAGTTTCAGACGCATCGAGACATAATAAATGTGTATCAGTGCAGCTTTGATGGCTTCTTCTCAATATTAACAAGAAACAGCTGTGGAACTGAAGATGATCGAGGTCAATCGTCTTTTGCGTCGTTGCCGTAATGATTGACGAACATCTGGAGATATAAGTCTGAGCCCTTTAGCGATTTTAAGTAAGACCAAACTTCTTAGAGTCCTCTTTCTCTTCTTTCACACCTCTGGAGGATAGGTCTTCGTTTCGAATCATTGACCGGTTCTTACATAACTGTCCTCACACTTGTTAGAAATTTCTTCGGCTTTCGTATGTCAGAAATGATTTAGGTTCGTTCGAATTTGCTGTGTAGCAGTCTCCGTTGGAACAAAAATATCGCTAGGTCTCCGTCGAGCGTCGTGTTTGAGGAGAAATAGCTTGCGTAGCCTATCACTGGCACTTTGTACGTACAGTAGGTGGACAAAGTAAGTGGGTCTGCAGCTTGATGTACGGTTTTTTAACTGCACCTCATACCTTCTAAACACGTCACGACAAATGTAGTTGATCTCTGCTATTCAGCAGTGGTTTCTTGACATGGTGTCACTTTTTTTAGTTGACTTCTCCTACTGTACTAAATACTGAAAGTACTTGGCAATTAAGTGTTTGCCAGTATACGAAAATTAGGAAACATTCGTCCCACCATGTCAGTATCAAGTTAATATTGATTCCACTCACTTGAGTGCACGACTGTGAAAACGGGTTATCCCGAATTACGCCATGGTGGTGATAGTAAAATGCAATCAGGAGGAAATAAAACTAACATAAGATGTAGAGACAATTGATCGGACTAGAAAAGCTGTAAGCAGGGATCAGCGTGGTCTATAGGCAATGTCTTGGGTTGGTTAATACAAACAAAGTATTGCGTCCCGATTCCGCTCCTAACCACTGCTTGAATTCTCAATGAAAATAATCAGCATTGGCGGCTGAGGACATCCGGCGTAAGAGGTCACCCTCACTCTGCCAACGGCCTTGTGAAAGTGGATGGAGGAGCGGACAGAGGCGTAGGGCACTCTGTTGCCATTGGGGTGGGAAACTGTCCCCAAAGAGACAGGAGAATCATCGATGATCAACGCCTTGACAATGTAGGTAATATGGAAGGATATGTGATCTATAAATGAAAAGGAAGTGTCTTCATGATCTCTCCAATGGCAAAAAATTCCGATCTAGTCATGTATTCGGATCTCGGATCTCTGGATGGGGTTGTCAAGGGGGAGGTGACCATGAGAAAGAGACTGAATAACCAACGAAACGGTGATGTTCAACGAATTGGGGCGTGGGATGTCAGAAGCCTGACAGGGGTAGGGAAACTATAAAATCTGAAATGCTAAGACGCAATCTAGATACGACGGAGTTAAGTAAAATGAAATGGAATGAAGATATGGATTTCTCTCTGAATGTGTAGGTAGAGATAGAGTGAGTTAGTGCGAGCAGTTCAGTAATAGTGCTGTTTTCATCAGCTTCGACAATAAAAGAACTCAAACAAAAACACAGTAGGTTTACGTGCAAAACTTTGCAGGAAGAGGATTTGAAGATAGAGAAAATACACAGGGATTACTAAAAGTAAATTACACTTCTCGTCCCACGCTAAGAGCATTACGCATTGTCAGAAGAGGCACATATTCCAGGTTTCTTGCTAGCACAACTCTGCTGCGTCACAGATAACAAATGCTTCACAGAGTGCAACTGAGACGACACGGCAACTGGAAACGTTTTCCAAAGTTGAAGTACACTGACCAGTATGAGTTTTGTGGGAAAAAAGTCTAGGCTGCACTTAGAATAATCGTGAAATTCTGGCGGTATATAGACGAAATTCAATGCTGCCCCCAACCATAGTGAAATGGTGCAAAACAATTTTAACAAGGAAGCACAGATGTGAGGGGCGCTGATCGGTAAGAATGGAAGATGTTGCACCACGCAATTTCCATATTTTAGGCTGGTTGAAAGAACATCTGGGAGGGTAGTAGGTTTTACAGGGGTGTGCACTTTCACACAGCGGTTCTCGAGTGACTCGGCGACCAAGAAACAAATTTCTATCGCCGATGAACTGAACGAATGGTAGGAGGTAATGATCGTTGTTTACAGAGACGTGGTGACTCTCTTGAAATGCAGTGTCATTTATCCGGTCATTTTCAAGTGTAGTGCAGCATACAATAAAATTAGTGGGCCTGCCATGATAATGTAGATAATGTATAACTTCCTTTTTAAAATCACCTTGTTTATCAAGATAATGGTCGTATAGTTCAGTATGTACAGATAGCTGAATCGTGTGTGTATGGAACACTATAGTAAGAGAAGGAATAGGGGGCAGTGTTACGGGACAATATGGACTCGGTAGTAGGAATGAGTGAAGAGAAAGACTACGTTCTCCAATGAATTTTAGCTAATAATAGCGAGTGTACTGTCCAGAATTCAAAACAAGAAGCTGTATACTGCAAAAGTCCTGGATTTACCAGAAGATTGTAGATGGAATACATCATGGTCCGACTGAGATTCAGAAAACAGATATTGGATTGTAAGCGTGCACAGTAGCATATGTAGTCACAGACCACCATTTAGTAACGATGAAGACTGCACTGATGCTTAAGAGATCTGTCTGGAGAAAACTGTATAGAAAAAAAAAACGATGGTGAGGTACTGAGGAGTTACGAGGTACGTCTAAAGAACTCTAAGGCTGTAGACCATGATGTGCACTCATGTTGCCCAAGCCTCGGCCTGTCTGGCATTTGCTCGGTCCTTCTCGGAAGCATTTTGTATAGTGAGACATTTCAATTACCGTCACGGTACGGCATATTTCGGCAGGTACGACTTTCTTCAATTCGGTAGAATCGTAGTGGCTGCGCTGTTTACCATTTGCTGTTTGTTTTTGGTATAACGTAAGTTCACAGATCCAGCGGCTGTTTGAAGAAAAAGAGGCAGCTAGCGATCTACAGTCATATGTTTTTAAAAATAATGGAAATGAGAGGTTTAAGAATTCTAAATATCACGTAAAAGATATAATTGATGGATACCACAAATTTGCTGTGGACATTATTACAGCATGCAGGAAGAATTTAAAGATTTAGTTGAGGCTGCAAGAGCAAAAACGATCGACCGAAGGAATCTTTTGTTCTGTACATCAATAACGAATTTGTGCTAAATTTGCATTTAGTATGTGATCAAATTGGTGGTAGACCCAAACAGTAGATTTACTGAAGTTGCACGCACTGTGCCACTATCAGTTACAAAAGTTGTCAATAATATTGAATGAAGACTACGGAGATTTTACACGAGCGTCAATCAATAAATAAGTTGCAAACTGGGATATAAATATCAGAGCCATGTATACCAGGCTGAAATTTATTTTCCTTTTTTAACATACTCCCTCCCCGCATGTAAAGTTAAACACTTATCCCAACGTTCGACGACTCCTTAAAATTTTGCAGCGTAGAGTTCTTGTAGCAGCGTTGCCGTTTAACGACTGATCTCTCGAAATATAAAAACTCATTTTGGTTCCTTAAGTTACTGCAACCCGCAGGATCGGCGCGACTTGGTAGTAGTGAAATAATAGTATACGGGAAACAATGTGCCACGACTGGATAAGCAGTGTCCTTTGGTGAATTCCTGTATACAACTAAGCACAAATTTCCATGAAATACAGTTCTCCATGTAGGGAACGAATTTTGGTGTGCACATGGTCTGCAGACAGTCCCTTGTCTCACATAAATGGTATTGCTCTAGTCGGGTACACACTCATAGCACTGCTGCCAGCTTTCTAACTGGCTTAAGCATTGTCCGCGAAAAACTGTGTATCAGCCACCTGTGCTGCCACCTTCTAGATACGTACGATGGCGAAATTTAGAATTTTATTCGTTATTGTGGCGTTTGCTGCATATTGAAGAACCCTCATATATTATCGCAAAGAACGTTGATCAAGTCAAGGGACGTGCCTGAAAGGACCATTCGCTTTAAAACACGCTATTGTTGAATTCGTGAAGGAAAAAGGAGTGCAGGAACGAAGATTTGAACAACCGGAATGCATTGCAGACCTCGCATTTTAACTGGAATTGACTGCACACTGACCACGCTAACATTGCAAGTTTAGAATTAACGTATTTCGGGTGTACTGAGGATGCATTTAAAAATGAAATTGCATTGTAGAAGGAAAAAATCCAGACCAGAATGACCGTCTGTTTCTCTAAGCTCCTGGCGAGCTTTGAAGAAATCGTTGTGATCTTAGAATAATTAGAAGTATAGTATTCCAAACGTTTTTAGGAGACCGCTACCTTACATCTGTTTTCGAAACGGTCTGCCATTTCTGTTGAAAGCGCGCCTGTGCGTGTGCAGATGAAACTGATGGATCTGAAATGTAATTCTCGTTCGTAAGACAATTTGTCTCATGTTCAAATTGTCCAGGAGGTCTACGTTCTTTCTCCTCAGGAAGAATTTCCACAGCTTCATAATACGGTTACAAACGTGATGAAAAATGTTTGTTAGTACATGTGTGTGAAAGGATTTTTTCAACTACTACATTAAATAAGTCTCGACTATGCGTCACCCTGAGAGTGAAATTCTGTTAAATTGTGTGAGTCTTCCGTTAGGTGACCGTTTTTACCAGATAGAAGTGTCATCATAGCTCCAAAAATAATTAAATAATACTAAAAATTATTCTGTTTGTGATTCATGTTCCTGAGGAACATGAAGTGAAGCCGTATGCAGTGCGACTGGTTTTTCATGAAAATGTGGCACTTTCGCAGTTTCCCCCGTTCCCTCCCCCTTTCCCTCACGCTCAGACAACATGGCGTGACGGTAGGGGAACGTGCAGCCAGGCGAGACAGCCCTGAGAGACAGCCGTGCTCGTGCTTCAAATTCTTGTCCATCCCTGCTATAGATACTGCGCGACAGTTAACCATAGAAATACCAACACATTTTCCATACCACACATTATCAAGAGGGAGGGGGGGGGGGCGGTGTACTTTATGCCAACCTCATATTTAAAAAAAATCGTTATTTGTTGTTGACTTAATGCAACAACATGGTTTTTAAAGTGGTACTGATGTGTAAGTGGGGTGCAGAACCTGAAAATGTCTTTCAGCACACTCTTAGCGTTATCAACGCATTTTCAGTAATGTAATAACGTATGCTACGAAGTTGGGGGTACTTTATGATTAACCAAAAAGAAAAAAAAATTAAAATACAAATTTCCTTAACTGTTGATTTTTACATACAATATTCCTTTTAAAGAGGTATTGACTCGTAAGTAATTTCGTAACACTACTTGCTTATGATTCATCTGAAATTTTATAATTTTTTTTTACTGTAAAATATTCGCGTATTCGTACTACATTTTCTGTATATGTAAAGTAAAGTGTACTATAAGTTGATGTTCTTCGCATTGTATGTGAGTAATGTATGTAAAATACTATGTGAATTTTTTGTTACGTTAAATAATTTTCTGATGACGTTTTGTATTTAAAAATATTTTTGTGTATAAACTATTCATGTTGATATAATGTTGACAATTGTAAGAAATGATCACGCTTAGGAACAATGTAAAAATAGGTGTTATGAAAAAGCCAGTGTGCTTGTGTTTGAAACGAAAGTGGCTTTGCAGAGTGAAGAAGGTGGCAAGGGCGATTTCGCGCGGCACCTAGAGAAAGTGTGGGAAGTAAGTCACACAGTCTGTAGGGAGCAATGATTGAGGCAACACCTTTGCAGAGCAGGAGAAGCTTTGTCTGCAAATTTGCACAAAAATGCCTCGGAAGAATGTTGCAAACGGCTTACGGCATAGCTACGAGGTGTTGGGCTACTCTGTGTAAAACTGAACGACGCCAAGAAGAGATTCAAAATGGTTCAGATGGCTCTGAGAACTATGGGACTTAACTTCTAAGGTAATCAGTCCCCTAGAACTTAGAACTACTTAAACCTAACTAACCTAAAGACATCACACACATCCATGCCCGAGGCAGGATTCGAACCAGGGACCGTAGCGGTCGCGCGGCCCAAGAAGAGAAATTGAGCCCATACAGCAAGTACTAGCAGGCCGTACTGTGTGAGTGTAGCCGCTATAATTGTTCGCCACACCCAAGCCTACACCTACTAGATAAGATTTATTTGTATTTTACTATTGTACAGCGTGAACCATTAATTTAAACTGAGTTTTAATAATCAATCTTGAACTTTAAAGAAACTGGTTCACCCTGATAATTAATCCCAGTATCCTGATTTACAGACCTGTGAAGTGCCAAGTTAATGTAAAGTGGCAGCATTTAAATTGTTCTTGCATAAATAATGAGAAAGTTTTCTTAACTCGTACAATGTGTTATATTAAAATTTTGCTTACTTAAGATTCAGTCTGAGTGAAGCAGAGCTACTAAATGAATATACACAGTTAGGTAGAGAGCAATAAGTTTCGAATGTGAAATCCAGTAAGAAAGAGGTTTTCTTGAAGTGAAATATTCAGTATAGAATGTTTGTTCTTTAGTGTCTACGTATTTTAATATTTAAGTTCGTTGATTATGGAAAGCGCTTTACTAAAGGTCCCCCCCTGGCTAGTTCTTTTTAGCTTCCTTGAAGTTATCTACTGGGCTCCTTCTCTTTTAAAAACGTAATGTATAAGGGTGTAGTCCTACATGGTTTACATGGAATTATATTTATTTGAAGAAGCGACTTAAACAATAGCAAGATAATAGATAAAATTCATACTTCCGCTTTTCCAATACTTCACTGTTTCATAGCCTGGATAGGCTAAATGAACTCGGAACTGAGTTTTCCTAGGCCGGACGGAGTGGCCGTGCGGTTCTAGGCGTTTCAGTCTGGAACCGCGAGACCGCTACGGTCGCAGGTTCGAATCCTGCCTCGGGCATGGATGTGTGTGGTGTCCTTAGGTTAGTTAGGTTTAAGTAGTTCTAAGTTCTAGGGGACTGATGACCTCAGCAGTTGAGTCCCATAGTGCTCAGTGCCATTAGCCATTTTTCCTAGCTTCGGTATAATATTATTCATTCTGCGTTTCTATCTAACCGCTGGAGAAGATCTTAGGAAAAGAAGTGAGTAGTCTGATTTATCTATCCATTAGACACAACACACGGCGAAATCCCGTAAAAAGGGTAACTCTATTGATTAGCTTTTCCTATTAACAGGACTATCCTCCCATACGTAATGTAATAAAATAAAAACTATTTGTGACTCTTTTTCTTTGCTATCAGTGTAATGTAATAGAATGAATATGAGCCGTGACTTATATAACAAAGAAACACATATTAATGCAATGGCTCAGCATAAAAGAGAAATAACTAATGTAGGAATATTATTAACAGTGTAATATGTTGTTTAATTTAACCCGACGTGTATAAGCATTCAGTAAACTACTTCAGTTCTCAAGGTAGTTACATAATTGTCGATAATTAATTGTCTTTTCTTATTTACCCAACACTGCAGACATCATTCCTGGGTGACCATCCAGCTGCCATGCGCTGTTGCCATTTTCCGAGGTGCACTCAGCCTCGTGATGCCAATTGAGGAGCTACTCGACCGAATAGTAGCGGCTTCTGTCAAGAATACCATCATAACGACCGGGAGAGCCGTGTGCTGACCCCATGCCCCTCCTGTCCGCATCCTCCGCTGAGGATGACATGGCAGTCGGATGTTCCCGGTAGCCCACTCATGGCCTGACGATGGAGTGCTTAAGATATCATTCCAGGCTCGTGAGAAGTGGTGTGCTTATTGCACAAGAGAATATTTGCCAAGTCTGTTCGATGTCACTACTGCAATACGCAACTTAACATCGTGGATCCGTCTCGATTCGCCAATATAAGATAACAAGAGTAGCATCTACAAATGAAATCCTATAATGGAACTGGAATCCTGTGACCAGAGTTTTTCTGCCTGGAATTTTATCTCGTTATATAAAGAAAATCTGTAAGTAAAATTGCTAAATTATTAGTAGCTGCCTCCGGTCTCGTGGGATCTGAAATAAAGTTAATTGTCCTAACCGACGGCCCGTCTCGTAGATGACCTAAAAGAAAAATGTAAAAGTTTTTTCTAAGACGGCGCCTAACAATGAAAATTCTTTGTTAAGGCCCATGTCTACTTAAGACATTCCAGATATCAGACTACCAATTGACTGACCACATACACAAGTTCTTTGGACAAAATAACCATTATATTTTTCGGGTTTTAAGTACAACGTACATTACCAGCTGTTACAGCAAGATGAGCTTTACACACGAACGTCCTCTTAGATCCGAATCCAAGCAGATATGATAAGCGAATGACAAAGGAAAGATAGGTCATGCATGTTGTTGTTGTTGTGGTCTTCAGTCCTGATACTGGTGTGATGCAGCTCTCCATGCTACTCTATCCTGTGCAAGCTTCTTCGTCTCCCAGTACCTACTGCAACCTACATTCTTCTGAATCTGTTTAGTGTATTCATCTCTTGGCCCTCCTCTACGCTTTTTACCCTCCACGCTGCCCTCCAATACTAAATTGGTGATCCCTTGCTGCCTCAGAACATGTCCTACCAACCGATCCCTTCTTCTGGTCAAGTTGTGCCACAAACTTCTCTTCTCCCCAATCCTATTCAATACTTCCTCATTAGTTACGTGATCTACCCATCTAATCTTCAGCATTCTTCTGTAACACCACATTTCGAAAGCTTCTATTCTCTTCTCGTCCAAACTATTTATCGTCCATGTTTCACTTCCATACATGGCTACACTCCATACAAATACTTTCAGAAATGAATTCCTGACACTTAAATCTATACTCGATGTTAACAAATTTCTCTTCTTCAGAAACGCTTTTCTTTCCATTGCCAGTCTACATTTTATATCTTCTCTACTTCGACCATCATCAGTTATTTTGCTCCCCAAATAGCAAAACTCCTTTTCTACTTTAAGTGTCTCATTTCCCAATCTAATTCCCTCAGCATCACTCGACTTAATTCGACTACATTCCATTATCCTCGTTTTGCTTTTGTTGATGTTCATCTTATATCTTCCTTTCAAGACACTGTCCATTCCGTTGAACTGCTCTTCCAAGTCCTTTGCTGTCTCTGACAGAATTATAATGTCATCGGCGAACCTGAAAGGTTTTATTTCTTTTCCATGGATTGTAATACCTACTCCGAATTTTTCTTCTATTTCCTTCACTGCTTGCTCAAAATACAGATTGAATGACATCAGGGAGAGACTACAACCCTGTCTCACTCCCTTCCCAACCACTGCTTCCCTTTCATGTCCCTCGACTCATAACTGCCATCTAGTTTCTGTAGAAATTGTAAATAGCCTTTCGCTCCCTGTATTTTACCTCTGCCACCTTCAGAATTTGAAAGAGAGTATTCCAGTCAACATTGTCAAAAGCTTTCTCTAATTCTACAAATGCTAGAAACGTAGGTTTGCCCTTCCTTAATCTAGCTTCTAAGATAAGTCGTAGGGTCAGTATTGCCTCATGTGTTCCAGCATTTCTACGGAATACTAACTGATCTTCCCCGAGGTCGGCTTCTACCAGTTTTTCCATTCGTCTGTAAAGAATTCGCGTTAGTACTTTGCAGCTGTGGCTTATTAAACTGATAGTTCGGTAACTTTCACATCTGTCAGCACCTGCTTTCTTTGGGATTGGAATTATTATATTCTTCTTGAAGTATGAGGGTATTTCGCCTGTGTCATACATCTTGCTCACCAGATGGTAGAGTTTTGTCAGGACTGGCTCTCCCAAGGCCGTCAGTAGTTCCAATGGAATGTTGTCTACTCCCGGGGCCTTGTTTCGGCTCAGGTCTTTCAGTGCTCTGTCAAACTCTTCACGCAGTATCGTATCTCCCATTTCATCTTCATCTATATTCTCTTCCATTTCTATAATATTGTCCTCAAGTACATCGCCCTTGTATAGACCCTCTATATACTCCTTCCATCCTTCTGCTTTCCCTTCTTTGGTTAGAACTGGGTTTCTATCTGAGCCTTTGATATTCATACAAGTGGTTCTCTTATCTCCAAAGGTCTCTTTAATTTTCCTGTAGGCAGTATCTATCTTACCCCTAGTGAGATAAGCCTCTACATCCTTATATTTGTGCTCTAGCGATGCCTGCTTAGCCATTTTGCACTTCCTGTTGATCTCATTTTTGAGACGTTTGTATTCCCTTTTGCCTGCTTCATTTACTGCATTTTTATATTTTCTCCTCTCATGCATATGAGCGCAAGAATCTATGGAATAACATGTCCATTGTAGTTGTATCCCTTCTTCTTTGGCGTACTTGTCGATTATTTATAAAATTTATCGTGATAGTTTACATTGTTTTTAAACCCAAGTTCACCCAGGAGAAACAATACACATAGTGTACTTTATTTGGAGACTGAACTAAATTTAGCAAGAGGGTTATACGTGGCAACATGGAGACAGGGTTTTCCGTAAATTAGGTAAGAGCATACTAAATTACGATAGTTGTGGTAGGGTTATAATGTACTGAACTTGAAACTATTGAATATGACGTTCATTGTGGAAAATGGCATATACTATTAAGACTTAAATTTTAGGGTTAAGTTTAAACGAAAACTTAAAACATTTGTAGAAGAATTCATTAAAGGCAATATATATTTGTTTAAAAATTTTATGATCTAAAACAACTGACTAGATTACAAAATTGACAAACTGCCTACTTGCTTCTGTCTCGGGTTCTTCGGCCGACGTTCGTCTGATGATTTTACTGAAGTTTCGCCAGCGCGAGTGGCTGGCATTGTCAAACCTTCACCCCCCATTACCGGCAATACCACTGGCAATGGAGGGTGAAGCTGACAATGTCAGCCACACGTGCTGGCGAAACGTCAGTAAAATCATCAGACGAACGTCGGCCGAAGAACCCGAGACGGAAGCAAATAGGCAGTTTGTCAGCTGACTAGATTACCGTATTTTCGAAACGTGGGCATTAGGTTCCCCCTCCTTCCTTGGTATTGCGAGGGCTGATACCATGGGAGTGCACGGAGCCTTCGCGGCCCGCCCGGTATGGCAGCATCGACTGCCGGGCGAGGCTCGACTCGCGCTGCCCGGTCAGCCGCACCGGCGCCTACCGCGCCGTGCTCAGCGCTGCCCCTCCAGAACCCGAGCCCGCCCGGGCCCCCCCGTGCGACTCGGTTGCTCGTCGATACGCTGTCGCGGGCACCAAACCAAATACAGGGTTATTACAAATGATTGAAGCGATTTCACAGCTCTACAATAACTTTATTATTTGAGATATTTTCACAATGCTTTGCACACACATACAAAAACTCAAAAAGTTTTTTTAGGCATTCACAAATGTTCGATATGATTCGGTAGACATCAAGCCGATAATCAAGTTCCTCCCACATTCGGCGCATCATGTCCCCATCAATGAGTTCGAAAGCATCGTTGATGCGAGCTCGCAGTTCTGTCACGTTTCTTGGTAGAGGAGGTTTAAACACTGAATCTTTCACATAACCCCACAGAAAGAAATCGCATGGGGTTAAGTCGGGAGAGCGTGGAGGCCATGACATGAATTGCTGATCATGATCTCCACCACGACCGATCCATCGGTTTTCCAATCTCCTGTTTAAGAAATGCCGAACATCATGATGGAAGTGCGGTGGAGCACCATCCTGTTGAAAGATGAAGTCGGCGCTATCGGTCTCCAGTTCTGGCATGAGCCAATTTTCCGCGGGCTACGCGTGAAACTTGCCCGCACGCGTTCAATCGTTTCTTCGCTCACTGCAGGCCGACTCGTTGATTTCCCCTTACAGAGGCATCCAGAAGCTCTAAACTGCGCATACCATCGCCGAATGGAGTTAGCAGTTGGTGGATCTTTGTTGAACTTCGTCCTGAAGTGTCGTTGCACTGTTATGACTGACTGATGTGAGTGCATTTCAAGCACGACATACGCTTTCTCGGCTCCTGTCGCCATTTGGTCTCACTGCGCTCTCGAGCGCTCTGACGGCAGAAACCTGAAGTGCGGCTTCAGCCGAACAAAACTTTATGAGTTTTTCTACGTATCTGTAGTGTGTCGTGACCATATGTCAATGAATGGAGCTACGGTGAATTTATGAAATCGCTTCAATCATTTGTAATAGCACTGTACATGTGGCCCGTTTGCAAGCAGTTGTTTTACGTCGCACAGTATTCACCGGCACACTACTTCACCTCCGGTCTTACACTAAAATAACTAATCGCTGTAACATCAGCAACAAGATGGATAATCAAATCTGCACCATTACTTGTAATTATTAATTAAACTTATTGTTAGGTACATGTGAAAAACCTCTGTGGAAATAGTTAATTTTATTAATGGTCATCCTACCGTGCTACTACCTAGCCAATTTTTGTAATACTAACCTAGGCATTTAAAAGTTTTTATTTAATAACGAGGATGCAAAATGGTTGTATCACAGCAGAACTTTTCCCGTATTATATGACGTTTATCTTTTTCTCACCAAGTACACCTTTTTCTAGGCAAAGTCTGGCTTCCAACTGTTGCTTATTTTACAGAAATTTTGTTAACAAATCAACTTTAGAAAATCTGTCTGAAGTCCAATCAAACTGAGTGCTTCGATATGCTTCACGATTTCCTAGTAGAAATTCATCTTAAGGAAGATAAGATTAAGGAATAAAATTAAGGAAAATTTGAAGGGATTTGGAAAAAATTTCAAACACTATTTCCCTGCTCTATCTATTAATAGCAGCCGGATTTGCAGTCGCTTGGAAAAGACAATAATTTTGGAATCCACGTGAAGTGTAAATTGAAACGAGCAGCTACTCGAAACTTCCAATGACTAAGTTACAGAAAATAAATATTTCAAATGTGTGTGAAATCTTATGGGACTTAACTGCCAAGGTCATCAGTCTCTAACCTTACACACTACTTAACCTAAATTATCCTAAGGACAAACAGACACGCCCATGTCCGAGGTGGGACTCGAACCTCCGCCGTGATCAGCCGCACAGTCCATGACTGCAGCGCCTCAGACCGCTCGGCTAATCCCGCGCGATAAATAAATATTTAAATGGGCACCCTAGCTGGAAACAGGCGTTGATGTACTTCATTGGGGACATGTTGAAAATGTGTGCCCCGACCGGGAAATTATCATTTCATTTCTAGCAAAGCTGCATGGTCATCTACGGTAACTGTTCTTTCGGGAGCAGATACTACCATTATATACAGGGTGATTCAAAAATGCATGTAAATATTTTAAGGGTGTATTTGTGAGGTAAATATAAGACAAAAATGTTCTATAAATGTTTTTCCATAAACGTTTAATTCCAGAGTTATCGTTAAATACGAAAGTCATGTCCGTATCAAAACGACGGCAGTGCAAGCAGCAGGATGCCATATTCTGGTACGTAATTCACATACGTATCTCCCAACAGTTGATTCGAAACTGCATGAATAGTGTTTGTTTTTGTTTGCACGTGATGTTTACTCCTACTGTACGGAAGATGGCGCTGATGTTGTTGGTAACGGAAAAGTACGTCCTGTCGTTCATTCATCGTCGGAAGGCCAAAGGTTTCGTGCACATGATGTACTCAAACAGTGAGTATGCTGATATGCACCTTGTGTATGGTGCAGCAGATGGAAATGCACTTGCAGCAAGACGAAGGTACAGTGAGCTGTTTCCAGGAAGACGGTTACCAAGTCATCAGACGTTTGTATCTGTGGACAGACGTATGCGGGAGTATGGCATTCGTCCTGGGCCGCATTCAGGTCGACCACTTGAGCATGCAGTGAACGTCGAGGAACATGTTTTGGACCTGGTAGACCAAGATCCATCTATCAGTACGAGATAAATTAGTGCAGCTGTACGACTTCCACAATCTACTGTATGGCGGCTGCTTCGGAGACAACAGTTGCATCCATTTCACCTGCAAAAAGTGCACGAATTGACACCTGAAGACTATCCTCGCCGTCAGCAATTCTGCCAGTGGTTACAAGAGCGTCATTTGAATGATCCAATGTTCATTCGGCGGATATTATTCACAGATGAGGCCATGTTTACTCGTGCGGGTGTAATCAATTCGCATAATATGCACCAGTGGGCTGTCGAGAATCCTGGCGCGAGAATTGTGCGTGGATATCAACATCAATTCTCCATAAACATTTGGTGTGGTATTGTGGGGAATTACTTACTCGGACCTCATGTTCTGCCTCCAAGGCTGAATGGGCACGCGTACTGCGAATTTGTGGAGGGAGAATTGCCTGGATTGTTACAGGATGTCCCTCTTGCAACACGAGCCACCATGTGGTTTATGCACGATGGTGCTCCCGCCCATTACAGCCGCAACGTAAGGGCGTACCTCAATTCTGCGTATCCACATCGATGGATAGGTCGCGGAGAACCAATTGCTTGGCCAGCCAGATCACCTGACCTGAACCCTTTAGACTTTTATTTATGGGGCCGACTAAAGACATTGGTGTATTCTTCTGCAGTATCGAACAGAGAAGTGCTACAACAAAGAATTGAAGGTGGTTGTGAAATTATTCGTGGAGAGTTGAACGGACTGTGTAATGTGCAGAGATCATTGATGCGACGAGCACGGGTCTGTCTGCAAGTTCAGGGACAGCATTTTGAACATGCATTGCATTAAGATTTGTGCAAATACAGTACAGTACAGTACAGTCTGTAAAATGCTTCAATTTTCCTTAGTTATTGTGCATTGCTGTAGTTCAATCAACAGGACCTAAATTAATACAGTGTTCGCGAGGAATTGTTTCAGTTTGTTACGTCACGTTTATTTATCAGTTTGCGTTGTTAGTCCAAATGCACTGTAATTAAACTGTGAACTCTGGGAATTAAATACCTTACGTTGTATTGAATGTATTATCCTGTTTTGTTCATAACTCTGTAATAAGCCAAGTATGGAAAAAATTGTATAGAACATTTTTGTCTTATATTTACCTCACAAATACACCCTTGAAATATTTACATGCATTTTTGAATCACCCTGTATACTTAAATAAATATATGTCACCCATAAGTTTCTGGTTAACCCTAAAGACGCAGTTTCCAATGCTATCAAACGAAACATAACAAGCTTATCACCTGTGTCGTCCACATATCATTGAGAAAAGCCTTTCCCTTCTTACATGCACATAAAAAATTAAATCCAGAAACAAACTTCACAGCGAAACTAAATTGAAACTGTCTCTACCTTCTGTGGTTCCTGATTTCAATGTCATACACAGCACGCGAATCCTCCTCAATGGATTCCAAACAAGGGTTGAGCCAGTCAGTTCCATAACGAGAACTTTAAGATTAACAGAAAAGTTTGAAGTACTTTGATATTGCATGTGTGGTTGTTAGATTCCCCATCGGGCGCCTCCCCAGGTGGTGGATAAGGGAAAGCCTACCAGATATGGGTGGCACTGGGGAAATGAAATACCCAGGCGGACCAAATACTAACACAGGCCTAAACCCATTACTGTCTGTTCTGGCATCCAGCGGCTAGTGGTCAGCGCCTCATCACCTAGTTAGTGCGGCCGCTTCAAATACGTTTTGATCTTAACAATAAAGTCTTTAACGAGAGTGTCCTCCAACAGAAGTCACCACAACCACCTTCAACTTGAAAAAATCGTGATGGAAAAACGGGAAAGATACCCACTACCCCAGGCCCAGGTGAATTTACTGATTTTTCCTTGTCATCGAATTCTGGGGGACCAGGAACATCATGGAACAGAGAAGAGTCGGAGCTTCTCGAAAGCTCTTTGCAAACGTTTTATTGTCACACTCAACACCAATACACTGGCTAAGATAGGGAAACTTCAACAGCCTACTGACGTACAAGAAAAATTTCACATCAAAATCCTCGCAATACAACAGACGCGTTTTACTGACTAGAACCATTTCAAAGCGGAAAACTACAGGATATACAAAGGAAATCCTGCTGTCAGGCGGGAAACACCAACAATGTTTGGCACAAGTTTTGCAGTACACAAATCTGTCATAGTCAATGTCATAGATTTCAGTTCAATATCAGAAAGAATCTCTAGAATAACCTTCAAATCAGGAAACAAAAAATACACAGTCATTAGCGCACATGTAGCTACAAATGATCACAACAGGAAGAGACCACAAACAAAACACCAGAAATACACGTCAAAATTGTACTAGGAGATTTCAATGCACAAATAGTCAAAGAGAAGAAGTTCAAGCAAATCACAGGCCAACATACAGCACACAAACGCACAAACAAAAATGGGGAGCGTTTCATAAAGTACTGTCAAAATTTTGACTTAAAAGTTATAACGACACAGCTTCAGAAACCAAGACAAATGCTCACAACGTGGAAAACGCCCAAAAACATGTGGAGATAATTCCAAATAGACCGCGTAGCTATAACGGGTAAAAATACAAGTGAAATTCTAAAAGTGAGAACCAGCGATTGATTCTTCAAGTCCGACCATCACTTGCTACAAGTAAAGATTAGGCCAATTCCAAGGAACAGAAACACAACACAGAACAAAATTATAAGACCAGATCCAGAAAACGTAAGATAAACAAAGACAAAATTATTGAAGAAATTAATTAGAATACAACAGTGAAGTGGACAAACCTGGCGAAAATGAATCAGAAGGCAATCCGTTGGCGTCAGCCTCCCAGGAAACGCAAACACGGATGGTGGAATGTAACTTGGGATCAGGCAGTTGAACGAAGAGTTATGGCATGGAAGCAGTTTAGTAACAACAGAACAACACAAACATGTCAAGATTTCCATAAAGTCCAAAAACAATCCTCGAATGATATTGGACTAAATAAAATCGAGGAAGACTTCAAGAAAAATAATATGGGAAATTTGTACAGAATATTCAGGGAAAATATAATGGGTTATCAGCCTCCAAATATCTGCTTCAGAAGAACAAATGGATCGCTTGAAACAAACTCTAGAAAATTGCAAAATTCTTAAAGTATACTTTGATAAACTCTGGAGTACAGAGAAAATTCCAAGGAAATGGAAATGCGCACTGATTGACCCACTCCACAAAAAGGGAGACAGGTCAGACCCTAATAATTACAGAGGGATCTCATTATTACCGGTCACATACAAAATTCTGTTTAAGTTGTTACTGAGTAACTGGAACCATAAGTGGATACAAAGGTATGTGAATACCAGGCAGGGTTCAGAAAAGGAAGATCCTGTGTTGAATAAATCTGGAACCTGCGAGCACTCTTGAAGGTCAGACAGGCGAGCAACACTGTAGCTACATTTGTGGACTTTAAGAAGGCCTTTGACTCCATTGACAGGCAGACTCTCTTTGAAACACTAGAATAATATAGAGTAGAAGGATAGAACAGACGCTCACAGACACCACATCCAAAATAAAATATATGGGAGGACTATCAGCGCCCCTTCAGGGTTCAGACAAGGCGATAGTCAAAAAAATGTTCAAATGTGTGTGAAACATTATGGGACTTAACTGCTAAGGTCGTCAGTTCCTAAGCTTACACACTACTTAACCTAAATTATCCTAAGGACAAACACACACACCCATGCCAGAGGGAGGACTCGAACCTCCGCCGGGACCAGCCGCACAGTCCATGACTGCAGCGTAGGCGATAGTCTCTCACCACTTCTATTCAACATAGTCTTCTCATTCTGAGAACGTAAGATCCTTCGAAACATTTTTGTAGCAGTACATAAAGATGGTACATGGATGAAGAGCCAACCAAAGAACTATACGAACATACGGACAGTCTCACAAATATAATCACAAAACATCGATTAACATCCTCTGGGCACATACACAGAACGAACAACACCAGACTCACAAAGAGGATGTTTGATGTAGTCAACAGCTTAGTAAAAAAACTGGTTTCATGAAATAGAAGAAGATTTGAAAGAAAAAAAAGCTAGATGAAAGAGACAAATTCAGAAACGAGATTATTAACAAGACATTTGAAGTAAAAGAAAGGAAGACACCAGGGAAAATATGACAGAACAAAGGAAACACGAACACAGTCAAAGAATGAAGAGGTTTTGGAAAGAGAAAAAGAAGAAAAAAATATAAACAAGAAGAAAATTGAATGATTATGTACTGTTCAATTTCAATCACTGTCTTAAGGGCAAAAATGTATGATAATAATAATAATAATAATAATAATAGTAATAATAATGTTGCATACGAGACCTAGCCATTGTGAAGAAGCTTCATCAGTCCTTTTGATGTGGTACAGGTCAAATGTAAAGCGTTATAAAAGCATTAGTGCTAGTAAACCATTTGCTTTGAATTCAATTACTTCCATGTTACAGTAAGTACTTTCTGTGTTACATCCATCATTTTACATTACGCGTCATTTTTAAAGGATCAAGAACGCCCCTGTGGCTAGCACATCAAACATTCACGATTGATTCTCAAAGGAGTGCAGACGATTCAGAAACCAACGTATGTGGCCAGTCAATTCCGCCTTCCCAGCGCTGTCTGTTTCCCAGTTACACCGAGCCCTGTTGATACCCGTCCTCGGGTCCCCACGGCGCATCGCGGCTGGAGCACTTCACTGCCGGCACAGCTGAGCTCGACTACTCGCGGTGCGGGCAGCAGGACGGAGCGATCTGCCGCAGCACGCTGTGGTTAATACAACAGTCATTTTGGTAGAAGAGAAATCGACATCTCTAAAATATTCACAGACGTTGGGGAGGAGCGTTGGGTAACAGAAGAAATATTTCAATTGTGCGATGAAAGAAGAAATTACAACATATTCCTACAAATACGTGAATATAGGAATGTGTCACTTAGGAATGAAATAAACAGCAAGTGTAGTGACCAAGGGGAAATGCCAGGAGGAAAAATGCGAAGAAATCGAAGAAGAAATGGTCTCGAAGGGACTGGTTCAGCATACAGAAAAGTCAGGACAACCTTCGGTGCAATTAAAAACAAAGGCATCTCCACTAACACCCCAAGATGAGTCCCACTATTCAACTTAGATCAGATAGAGGATAGGTGTAAAGGGTACCAAATGCTTCTACGAGGGGAAGGAACCGTCTGATGTCGTGACGAAAGAAGTGGAAGTCGACATGGAAGACACAAGGGATCCACAATTTCTGATATCGTGACGAAAGAAGTGGAAGTCGACATGGAAGACACAAGGGATCCACAATTAGAGTCACTGTTTAGCCGATTTGTGGAAGACGTTTTGTCAAATAAGGCGGAAAGCATGGTCAACATACCTTCGGAATTGCTAAAGGCATTGTAGAAAAAGGCAACCAGACGACTCAAGTTGGTTTCTAGATTCTGTGAGACTGGAGGTTTACCATCAGACTTTCCGAAAAGTATCATACACAGTTCGGACGACAGCAAGGGCAGATAAGTGTCAAAACCACTGCGCATTCAGATTACAATCTGAGGCATCGAAATCGCTGATAATAATGGTATACTGAAGAATGTAAGAGAAGATTTAGGATCAGATAAGTGACGTTTGGTTCGGCTTTAGGACAGTTAAATCCACCAGCGAGATAGTTCTGAAGTTGTGCATTATAATGGTACAAACCTACGACAAATGAACACTCATTCGAAAAAGATTTAGTCATTGTAAAATGGGTCAAGATATTTGAAAAGCTCAGGAAAATAGTTGTTTGTTGTAGTAGAAAACGGATAATGAAATACGTAAAAGAGTCAATAGCGAAAAGTAAGAACAACTATGTGTGGGTCTAACACTCTGCGTGGTATCTGTTTGTTCTAAGTCGTGTCTCCCTACCACTTTCACGCAACGACGCTCTGAGCGTGTTTTTTAGGGAATTGACTAGTTTGAACCTGGGACCTGTTGCTGGTAAGGAGACGCCAGACCACACATGACATGTAGAGTTCAGAAGAGTTCAGTGAGACAAGCGATGATATAATCAAATACTTAATGATTTCAGCGTCAGCTCCACTGCACTCCCTGTAAAAGAATCTTAATACTAACTAAATTTAGTGGAAGGGGTTCAAGGCTTTCTTATTTTTAGTTAGCTGGTAAAATAACGTCGAAAAATCAGTTAAGTTTCCCATTGGAAATTTTATTCTACTCACAAAACATTGTATATAAATTGCATTATTGATAAAAGGAAATATTTTAATACAGGATGATAAAAACCAACTGCGTTCAACAAAAATGTGAACGAATATTCGCTGAATGGGTTTCCAAGTTCTACAATGGATCGAAGGATGACCTATGCCATATTACATCTATAATCTAGATTTAAGTTAAGTTTCATAAAAGATAAAACTATCAAAATGGTCAACAGTGACCCTCAATTATCTTTAATTACTTATCTAACTTGTCCTAAATTACAGTGACTGATGTGGCTGCTCAATAATTATATAAAAGAAAAATCATCGCGTTTCAGATTTTAACTTACGTAGCAAATGTGAATACCATGAGCTTTAATTGACAATTGACACTAGTATTACGCAAAAAGGGGATGTAACAGATGAGACTTCTGCAGTTCTGAGTGAAGCCTTATGCGCTCAAAAATGCGGCGTCGCGTCCGTTCATTACCTTGTCGTTGTTTAGGCAGCGTCAGGGCGGCGCAGCTCCTCACATCTCGCCGTCTCGGAAGCAACTCTCTTCTAACTTCTCCTTACTACAATTTACCAAAGTTGGTTTAAAAAAAAACTATCTGGCTGTGTCTTCATCTGACCAATCAGGGTCTCAATGTTAACCTTAAGCTCCGCCTACAAAAATTCTGTCTATCCAATGAGAAATGTTATACTTTTCGTGGTGGGGCAATGTTTTTGAAGTTTGCAACGTAACAGAGACGCGAAAAAGTCTCACGCTAAAACTTGCAGCTGGTGTGGCCCTTTTAGTGTTATCGTAAGATCTATACTGTTTTTCTGGAGGGCTCTATCTTTTAACATGGGCTGGGGGGTAGTCCTGGCGGTTACGTTTCGTGATGGGGCAATGTTTTTAACGTTTGCAAAGCAACAGAGACGCGAAAAAGTCTCATGCTAAAACTTGCGGCTGGTGTGGCCCTTTTTGTGTTATCGTAAGATCTATACTGTTCTTCTGGAGGGCTCTAGCTTTTAACATGGACTGGGGGGTGGTCCTATAGCGGCTACTTTTCGTGGTGGGTCAATGTTCTTTTTTTGTTTTCAACGTAACAGAGACGCGAAAAAGTCTCACGCTAAAACTTACAGCTGGTGTGGCCCGTTTAGTGTTATCGTAAGATCTATACTGTTCTTCTGGAGGGTTCTGGCTTTTAATATGGGCTGGGGGGTGGTCCTGGTGGTTAGCTGGTGACGTGGGTGTCCGTCCCTTATCGTAGGGCCTTCTAGCTTAACACGGTTCTGCTCTCGGCTTCTGTTCTCGTTTCTCCCCTCGGAACTGCGTCTGTCTCACGGTGAGAAGGTATGACATGCATTTAGGCATTCTTGTGTTAGTCTGTGGTATTCCATTTGCTCACTCGTTACTCGTATTACTTTAGTTAATTTAATGTCACGATTTATTCGGAGCTATGTGACATACTACTGGATTTGCTTATCATGTCAGGGTTTTCATGGAAGGTGTTGGATTTGCCTGACACCTTACATGGGGATAAGAAAATGTTTAAACACAGGTATACAGTCCTCCTCGCCTAATGTTCGATCTATACAGCGAAGACACAATGACAAAAGTAAAATAATGGGTTACGAGTGTGATTAAAATTCACCGTGAAAGGATATCAATGATAAGATTCGGTGGTAAGTTGCAATCCTCAGTGAAAGCGAGGAAAAACTGCTGGACTGTTCAGTGGAAAGAAGAAACTATTGTGCACATGCTACGATTTGAGAGTAAATCGACGAATGGTTAAGTAATGAGATGCAGAAGATATAAGATAAGCGACACAATGAACGTCAAAATTTCGACGGCTGGCTTAAACGTTGAGAAGGATTCTGCCACTTTGGAAGCAAAACTATGATGTAGAAGGAAGGAGGACATATATACAGATCAGACAAGGAAAAAAGGACATTCTTAGATAAAAGACGTTTGCTAATATCGATAATGAGCCTTAACCTCAAATTTCTAAGAATGTAAGTTTGAAGTGCATGGAAGTGAATCATGGACTATGGGAAAACAGGAAAAATAGATCAACGGAGAGTCTAAGATTTTTTGGTATAGAAGGATGTTGAAAATTAGGTGGATAAGAAATGACGAGGTTCATCGTAGAATCGCTGACGAGAGGAACTTGTGCAAAACATTAACAAGAAAAAAGGACAGGGTAATACGATAACTATTAACACGTCAAAGAATAATATCCATGGTAAACAAGGAAGCTGTAGATAGAGAACTATACAGGGAGACAGATTGATACAGGTCCACATCAAACAAATAAAAAAAAGAAAATGGGTAGTGTCGTTTTCTTCTGGCGGTCACTCTCTGTACAAAAGTAGCCATAAATGAGTTAATAGAAAGATTCAGAAGTGAATTTATATTTCAGGGTGAAAGAATATTAAAGCCAATATTCGATGATGTCAGTGCTATCCTGAGTGAAAGAACTAAGTATTTTGAATGGTGTGAACTGTATATTGGGCACAGAATTGACTTAGAGTAAATTAAAGGAAGACGAACATACAGGGGCGTAGCAACAATGAAATTAACGATAAATTTAAATCACAATTGGGGTCCACGTAGAAGACGAAGAAAAGGAATTTCTGTGCCATGGGACCAGACTAACAAAGTGATATGAGTATTGCTGACCAAGAGAAACCTACTAATATCAAATATAGGACTTGATTTGAGGAAGACATTTCAGAGAAAGTACGTCTGGAGGAAAGAGGACAGTATTGTAGGGAATTTAACTATGGTATATTGAAAAACTAACTATAAGAAAGGACAAGGTAATGCGGTATACACTGACGAGCCAAAATTTATGACCACCTGATTAATAATTTGTTTCTCCGTCTTTGGAACGAAATACATCACTGATTCTGCACGGCAGAGATCCGACAGTTTGTTGATAGGTAACATTAGATGTCTTCGTACACTTCATGTAATTCGTGTAAATAACGGACCGCTGATTTGCGCACGCAGTGATGGCGTCCGATAGCGATCGAGATGGTTTCCATAGTATTTTCAACAGGTGAATTTGGCAGCCGAGGCATCAACCTGAGTTCACTAAAATGTTCCTCAAACCACTGAAACACGATTCTAGTTCTCAGACACTGACAATTACTGCTGAAAGGTGACATCGCCGTGCGGGAGAACACCAAGTATGAAGGAATGCAGGTGGCTCGCAGCTGTCAGCGTGTTCGATTACTACCACAGATCCGATGCAAGCACAAGAGAATGTCTCCCCTAGAGTAATACTGCTCGCACCAGCCTGCGTCCTTGGCGAGCGGCTGTTCACCTCAATGACGGCGCTTGTAGCCACGACCAGCGGCTCAGTGTAGCAGAAATGTGATTCACCCAAAGAACCGACACGTTTCCTTCGATCGACGATCGAATCCCGTTGGTCCAGTGCCCAATGCAATCGGAACTGACGATGTCGTTGGGTCAACATGTGAACACGTAGGGGTGGTCTACTGCGGAGCTCCATGTTCAACGATGTACCATGAATGGAGTGCTTCGAAACACTTGCGCGTGCACCAGTACTGTGTTCTTTCGACAGAGATGCCACAGATTGCCATCTGCCCTACTTTACAGACCAAACAAGCCTCCGAACCGCATCCTGTGTGAATCCCTAATGGTAGCTCCAGTGTCCTCCTACCTCTTTCTATAGATGCTCACGACAGTAGCACTTGAATATTCGGCCAGCTTCGCTGTGTTCCAAATACTCGTCCACACGCTTTGCGTAATAATAATCTGTCCTTTGTCAAAGCGCTCGTCTCAATTGATTTCCCCATTTTTTGCCCATATCTTTGCTAGGTTCATCCCCCGTTTGTGTATGCTCCGCTCACATACTTTGCCACCAAGCGGCCGCGGTAAAAAGTTTCCACAATGTTTTAGCTCATCAGTGTCTGTTAAGAAAAAGTAGAACGCCTCTCGTGGTTCTATAACGGCCATTTGCTTAGCCCTTCTTTAATCATCGAGCAGCTTGAAGCCATTCTAATGTTTAGTCCAGAATGCGTAATAAAGTACATAATCAGATATTCGTTTTAATTTCTTTTGTTCACGTAATGTGACAACATAAATGAAAAGTGATGAATATGTTGTATAATTTTGTTGTGGTATTCTGTTAATTTATCTGTATGTAATTTCTGTGTAATCTGTATGTAATGACGTAATAAGTATGTAATGATATTTTGGCCTAGTAGTAAATAATTATTACGTCTGTAAAATTTTGTGGAAAGAGAAAGACTAACGAATAAGGGCTAAGTTATGACTCTGAAGTGTTTAGATCTGTGGGAGTGGTATTTGTGAACTAAACTAAGAAAAACTCCTCCCGAACAGGCCACGAAGGCACAACGGTACCGACCGGCCGCCGTGTCATCCTCAGCCCAGAGGCATCGCTGGATGCGGATATTGAGGGGCATGTGGTCAGCACACCGCTCTCTCGGCCGTGTGTCAGTTTCCGAGACCGGAGCCGCTACTTCTCAATCAAGTAGCTCCTCAGTTTGCCTCACAAGGGCTGAGTGCACCCCGCTTGCCAACAGCGCTCGGTAGAGCGGATGGTCACCCATCCAAGTGCTAGCCCAGCCCGCCAGCGCTTAACTTCGGTGATCTGACGGGAACCGGTGTTACCTCTGCGGCAAGGCCGTTGGCGGTATGTGTGAATAGTACTAGAAAAATCTCTTGTATTTTGAAAGGAGGAATGTTTTTTTAACAGCAATGAACAGAAGAAGCCATGTGGTGAAGAGAACACGAAATTTTGAAGTATAGAGCGTGCTTGGTCGAGACTAAAATGCATATTGATGAACAGGTGCAAGGGAGGAGTTAGTGAAAAAACCGGTTAGTTTTAGAGGAAACATAAGTAGCTTTTGCGTTAGTTGAAGCTGAAAAATTCAAGAACGTCAGAGAGGGATTGCATTTAGAGATGGACACCGCAGTATTAATGTGTGGAGATGAGAAGAAAACGATTGCTGCAGTAGAAACCAAAATTTCGTGATGAAATCAAATTCCGAAGTCTGATACACTAAAGGAAGCAAAAGGGGTGAAAATTTAGAGGTAAGAAGGAAGACAAGAACTAAGAATTACATGACAGAAGAATTTTGAAAATCGGACACAGAAGGTGACGGGAGACTGAAGTTAACAATAAATCAAGAGGCAAAGAAGCAGAGACAGTCTCGCCAGGGAAACACAAGCAAATCGTAGTTTCTGTCTGGCAGTTACTCCGTCTTATTTTGAACAAGAAGAGAGATTGCGCATTTTGCCCGCAATATATGTTCTAAACTGTGATTGCCCATCAGCGTCATAAATTTTAACCTGCCAGTTCATAACATGCTAGCTCCAGTTTTAACGTCCTGTAAAACTTCCAGTTTTAACGTCCTGTAAAACTTTCTCCGTTATATTAAATCTTACTATAAGCCCCAACTGAACAAAATAGGATCTCACTTTCCTTTACACTGATCAGCCAGGACATTTGACCACCTGCCTAATAGCCGGTATTTCCGCCTTTGGCACATATAACAATGGCGAGGCGTCATGGCATGGAAGCAATGAGCCCTTGGCAGGTCGCTGGAGGGAGTTGGCACCACAACTGCTCACACAAGTCACCTAATTCCCGGTTAATTCCGGGGAGGGACGCGATGATCTCTGACACCGCGTTCAGTCACGTTTCAGATGTGTTCGATTCGATCAGCTTCAGATCTGGCCTGATGGTTGGGGGGGGGGGGGGGGGGGGCAGCACATCAATCGGAACTGGCCACTGTGTCCCTCGAACCACCCCATCACAAGGGAGATATGCAAGTCATGAAGGGATGTACGTGGACTGCAACCAGTGTACGATACTCCTTGGCCGTCATGGTGCCTTTCACGAACTCGACTGGACCCATGGATACCCACGTGAATGTTCCTCAGAGCACAATGGAGCCGCCACCAGCTTGTCTCCGTCCCGCAGTACAGGTGTCAAGGTGCTGTTTCCCGGATGACAACGGATTCGTCCACTCCCATCAGCATGATTCATCAGACCAAGCAACGCATTGCCACTGCACATGTGTCCAATGCCAATGGTCGCTTGCCATATCAGTCATAGTTGCCGATGTTGTGTTGTTAAAATTGGCTCATGCTTGGACTGTCGTCTGCAAGGGCTCATCATTAGGAGTATTCGGCGC
Organism: Schistocerca cancellata; assembly: GCF_023864275.1. NCBI lineage: Eukaryota > Metazoa > Arthropoda > Insecta > Orthoptera > Acrididae > Schistocerca > Schistocerca cancellata. Next base: position 99,558,771 of record NC_064630.1, on the reverse strand, counting down.
ACTACGTGTTCAGACACACTCGTATTATCCCCATCATTAAAGTCTGGACCGGGTTTCCCCATGTGTTGAAGAACTCACCACCGTTCTCCTCGGGACCGATGACCGTAGCAGTCTGGTCCCTTTAATCCCACAAACCAACCAACAGTTCTCCTCGAACACCCAATAACTCGTGCAGTTTCCGAAATGATGGTGCCGAGCCTCCCGCCAATCACAGTCTGCCATTGGTAAAACTCAGATAGCGCGTCCTCCCATTTTTAGTTAGACTGCATGAGGTTAAAAAAATGGTTCAAATGGCTCTAAGCACTATGGGACTTAACATCTGAAGTCATCAGTACCCTAGAACTTATAACTACTTAAACCTAACTAACTTAAGGACATCACACACATCCATGGCCGAGGAAGGATTCTAACCAGCGACCGTAGCGGTTGCGCGGTTCCGAACTGAAGCGCCTAGAACTGCTCGGCCACAGCGGCCGGCGGATCAGGTTAAAGTGGCACGTCGTTTCCAAGCAGTTCCTATTTGGAGTGTTCGATAGTAACACTGTAAAGTAGTGGTGTATGCGCCATTTATAACTCCACATTAACCTTTATGAAACGTCCCCTTTGAACAATTATACATAACTGTGCTTAAACTGACACACAATATTTTTAGCGCAACGCAATCTGACTTTCAAAAATCCCTACAAAATAATGGCCCTGACTAACATTAACCTATACCTTTCACAAATCACTTACCTCACAAAAATCTTCGTTACTCGAACTACTGCAATACAGCGAGCGCCACTACTGCCAGCTAAATAAAAGATTCAAACTACGGAAGGCACTAACTACTGATAGGCATAGTTAGCAAATGAAAGATTTTAATAGAAAAGAAACAATGTATTTACCTTAATAGTCATCAAAAGTCATAATATATAAAGCAGCTCATGACATCCAGTCTTACAAACTTCAAAACTCCGCCATTTCTCTCCCCACATCCACCACTGCTGGCGGCTCACCTCCAACTGCGCAACGCTACGCTCTGTTCACATCCAGCTTCCGCTGCCCAACACTACAATGGCAGACAACAATGCAAACCAGCCACAGACTGCACACAGCACAGCCAGTGATTTTCATACAGAGCGCTACGTGGCGTTACCAAAATAAAGAGCTAAACAACCTACTTACACCTTTAATTACCTACTTATTATAGACAGCGAGGTGATAGTTTTGAAGTCAGTTGTCATTATCATGCGATGTAAGTGGTATTCTGAAGCAGTGTTGGTCAGCAGATTAGGATCCACTTTAGTACTAGATTCAGCCATTATTTTGCTTCTAAGATAATGTATTTCTTCAGTTCCTTTACTATGTCAGTCCCAAGCTTGATGTTAGGTTATCACTCATTTCTGCTTCTCCTTATTAATTTGCTTTTCTTTATTTAGTCTCAGTCGGTAGTGTGTGCTCATTAGTTTTCAATCCATTCAGCAGATCCTGTAATTCTTCCTCACTTCATTTGCAGACCTTATCATTGGTATCCTTTCTTTCTGGATTTTATCCAACTCCTACATCTTTCTTTCATTTGCGTCACAGCCTCTTCGACCTACAGAGTGAACAGTTGCAGCACAGTATAAAAGCTACTGTAGCGCTGATTATTCTTCTCTTTGTAGTTGCATTGTAAAGACACCTATATTGGCCTACTCTCAGTTTTCATATCGTTTCAACGCGTAACTCTTATCGTCTTCTGGGGGAGTGCAAGGAGCGTAGACACATCTTATGAGAAACAGTCAAGTACAGAGAAAGCGACGACTTCAGGAGTATATTTTACATAAAAACAGTATAATGTAATTTACGAATCGCATCTTCAAGTAACAGAAAATACCGGGAAGGCACTGTTGGTCGTACTTGCGTAACCTGTCCCTAGATTTGAAACTAGTCGCGGGGAGAAAACGGCGAGTTTTAACTATGTTACCAACGGTATCAATCAGCCATCAAGATAAGGGTTTATACCTCTTTTTAATTTACGAACGGATGTGGCAGGAGTTTCGTGCCAGGGAATAACTAAATACGTATAAATTCTTATAAAGATGATGCACAATATCCGACTGATATCAGTTGTTCTCCTGAGGAAACGCTAAGAAAGAGCCTATGCAAATTGTGTAACATGCGTCAGTGGGTAAAAACGCATATATGTAATCTTTGTCGAGTGGAAGACCACCCTGTCGTGACTTTTCTGTTGCTGTTGTTCAGCAACCATGAGGCATACTACTCATGTGGTGTTACTACGTTCCCGAATCTAGACCGGCTGCTCAGAGGGCGGTGAACTCCAGTTGAAACGGTTCGGGTATCGCACAGAGAGTAGTGCGAATGCCATTGCGAAAGACCCACTAATGATATCGCAGGGTTTTCTGTTTCAGTTCTTACAACTAGTTTAATATTTACAACTTGAAGTTAAATGTACCACGCTGATTAGTTTCGGTTCATTGTGGGTGATCGGAAAGACCGACATCGGCGAGGGCCGACGACAAGGCCGCGACACATTTTTAGCCTTTGTTCTGCGTTACGCGCAACCTTGAAACGCATAATTTACGACTCTTACGGTTGCGGCGGCAGATATCGTGAGCGCTTTGTCAACATCGGAAACAGTAATTGCTGACTTCAGCGAGAGCCGTGTCCAGAGACAAATGAGAAACGTAACTGCCCATTGTGTGCTAAGGAACATATTTCGCTTTTGAAATCAGCTCTTTGATCACGTTTATGCGCTACTTGATTTGAACGGGGAACGCTGACACCTTAGCACGCAAGCAAGTACATTCTATTATTGTGCTTAATGGCAAAAGGAAAATGAAAAAAAAATCAGCGTATTTCTTTTAATTAAAGCGCATGATTGTTGTTTACTGAATACACGACGAGCTTCAACATCGTATGGGGATAATACCTTCACACGAGGAGGTTGCCCTTTGACTTTATATGGGTGTAATACAGGACACTCGTGCGAAAATATTACTTTATCGTCGCACGTTCAGAAGGCCCACAAATAATTGACATTTAGCTAGAATACATCTAAAAGTTTAAAATCACCCAAACAACTCTGAGTTAACGCGAATAACATTTCGAAGTTTGTAGACTGGCAAGATTAAACCACAATTCTCTATACTTTGCGTAAAATGCGGGAATTTGGGGTGTAGCGTTACCGGTTTGAACTTTCATCATTAGGAAATAACATATCTTTTAAATAATTTGCACGTGTAACCAGTCACAAAATAATTATAAACCAGTTAGGTAGAGCAGTGTTAAAACACTGTACTGGCATTTGGAAGTTTGGTCGTTCAGATCCCTGTCGGATAACCCAGACTTAGGTTTCCAGTGGTTTCTCAAAACGAGTTAAGACAAATGCTACGCAATATAAATATCGTCTTGACAGATATTTACATTACTATTTTTTAAAAACTGTACACCTCAATGCGTTTCTGCAACAGCGAACATGAGTATCACTGTATCTTGTCAGTTACCATGTACATTTGTGCCACTGGCTTATCTATGGCACATGTGTACATGTAAAATGACGACTGTGTAATGAGATATTATACGTGATTCTCATGATGGCTGTGTCCAAATCGCGTGAAGATGTACAAATTAAAAAAAAAAAAATCAAGTGTAAATAGCAAACAACACGACAATCATAACGAGCGACCAAAATTTTCCGTTCGAGGGTCACATTAATCCCTTGCCTAAACGTCAGTGATCATATACCCTACCCGCATCGGAGACGCGAAAAAAAAAGAAAAAAAAACACCCGTCACGGAGGAATTATCCAAGGCGGACAGAAGCCGAAAAATCGCGATGCACCACGAAGGAATTATCAAAGTGGGACAGAAATCGGTATGGTGTACGCATACAGACAAACGATTACAAATTCCAGAAAAATTGGATGAATTATTCAAGGGAAAGAGCTTCACAAACGGAGCGAGGTAATAAAGCTTTGGTCCATCTCTGGCCCTTATGCAGTCACTTACTCGGCTTCGCATTTATTAACAGAGTTGTTGGATGTCCTCCTAATGGATATGGATATGGATATGGATATGGATGGATGCCACATTCTGTCCAGTTGGTGTGTTATATCGTTAAAATCCCAAGATGGTTGGAGGACCATGCTAATAATGCTCCAAACGAGAGAGATCCAGCGAGCTTTCTGGCCAAGGTAGAGTTTGGCAACCACAAAGAGAAGCGGTAGAACCTCTCGCCATGTGTGGGCGGGCGGTTATTATCTTGTTGAAATGTAAGCCCAGGAAGGACAAAAAAACAGTTCATAGAATATCGTCGATGTCAGTAGTATAGCGAAGGAGATACGACGCTACTTCTAATTGACTCTACATAGCGAACTTTACCCCACGCCGTGTCCGCTGCTTCGTGGTGCGTGTGTGGCAACGTCACACTTTTGATACCAAATGAATGAATGACTTAATTAATTTGATCAATTAATGACGCCATCCACCCTAACACGAACAGCAGCAGTTTATCTACTGAAGGTAGCAAAAATATTCGAAAAAGGCCTTAAACCGTCCTGAGACTCAAGACCGATGAAAGCTTATTTCTAACGTTATGTCTGCGTACAATTTTAATTATCTACTGCATGGTGATTCACAGAACTGACACCAACAAAGACGACGTAAGTATTTCTTTGAAGTGCTATATTAAAGCCTGACAAACATAGTTCTCTCAGTCCCGAACATTGTTCTCCACAATACCGTAAGACAAAAATATGGCCGAAGTAGGACTGATAGCCACAAACAGTACTGACCACGTCAGTAGATCTGTGTGGTAGGTCACCGATGCTGTCGTAACCGACTCATCAGGGTCGCCGAAATCGCGCCTCGTCTGCCAGTCCATATATGATCGCTGCTGTGTGTGGTAGGTCATGTCCATCGCTGCTGGAACGTGCAGGGTCGACGACAGCTCTATCTGCCAGCCTGCGATCTCCTCCAGTAGTAGTCCACCCGTTGTAAAAAGTTTGAAAAATTGTTTCTTATAAACCACATTTCATTTTTCCAAACAGTGACGAATGTTTCTCGTAAGTAAATTAGTATGCTGTAGAAGCGTATTTTTCCCCTCTTTAGTGCGAAAGGGATGGTATGATCGTCCGTTCGTCAGACATGTTACAGCTGTGGGTCTGATACACGCTATCAAATCAAGACAGAGACATGGTTGTTATCTACGTCTTCTAAAACCGTCAAAAGCATTGCCTTTCCCAGAAACTTTTACTGGTATGTTAAGAATATTGGGGAAAAAATCTATTGAGAGTAATTCTGATAATGCAAAGGAGCGACCTCACTGATGGTTATACAGACGTCTGAAGGATATTTATTTATTTATTACTCCATCGATCCATCTATGATTAACTCACTAGGATATTGAATGTGTCAGTAAACAATCCATACAAAGATAGTCCCCCCTCTCCATTAACCATGGAACTTACCGTTGGTGGGGAGGCTTGCGTGCCTCAGCAATACAGGGGTATCTCCAGAGAGGCCAGAAAAACGTGTGGTTCCTGAAGAGGGGCAGCAGCCTTTTCAGTAATTGCAGGGGCAGCAGTTTGGATGATTAATTGAAATGGCCTTGTAACATCAACCAAAACAGCATCACTGCATCACTGTACTGCGAATGGCTGAAAGCAAACTACAGCCGTAATCATTCCCGAGGGCATGCAGCTCTACTGTATGGTTGAACGATGATGGCGTCCTCTTGGGTAACATATTCCGGAGGTAAAATAGTCCCCCATTCGGATCTCCCGGTTGGGACTGCTCAGGAGGACCTCGTTATCAGGAGAAACAAAACTGGCATCCTACGGATCGGAGAGTAGACTCTCAGATCACCTAATCGGGCAGCTGGGTTAGAAAATTTAAAAATGCAAATGGATAGGTTAAAGTTAGATATAGTGGGAATTAGTGAAGTTCGGTGAGAGGAGGGACAGGCTTTCTGGTCAGGTGAATATAGGGTTATAGTTATAGGTAGTGCACGGATACGTTTAATAATGAATAAAAAAGAATGAACACGGATAAACTACTACGAACTGCATCCTGAACACATTATTCCAGTAAACATAGACACCAAGCCCTTGCCTACCACATAAGAACAAGTTTATATGCCAACTAGCTCCGCGGATGATGAAGAGATTGAAGACATGTATCATGAGATAAAATAAATTATTCAGATAGTTACGGAAGACGGAAATTTAATATTCATCGGGGACTGGAATTCGATAGTAGGAAAAGGAAGAGACGGAAAAGTAGTAGGTGAATATGGACTGGGGGTAAGGAGTGAAAGAGGAAGTAACCTAGTATAATTTTGCCCAGAGCATAACTTAATAATCGCTAACACTTCGATGAAGAGTCATGAAAGAAGGTTGTATTTGTGGAAGAGACCTGGAGGCACCGGAAGGTTTCAGAATGCTCATATAATGGTAAGACAGAGATTTAGGAATCAGGTGCAGATGTGGACTCTGACCACAATTTATTGGTTATGAACTGTAGATTAAAATTGAAGAAGCTGCAAAAAGGCAGGAATTTAAGGAGATGGGACCTGGATAAACAGAAAGAACCAGAGGTTGTAGAGGGTTTCAGAGAGACCATCAGTGAATGATTGACAAGAACAGGGGAAAGGAATACAATAGAAGAAGAATGGGTATCTTTGAGAGACGAAATAGTGAAGGCAGCAGAGGATAAAAGTTGGTAAAAAGATGAGGGCTAGTAGAAATCCATGAGCAACACAAGAGATATTGAATCTAATAGGAGAAACATAGAAATGCAGTAAATGAAGCAGTCAAAAACAAAAGCAAACGTCTAAAAATGGGATCTACAGGAAGTTCAATATAGCCAAGTGGAAATAGCTAGAGGAAGAATGTAAGGATGTAGAAGCATGTATCACTACGGGTAAAATAGGTGCCGTCTACAGAAAAATTAAAGAGACCTTTAGAGAAAAGAGAACCCTCAGCATAAATATCAAGACATCATATGGAAAACCAGTTCTAAGCAAAGAAGGGAAAGCAGAAAGGTGGAAGAAGCATATAGAGGGTCAATACACGGGCGATGTACTTGACGGCAATATTATGGAAATGGAAGAGGACGTAGATGTGGATGAGATGTAAGATATAATACAGCATGAAGAATATGAAAACGCACTGAAAGTCCTAAATCGAAACAAGGCCTCAGGAGTAGACAACATCCCATTAGAACTACTGATAGCCTTGAGAGAGCCAGTCCTGACAAAACTCTGCCATCTGGTGAGCAAGATGTATGAGACAGGCGAAATACCCTCAGACTTCAAGAAGAATATAATAATTCCAATCCCAAAGAAAGCAGTTGCTGTCATGTGTGAAAATTAGCCAACTATGGGTTTAATAAGAGACGGCTGCAAAATACTAACACGAATTTTTTACAGACGAATGGAAAAACTGGTACAAGCCGACCTCGGGGAAGATCAGTTGTATCCCGTAGAAACACGCGAGGCAATACTGACCCTGAGAGTTATCTTAGAATATAGGTTAAGGAAGGCAAACCTACGTTTATAGTATTTGTATTTGCTGTGGCCGATTTTCTTTCCGATCTTTCCTTATTTCTAGCTGATTATATTGTTAAAATACCACCGACATTTGCAAACTACGAGTGTCCCATTTTAATAAAAACAGAAATAAATTTTTCTCACAAAAAGCATACAGAATATTCATCCCGGGGCGAAGTGTTCGATGGTCTGAAACTTCCTGGCAGGGACAAAGAATCCAGCGAAATTTTTTTAAGTGCTTTATCTGAAAACTACCATGAGCAGTTAAACAGAGAAACGACTCGTGGCGATAACATATTAGACCTTCTGGCGACAAACAGACCCGAACTATTTGAAACAGTTAACGCAGAACAGGGAGTCAGCGATCATAAAGCGGTTACTGCATCTATGATTTCAGCCGTAAATAGAATTATTAAAAAAGGTAGGAAGATTTTACTGTTTAGCAAAAGTGACAAAAAGCAATTACAGAGTACCCGACGGCTCAACGCAAAAGTCTTGTCTCAAGTACAGATAGTGTTGAGGATCAGTAGACAAAATTCAAAACCATCGTACAATATGCGTTAGATGAATATGTGCCAAGCAAGATCGTAAGAGATGTAAAAGAGCCACCGTGGTACAACAACCGAGTTATAAAACTGCTGCGGAAGCACAGGGAACATCACAGCAAACATAAACATAGCCAAAACCTAGCAGACAAACAAAAATTACGCGAAGCGAAATGTAGTGTGAGGAGGGCTATGCGAGAGGCGTTCAATGAATTCGAAAGTAATGTTCTGTGTACTGACTTGGCAGAAAATCCTAAGAAATTTCGGTCTTATGTCATAGCGGTAGGTGGATCAAAACAAAATGTCCAGACAGTCTGTGACCAAAATGGTACTGCACAGAGGATGACAGACTAAAGGTCGAAATACTAAATGTCTTTTTCCAAAGCTGTTTCACAGCGGAAGACTGCACTGTAGTTCCTTCTCTAGATTGTCGCACAGATGACAAAATGGTAGATATCGAAATAGACGACAGAGGGATAGAGGATCAATTAAAATCGCTCAAAAGAGGAAAGGCCGCTGGACCTGATGAGATACCAGTTCGATTTTACACAGAGTACGCGAAGGAACTTGCCCCCCTTCTTGCAGCGGTGTACCGTAGGTCTCTAGAAGAGCGTAGCGTTCCAAAGGATTGGAAAAGGGCACAGGTCATCCCCGTTTTCAAGAAGGGACGACGAACAGATGTGCAGAACTATAGACCTATATCTCTAATGTCGATCAGTTGTAGAATTTTGGAACACGTATTATGTTCGAGTATAATGACTTTTCTGGAGATTAGAAATCTACTCTGTAGGAATCAGCATGGGTTTCGAAAAGGACGATCGTGTGAAACCTAGCTCGCGCTATTCGTCCACGAGACTCAGAGGGCCATAGACACGGGTTCACAGGTAGATGCCGTGATTCTTGACTTCCGCAAGGCGTTAGACACAGTTCCTCACAGTCGTTTAATGAACAAAGTAAGAGCATATAGACTGTCAGACCAATTGTGTGACTGGATTGAAGAGTTCCTAGATAACAGAACGCAGCATGTCATTCTCAGTGGAGAGAAGTCTTCCGAAGTAAGAGTGATTTCAGGTGTGCCGCAGGGAAGTGTCGTAGGACCGTTGCTATTCACAATATACATAAATGACCTTGTGGATGACATCGGAAGTTCACTAAGGCTTTTTGCGGATGATGCTGTGGTATATCGAGAGGTTGTAACAATGGAAAATTGTGCTGAAATGCAGGATTGACGCATGGTGCTGGGAATGGCAATTGAATATCAATGTAGACAAGTGTAATGTGTTGCGAATACATAGAAAGATAGATTCCTTATCATTTAGCTACAAAATAGCAGGTCAGCAACTGGAAGCAGTTAATTCTATAAATTATCTGGGAGTACGCATTAGGAGTGATTTAAAATGGAGTGATCATATAATGTTGATCGTCGGTAAAGCAGATGCCAGACTGAGATTCATTGGAAGAATCCCAAGGAAATGCAATCCGAAATCTAAGGAAGTAGGTTACAGTACGCTTGTTCGCCCATTGCTTGAATACTACTCAGCAGTGTGGGATCCGTACCAGATAGGGTTGATAGAAGAGATAGAGAAGATCCAACGGAGAGCAGCGCCCTTCGTTACAGGATCATTTAGTAATCGAGAAAGCGTTACGGAGATGATAGGTAAACTCCACTGGAAGACTCTGCAGGAGAGACGCTCAGTAGCTCGGTACGGGCTTTTGTTGAAGTATGGAGAACATACCTTCACCGAGGAGTCAAGCAGTATATTGCTCCCTTCTACGTATATCTCGCGAAGAGACCATGAGGATAAAATCAGAGAGATTAGAGCCCACACAGAAGCATACCGATAATCCTTCTTTCCACGAACAATATGAGACTGGAATAGAAGGGAGAACCGATAGAGGTACTGAAGGTACCCTCCGCCACACACCGTCAGGTGGCTTGCGGAGTATGGACCTAGATGTAGATGTAGATTCCAATGGTGTCATTCCAGGTTTCGAACCTGAGACATTTGCCCTTCGTGGGAAAGTACCCTACCCTGCCTGACTACCGCTCCTAGAAGGAAAGGTATAGCGGAGATTTGCCTTAGCTACAGCATAGCAGATTGTTTCCATAAGGAATTTTGAGTCTGCAGTGCAGTCTGCGCAGATTTGAAACTTCCTGACGGATTAAATATGTGTGCCAGGCCGGGACTCGAAGCTGGATCCTTTGCCTTTCATGGGTAAGTGGTCTACTGACTGAGCTATTCAAACACGACTCACGGCCCACCCTCGCAGGTTTGTTTCCAACAATACCTCATCTCCTACCTTCCAAACTTATCGGAAATAGATAGAGATAGATCTGTGAGGGCGGGTTATAAGGCGTACTTGGATACGTGTGGGTAGAGCAATTTCCCGGGAAAGACAAAGTTGACAGATTAGAGCGCCAGTCCGGTAAACAGTTTTAATCTATCAGTAGCTTGTAAACGAAGTGCTGAAATATGTTGCTAACTGAAAACTGTAATTGGTGTCCTCGCGAAGAAAGTAAGCATATTATTGACTCTTCAATTGTACGCTAACTAACCAACTTCAGTTGTCCAGTGCGACGGGGTGGATCTGCAGAACAATGACTCAAGAAGGGGATTTAGCTAAGACACCCCTTGACATGAAATGGACCACCGAGTGTCCCAAGATTGTAACGTGAGCTTCTTTTTTTACAGCATGATCATCTTGAGATGTAAAAGATTTGAGACACGTTACTAAATTTAGAGTATACGGAAATGTAAACTTGTCAAAATGCCCAATGACACTGTATGAGCCTCCACTAACGTCCCAGGGCAATAGACTGCAGATGACGATAAACAAAGGGAATGGTCCGCGCATTAACTCCCCTCCCTGCTGTCGCCCTTCCAGGTCTCAGTCTTCGTGCCGGATGTCCCATTATACCAGGTATTAGGGTTTTCCTCGTTCCATTCACGTTTGGAACACGGGAAGAATGGTTGTTTGAGCGCCACTGTGCATGCTGAAATTAATTTAACCTCATCCTCACGATCCCTACGGGGAGTGATGTATGCGAGTCGTGGTATATTCCTGCAGTCATCATTAAAAGCCGATTCTTCAAACTTTGTAAGTATGCTTTTTCGGGACAGTTTGCATCCATCTTCCGGAGTCTGTCAGTTCAGTTTCGCCAGCATCCCTGCGCTACTTGACTGCTGACAAAGCCCTTGTTCCTTAAAAATCAAGCTTTCCGTAGCAATTTAATAGGCAAGTTGCTAGAACAAAGTGACCTGAAATGCGCATTTTTGATGGTTCACTTTGGTCCAAACTAAGCTTTACCTCGTTTCCAGACAGAGGTCTGCAAATTTTTGGAAATTTGTGGTATGTAGTATGGGACCAAACTTCTGAGGTCATCGGTCCGTTAGCTTACACACTACTTAATCTAACTTAAACTAACTTACACAAAGGACAACACACACACACACACACACACCCATGCCCGAGGGAGGACTCGAACCTCCGACGGAAGGAGCCCCGCGGACTGTGCCCTAGACCAGCGGCTACTCCACGCGGCAGACAGAAGTTAAAAGTAATCCGCGTGACAGCAACTCAATAATCAAATGCACTGACGAAGGGGTAAGAACTCTCGTTTTAGAACATCGGTGGAATCCGCACACTTTTCGTCTACACCATCAAATCAGCTAAGGACTCGTAGCGGAGGGTGTTTCTGCCACCACTAACTGATACTCTGTTCCCTGTTCCACTTGCGAATGGAGCGTGGGGAGAATTACTGTCGTTAAGCCTCTGTATTAACTGTAATCTCTCCAATTTTCTCGGCGTGGCCATTTAGTGAGACGTATGTGGGAGATAGTAATGTGTTATCTGACTTTTCGAAAAGTGCTCCATCGAAACTTCAATAGTAAATCTTTCCACGTTGCACAACGCCTGGACTAAGCGAACCGGTGACGAAACGCGTTGGATCTTCTCTGTCTCTTCTACCGGTCGTACCTGATAAGGATGCCAGATTGATGAATTTACTGAAGAATCGTTCGAACAGGCGGCTTGTAAGTCACTACCTTCATGGATGAGTTACATTCCCTTTAGATTCCTGTGAATCTATGTCTGAAATCTGATTTTCCTACTGATTTCTTATGTGGTCATTCCACATAACGTCGCTGTGGGCAGTTACTCCTAGATATTGTACAGCAGATGCTGCTTCCAGCATTTTGTCCTTAGTGCTGTAGTTGTACAGAGTAATGGGTTTCTTTTCCTATGTTCGCGCAATATGTTTCATTTATTTACGTTCAGTATTAAGAGCCATAGCCTGCACTATGTATCAGTCCTGTGCAGGTCATTCTGCAAATCGATACTCTCTTCTAGCATTACTACTTCCTTATAGACAACCGCATCATTATAGACAATCGTATCTTCTTAAAGAGCTTCCCACACTTTCTACTAGATCGTTCGTGTACATTGTAAACAGTAACAGTCTTATCACACTTCCTTAAGGCATTCCGGAAATTATCTCTGCATCTACCGACTTTGTTCCGTTAAGAGCGACGTGTTGAGTTCCATCTGCAAGGAAGTCTTGAAGCCACTCCCAACTTTGATCCAGTACTCGATAAGTTCGTTTTTTTTTCATTAAATAGATTGTGGGGCCGTGTCAAATGCCTTCCTTAAGTCAATGAACATGTAATCAACCTGAGCGTCATTGTCTGCAGCACTGTTGATGCCACGGAGGAACAGAGAATGCTGTTTCTCAAGATCTCAGTTTGCAAAATCTATGTTGAGGTTCACAGAGGAGACTTTCGTTCTCCAGAAACCTCATAATTCTTAACATAAAACGTATTCCATAATTATACAACAAATTGACGTCAACAGAACAGGTCTATAATTATGTGCCTGCGTCCTACGATCCTTCTTCAGATCGGGAAAGACCTGCGCTTTTATCTAGTCGCTAGGTACCCTTCATTGCTCTAGCGATCTACGACAAACTGCTGCTAGAAGGGGAGAGCGCTATTTCGGGCAATCTTTGTACCTTCTCCCGCTATGTAGCCCTGTGCTAGGGCGTTATACTTAAAAGAAAGAAATTAAAATACAGTAACTATACCTAAGTCACTCTTTAAGCAGTGCTGATCAACCAAAGGAAGAGGAAGAAGAATGAGACATAAAGTCTGTGGCCTTTTGTACGTGTGTGGGAAATGCTTCTTCAAAAATTGCTACAGTAATCAAGAAGCAATAAATGGATATCCTCTGCCCACCGGCCATGAAGGCAACTCTTCTGATATCTGTCAAAGATGACCAGTATTTACGAAAAGCGGTTGTTTATCAAATTTATTGTTCGGAGGGTGGTAGTTACGTAGCACAAATGACAAGCATTGTGCAAGGACGGTCCAACGAAGACCGGCACACCCGCCTTCTAGAGCCCAAAAAAGTCTGTGGTGGGTGAACACTTCCACTGCCCATTTCTTGAATTACGAGAAAGTCATGAATTAGGCCACTGTTTCATCCTATTGTGATCCTGTGAAAAATGGAGCAATGGAAGTAGAACTGACAGACAACACGCTCGATCCAAACGAAGGCTTCTATCTCTACAATTAATAAAAACCACTCATTCCATGACTGCACTCTCAGAGGAATTATTGTTCTGAAAATTCACTGTCAGGTATTCTAGCACCTGCCACCCATTTCAATAATTAACTACATAATTTGTAAGCACTGTGTATAAAGTACTGCATTCCTCTTTACAGTGTTCTTGGCATTTAAAGTTGATCAATCAGGAAGACCCTTCTTCGTCCTAATACCATCTCCGTTTTTAAAAATGTATATCTTTTTCTCAAAGGGAGGGGGAAGTTACGCTTATTCACGAATTTAGCAGCAATTCTTGCCCGTCACACTGTCAACGGCATGGAGCCGTCCTCTCCATGAAAAGTTTTTTTCAAGCAAAAAGTTCAGAGCTATGAGCTTAGATGCTTGGCTGTCGCAGAGGGGGGTTATCATTGGCCACCATCCGGTGCTGATCGGCGCACACTAGCTGTTTATGGAAATCTAAGTATTGCAGTTCGGGTAGCGCAATCTATATTCACTTCAGCTCGTTACTTGTTTACTTCGCCACGCAATTTGTGTAGCTTAGTTTTGATATAATTGTGGCTTCTTGTTGCAATGTTAACCCTGATTTCACGATCTATCCAGATAAGCACATCTTGTTACACTTATTCCATACAGTCTTCCACACTTTTTAGTACTTCCGCACTGTGTTAGCATCATTTTGTAATTTGATCTGCGTTCTAGAGAACTTGGCTCTTCTGTTAACTGTGTCGTAATCCATGTCAATCACCAGAAGGAATAAATGACAGTTAACCATAGTCTTGATTTAGATTTCAGAGTCCTGTACATTGTCCTACAACTTTTCCTGGTTTTCAGACCCATTACAAATAAATACATCCTGCTGTATACCAAGTTGGTTCACTTAACTGAATCGGGATTTTCCTGGAGCATAGCAGCCAACTACAAGAATAATTTACTTACTATTTTTGAAAGCAATGAGTATTACACTCATTCGTCTTGCTTCAGTACTACTTGGTTTTACTTGTTATCCTGTGACACTACTAAAAGTTGGTTTAATTAACAAAGGAGCTGGAACTATCACTAAACTTGAGTTTGGATCTTGATAACTGTTCATGAGTCATGTGCATTTACCACAACTATAAAATAATATTTCGATGTCTTTGCAAGTTCGTTTATGTACACAACAACATGAGTGGACCAACCGTGAAACATGGGAAGTTACGTCGTATCTCACCACAACTTGTGCTTACTCTAATTTGTTTGGTGCCACTTGTTAATGTGACCTAACTGCTGTTTGTACGGTCTTCAGTCCGAAGACTAGCGTGAAACAACTCTGCCGGATATTCTTTATGAACAAGCCTCCTCATCTGTGCATGATCGCTGCACACCAAATCCATTTGAAATCGTGTGCTATAGAAGAGCTTTAGCTTCAGTCTACAATTTATACTTCCACTCTTTCCCAAGTTTGCATGTGAACTCTTGGTGCGTCATGTTGACTCAGTCAAGTTGTCCCTTCTTTTAGTCAAGATGTGCCACCCATTTCATTTCTATTCGATTTGATTCAATACATCTTCATAAGTTATCTGAGATAAGTATCCATTATTCAGCCCATTTCAAAAGCTGTTACTTTTTATCTGTATTGCTCATAATTCATATTTCACTTCCACATAAACTGTACATTAGACAAATACTACGACAAAGCACTTCCTAGATCAAATTTATGAAAAAAAACAGTGTCAAGCCTATGGAAGGGATAGAGTGTACTATAAATTGCAGTTGTTAGACACGATCGTATTTATTGTCTGATAACAGTCACTACGCGTTTCTACCACACATTAGACTTCAGCTTTTGTACGACATTCCTAGCAGTCGGTGATTAAAGCGTATCCTTGACTGGAAACTCTCGATTAACATCCTGTGCATTTCACATTGGCGAAACATCACTGAGGTGTCGCTTTGGCCATACGTGATGTATACGCCCACTGTTTGACCATTACGTGGGAATAATAATATTTTATTGTGTGTTTGTACGGCCGCTCCATCATGGGTAGATATGTCCTTATTTGGGGTCGTATGTCTTACAAGATGAAAATAAAGTTTACTGTCTGCAGTTTAGATCTTGGTAGTTTGTCTCCATAACCGATGTAGTAATTTATAGTTTCACCTTCAGGTGATTTGCAGGCACATCTGAAATTGAAACTGGAAGTTTCACAATTGATGTTCTGAATAAATTACAACGATCTAACATGGTGTCAGTAGATTTTATGTCCGTCTGATTTATTTATCTAGTTCTTGTAATTTGTGTATTGGGACCTTCTACGGGATACGACGTCTTTATCTGCACGATAATGGGATACCCTTAGATAATGTTATGCCATTAGAATCCTATCATCAGTGTGTAACATGCAGCGTCTTTTACTTACATATTATTGATATGTACACTCAGTTCTTAGCTATGGCATTCTTTTTTGGGGAACAAATGCACAAAATATGAACACTGTTTTCAAACTCCAGAAAAGAGCCGTAATAGTAATAACCAAAAATACTAGTCGAGCTCATTGTAAAGATCTGTTCAAAATACTGGGGATTTTAAATGCTCCATGTGAATACCTTTACCGGTCAGTTGCATAAATTAAATATAACATTGGTAATTATTGCACAAACAGCTTTGTCCATGACCATACAACAAGAGACAAACTCAACTTACATTTACCAAGAAAAAATAAACATAAAACTCAAAACAGCAATTTCTACCAAGGAATAAAACAGTACAATAAATTACCAAAAGAGATTAAAGAAATTGCAGAAATACACTTATTTAAAAAGGCAGCTAAAAGTACCTGTTATGCAATACATTTTATACATTGAAGGATTACTTAGATAAAACAGAGTATGGGTTTGATTAAAAAATGTTATACAAATAAATAACAATAATACTAATGATTATAAAACGTCTAACATTCTACATAACATCTTCACTTTACATTTTTTCCCTTCTTTTTTCCTTTCTAGTAATACTTATCCCCAAGCCTTGCGTAGCACAATAGTAACACCTCTTCCTCTTTCTGAGCTCAACATGCCACTCATTATGGAGGGATGCTGACTCAGTTTTTCAGGATAGCAAATGGGAAGTTGCGGTACAGAAAATGGCCCAGAAACCACCAGTGTATGTGTGTGTGTGTGTGTGTGTGTGTGTGTAGTGAGTGAAGTGTTATGAAACAATGTGTGTACAGTGTGTGCAGTGACTGATAGTGAGATATTAGTGAACACTGTGCCGGCACATTATTTAATAAGGTATTTGTAAAAAAATGTATTGTACGCCAGGAGTAAATCGAATGATTGTCTCTAACTAGAATTCTGTAAATATATGTGTATACGAATTAGCTTGTTTTAAATTGATCTAAACTTGTAAATACTTTTACATATCCTATATCCGTGTAAAAAGAGAACTCCGGATGAATAAAGCTAGTACTACTACGATTCAATCCTCATTCTTCACCATGACCTGACACAGGGTGCGTGCGATTGTAGTAATGCCGATAATCGATACATATCCTTTATGATCAGAGGTGCAAAACGTCTTTTGTCACGTGCATCATTATTACCAGGAAAGCTTGAATTCCGGACGTGACAACTCAGAGGACGAGTCAAGGGAATATTCAAGTGGAAACATGCAACGCTAACAGTACGCTCAAACACATCGAAAAAATTTAGTCGTTCACAGGGGATAGTTCCCCGTTCATTAATTTAACATTAGTAACGTATGGAACAACGTCACCGATGTTAAAAAAAAACTTAAAAAAATTTAAAAAAAGCGTGTCTTAGATGAAAGACAGTATTGGTACAATATCTTTGGACAATGACTCTTAGACGAGATGTAAACCCGTCCTGAAACAATTGGTACTACTTTTCTAGAGTTAAGAGAATTGTGTCTGATGAAATCAAACGTTCTAAGAAGGAAATGAAGTAAGAGCTATTAATTTTACCATATTTTCCAGAAAGCTCAGTTTTACAGAATAAAATATTAGATAAGTTTAAGACTGATTATTTCCCGAAACCAGAGGTATGTTCCGCTCTAAAGGGACGAAAGTGCTCGTAAATTCAACGAATACGATATTTCCGGATTCTGGGGACATGTGAGCAGTAATTAGTTACGCCGACTGATGATTAGAGAATTATCTCTGTGTTTGGCGTAATGCGTCTCAAGGATATTGAATCATTCTGTAAGCATTTTGTTTTTATTTTTCAAGATGTAGCTGCACGGTCGAATCGTTGCGTAATGATTAGTCAACGCTGAGAAACCTAAAGAGACGTAATTTAGACTGTCATGCTGACTGCAGTATCCATTACTATGACATGACTTCATAAACCTCACCGGATATAACCAGAGATTGCATTTCTGCAGCTATAGAAGTTATACTGACGATGCTCCCCTCACCTCTTTTTCGACCAACTTGCTACGTTCCAAAATATTTTTAATGCATATGAGACTATGGAGAATTGTCACCTCAAGTTGGTGTGTGAATCATGTCTGTAGCTTAATCCAGCGCATTCTCGCTTACTGAGGGTGTTGTTTAAATATTTGTTTCTGACTGGCCGTGCAGTTTGGTAACTTCACATACAATTAATTATTTCCTTGGGCAAAGAAATTCAGCTACTCTCTTTTACGTAATCTCTGTTCCAAACTTGCTTTTCGCCGATGTATAAGCCAATGTGACAAAAGATGATTGAGAAATTGTTGTGGCATGATCTGTTGTTATCAGCACGGGAGAGAAAAGCTGATAGGAAAGCAGGGAAGGCAACGGTGATTAAGACACAAAGAAATTACAGCCATTGGCTGAGAGTCGCCATTCAGTTCAATCGATTTGTGCCGCATCGGAATTCGAACCCGGATCTCCTGTTTACTAGGCAGATGTGCCACTGCACCACCCGGACACATTCGTCATCACAACTGCACGGACCACATTAGCATGCCACCCGTCAGACTGAAATTCTCAACTTATCCACCCACTACCGATGTAGCCCCTTACCCACTATCATCATTACTCGTAGCATTTTGCCGATTACCGTAAGAGTTCGAGCCTCGTTAACTCAAATATTCTTCTCGTATCATCGAGGAGTACATATTGTGTACTAATTTCCAAAGCTTCACAGTAACAAAATCGCACCTCAAGCGAAATCAGTGAGCTCGTTACTAAACTGGAGGGACTACACAAAGGCGCCTTTGCATAGAGAGCTTGTGCTTGCAGCGTTCAAGGTATTCTTTCATCGAAATGCATACTAAACCTAGACAGCGTCACGTAGTGTCAGCAAACAGTAATTCCATTTCTTCTGTATAGTAGAACGATTTCGCAACCTACCCCGACCTATCGTGGCGGATGCGATGTCTTGCGTAAACGTCCTCGCTCCATGGAGTAATCTATCTAGTTTAATACTGGGCTCGCTGCGTGAAACATGTTCATACTCTTTACACATTCAACCATCTAACTCCGTTAATATACTCTGTAAGGACTTAATCTGACGTCGCAGCATACAAAAATAAAATAGATTACTCGTGCAAAGTCTTCCGTAATATTAGGCCAAGAAATTTGTCTGCTATTCTCAAATATTATTTGATTTCACAGACATAAATATCACCAACTTGCGATCAACATTTGACTTTTATTCGCATCATTAGTCAAGAACATGACGTCAATGACTGAAGAAATTCAGATTAGAAAAAAGAATTTTACATTTTAATTTTTCGTAATAATTACTGATCTGAGATTACAGGGAAAACATTGAGCACTTCTCTGAGGAGCTATGGCCTTCGACGTAATGTAGTAGGTGGTAGGCGACCAGACACTCGGTTCATGTCGATGTACGAAGAGAGTCTATATACCGAAAGAGAGATAGAGAGAGAGAGAGAGAGAGAGAGAGAGAGAGAGAGAGAGAGAGAGAGTGAGAGAGAGCATTGGTGAAATCGCACGTGATTGGCTGATCAGCTTAGACACCACTTTTTTGCCAAGCGTCTCTCTCGATTCGTACGTTCTGAGTGCTTTCTGGAGCTGGATTACTGTTTAGAAGAGATTTGGAAAACTGTTTCAGTCTAAAGCATACCACATCTACATATTCTTGCAGCGGTGTACCGTAGGTCTCTAGAAGAACGTAGCGTTCCAAAGGATTGGAAAAGGGAACAGGTCATCCCCGTTTTCAAGAAGGGACGACGAACAGATGTGCAGAACTATAGACCTATATCTCTAACGTCGATCGGTTGTAGAAGTTTGGAACACGTATTGTGTTCGAGTATAATGACTTTTCTGGAGACTAGAAATCTACTCTGTAGGAATCAGCATGGGTTTCGAAAAGGACGATCATGTGAAACCCAGCTCGCGCTATTCGTCCACGAGACTCAGAGGGCCATAGACACGGGTTCACAGGTAGATGCCGTGTTTCTTGACTTCCGCTAGGCGTTCGATACAGTTCCCCACAGTCGTTTAATGAACAAAGTAAGAGCATATGGACTATCAGACCAATTGTGTGATTGGATTGAGGAGTTCCTAGATAACAGGACGCAGCATGTCATTGTCAATGGAGAGAAGTCATCCGAAGTAAGAGTGATTTCAGGTGTGCCGCAGGGGAGTGTCATAGGACCGTTGCTATTCACAATATACATAAATGACCTGGTGGATGACATCGGAAGTTCACTGAGGCTTTTTGCAGATGATGCTGTGGTGTATCGAGAGGTTGTAACAATGGAAAATTGTACTGAAATGCAGGAGGATCTGCAGCGAATTGAAGCATGGTGCAGGGAATGGCAATTGAATCTCCATGTAGACAAGTGTAATGTGCTGCGAATACACAGAAAGATAGATCCTTTATCATTTAGCTACAAAATAGCAGGTCAGTAACTGGAAGCAGTTAATACCATAAATTTTCTGGGAGTACGCATTATGAGTGATTTAAAATGGAGTGATCATATAATGTTGATCGTCGGTAAAGCAGATACCAGACTGAGATTCATTGGAATAATCCTAAGGAAATGCAATCCGAAAACAAAGGAAGTAGGTTACAGTACGCTTGTTCGCCCACTGCTTGAATACTGCTCAGCAGTGTGGGATCCGTACCAGATAGGGTTGATAGAAGATATAGAGAAGATCCAACGGAGAGCAGCGCGCTTCGTTACAGGATCATTTAGTAATCGCGAAAGCGTTACGGAGATGATAGATAAACTCCAGTGGAAGACTCTGCAGGAGAGACGCTCAGTAGCTCGGTACGGGCCTTTGTCAAAGTTTCGAGAACATACCTTCACCGAAGAATCAAGCAGTATATTGCTCCCCTCTACGTATATCTCGCGAAGAGACCATGAGGATAAAATCAGAGAGATTAGAGCCCACACAGAGGCATACCGACAATCCTTCTTTCCACGAACAATACGAGACTGGAATAGAAGGGAGAACCGATAGAGGTACTCAAGGTACCCTCCGCCACACACCGCCAGGTGGCTTGCGGAGTATGGATGTAGATGTAGATATTTATTTTCTTTAGAGGAAAAAATCTACTTCGAAAATTTGTGGGTGCTATTGTATATAAAATATTTCGGCTATCTCCCCTCAGTAAGTAGTATTCACTATTACGGATCGTGGTATCCGCAGTTTGATTCTCGCTGCCAACAGTTTATGCTTTCGACTTTTATTTTAATTGCATTTACTGAATCAAAATGTCAACAAGTTCTGGTTCACAATCTTTTTATATTTAATTACTAATTGCATGAAAATGCGAGTATCTGTAATAACAGAAGTTTCGTTTTCGAAAATCGGCTACTGTGAAATTATTTTGACATGTTTTCATTCTTTAGCATTTGTAAGCATCATTAGAGAAGTACATTTCCTGAACGTTTCTTTATAATACACAGTTTTAATCCCGCAATGATCTCAGTTAAAATGCTGTATATTAGCTGGGAAGGAAAATACTATAGAAAGCTTAGAGGCTGTTAACGTCGACAGAAATATCCAAACAGGAAACTCTGAAATCGCCTTAGAGTGTCTAAAATAATACAAATAAAACTTTTTTCCTGATCGCTTCGCATTTTTTCCGGAAGTTTGTAATAAATGCCTAACGCACTGCGTCACGCCACGCTTTTACTGCACATTGACTGTATAGCAGTCGTTTACTAAATGACACGCTAGAATTTTTCCTGTAATGCAAGAATCTTATCCACAATTTGTAAAAGTCAACAGGCGACAGGATTTCCCAGGTGAATTCTAGCTAAAAAATGGCGGCCCCTTCTCGATTTTGTCTACCCTGTCGACAGAGTATTAACCACCTTCTTTGTATATAGCCTCTCTAGCTCTACAGAAGCGTCGTTTCCTCACCAGTGATCGGGCGTTACACGAAAAAAACACATTTCTTTAGTTATATAAGACACATGCATATAATTGAAAACATGATAAAACTTGAACCAGATTTCTAGAACGTATATTAGGTCGGCTGCTGTACGAAACAAGTGTCACAAATATGTTTGTGACACTACACCTACAGATGCTGAAAGGTCTGGTCAAGTGCGCGCTTCTCTTTGTGACTATATGATGTATAGTACACATTTATACTAGCATACTCTTATAACTTTGACAGGAGCGAGCCTCATTCAGCTAAAGCACCATGTCGCTCCTGTTCACTTCCTGCAGCCTCTTGTTTCGGGCAGGAATGCGCCATCTTGGTACCATGGCTGTGCTATTCTTTGGAATATTTTGGAGAAATGGTCACCGAGCTCCACGAGACAGCCAACAGAATGGCGCCGTATTTAGTACCCCAAATATCGTATTCTGTTAGCGCCCGACGCTTCCTGGGCAACATCCTGATGGACATTGTGATGGGCTGCTCGACTGTTACATCAGCATACGTTTGCAATTATCACCGGGAATTGGCAGTAAGGAATGGTTCTGACGCCTAGGCTAATGGAGTACGGTAGTGGGAGTCTAGACAAACTTGTTGTAATGCCACAATTGGTGGAAGCTTTGTTTATCGGCGATGACTGGACGAGTTCAATCACAGCAGGGCCGCCTTCGTCAGGGGCTCGAGGCATAAGAGAATTTTTTGGTTCCTGCCCGCCACAGGAATAGGTCGGGTACTTTGCAGCCCTTGCGGCAGAGTAATTTCATTCACAATCTCACTTGTCCGTGACAAAGACTTAATTTTTCCGCGCTCGTGCTTCGATCAGTCTCCAAGGCGGAGCTCATTTCCACGCAGCAGAGCCTACCACTAGTAGCAGCCGTCATCAGCACGCCGCCATGGCCCGTACTATCAGTAATATACAGCTCTGGCCTGTAGGCTTTCAGCTGGTATCTCAGCAGTCCAACTTTCCCAGGTTCTTCAACGTGACATCCGTAGAACCACGTTGCCTACTTAAGTGATATCATGGTACTACATCCTGAAGAGGGGCAGCAGCCTTTTCAGTAGTTGCAGGGGCAACAGTCTGGATGATTGACTGATCTGGCCTTGTAACACTAACCAAAATGGCCTTGCTGCTATGGTACTGCAACCGGCTGAAAGCAAGAGGAAACTACAGCCGTAATTTTTCCCGAGGGAATGCAGCTTTACTGTATGATTAAATGATGGCGTCCTCTTGGGTAAAATATTCCGGAGGTAAAATAGTCCCCCATTCAGATCTCCGGGCGGGGACTACTCAAGAGGACGTCGTTATCAGGAGAAATAAAACTGGCGTTCTACGGATCGGAGCGTGGAATGCCAGATCAATTAATCGGACAGGTAGGTTAGAAAATTTAAAAGGGAAATGAATAGGTTAAAGTTAGATATAGTGGGAATTAGTGAAGTTTGGTGGCAGGAGGAACAAGACTTCTGGTCAGGTGAATACAGGGTTATAAATACAAAATCAAATAGGGGTAATGCAGGAGTAGGTTCAATAAAAAAATAGGAGTGCGGGTAAGCTGCTACAAACAGCATAGTGAACGTATTATAGTGGCCAAGATAGACACGAAGCCCGTGCCTACTACAGTAGTACAAGTTTATATGCCAACTATCTCTGCAGATGACGAAGAAACTGAAGAAATGTATGATGAGATAAAAGAAATTATTCAGGTAGTGAAGGGAGACGAAAATTTAATAGTATTGGGTGACTGGAATTCGACAGTAGGAAAAGGGACAGAAGGAAATATAGTAGGTGAATATGGATTGCGGCTAAGAAATAAAAGAGGAAGCCGTCTGTTAGAATTTTGCACAGAGCATAACTTAATCATAGCTAACACTTGGTTCAAGAATCATAAAAGTAGGTTGTATACATGGAAGAACCCTGCAGATACTAAAAGGTAACAGATAGATTATATAATGGTAAGACAGAGATTTAGGAACCAGGTTTTAAATTGTAGGACATTTCCAGGGCCAGATGTGGACTCTGACCTCAATCTATTGGTTATGAACGGTAGATTAAAACTGAAGAAATTGCAAAAACGTGGGAATTTAAGGAGATGGGACCTGGATAAACTGACTAGACCAGAGGTTGTACAGAGTTTCAGGGACAGCATAAGGGAACAATTGACTGGAATTGGGGAAAGAAATACAGTAGAAGAAGAGTGGGTAGCTCTGAGGGATGAAGTAGTGAAGGCAGCAGAGGATCAAGTAGGTAAAAAGACGAGGGCTAGTAGAAATCCTTGGTTAACAGAAGAAATATTGAATTTAATTGATGAAAGGAGAAAATATAAAAATGCAGTAAATGAAGCAGGCAAAAAGGAATACAAACGTCTCAAAAATGAGATCGACAGGAAGTGCAAAATGCCTAAACAGGCATGGCTAGAAGACAAATGTAAGGATGTAGAGGCTTATCTCACTAGGGGTAAGATAGATACTGCCTACAGGAAAATTAAAGAGATCTTTGGAGAAAAGAGAGCCACTTGTATGAATATCAAGAGCTCAGATGGAAACCCAGTTCTAAGCAAACAGGGGAAAGCAGAAAGGTGGAAGGAGTATATAGAGGGTCTATACAAGGGCGATGTACTTGAGAACAGTATTATGGAAATGGAAGAGGATGTAGATGAAGATGAAATAGGAGATACGATACTGCGTGAAGAGGTTGATAGAGCACTGAAAGACCTGAGCCGAAACAAGGCCCCGGGAGTAGACAACATTCCATTAGAACTACTGATGGCCTTGGGAGAGCCAGTCCTGACAAAACTCTACCATCTGGTGAGCAATATGTACGAGACAGGCGAAATACCTTCAGACTTCAAGAAGAATATAATAATTCCAATCCCAAAGAAAGCAGGTGTTGACAGATGTGAAAATTACCGATTTATCAGTTTAATAAGTCACAGCTGGAAAATACTAATGCGAATTATTTACAGACGAATGGAAACACTGGTAGAAGCCGACCTCGGGGAAGATCAGTTTGGATTCCGTAGAAATGTTGGAACACGTGAGGCAATACTGACCTTACGATTTATCTTAGAAGAAAGATTAAGGAAAGGCAAATCTACGTTTCTAGCATTTGTAGAGTTAGAGAAAGCTTTTGACAATGTTGACTGGAATAATCTCTTTCAAATTCTAAAGGTGACAGGGGTAAAATACAGGGAGCGAAAGGCTATTTGTAATTTGTACAGAAACCAGATGGCAGTTATAAGAGTCCAGGGGCATGAAAGGGAAGCAGTTGTTGGGAAGGGAGTGAGACAGGGTTGTAGCCTCTCCCCGATGTTATTCAATCTGTGTATTGAGCAAGCAGTAAAGGAAACAAAAGAAAAATTTGGAGTAGGTATTAAAATCCAGGGAGAAGAAATAAAAACTTTGAGGTTCGCCGATGACATTGTAATTCTGTCAGAGACAGCAAAGGACTTGGAAGAGCAGTTGAACGAATGGACAGTGTCTTGAAAGGAGGGTATAAGATGAACATCAACAAAAGCAAAACGAGGATAATGGAATGTAGTCGAATTAAGTCGGGTGATGCTGAGGGAATTAGATTAGGAAATGAGACACTTAAAGTAGTAAAGGAGTTTTGCTATTTGGGGAGCAAAATAACTGATGATGGTCGAAGTAGAGAGGATATAAAATGTAGACTGTCAATGGCAAGGAAAGCGTTTCTGAAGAAGAGAAATTTGTTAACGTCGAGTATAGATTTAAATGTCAGGAAGTCGTTCCTGAAAGTATTTGTATGGAGTGTAGCCATGTATGGAAGTGAAACATGGAAAATAAATAGTTTGGGCAAGAAGAGAATAGAAGCTTTCGAAATGTGGTGCTACAGAAGAATGTTGAAGATTAGGTGGGTAGATCACGTAACTAATGAGGAGGTATTGAATAGAATTGGGGAGAAGAGACGTTTGTGGCAGAACTTGACTAGAAGGAGGGATCGGTTGGCAGGACATGTCCTGAGGCATCAAGGGATCACAAATTTAATATTGGAGGGCAGCGTGGAAGGTAAAAATCGCAGAAGGAGACCAAGAGAATAATACACTAAGCAGATTCAGAAGGATGCAGGTTGCAGTTGGTACTGGGAGATGAAGGAGCTTGCACAGGATAGATTAGCATGGAGAGCTGTATCAAACCAGTCTCAGGACTGAAGACCACAACAACAACAACACATCGGATTACCCACTTGTGTTCATCGATGTTACACATTTCACCTGCTCTCTTTGCTCTCTCTTCTGATAGTAGAGAAGCACGCTAGATTCCTTGTAATGTTGTTTGTACTATGTTCTTGCCAACAACTCTGTCAGGTGAGAACGATGTACATATTTGGTTTACCTTAATATACATGATTTTTTTCTTGTACAAATTCATGATCCATTTTGCGTTTCATTGAAATAAAATAAATGTAATCGTAATATTTTAGGATGGCACTTACCTTTCAACAAGGAACACTCACCTGAGTCCTTTCCCATTATCATCAATTAATTTAATGCATAAATGATATGAGAGGCTAGTCACCCCATGCAGAACTTATATAATGACCATTTAAGATTGCGTTAGATGCCTTAGGCAGGTTCAATACAAACCCACTTGGATAGGATTTGCATAAGATCGCCATTCTGCCCCTTAACTTGCATATCAATTAATGGTCCCGTGACAGCAAACACGTGGCTGGTTTCCATGTCTAGCAGCATATGAAGGTATGGTGAATAAAGACGTAGATGCAGAATATTAACGGTGTTTGTTTTGTTTAAAAAGCTTTAAGAGTTACCACATAAAAAATTCGGAGACATTACTTTTCAGAACGCTCTCGCGAAACTGTTAAGGGACAGAGCGAGGAACTTTTGTGAAAAGTAAGTGCTCGACCCAGAATTTCAATACCTCACGAATGCTTTAATAAATAACGGACATCCGTCCGCCAAAGAGAAAAGCGAATTAAGATCGTCCAGTAAAAAATCAAAGCAATACACAGCCATCTATGAACTCCAATGTTTTATTCCCGTTTATTAAAGACGTTACTGGTTGTATGCAGAAGATCTTGACAAAAGTTAATACCGCCGCACCTTACGAACTCACCCGGAAGATAATGGAAAGTCGCGCGGGATTAGCCGAGCGGTCTCAGGCGCTGCAGTCATGGACTGTGTGGCTGGTCCCGTTGGAGGTTCGAGTCCTCTCTTGGGCATGGGTGTGTGTGTGTTTGTCATGAGGATAATTTTGGTTAAGTTGTGTGTAAGCTTAGGGACTAATGACCTTAGCAGTTAAGTTCCATAAGGTTTCACACACATTTGAAAATTTTTTTGATAATGGAAAACCGTGAAGTCGGCCAAGTAAACACGCAAATCTCTGGAGAAACAAAGACGAAATGTAGTTTTTGATAGGTGCACATGGGTAGTACAAGGAGAACTGTGGAAGAGGAAGGGGTACACTACCTCTCAAAAGAATATGGATACCTGTCAGTGTGCGAGGTGCCGGGGCAAGAAGTGTATTTAACACTAAATTCTTCTAGAATCTCCATATGTAAATGATGCTCTAAGGCCCCCCCCCCCCCATTCTAACTCCGACTTTTGCTGTTGCACATGGATTAAAAAATATACGCAAACTGACTGTAATCAACCCTGCAAGTGGAGTAGAAAAGAGTTTGGCACCTGCAATAATTTAATTTGATAAATAAGTTAAATAAAGGAAGGTTTCATTAACGTAGTGAGAAATGATGGGTTGCTCTACCGACTAACAGAATGAAAGTTCTGTTCAAAATAACAATATGATTTATTAAGACTAAACACAAAATAATAAACAAAAACACATGAAACATTTATAATACATCAAATTGGCTCAAATTGGATACTCAAACAAACGCTATGAAGGTGAAGTTGTCCCTAAACTAGATTGTGAGGTTTAAGACGAAGTGGTATGTGGAGCCAATTCCTTGCCACTCAAATCTTAAGAGAGACACACAGCTAACCCAACATTAATTGCTGCTACTCAAGACAGAACAAAGTTAGAAAAAGACGAACAGGTGCGCTCTGCTGAGCTCTGATTATCACCTAGGAAAATCCCTATCTGCCGGTGCTGCGGACATACATTACCAAACTGTCTTCTTAACTGCCAGAACACGATCTGGCGTACCGGAGGCGATGGCTGGTTGCTTCGACGTCCTCGACCGAAAGGCGAGAGCCGACTACCTAGAGCACCCGTACAGGCCGAACACACAACATTCACGCCCCCACGATAGTGGCCGTGGTTAAACGTTCCAATCAGCAACTCGAAAACCGACGGAAAATTCCACTCTATTGCCGGAGCACTACCATTCCACCAATGGAGATTCTTGGCGCCAATTTCTGCGCCGATTTTGCTACTCATGGAGCTATGCCCTGAGCAAGCCAATCACAGTTACTATTTTGCAGAAAGCTCGGGAATTTTCCCGCCACAACTGCCTGGGTACACAAGTCCTTCCCACGCCTCGCTGGTAGCCCGCCAGAAAGTGTTTTCGCTAAGTTTCTGCGAAGTAACGGAACCTCTAGCCCAGCCGCTACTTCAGACCCCTCTGGGCGTGTCTTTTGACAATGTCGGCGTCTGCAAAGAATTCACTCGACTTCCTCACACCCGTCGGCTTAACCCTTTCCAGATCAGCAGAGCCCGCCTATCACCGGACCACCCGGGTGAAGAGAGACGCTGCGTGGGAAGTCCGCGTGTGAAGGAATAGCGACTTTTCACTGCATGCAATTAGAGAGGAAAATCGTAAGATAGAAAATGAGAGGGGGCTCATGCCACCTCTCAAGTGGTTATTAATATGTACGACGGTTTGAACTCTGCTTTCTATCTTTTCAATGATACGTCTTAATGTCTGTGGCAGTGCATTCTTCCTCAAGAGCCGAAGCTATACAACGTAGTGATGTTGGGCGCTGGGAGGTTATTCATCCCAAATGTGTTTTCCATTGGGGTCAGGTCGGGATTCTCCACAGGCCAGTCTAAACCAATGAATCACAAATGCTGCCTAATGAAAGGGTGGTCTGTTGTGTTGATGCACTCATCGTTTTTTAATTATTCCTCTATTGTGCGCCGTGAAACGCATTGATAGCTTTTTGAATTTAGCTTTTTCCTGAACACAATAAGGGAACCGCAGCCAATCACGAGAAACACCTCTTTTATCCATAGCACTACCTCCTCCGTACTTCACTGTTGGCACTACAAGTGAGAGCAGGTAACGTTCACCAGGCATTCGCCAAGTACAAACCCTTCCATAGGAGTGACACTGGATATAGCGTGATTCATCACTCCAGGTAACTCTTTTTCAGGCATCCGCTATAGAGTCGCGTCGCTCTCTATACGACCTCAAACGTCACTTATCACTGATTACCGAAATGTGTTCCTTACGAGGAGCTGCTCGACAATTATACCCTGAAAATGTGACCGGCTGTATTGCTTTATTTTTTTGAGTCACCATTCAGAGACACTGTGCTACCTGGAATGCTGGCGGCACTCATGACTGATCACTTTCGCTGATTTTGTACACCCAACCACCACAATAAGCGACAGTCCGTCTCCACCAGTACATAAAGTGTGCCTTGACTAGGTTTCGCAGTGGTTGTTCTTTCCTGTATCCATATCCTAACCACATCACCGATGGTTGACTTGAGCTGCTTTCAACGTGTTGAAATGTCTGATGCATTTGTTACTCAGGTGACATCCAATTACTGGATACCGTTTGAAGTCACTGAGCTCTCCTGACCTATAAATTATGCTGTCACTGCTTCTTTACAGACAACACAATACTCCCCTCCACTTTTAAGCTGGCGGCGTCTTGAGTCCGGGTGGTATATGCGAAGGTGAGTGGGAGGGGGGGAGATAAGTTTTACCAGATAGTGCAAATAACAACCGAAAACTCCACTCGATTTTTGACATGTGATGTGCTATTTGTACGTGGGTATATGCGGAAACGTTACTTCATTTTAGTCAGTGTGTGAATCGGACCTTATTAGAAACTGCAGTCCAAATGTACTTCGCAGGTGAGGACGAAAAGTTTGGTTTCTCCAAGATATTCATTCGACCACCGCGTAATAGAATATTTTAATAAGTGTGGTGCTTCCAGCAGTAAATTTTTTTGTGTTTAACGTTCGATTATGTTATGTTACCCACGGATAATGTACTACGCGTCCTATGAAGAGATTACGTGTTCCAACATTTCTACGGAATCCAAACTGATCTTCGTGTTCGTATTTTGCAGCCGTGGCTTATTAAACTGATTTTCACATCTGTCAACACCTGCTTTCTTTGGGATTGGAATTATTATATCCTTCTTGAAATCGCCCGGTATTTCACCTATCTCATACATCTTGCTAACCAGATGGTAGAGTTTTGTCAGGGCTGCCTCTCCCAAGGCTCTAGTTCTAATGGAATGTTGTCTACTCCCGGGGCCTTGTTTCGACTTAGGTCTTTCAGTGCTCTGTCAAACTCTTCACGCAGTATCATATCTCCCATTTCATCTTCATCTAAATGCTCTTCCATTTACATAATATTGTCCTCAAGTACATGGCCCTTGTATAGACCATCAATATACTCCTTCCACCTTTCTGTTTTCCCTTCTTTGCTTAGAGCTGGGTTCCCATCTGAGCTCTTGGTATTCATACAAGTGGTTCTCTTTCTCCACAGGTCTCTTTAATTTTCCTGTAGGCAGTATCAATCTTACCCCTAGTGAAATATGCCTCTACATCCTTACATTTGTCCTCTAGCCATCCCTGCCTAGCCATTTTGCACTTCCTGTCGATCTCATTTTTGAGACGTTTGTATTCCTTTTTGCCTGCTTCATTTACTGCATTTTTATATTTTCACCTTTTGTCAATTAAACTGAATATTTCTTATGTTACCCAAGGATGTCTACTAGCCCTCGTCTTTTTGCCTACTTGATCCCCTGATGATGATGATGATGATGATGATGATGATGATGATGATGATGATGATCTCCTGCTGCCTTCACTATTTAATCTCTCAAAGCTACCCGTTCTTCTTCTACTGTATTTCTTTAGACCATTCTTGTCAATCGTCCATAATGCTCTCCCTGAAACTCTTTACAACTTTTCAAGACTTTAAACATGGCTGAAACAGCAACTGTTGAAATTATTCACTACTGACGACGCATGTGGCACAATTGTTTTATGTATCTCTACTGCAGGATGTGATTTTAGTGTATTTTACTTCTGATGAAGGTATATTTAGATATACCGAAACCGTGGTCAAGAATTTTAATAAATCTTCATTCTGCAACTGTTTGGCTGTTATCATTTACCGTGAAGACTCTCTACAACCTCTGGTTCAGTCAGTTTATCCAAGTCCCATCTCCTTAAATTCCCACCTTTCTGCAGTTTCTTCAGTTTTAGTCTACAGTTCATAACCAATAGATTGTGGTCAGAGTCCACATCTGCCCCTGGAAATGTCTTACAATTTAAAATCTGGTTCCTAAATATCTGTCTTATCATTACCATTATATAAGCTATCTGAAACCTTCCAGTATCTCCAGACCTCTTCCACACATACAACCTTCTTTCATGTTTCTTGTACCAAGTGTTAGCTATGAATAAGTTATGCTCTGTGCAAAATTCTACCAGGCGGCTTCCTCTTTCATTCCTTACCCCCATTCAAAATTCACCTAGTACGTATCCTTCTCTTCCTTTTCCTACTATCGAATTCCAGTCACTCATGACTATTAAATTTTCGTCTCCCTCCTTTTGTGTTAGCTGATGAGCCAACACCGTGTTACGAGTGGAGGCCGAAATGCACGCGTTTCAGCTCACGCAGGCGGGCGTGAGGAGGGAATAACTATACTGACGTGAGGTCTGGTACATGACAAGGAATGAGAATTCAGGAAGCGGACATAATTAATTTGATACTTTAATCCATTAATGATGAACGTCGCTCTTGACTGTATATGATTCACAATATTATCTGTTCAGAATACATTCTTGAAGAATATGGCGCCTTGCTAGGTCGTAGCAAAGACGTAGCTGAAGGCTATGCTAAAGTGTCGTCTCTGCAAATGAGAGCGTATGTAGACAGTGAACCATCGCTAGCAAAGTCGACTGTACAAATGGGGCGAGTGCTATGGAGTCTCTCTAGACTAGAACTGCCGTGTGGCGGCGCTCGGTCTGCAATCACTGATAGTGGCGACACGCGGGTCCGACGTATACTAACGGATCGCGGCCGATTTAAAGGCTACCACCTAGCAAGTGTGGTGTCTGGCGGTGACACCACACCTTCACTGCCGGCCGGTGTGGCCGTGCGGTTCTAAGCGCTTCAGTTTGGAACCGCGTGACCGCTACGGTCGCAGGTTCGAATCCTGCCTCGGGCATGGATGTGTGTGATGTCCTTAGGTTAGTTAGGTTTAAGTAGTTCTAAGTTCTAGGGGACTGATGACCTCAGAAGTTAAGTCCCATAGTGCTCAGAGCCATTTGAACCATTTGAACACCTTCACTATATGAATAATTCCTTTTATCTCATCATACATTTCATCAATCTCTTCGTCATCAGCGGAACTAGTTGGTATATAAACTTGTTGTGGTGTGGTAGACGTGGGCTTCGTATCTATATTGGCCACAATAATGCGTTCACTATGCTGTTTGTAGTAGCTTACCCACGTTCCTATTTTTTATTCATTATTAAACCTACTCCTGCATTACCCCAGTTTGATTTTGTATTTATAATCGTGCAGCTGGAACAGAAATAAAAGATAAATTGTATAAATTAATCTGCCAAATTTATGATACT
Source organism: Schistocerca cancellata (assembly GCF_023864275.1). NCBI lineage: Eukaryota > Metazoa > Arthropoda > Insecta > Orthoptera > Acrididae > Schistocerca > Schistocerca cancellata. The sequence continues at coordinate 99,526,006 of NC_064630.1, read as the reverse complement.
GGAGAGCTGCCTGAGGACTTCAAAAAGTGTATTATTGTTCCATTACCAAAGAAAATGCCAGCAAAATCGTGTGCACAATACAGAATCCTCAGCCTAACATCACATGCATCAAAAATTTTGACGACCATCCTCCTCAGAAGAATTGAAGGGAACGTGGAATGCATGCTCACAGAAGACCAGTTTGGCTTTAGAAGAGGGAGAGGTACGCGAGAAGCCATTATGGCCCTAAGGCTCATAATAGAAAAAAGAATGGAAAAAGGAAAGGACACCTACATAGCATTTATTGACCTCGAAAAAGCCTTTGATAAGGTTGAATGGAAAAAGCTATTCCAGATATTGAGGGAAACTGGAGCTAAGTATAAGGACAGGAGAACGATATGGAACATATACAAAGAAGAGGTGGCAATAGTGAGATGTGGGGAACATCAACAACAAGCAAAAATTAAACAGGGTGTGAGACAGGGATGTGCACTCTCCCCTGTCCTCTTTAATATGTACATACAGAAAGCAATGGACGAGGTCAGAGAAAAGTTAGGACAAGCTAATGGAATCAGGATCCAGGGAAAAATAGTTGATATGCTGCGTTTTGCGGATGACATTGCTGTCCTAGCGGAAAATGAAGAAGAATTACAAGTAGTGTTGGAGGAAATGGAAAACACTCTTGCTACACGGTACAACATGAAAATTAATAAGTCAAAAACAAAAATCTTAGTTGCAAGCAAACAAAATAATCAAGCAATTACGAATATAAGGCTGAATGGAAAGAAGCTGAAAGAAATACAAGACTTTGTCTACTTGGGAAGCAGAATAACATCAGATGGTCGTAGTAGGAAAGATGTAATAAGTAGAATAAATCAGGCAAAGATTTCATTCTATAAAAGGAAAGGACTCCTCACGTCAAATATGATAAGTCTGTCGTTAAGAAAGCGGTTAATAAAGACCTTTGTTGGGAGTGTGCTTCTCTACGGCAGCGAAATCTGGACACTTGGAGAGGACGAAAGAAGAAGGATTGAAGGATACGAAATGTGGTGTCTGCGAAGGATGTTAAAAATTCCATGGACGGCCAGGATGACAAATGAAGAAGTCCTGCAGAGAGCGGAGGAAGTTCCAGTTCTTTGGAAGACGGTGAAGAAGAGGAGAGATATATGGATGGAACACATTCTGAGACATGAAAGTCTTCTCCACACTATAACGGAAGGCCTTGTGGAGGGCAAAAGGGCAAGAGGCAGACCTAGAAGAAAGTACATAAGCCAGATAATGCAGGACCTAGGATGCGGAAGTTTCACGGAATTGAAGAGGCTGGCCGACAATCGCACTGAATGGAGAGCTGCTGCAAATCAATCTTAGGATTGGCAACTTAAGAAGAAGAATCGTGTATTCACCTGACCGGAAATCTTGTTGCTCCTGCCACTTTCCTGATATGGGAAGCAAATACTGGAACAATACTTCACAATTGTTAGCACGAGTGATTTAGCGAAGACAGTATTGCTGTCCAGGTACAGAACCCACACACTGGACAAAATGAAGTACAGAGTGAGTGGACTTAAGAGGAGCCAGTTTCTGAGAAAGACGGCCTTCCTTTCCCCCGCAGCGGCGACCCGCCACTGGCTGACCCGGCGCGCTGCCACAGTGAGTCGCCGGCGCGCCGCCCTGGCCCCTGCCCGCGACCCTTTAATGCCGGTCATTACGTGTCCGCCGAGCACGTCGTTACACGGGCGCACATTAGCGCGCATTAAAGACCCGGGAGACAACTGGCACGTAACGGGCTATAAATCGTTATATTAAACTGTTGTAGGGTGCGGAATTACTGGCAATTTGTGCAGTGGTAATGCGCGGTGTGGGTTTTGGGCCCGGTCACGCGAGGCGGCGCGTCCGGCCGCGCACGTGTGCGCCGTGTTTGCGGCCGCTTTGTCCGGCGGGCTCAAGAGCGGCGCCGTGCGGCGGGCTCTCCACGTACGCTGAATAGCCTGCCGGCAGCCCCTGCTGCGTCACAGCGCCGCGCTGCACGCCCGGCCGGCACTCCAGAGGCAGAGGGCCAAGGCCGCGCGCTAAACACTGGCCCCTCTGCTGCTGCGACACCACCTTCTCTCTAAAATACAGCCTCTTTCTAAAAGGTTCTTCCGCTTCCACGAGGCTGCATTGACCTTCTGCAGAGCTCCGACCGCGGCGTCGGACATATGAGTCATCAGCAGTACAACCAACTGTTTCAACGCAGCATTTAGTTCAGTGTTTTCCCCCACGTGATTCGCTGAAATTGTGCGGTGGGAATACAACACGAGCCTTGTGACTGGAGTGAAGAGTTCGTTGCAAATAAGATACAGCGCATCACTCTCAATTCTCAGCGGAAGGATATATAGGTATAAAAGCATCTTTGGCTTGCCCCAAGGGAGTGCTTCAATATATATACACAACTGGTCGTTAAAATTGCTACACCAAGCAGAATTACAGATGATAAACGGGTATTCATTGGACAAATATATTATACTAAAACTGACATGTGATCACATTTTCACGCAATTTGGGTGCATAGATCCTTAGAAATCAGTACCCGGAACAACCACCTCTGGCCGCAATAACGGCCTTGATACGATTGGGCATGGAGTCAAACAGAGCTTGGATGGCGTGTACAGGTACAGCTGCCCATGCAGCTTCAACACGATACCACAGTTCATCAAGAGTAGTGACTGGCGTATTGTGACGAGCCAGTTGCTCGGCCACCATTGACCAGACGTTTCTATTGGTGAGAGATCTGGAGAATGTGCTGGCCAGGGCAGCAGTCGAACATTTTCTGTATCCAGAAAGGCCCGTACAGGACCTGCAACATGCGGTCGTGCATTATCCTGCTGAAATGTAGGGTTTCGCAGGGATCGAATCAAGGGTAGAGCCACGGGTCGTAACACATCTGAAATGTAACGTGCCGTCAATGCGAACAAGAGGTGACCGAGACGTGTACCCAATGACACCCCATACCATCACGCCCGGTGACACGCCAGGATGGCGATGACGAATACACGCTTCCAATGTGCGTTCACCGCGATGTCGCCAAACACGAATGCGACCATCACGATGCTGTAAAGAGAACCTGGATTCATCCGAAAAAATGACGTCTTCCCATTCGGGCACCCAGGTTCGTCGTTGAGTACACCATCGCAGGCGCTCATGTCTGTAATGCAGCGTCAAGAGTAACCGCAGCTATGGTCTCCGAGCTGATAGTCCATGCTGCTGCAAACGTCATCGAACTGTTCGTGCAGATGGTTGTTGTCTTGCAAACGTCCCCATCTGTTGACTCGGGGATCGAGACGTGGCTGCACGATCCGTTACAGACATGCGGATAAGATGCCTGTCATCTCGACTGCTAGTGATACGAGGCTGTTGGGATCCATCACGGCGTTCCGTATTACCCCCTGAACCCACCGATTCCATGTTCTGCTAACAGTCATTGGATCTCGACCAACGCGAGTAACAATGTCGCTATACGATAAACCACAATCGCGACAGGCTACAATCCGACCTTTATCAAAGTCGGAAACGTAATGGTACGCATTTCTCCACCTTACACGATGCATCACAACAACGTTTCACCAGGCAATGCCGGTCAACTGCTGTTTGTGTATGAGAAATCGGTTGGAAACGTTCCTCATGTCAGCACGTTGTACGTGTCGCCACCGGCGCCAGCTTGGTGTGAATGCTCTGAAAAGCTAATAATTTGCATATCACAGCATCTTCTTCCTGTGGGTTTAATTTCGCGTCTGTAGCACGTCATCTTCGTGGCGTAGCAATTTTATTGGCCAGTAATGTATATATGACGCAGTGGACAACTTCTTATGCTCCATGAGATAAAGCAGCTGGATGATCGATCTATGCTTCGTGCAGGGATTGACAGTTGATCTTCAACATAAACACATGTAACGCTATGCATGTCGCGGTTCCCGTATAAACACTGGAAGCAGTCACATACATTAAATAACTGATAGTACCTGTAAGTAATGGCCACATAATGGAAAACACAACCAACCACAACCAAAGACCCAGGATCGACTGCTGGCCTTGGTTCAAATTTTTACTCACCTCTTCAATCCGTATACAAAAAAATCATGTCTGTATGAGACCAGTAAAGTTGCTGAAACTGTGTCACTTTATTAATACTTTAAACAAGTTCTCTCCCCCCATCCCAATTGAGTACATTTGTTCTATTTCAGTACTAGCCTTTTCCCTGTGGCTTCACCCAGATACGCATTGGACCTATACTAATAATGAACACAGGTTCTCCTCTCCATTTCTGTGTGCATCTCTTCTACTCTCTGTCCAACTCATCCTCGCTCCCCTATCTACCACCTCCTCCTCCCCCTCACTTTGTCCACTCCTCTACCTGACTGTATCTTTCTTCCTCATTCCTTTGACCAATTCCTCCTTCTCCTCTCTCTTTCCATCTCTGTCTCCCCCTCTTTCTTTTCCACCTGCCCACTGTCCACCTCACACCCACCTCATGCATGACCCCCTCCTTTCTTATCTCTGTCCATTTTCTCCTCTGCCTCGCTCTGTCCAACCTCTCCTCCATCCAACTGCCCCGAACAATACTCACGGCACCTGTAGCTCCTGGAATGCAGTTAAATAAACGACACCTATATTACTCTCACAACACACCTGTCATTCAGTGCTGGCTACCATTTTGGGGCCCAGTAAAACATTTCATCCCCCCACATTTCGTCCCCCTGACATGTAGGCTGCCCTGCAAAGCAGTTTGATTTGGCAGGCCAAAACTGTTACCACATAACATGCTGGTTATTTACGACATATAAATTTAGCGACTTATATGCACTTCGATATAACGTCACGTATACTATCACACAATGTAAATACAATGATAAAAAGTTCTCAGTACAGTTGGCATGTGAAATTAGCATAAAACATCAAGCTTTTGATAACTACCTCGATCATCAGCGTTGGGGGCTATGTTTTACTGTCGTAAAACTGGCTAGGTTTGCTCTTTTATACCGAACTGATGACATCTGATTGGATTGATTATGGGACTGTGACCACTGGTGACAGTGCCACAGGTTACTCCAAATTCCTAACACAATATATACATGCCACATCAATCCACATTAATTCACTTGATGATTAAGGTTTTAACCTTCAGAATGTGGTGTGGAAATAATTAGTGACTGGTAACAGAAAACTTATTTTATTCCAAGTCAGTAACAGTCATGGTGAAGCATAATGAAAAATTTTGGCACTTAAAGTACAAAGTTGGGTGATACAATGCCAATTTTCGTGATTTACTCTGTAACATCCGCCATTCTGTGATTTGGTGTATTAGTTAACCCAGGTCTACTGGAAAGATGCAATTCTGTACCTAGTTATCGATTGCAAACACCACAGTCTATCTTTGAGTCTGTCTGCGAGGTGTTCAGAAAACAATCTTTGAGTTGTGGTTGAGATGACCAACCATGTCACAACCCATCTTACAGCATTCTGGGTTGCGAGTTTGAAGAAGCACTTCAAGTTTTGGCGTACTTCGAGTAAACCTTGTGTGACACTCTGATGTGGCTGTTACAGGTTTGCAGATTTGCAGTGTGTTTGTATGTACATTGAAGGAGTGCAAACTGGGTAATTCGAAATACAAGTTTGTTAATCGTGCACGGAACTCGAGTATCTCATTTGTAAATGTATTATTTGTATAGCGAAAGTTTAAGCAGAATATTTCACTGAAATTTTCGTGGCTTGGAAGCTTGTCTCCCATATGGAGATAAGTTCTTTTGTGCTTTTGTGAGGAGAGTGGGTTTCGGTACTTGGTACAGAATTTTCTACTCATTCATCTGAAAGGTAAAACATCTAATTTCTTCACATACCCTATCATTGAGACGTCGTCAACGATTCTCGATTTAATTACATCGACGGGAAAAGTACCAACAGCAAGAAGGAGTTGTGCAAGGTAAACGTAAGCTTGTAGGCGTGTTTCCTCACATGAAAGATAACATGTATTCACTTTTGTACCAATCGTATAAGAATGGCGCCGGCCGGAGCGGCCGAGCGGCTCTAGACACTACAGTCTGGAGCCGCGCGACCGCTACGGTCGCAGGTTCGAATCCTGCCTCGGGCATGGATGTGTGTGATGTCCTTAGGTTAGTTAGGTTTAAGTAGTTCTAAGTTATAGGGGACTGATGACCTCAGTAGTTAAGTCCCATAGTGCTCAGAGCCATTTGAACCATATAAGAATGGCGCTAGTAGTGCCATTATGAGGATGAAAATCAGGTTTGCTCTAAATACGCGCTGTAACGCTTCTGACCGCAAGTTAGCTTTGAGATTGGACGTGGTGTGTTCACAGTAGTCAAGAATAGCTTTAAGACGGCGAAGGCACCAATAGCAACAGGTCACTGAGTTTGAACGTCGTCGTGAAATTAGGCTACGAGAAACTGTATGTTCCTTGAAGAAAGACTTGGAAGGAACGTAGCCACTGTTCACGACTGCTGGCAGCAGTGGTCACGCAAATGTACGGTCGCTAGAAGATCGAACTCCGGACGGCCACGTGGCACCGCCGAGAAAGAAGGGCTCCGTGTTTGGTGTGTAGCTGTAGCACATCCTACTGCCCCCGCTTCACCAACCTGAGCTGCAGTTGTCACCACACAACGAACTGTTGTAAAGCTCCGAGACAACGCCCTTTAGCGTGCATTTCACTGTCCTTAAACCACCGGTGTCAAACAAGAGGTTTGTTGCGTTTTTCTGACGTAGCAGCTTCTGCCTCGGTGCCAGTGATGGCCTTGTGTTGGTTAGAAGGAGGCCGGATGAGCGTCTGCAACAAACCTGTTTGCGTGCTAAGCACACTGGACCCAGTCCTGGACTTATTGTCCCGGGCGTGATTTCGGATAAAAGCAGGAGCACTCTCTTCGCTACCCTGCGCACCCTCACTGCAAATTTGTATTTCCTGCTGGTGATTCGACCTGTTGTGTAATCCAGATGGGGTTTTCCACCAGGACAATGTTTGCCCACTTACCATTGTAATTCAACATGCTCTAAAGCGTGTCGACACGTTTCCAACAGGGCACGTATGGGAAGTCATTGGACGACAACTCCGTTGAATGCCTCCGTACTGACCACCAAGTGTACCTGGCACGGAACTCAGTTCCACAAACTGACATCCGGCGCCTACATGAGACAATGCATGTGGGTTTGTATGCTTGCATTCCACATTCCGGCGGTTACGGCAGTTAGTGTACCAGCATTTCAAATTTGTGAAAGCTTATCTCGCGCCTACATTAACCTGTGGGCTTGCACCGTTTATTCCTTAAATAAGTTATCTAGACAAATATATTCCAGAAATTTTATTACTCTACGTTAATTATTTCTTGGTGCTGGAATTTTTTTTTCGTGAATGTAGTTCCTGCCTTGTTTGAGTTTCTCACCTGTTGGGACTCTTTAAGTGTTACATGCGCAATTGTGCTTTACCTATCTTTGGAGACCAGTTTATGCATTTACATTCAAACGTTATTTCATATCAATTTTTACTAGCCAGTTACTTTCCCATTCAACCGAGCTCTCAGTATAAAGTAACTCGGTGCGAAACGTACTACTTTTCTTCAACAATTAATATATTTTAATGGCTTTTCCATTGCAATTAATATCAAAGCTATATTCAGTCAGAGCGAATATTATACTTTGCGTTTCAACGCGCGATTTTTGACGGGAAAGGTAAATGGTGGAAACGAAGCAACTGGCGGATTGAAACTCCTTCGTTATGCATTAAGTGTGATTATTTGATGCCTTTCATTCGTGAGCCGTTGTTACTGACTCGGTCCATATGCCCTTAGCACTCCTTGCGGCTACAAGCCACGTTGCTTTACACATTTATCGCGCCTTGTGAGATGTATCTTACTGTTAACCTGGTTTAAATGTTCAAATGTGTGTGAAATCTTATGGGACTTAACTGCTAAGGTCATCAGTCCCTAAGCTTACACACTACTTAACCTAAATTATCCTAAGGACAAACACACACACCCATGCCCGAGGGAGGACTCGAACCTCCGCCGGGACCAGCCGCACAGTCCATAACTGCACCCCCTAGACCGCTCGGCTAATCCCGCGCGGCCAACCCGGTTCAATTAAATTCAATTTCCTTTTGATATACCCATTGTGAATCGCTGGACAAAAAAGAAAATTATTGCTGCCTAGATAATTGTTGTTTGTAGTTAGATCTCGTTACTAGTTTTTTTCGTGGGTGTCAACATTGCGTATGAAAGGATATACCTTTCAATAGAAGGCATATCCAGACCTAGTGTCACAGGTAAACTGTTTTCGAAACTTAGCAGAAACCTTACAATGTCCCCTTTTATATTTTACAGTTATGTCTGCAGTTGCCTAAGAAAGAAGCTGTAGTGAAAGGTCACACGTTGCAAGATGAATTATCAGCCAAAATGTGATATGCTGCTTGCGCAGGTTAAGGATAGGTATAACAGTCATACAGTAAGTCGTACTAGTCTGCTCAACAGAAAACCATGGAAGTTTCATATTCAATAAGGCACATTGAACTCGTAGTTACGTTGTCGCAGAAGGTAACTTATAAATTGTGGCTGGGTGCATCATCACCGGCACAGGGGTTTCAGCATAAAATAAAGTATACAGTCGAAAATAGTTGTTGGAGTGTAGTGGAGACTACTTGCTTCGATTATGGCCGAAGAAAGACTCTGCTGGTGGCAGGGACCCCTCGGTCAGCTAGATGCCAGCACCTGCTCCTGCGCAGTCGAGCTGACGCCACCTGCAGCTAACGGCCCGTCGATCATATCGCGCCTGGCACAACCAAGCATGCCGACGAGATCGCTAACGAAGCGGCGCCTTATTGGAAACATTAGGAGGCGCCGTCTCGAGTTACTAACGAGGACTCCCGACGAAACAACGGTATCTGGCGTCAGGATGAGAGAGATGCGCCACAGAACCTGTTGCTACGTTGTAACAAGATACTCGTGAGGATCGTCATTAATACAGCACCAGGAATGCTACGAGGTGCGAGAAATACGCTCTGTGGTGGCGCTCTGTTGCCGTAATCTCTGGCGTTAATGACGAGATCCGTCTCGGTTCTCCGACACTCTTTCCGTCTCGTCGCTTGAGAATTTCCACAGACACCTCACGTTATAACACTGACGTCTTTAAGACATCAGTATTTCAAAAGGTTAATAACGAGACATGTTTATTAAGTGACTCCCTGCATTTTACCGCATCAATTTTCATTACTGACTCACTGTATCGTAAAGTTACTGGACACGCGCTCATCCTTAAAAGCCTTACATATGTTTATGCTAACTGCACCAACTCTTTTCACACTTTCAAAATTTATCGTGTCGCATAATCCATATTTGTACCTCTGCTTTCAAATATCACTCGTGAAAAATATCTCAGATGTCGAAGAAAATACAACTGTGACGTCTTAAATGTGTGTGTGTGTTGCTGTGACCTTGTTACCTTGCCCATAGCAACTTTAAAAGTCCTGTGGGTAGACACGCTAAAGTTTTCATTAGTTATTAACAGATTTCATGACATATTTTCACAAATGCTGGTTACATGTCGAACGAATATTAAAAAACTCAACTCCTTCCGAACAGGCCTTGAAAGACGAATGGTGCCGACCATCAGCCGTGTCATCCTGAGTCCACAGGTGTCACTGGTTGCAGATATGGAGGGGCACGTGGTCCGCACACTACTTTCTCGGCTGTTGTTCGTGACCGGAGCCGATACTTCCCCATCAAGTAGCTCCTCCATTGGCCTCACATGGTCTGATTGCTCCTAGCTTGACAACAGCGCTCGGCAGACTGGACGGTCACCCATCCAAAAGCTAGACAAGCCCGACAGCGCTTAACGTCGGCGATCTGACGGCAACTTGTGTTGACACTGCGGCAAAACAGGTTGCATCGAACGTTCATTACTAATAACTAAGTTCAAAGGTGACATCCTGGTAGATTAATATTAACGAAACATCAAGTGTCCGTGAATTTCGAAACCGAAGGCAATATTATGGAATATATGCCACAATTTTTACAGAAAGTTTCCCTTACGGCGTATCCGCATGAAAATCAATATTGACTGTCTGCACTGAATTACGACCATTTACACTCTCCAATCGCAAGAAACTGGGACTCATTCAAGAACTGTAGAACATCTAAAGATGTCCTGAAGTGAATTTCTTCAGATATTACTTAAATATAGTTACTTCTCATTTAGTTGTATCAGCTGTATGAATGTCACATGCCAGTAAACGGTTCCACAAAAAGTAGATGAAATTTGTGTTTCTCAGGTATTATTCGTCGAAGAACTGTGAAACAGAACAACATTTATTACGAATAATGAAATTCATAGCAAGCACCTCTTTCCTAAATTACACATGTGATTCCAGTGAGATAATTTTTATGAGGCGGCAGATGTGCAAGCTATCACTTTCAGCTGATTCGGTGGATTTCGTGAAGTAAACATCAAAATGTGCCTTCTACTGAACAAGTTAGAGAAGAGAATTGTACCACTGCATATTACGAATATAGTCACACTGAAACGACTGTCTATAAGTCTTCATAAGAACTAAAATCCACCTAAACAGGGCATGAAGGCCCAACAGTACCGACCGGTCACCGTGTCATCCTCATCTGCAGGAGTCACTGGATGTGGAGAGGGAGGGGCATAGGGTTAGCACACCACTCTCCCGGCCGTGTGCCAGTTTAAGAGACCGGTATGAGTTATATACTTTCCATTTCTTTTTTTTTTTGGTCATCAGTCAACTGACTGGTTTGATGCGGTCCGCCACAAATTCCTTTCCTGTGCTAACCTCTTCATCTCAGAGTAGCACTTGCAACCTATGTCCTCAATTACTTGCTTGACGTATTCCAATCTCTGTCTTCCTCTACAGTTTTTGCCCTCTACAGCTCCCTCTAGTACCATGGAAGTCATTCCCTCATGTCTTAGCAGGTGTCCTATCATCCTGTCCCTTCTCCTTATCAGTGTTTTCCACATATTCCTTTCCTCTCCGATTCTGCTTAGAATTCCTTACCTTATCAGTCCACCTAATTTTCAACATTCGTCTATAGCATTACATCTCAAATGCTTCGATTCTCTTCTGTTCCGGTTTTCGCACAGTCCATGTTACAGTACCATACAATGCTGTACTCCAGACGTACATATTCAGAAATTTCTTCCTCAAATTAAGGCCGGTATTTGATATTAGTAGACTTCTCTTGGCCGGAAATGCCTTTTTTGCCATAGCAAGTCTGCTTTTGATGTCCTCCTTGCTCCGTCCGTCATTGATTATTTTACTGCCTAGGTAGCAGAATTCCTTAACTTCATTGACTTCGTGACCATCAATCCTGATGTTAAGTTTCTCGCTGTTCTCATTTCTACTACTTCTCATTACCTTCGTCTTTCTCCGATTTACTCTCAAACCATACTGTGTACTCATTAGACTGTTCATTCCGTTCAGCAGATAATTTAATTCTTTTTCACTTTCACTCAGGATAGCAATGTCATCAGCGAATCGTTTCATTGATATCCTTTCACCTTTTATTTTTATTCCACTCCTGAAACTTTCTTTTATTTCCATCATTGCTTCCTCGATGTACAGATTGTATAGTGGGGGCGAAAGGCTACAGCCTTGTCTTACACCCTTCTTAATACGAGCACTTCGTTCTTGATCGTCCACTCTTATTATTCCCTCTTGGTTGTTGTACGTATTGTATATGACCCGTCTCTCCCTATTGCTTACCCCTACTTTTTCAGAATCTCGAACAGCTTGCACCATTTTATATTGTCGAACGCTTTTTCCAGGTCGACAAATCCTATGAAAGTGTCTTGATTTTTATTTAGCCTTGCTTCCATTATTAGCCGTAACGTCAGAATTGCCTCTCTCGTCCCTTTACTTTTCCTAAAGCCAAACTGATCGTCACCTAGCGCATTCTTAATTTTCTTTTCCATTCTTCTGTATATTATTCTTGTAAGCAGCTTCGATGCATGAGCTGTTAAGCTGATTGTGCGATAATTCTCGCACTTGTCAGCTCTTGCCGTTTTCGGAATTGTGTGGATGATGCTTTTCCGAAAGTCAGATGGTTTATCGCCAGACTCATATATTCTACACACCAACGTGAATAGTCGTCTTGTTGCCACTTCCCCCAATGATTTTAGAAATTCTGATGGAATGTTATCTATCCCTTCTGCTTTATTTGACCGTAAGTCCTCCAAAGCTCTTTTAAATTCCGATTCTAATACTGGTTCCCCTATCTCTTCTAAATCGACTCCTGTTTCTTCTTCTATCACATCAGACAAATCTTCACCCTCATAGAGGCTTTCAGTGTATTCTTTCCACCTATCTGATCTCTCCTCTGCATTTAACAGTGGAATTCCCTTGCACTCTTAATGTTACCACCGTTGCTTTTAATGTCACCAAAGGTTGTTTTGACTTTCCTGTATGCTGAGTCTGTCCTTCCGACAATAATATCTTTTTCGATGTCCACATTTTTCCTGCAGCCATTTCGTCTTAGCTTCCCTCCACTTCATATGTATTTCATTCCTCAGCGACTTGTATTTCTGTATTCCTGATTTTCCCGGAACATGTTTGTACTTCCTCCTTTCGTCAATCAACTGAAGTATTTCTTCTGTTACCCATGGTTTCTTCGCAGCTACCTTCTTTGTAACTATGTTTTCCTTCCCAACTTCTGTGATGGCCCTTCTTAGAGATGTCCATTCCTCTTCAACTGTACTGCCTACTGCGCTATTCCTTATTGCTGTATCTATAGCGTTAGAGAACTTCAAACGTATCTCGTCATTCCTTAGTACTTCCGTATCCCACTACTTTGCGTATTGATTCTTCCTGACTAATGTCTTGAACTTCAGCCTTGTTCCATTTTTCCTCAACGTGAACTTCCCTTCGAGGTTCCGTCTGACTTGGTCGTTGACGCCTTACGCCCATATGGAAGAGTACTTAGCCACGTTGAGGAAAAATGTTCCAACTTCACGACTTACCCCGTTCTCAACGGGGTGCGTCAAATCAGAATAGAACTGACACAACATGTACCCTCGTACTTGTTCATCGGCGGATGCAGAGCTATAGTCATCTACGATGGACAACCCAAAACATGTTCAGGCTGCGGGAAAGAGGGCCACGTCCGTTCCGAATGTATGCAGCGGAGGATAGTGCAAGTTCCAAACGGCGAACCCGTACCTCCGTCCACGTTGACGCCGCTGCCACTAACGTATGCGGACGCATTTAGAACGGATCCCATCCCGAAGACTGACCAGCTACAGAATCCTGACAGTTTACGGCAACCGACTGCGGCAGAGACCGCCTCCAGTGACGAAACGACGCACACCTCTGCCGCTCCGGCGCCGACGACGCACTTAACCGAGCGGAAAGGATCGGTAGGAGACATGGAAATTGATCCTGCTGTTGTGCCGACAGCTGCTTTCGTCCCTGAGCACCGGGAGCCACTTCCGCACTCGGATACGGAGGCGCACACGCGCAAACAACGATCGCCGAAGCGCCACGAGAAACGACGGCTAGCGCTGTCGGATACCTGCTTACTGCAGTCCACGTCAGATGGGTGTAACGTCGATACAGTGCATCCGGATGCGCAACGGGAGGTTCTACCTCCCACACAGCAGTACGACGCGAATCTTGCTACACAGGAGTTGAATACAGACACACCGGACGGAAAGCCGACGGACGGAGTCCCTCCACCCACCGCAGCAACGCCACCGACTTCGGTCAGCCCGGCCGGAGAGACACGACGGGAGCTGGACCTCCAGCACAGAAACTGGGCCGACGAATCAGATACTGACCCCCACACCGACGACGCACCCGCAATAGCGAGTGCTGCGTCCACCGGAAGTTAAACGCGCAGAAGATGCAGACACGCACAGACAGCATGTCACCGGGCAGCAGCACACAAATTAACATAAGCGTTCATGTGCGCTTTACGCACTGAGGAACAGCCTCTATTAATATTAATACAATCAGAACGCCTGTCAAATTGCAATTATTACGAGACATGTTGCATGCGTCTGACGCCGACATCGTTCTGCTGCAGGAAGTATGTGTTGACAGCTTCCCCGACCTCTATGAGTACGATATGTACATTACACCTACTACCGACGGCGGCAGCGGAACAGCGATACTTCTACGTAGCGGCATAGTAGCCGAGGACGTGGTGTACCTGCCGTCAGCGCGAGGACTGGCTCTCACAGTGCTGGGAGTCCGGGTCGTTAACATTTACGCACCGTCGGGGTCAGACAGACGGCGCGACCGCTACCCCTTTTTTTTGCGTGCAAGTGCTCTACCATTTCTTTTTTAATAACAAACATAAACTGCTTCTAGCATTTTTTAATAATATATAAGACGATGACTTTATAAAATAAAATTTTTTTCTGGGTAACGGAAATAAGTGGGTGTTGGTGGAGATGAATTTCTTGGTAGAATTGTGACAGGCTGATGAAACATGGCTGCATTCTTTTTCACGAGAGACGAAGAGGCAATCAATGGAGTAACATCATGCAAATTCACCGAAGAAAAAGAATATTCAAAACCACACCTTCTGCTGGAAAAGTTATGGCTACGGTGTTTTCCGATTCCGAGTCGGCAAGACTCAGCGGAGCAGCGCCTCTGAGGAAGTCCAGCGCAGTCCTGGACGAAACGTAAGGAGCAGAAAAGTTCTTGGACCACGACCTCACATTCCGGAAAGTATATCAACAGTACCTGTAAGTAATGGCCACATAACGGAAAACACAACCAACCACAACCAAAGACCCAGGATCGATTGCTGGCCTTGGTTCAAATTTTTTCTCACCTCTTCAATCCGTATACAAAAAATCATGTCTGTATGAGACCAGTAAAGTTGCTGAAACTGTGTCACTTTATTAATACTTTAAACAAGTTCTCTCCCCCCGTCCCAATTGAGTACATTTGTTCTATTTCAATACTAGCCATTTCCCTGTGGCTTCACTCACATATACATTGGACATATACTAATAATGAACACAGGTTCTCCTCTCCATTTCTGTGTGCACCTCTTCTACTCTCTGTCCAACTCATCCTCACTCCCCTATCTACCACCTCCTCCTCCCCCTCACTTTGTCCGATTCCGAAGGACTCTTGCTTGTGTACATCGTGCCAAGTGGAACCACCATAAATTCTGATGCATACATGACGACACTAAAGAAACTTAAGGCTCGACTGAGTCGTGTTCAACCAAATCGGCAAAAGCAGGATGTTTTGCTGTTGCACGAAAATGCACGGCCACAGTCAAAAAACCATGGAAGCCATCACAAAACTCGGAAGGACAACACTGAAACACCCGCCTTACAGCCCTGACCTGGCTCCATGTGACTATAATCTCTTTGGGGAACTGAAAGACTCTCTTCGTGGAACAAGGTTTGAAGATGATGACTCCCTTGTGCACGATGCCAAACAGTGGCTCCAACAGGTTGGTCCAGAATTTTATCGTGCGCGTATACAGGCGCTGGTTCCAAGGTGGCGTAAGGCAGTTGAGAGGGATGGAAGTGATGTGGAGAAATGAAAATATTGTTCCTAAAGGATGTATCTACACACTGTAAAACTTTCAAACATGTAGAACAAATGATAGATTAAAAAAAAATAGTGTGCATTTCTTTTGGAGGCGATCCACATGAGAGGCAGGAGAACCGATGTCCTTTTGGCTTCAAAGCCAGTTCTCTACATTTTCTCAGTAGTATCCCGTGAAAAGAGCATCCTCTTCCCTCGAGGGATTCCCATTTGAGTTCACGAAGCATTTCCGTATTACTTGCATGCTGATCGAACCTACCGATAACAAATCTTGCATGACGCCTCTGAATTGCTTCAGTGTCTTCCTTTAACGTGATCTAATGGGGATCCCAAACACTCGAGCAGCACCCAAGAATGAGTCGCAGAAAAGTTCTATACGCCGTCTTCCTTATAGCTGAACTACATTTTCCCCTAGATTCTCTCAATAAAACGAAAGGCATTCTCCTTCCCTACAACCAACCTGATGTGTTCATTCCACTTCATATCACTCTACACCTTAAGCCTAGATATTTAATCGGTGTGACTCTGTGAAGCAGCAGATTACTAATGCTGTAAGCCAGAGTTACCTTACATTTTGTCCATTTAAATCAAGCTGTCATTCATCACACCAATTAGAAATTGTGTCTAAGTGATCTTGTATTGCCGGCCGGGGTGGTCTCGCGGTTCTAGGCGTTCAGTCCGGAACCGCGCGACTGCTACGGTCGCAGGTTCGAATCCTGCTTCGGGCATGGATGTGTGTGATGTCCTTAGATTAGTCAGGTTTAAGTAGTTCTAAGTTCTAGGGGACTGATGACCACAGATGTTAAGTCCCATAGTGCTCAGAGCCATTTTTGATCTTGTATTCCCCTGCAGTCACTCAACGACGACACCTTCCGTACATCACAGCGTCGTCAGCAAACAGCTGTTAATTGCTGTTCACGTGCAGTGTCATATGACGTATGTATTTAGGCAATACGAAGGATTCCATCACACCTACCTGGGGCACTGCTAACGGTATCCTTGTCTTTGATGAAACTCACCGTCGAGGACAACTACTTGGTTCTATTACTCAAAAAGGCCTCGAGCCACTTATATATATCTGAGAACCTAATTCGTATGTTCTGACCTTGGTCTGCAATGGGGCACCTTTTCGGACGTCTTCCGGAAATCTATGAATGTGGAATGTGCCTGTTGCTCTGCATTTACGGTCTTTAGGATAGTATTCGAGAAAATGGCAAGCTGAGATTCGGACGAGCGATGCTTTCTAAATCTACGCTTATTTGTGGATCTATGCTTATTCTCGTTTCAAGGAAAGTTATTACATTCGAGCACAGAATGTGTTAAGGAATTCTGCACAAACTGATGTTAAGAGTATTGGTCTGTAATTATGAGAGTCAGTTATTTTGTAGGAGTCACCTGCGTCTTTTTTCAGTCGCGTGGGACTTTGCGATAAATACGAGCTAAGTAAGTGGCCAATGTCGCATAGCACTCTCTCTAAAGCAGCATTGGAAGAGCATCCGGATCTGGCGACTTGTTTTTTTCAACTCTTTCGGTTGTATCTTTAGGCCGGGAATGTCTACAAGCTTTCAAAGCACAGTGTAGGAGATCGCTATAATATTTATATCATAAATAGTATCAATCTAGAGTGAAATTTTCACTCTTCAGTGGAGTGTGTGCCAGACATGAAACTTACTGGCAGATTACAGCTGCACGGTAGCACGTGAGCTACTGGCGGTAATGGAAATTTGTGGTAAGGTCTTATGCGACCAAGCTGTTGAAGTCATTGGTCCCTAAGCTTACGCATTACTTAATTTAAACTAACTTACACTAAGGACAACACACACACACCCATGCCCGCGGGAGGATTCGGGGGGAGCCATCCGGACCGTGGCAAAACGCCCTAGACAGCGCGGCGCTACTGGCGGAAGTAAAGCTGTGAGGACAAATCGTGAGTCGCTTTGACGACGTACGTTAGTCACCTTATAGTTTTCCTAAATGGAACACAATGTGAAAAATGCGGTTGGCCAGAGGCTCACACAACGTGCAAGAATGCACAATCCCTACAAGTAAACAAACATCAACTTCAACACCAAGTTACTTATTTCAAATGCCACATGTATGTTATTTCTATCAAAAAGGAACCTGGAGGTACAATTATTGATGGCAGACTTGGTTTCACTGCTGTAAACATTGTACCTTCTGGAATACTTAGACTTTCAATAATGGAAAAGCTGCAACAGTTTCTACCGTAACCACAGCTCGACCAAAACTGCGGTTTGATAATGTCGTTACACTACATAAATGACGTAGTAAATTGTAGGATTAGTAGCAGTATCGGTGACATTGGTAGGGAAAGAAAGAATAATCAATGCGTGAGCGAAAAACTGGGGGCCTACGACTTCTCTCTTTTTTTTTTTTTTTTTTTTTTTTTTTGTATAATCAGAAGCGCACATCTTTCAGTGTTCGTCCATTGTGTGTTTTGTAATTGTAGAAAGCATAAATTCCATTTCATAAGCAATAAAAATCAGACGTTCGTGTACCTTCTGCGCTGTTACATAACCGAAGCTATTACTTTCGACCCAAATATAGTTTACATGCACAAACCTAAAAAAATTTTATTATTATTGTTGTTATTTTGTGCTCAGTAGCACGTTCTTCATCATAATCAAAGACAAGAGATTTCTGTTATTAGTCATATGTGCGAAAGTTGTTTATGAATATCAAGAACACGTTTTACGTAAGTCCGACGAGGTTCTGAAGCGCTGTTTTATCTGTTTTGTTTTGGGCTATTTGTAATTTTTCATTTTTATGAGATAATTGCGTTTGATAGTACTATATTAAAAATCTGTCTATTTTAAATTTTTACTATAACATACCTCTATTTCACGTCACAAATCAATAATTTTCTAATAAAACCTCAGTTAAATATTGACAATTTCAATTTTGCTATAAATACTGTTCAATTTGTAACTAAAGTACACGAGGATAGCTGTGTAGAACAAAATTGTTCCGTAGTTTACGCAGCCCTTTATACAAGGTGTCCCACTTAAACCTCCCTGATTTCAAAGACCCAGGAAAAAAAACCCACAGTAGATACGACAATGAAAAATGCACCACATTGTAGAGCATATCAAAGAATTTAATTATTTATCATCAATACACCTCCACATGTGAACCATTTGTAGCACGAAGAATATCGAGTCTATATTAAATTTCTTGCCAAGTTCTATGTGACATTTCCTCTGTTACTGTTGCAATCGCATTAGGGATACGATGTCGCAACGTAGGAATATCACCCACTTTGATCGCATACACGCGGCCCTTCACGAATCCTCACATGAAGAAATCAAGTGGCGTAATTGCGGGTGAATGTGGTGGCCAGGCAATGGGTCCTCCACGTCCAATTCAACGATTGGGAAATTTGCTATCCAGGAACTCGCGAACAGCCGTTGACCAATGTGGCGGAGTGCCATCTTGTTGAGAAATGATATTGGGTTGCAAGTCTTGTATCTGAGGGTACACAAACTGCTCCAACATATCCAGATACACTGACCCATTCACTGTTTGTTCCACAAAGAAGAGCGGTCCAACGATCCTATTGTGCATTAGCATGCACCAGACGTTTAGTTTAGGTCTATCACGAACATGTTCAATGACAACATGCGGATTGAGCGAACCCCAATTCCGAATATTGCGCCTGTTAATCCTTCCTCATAGACGAAAGGTTGCCTCATCTGAGAATAAACATCTTTCCAGGAAGCTGGCATCCATATCAATACGCTGCAGCATATCCACAGCAAATTGTCGTCGGCGTGGTTTTCCGTTCTGCGTCAGATGTTGCAGATTTTGCACTTTGTTAGCACACATACAAAGACGCTGGTGATCTACAGGATGCAATGTAGATCGAGGTACATCAAGTTGCCTAGATGCTTGACGAATTGACTTACGTGGGCTTCTGAGAAGCGTTTGTCTGATGTCCTCCACTGTCTCTTCTGAAACGCCGTAACGTGCACCGCCAGAAAGTTTCAGAACACTTCCTGTTGCCAGAAACTTCCTATACCATTCCTTAACTGTTTTCACATCAGGTGGTTCACATTCATACACACGACGATAATTTCTTTGCACAGCAATCGGCGATTTTGTTTCTGAAAACCACACTACTGCTTGCGTGTGCTGCTGTGGAGTCGCCATTTCCACTTCATGTGGTCATGCTGCACTCTGGCGATGATACTTGGCACTCCTGAAGCGGCAGTATAAATTCTTTGAGATGCTCTACAGTGTGGTGCATGTATCATTGTCGTACCTACTGTGGTTTTTACATCTACATCCACATACATACTCCGCAATCCACCATACGGTGCGTGACGGAGGGTACCTCGTACCACAACAAGCATCTTCTCTCCCTGTCCGCAGCTCGTGGTCGTGCGGTAGCGTTCTCGCTTCCCACGCCCGGGTTCCCGGGTTCGATTCCCGGCGGGGTCAGGGATTTTCTCTGCCTCGTGATGACTGGGTGTTGTGTGCTGTCCTTAGGTTAGTTAGGTTTAAGTAGTTCTAATTTCTAGGGGACTGATGACCTCAGATGTTAAGTCCCATAGTGCTCGGAGCCATTTTCTTTCTCTCCCTGTTCCACTCCCAAACAGTACGAGGGAAAAATGACTGCCTATATGCCTCTGTACGAGTCCTAATCTCTCGTATCTTTGTGGTCTTTCCGCGAAATGTAAGTTGGCGGCAGTAAAATTGTATTGCAGTCAGCCTCAAATGCTGGTTCTCTAAATTTCCTCAGTAGCGATTCACGAAAAGAACGCCTCCTTTCCTCTAAAGACTCCCACCCGAGTTCCTGAAGCATTTCCGCAACACTCGCGTGATGATCAAACCTACCAGTAACAAATCTAGCAGCCCGCCTCTGAATTGCTTCTATGTCCTCCCTCAATCCGACCTGATAGGGATCCCAAGCGCTCGAGCAGTACTCAAGAATAGGTCGTATTAGTGTTGTATGAGCGGTCTCCTTTACAGATGAACCACATCTTCCCAAAATTCTACCAATGAACCGAAGACGACTATCCGCCTTCCCCACAACTGCCATTACATGCTTGTCCCACTTCATATCGCTGTGCAATGTTACGCCCAAATATTTAATCGACGTGACTGTGTCAAGCGCTACACTACTAATGGAGTATTCAAACATTACAGGATTCGTTTTCTTATTCATCTGCATTAATTTACATTTATCTATGTTTAGAGTTAGCTGCCATTCTTTATACCAATCACAAATCCTGTCCAAGTCATCTTCATCTTTTTTCATCTCCATCTTTTTTCCTCTCCTGGGTCCTTGAAATCAGGGAGGTTTGAGTAGGGCACCGTATATACCCACTCTCAGTTCCTAGACGGTTCACCGCCTCTGGTTTCATGGGCAATCTTGTAAAACACTCATCGCATGTGCAAGCAAAGCGTGCGAAATATGGTAACGTCCGACAGGACTGCGACACGCCTAATGTACAGGTAAAGCGGATACGATGTTAACTGTCCAGTGCTACTAGGAGAACTACTGTAGTCCACACTTACTTACGATAGTCTATGGTAGCGTACTGTAGTTTTACAACTCTAACGTAAAGCTATAATGCCTTAGTGGGGGTTGCCTGCTCTGTTTTGAAGCCTGTTGTATACAACCCTTGCCCTGTGCGTTGCGTCAGAAACTGTGGTACCGTTGTCATCCTTGAAAGTCTGCGTAATTCACAACATATGATGTTTATAACGGTGAAAACAAGTCTGCTGTCACTAATTGTACCTCTAGTTATCGTTTCCGTACAAAAACGTACATGTGCCATTTAAAGAAACACTTTTGAATAGAGTTGGAGCCCCTCCACGCCCACACCGGCATGATGGCCAACTCAAAAGGTCTACTGCCATCTCTGCAGAAGGGTTAGTTTTCACTAGAGTGAGGTGTTGCAGGATGTGGGTACTGCGATGTTTGCGTACGTCTGGTTAAGGTTAGCCATTAATACGCGCTCATCTGGAGATAGATTGGGTCGAAGTCGAACGAAGGGTAGCGGTTTGAAGGGCAGAGGGAAAAAAAAGTGCCAAGGCAAGAGCCAAGGCAAAAATCCTCTGCGATACTTAGGTCGGGTGGTAAGAGGAGTAGTGGATGGTTTGCTGCCTGCGATAGGTCATGCAAGGGTAGGCTTTGTTAGAAGTGGGTATCATGCATGTCGATACCTTTGACGTTGTGCGGTGCTGTTGCTCGGCGGCTGCCGCTGGGAGCCGGTGTTGAACTCTTGATCAGCGTCAGCATCCTGCAACAGTCAGGTTTATCATCGTTTTGTGTCCGATGGTCATATATTGGATGCACAGTGTAGGGTGATGTCGGCGATTTGTTTGTGCGTCAGTGGGGGAGCTCGTCGGTTTCCCTGCTGTGGCCTGTTGGTCGGCTCTAATAGCAGCTGGTATTTCCAGTCAACGTTGCTGAAATGCAGGGGCTTGCCAACGTTTGTCGCTTGTATGTTAGCTTGCCATAGGTGGTTATGCCCTAACTAGTAGTGTCTTTGGCCGCTTATGCTTCCACTTTTGGTTGTGATCGTAGTTTCCCAGAGTTGGTTTGGTTTGGTTGTTTGGGGAAGGGGACCAGACAGCGTGGTCATCGGTCTCATCGGATTAGGGAAGGATGGGGAAGGAAGTCGGCCGTGCCCTTTCAGAGGAACCATCCCGGCATTTGTCTGGAGTGATTTAGGGAAATCACGGAAAACCTAAATCAGGATGGCCGGACGCGGGATTGAACCGTCGTCCTCCCGAATGCGAGTCCAGTGTCTAACCACTGCGCCACCTCGATCGGTTTTCCCAGAATAAGGATGAAATAATTGTTCGAGTGTCTCGAGTTTCTGTATATTCGTATGGCGTGTTTTCTGAATGCTTCCTTGCGTCATGCGGAAAGTGATGTTTGTTTACATTTATGGACTGTGCATTCCTGCCCGCAGTGTGAACCCCCGGCAAAGGTGTATCCTTGGCCAATTGCATATCTCACATTTTGTTTCGTTTCAGAAGTACGTTAGGTGGCAGAGTTAAGTGGGACCCCTTGTATAACCGGAGAACATACCAGTGAGGGTTCATTCTAGCGACAATAGACATTGCAGGTGTCTTTATCGGGTCCAGAGTAATTTGACGTCAAAAAGGCGCTTCATCTTGTTCGATATGGTCTATTGAGTACCATCGGAAACTCGATGAAGTCGCTCGGGAACGATATTTTTGTACAGACTATCTTGTGGAATTGACCAATAGACCTCACAGTAGGAGGGCCGGCTACTGAGAAAGGAGGCAGAGAGTATTCTGTTCTCAGTAGAGAGGCAGTGACAGCAGGATGGGTCGCTCGGGAGAACTCAGTGACTTGGAACGGAAGCTGGTAATTTAATTGGATTTCACCTAAGAAACGAATCCATCAGAGACTTTTATACTCTTATAAAGCTATCCACGTGGACCTTTCGTGAGGTTATTGTAAAGTGGAAAAGCGAAATAAAAACCACACTTAAAGAAAGGCTAGGCAGACTTCGTGTACTGAGACTGTCGAGCACGTCTTTGGGTGGTTGTGAAATTCGCTTGAGATCAGTGGAGGGAATCATGTGTGAGATCCAAAGAGCTACCAGCTGTTCAACAAGCACAGTTACTGTGAGTTTGAAGTTAAAAGGAATACGGAACAAGGTCGTTCAGTCCCTCATAAGCCAGACATTTCTGTGATAGGTGCTAAGTGACTCTTCTGGCGGTGTAAAGAGGACAGTGGATGATGTACAGCTTCAAACGAGTGGTTTGGTGTGATAATTCACGCTATACTAGTGGCAATCCGATGGAAAGGTTTGCGTTTGGCCAACAGTGAAATGGGGAAAAGGAGGTGTTACAGAGTTAACGGTTAGTGGCTGCTCCCCTTATTACCATTTAGAAAACGCTAAACGCGGAAGGATACGAATATCATTTATAGCATTTTATACTGCATACAGTAGAAGAACAATTCCGAGACGATGATAGTTTGTATCAGTACTACAGTCCACTCTGTGATTAAGCGTTACCTGCGAGGCAATGGCTTGTGGACAATGCTGTCCTGTGTGGTCTTCAGTCCTGAGACTGGTTTGATGCAGCTCTCCATGCTACTCTATCCTGTGCAAACTTCTTCATCTCCCAGTACCTACTGCAACCCACATCCTTCTAAATCTGTTTAGTGTATTCATCTCTTGGTCTCCCTCTACGATTTTTACCCTCCACGCTGCCCTCCAGTATTAAATTGGTGATCCCTTGATGCCTCAGAACATGTCCTGCCAACCGATCCCTTCTTCTAGTCAAGTTGTGCCACAAATTTCTCTTCTCCTCAATTCTACTCAATAGCTCCTCATTAGTTATGTGATCTACCCATCTAATCTTCAGCATCCTTCTGTAGCACCACATTTCGAAAGCTTCTGTTCTCTTTTTGTCTAAACTATTTATCGTCTACTTTTCACTTCCATACATGACTACACTCCATACAAATACCGTCAGAAACGACTTCCTGATACTTAAGTCTATACTCGATGTTAACAAATTTCTCTTCTTCAGGAACGCTTTCCTTGCCATTGCCAGTCTACATTTTATATCTCCTCTACTCCGACCATCCTCAGTTATTTTGCTCCCCAGCTAGCAATACTCATTTACTACTTTAAGCGTCTCATTTCCTAACCTAATACCCTTAGGATCACCCGATTTCATTCGACTGCATTCCATTATCCTCGTTTTGTGGACAGTAACGTTCCTGAAATGTGCTGAACTGCCCTGAGTCTGACCTAAACCCAACGAAATGCTTTGGGATGACTTAGAAGGTCGACTTCACTCCAGACCCCGTTGTTGAGCACCACTACCTCGCTAGTTCCGGCTCCTTTGCCCGAATAGGCTGCCATTCCTCTACGGACCTTCCTGCACTTTGAAAGTAATCCCAGGTGGAAGACGGAAGCTTACCACATCCAACATTAATATCCACTAATACGTGTCTGCATTCTTTTGACCAGGTAGTGTAGAGATAAGTCTCTGTGCCCTAAAATCTTGACTAAAATCTTGAGCACGTCGAAGTTAGGTGCAGAGATTCACAATTGATGATCGACATAAACAAATGCAACGCGTTATCCTCAGATGCAGGGAAATACAATTTGTCAGTTGATTACAGGGTTGGAGATCAATTGGCGGGTGCATTGTTAAACAAAGGTCAGTATCCTTACAAGGTCATTTACAGTGAAGAGACCGTGTTATCCTAGTTCTAGCGACGCCAGATGACGGACTGAGGGTCACTATAGGAGTTATAAAGTCATAATATGCTTGTCGTTCCCTGATTTTCTAAAACTGTTTGAACGTTTAAGAGTGATTTTTGCTTAGATTTATCGGGAAAATTAAAAGAAGAGAATTCATTTACCAAACATGAGAACGTAAGGGTCTTGTAATTAAATTCCAGCCGGCGGCTCCAAAAGATATGCTTTTTGTATTAAAATAACGGGAGCGTGCCTCAAGAGACACTTCTACGACTTCCTCGAGCGGCGAGGATGAAAATAATTCCAGAGAAATTCGAAGTATCGAGGACAGTCACTCTTTCCAGCCCTCGTTCTTGAATGAGAAGGGCAGCACTATTACGTTCCTAAAGTAAGCCAGTGGATTCCTTACTTAATATTTCTTCTTGTCGGACATGCCCGATGAGGTAATATTTCAGTTTTGATCGGACACTTATCAAGTAATGAAGACTTTCGCTTGTTCTGTTACTGGCATTATAACTGCTGTCTAGCCTATGGACAGGTAGTACTTCAAAGCATGCGAAGCCAAAGTAGAGTTGTCGGAGTGTTCGACAGTAAATCACTGTGATATAAGGCACGTAAGGTGATTTGTGGCGCTGGTAAATGTGAGAAAGTGAAGGTGCTCAGGAGTGAAAATAGGGTACCGTACACGCAAGAAGTAAATTTGTTTGCTGACTACATGATGACATCTTCTCCCTTTTGTCAGCTCTGTTGTGTGCTAGCGTCCTTTCCTTTCTTGTGCTACGTCTAAAGAGCCAGGGAACAGCAATTAAATTGTGATCTGTGCTGCCTTTATTATAGTAATATCAGATTTTTAATAGGGTGCCCTGTTCCAGACCTGAATTCATTTTAAATCAAGTATCTTATAAATGTGGCCTACTGAGAGCAGATTTCAAATGACACTTTGAGGCAACGCCGAAGACTCGTTCGTATATCGTGGAAGAAACGGAGTACAGTTAGCGTTTAGTGTCCTTTCTATATCCACGTCATCAGAATCGGAAATCGACTCAGATTAGTCATGGATGGGAGAAGATCGCCTATATGTATCCCAAAGATATGTTCCTAGTATATCTCTTACGCGATTTACGTTACTCACAGAACGCTAAATCCAGATGATGTATTTTCGATTTCACATCCAGTCTCTTCGTTCGGTATGTACGCAGATCATCATAACCAATTGCGAAAACTGACGCGGATGATAACACTGGATAATACACTGTCTGCAAAACTTAAGGACGACACAGAGAAGTTACGTGTTAAATATCAGCTGGAAATGAATGAAAGTTTTGGAGCATGTAGCCAGAGGTCTCCCAATCGTGCATAGTAAGTTGGACGTCACATGGGGTAATGTCAGCGTGACTAGCACCAAATGGCACCGGTCCAGGAACACGTGACGGTAGAAGGAACGGGAAAAGACAGTGTGTCAACATGACATGTGGATGACTTCACAAGGGGAAGAGTATCGGGTAGCTGGGAGTAGGATGAATATTGCCTAGGAGTCTGATATTGCTCACAGCACTGTTCTATCTGTTTGGCGAGCGTTCACAATCACAGGCACTGCCGCCCAAAGTGGAGGAAGTGGTCGAACACAGTCAACTATAGCTGCAGATGACCGCCACATTGTAGAATTGTGCAATAGGCTAGAAGGGACCAATGTCAAACAGCGGGTGCAGTTGCAACCACATCTAAGAGGACTGCAAGGTACGCAGTCTCACGCTTCACTGTGGCACGACCATAGCATGGGAGTGAACTTTTTGGTAGAGGACCACCGACGTTGTGTTCTGTTGACATCCGCATATCGGGGACACCGTCTGAAATGGTAGCAAGAGCCTAGGGATTGACTGGACAAGCAGTGGGCTCACGCGTTCTTGTCGGATAAGAACAGGTTCCATTTGGGTAATAATTCTGGACGTACACTCAATTGGCGAGAAATGGAAACACATAATGAACATAGGTGCATTGTCGACCACCATTGTTTTGGTGGTCCAGATAATGTTGCATTGGCATACTAAGTCCCAAATCTTAGAACACGATGAGCCGCGCGTGCCTCGTGTTCGTGCCAGCCCTTGTTTAACATCCTGTTTTTGCCGTACTGCCGCCTCGTTATGTTAATTTTTAACTACTGGTGTCACTGAGTTGCTGCCTTGCCTGCCCGTGAGCGCCAGCAGCATTGCTTATCGATATAGGCCCTGCGGTATTATCTTTACTGGACCGCTATTAATTCCTGGTCGTCGTGTGTCGTCCAAGGGTTTGGAACGCGCCAGCAGTGCAGTTCGAACCTGGAAATGAAGTCAGTTGGAATGCGCCAGCGGTTAGATCGGACCTGGCAGTGTTTGAGTTGGCACGCGGCACAAGTTCAGTCTGGGCGCGGCAGCAGTGAGGTTAGGACCGCCATGACACGCCCGACGGTTGCAGACACACATGATTGCAGTGGGGACGACTTTGGTTAGTCGTCCGTCGGACGCCTTGCCGGACGACGTGTATTTGGCCGGCGATGGCTTGTGGGTTGGCTGTATGTGCCGACTCATGATTCGTCCCTGTTATTGCAGTCATTGCTATTAGCATTGTCTAGTTCTTCGCACAAGTGTTCGTGAAACTGTGTGTAGTTTGTGTGATTTTGACTGACAAGTTATTTTAAATGTTGTCGGCGTACTGGCTGCGAGGAGTCAGTCGGTTGACGTGGAGCAGTGAGGAATTCTCGGCGAGGCTTAGTTTGACCGGGGCCCGCTGGCGGTCTCTACGCCTTGTAGGAGAGTGTGGCGCTGTTCCCATTTCTATAAGTCCATGGCTCACCGACTCTGGACACGAAAGTTGAGTTTTGATTTAACCTACCAGCAAGACGAGACTTTTCACATTGTGTCGTTTGGAGATCGTTGTCGGCTGTTGGGATATTCCCGCGAGCAACTACGAGGTTTTCAAGTTGGAAAATTCTAGCCACCCTCCGGTGGAGTTTCACTGTATTTGGTTGTTTGAATTGAAGTGCACCAGCGGAATCATCTGCCTTGTGGCCATTAACGTTCCGGTTACCTGGCCTGGGCGTTGACGTAAATTTCAGGCAGTGTAGTTTCTTCATCGTTTTGTTGCTATCCAGCATGGTGTGTAGTTTGACAGCTCCGTGTACGATTGGTTGTGGGCGCCAATATCTTCTACGTTGTTCCGTTGAACTCCCTGTTGTGGCCTGGTAGGGTGAAGTGGAAGACATCTTGTCGGTGGGTCCGCTGACTGTCGGTCGGTTGGGTTGTCGTCGGTTCGTGAGTGGTTTGCCCGACTGCCTGTCTCACTAAGCCAGTTTGCTAGTGTTTTGAATTATAGGCCGACCCACGGACATCTGGACGCCCTTGTGTGGACTGTCATTTTTTTAAAATTTGTTCTTCTTTTTGATACTTGTATGGCTTTTAGCCGGTTTTGGGTTTTAAATTGTTTTACTCTTAAGGCCTTCAGCTTAGTTTAAAGTACTGTTTCACGTAAGCCCTTCAGTTTTTGAAAAAAATTTTGAATTTTTAAGTCTTCAGCCTTCAGCCGATTTGAATTTAACTTGTTTACTTCAACCTATTGAATTTTTAAGTCTTCAGCTGGTTTGAGTTTCAATTGTTTGTTCTTAAGGCCTTCAGCCTAAATTAGTTTCACGTAAGGACTTTGTTTTTTTTTAATTAATGTTTTCGAGTTTGAAGTGTTAGGTCTTCAGCCGATTTGAATTTGACTTGTTAACCTCAGCCTAACTACAGAACTGTTTTAAGATAAGGCTTGCCTTTTAAATTTCTGATTATGCTTGCGTTTTAAGTTATTGGCCTTCAGCCGTTTTTAAATTAAAGTGGCTTTCAGTTTGTAATTAAGTCCCAAAGATGAAAGCTGTGTGTTTAAAAATTTTTTTTCGGCTCTTGTAATGTTTCATCAAATAATGAAGTTTTATGTACGAGTGTCGCTGACATCCCCTTATTTTGTCCCCTTTCCACAATTTATTCTATCTGTCCTGTCCTGCGGTATAAGCGGGGCGTTTCACACGATTCGTTCATCGGCTAGTGTTATTGTGACACTATTCATTTCCACTGTGCGTCTTCTCAGGACTACGTACAGCCATGACTTCATAAATGCGTGACCCAAACGAACATCGCAGGCCGAGGAGCTCTTGGGACGAGAGGATATTCGGCAAATGGACTGGCTGCCCTTTAACGCGACTTCAATACACTACTGGCCATTAAAATTGCTACACCAAGAAGAAATGCAGATGATAAACGGGTATTCATTGGACAAATATATTATACTAGAACTGACATGTGATTACTTTTTCACGCAGTTTGGGTGCATAGATCCTGAGAAATCAGTACCCAGAACAACCAGCCCTGGCCGTAATAATGGCCTTGATACGCCTAAGCATTGAGTCAACAGAGCTTGGATGGCGTGTACAGGTACAGCTGCCCATGCAGCTTCAACACGATACCACAGTTCACCAAGAGTAGTGACTGGCGTATTGTGACGAGCCAGTTGCTCAGCCACCATAGACCAGAGGTATCAGTTGGTGAGAGATCTGGAGAATGTGCTGGCCAGGGCAGCAGTCAAACATTTTCTGTATCCAGAAAGGCCCGTACAGGACCTGCAACATGCAGCCGTGCATTATCCTGCTGAAATGTAGGGTTTCACAGGGATCGAATGCAGGGTAGAGCCATCTGAAATGTAACGTCCACTGTTCAAAGTGCAGTCAATGCAAACAAGAGGTGACCAAGACGTGTAACCAATGGCACGCCGGGTGATACGCCAGTATGGCGATGACGAATTCACGCTTCCAATGTGAGTTCACCGCGATGTCGCCAAACACGGATGCGACCATAATGATTCTGTAAACAGAACCTGGATTCATCCGAAAAAATGACGTTTTGCCATTCGTGCACCCTGGTTCGTCGTTGAGTACACCACTGCAGGCGCTTCCGGTCTGTGATGCAGCGTCAAGGGTAACCGCAGCCGTGGTCTCCGTGCTGATAGTCCATGCTGCTGCAAACGTCGTCGAACTGTTCGTGCAGTTGGGTGTTATCCTGCAAACGTCCCCATCTGTTGACTCAGGGATCGAGACGTGGCTGTACGATCTGTTACAGACATGAGTAAAAGATGCCTGTCATCTCGACTGCTAGTGATACGAGGCCGTTGGGATCCAGCATGGCGTTCCGTATTACCCTCCTAAACCGACCGATTCCATATTCTGCTAACAGTCATTGTATCTCGACTAACGCGAGCAGCAATGTCGCGATACGATAAACCGCAATCGCGTTAGGCTACAATCCGACCTTTATCAAAGTCGGAAACGTGATGGTACGCATTTCTCCTCCGTACACGCGGCATCGCAACAACGTTTCACTACGCAACGCCGGTCAACTGCTGTTTGTGTATGAGAAATCGGTTGTAAATTTTCCTGATGTCAGCACGTTGTAGGTGTCGCCACCGGCACCAAACTTGTGTGAATGCTCTGAAAGCTTATCATTTGCATATCATAGCACCTTCTTCCTGTCGGTTAAATTTCGCGTCTGTAGCACGTCATCTTCGTGGTGTAGCAATTTTAATGGCCAGTAGTGTACCATCGTGCACATTATGACGCGTTGTGGAGACGTGTTGCAGCAAGAGCACGAACGACCATCCAGCAGGTGTGAACCACGCTGCTGGAGGAATGGAACACCCTACCCGAGCAGTGTTACACCAGCCCTGTGCACCACATGGAGACACTTTGAAGGACATGCGTTGTTGTCCATGATGATCATCAGCGCTATTAAGAACCATATTCCGACCTTCTGGGGACCATCATGAATCGCTGCGACTTTAGTGTATTTCTGTTTTTGAATAAAATTGACATTTCTTTTCGTCTCATTGCCAACTTCATTGTAACTCATGAATCTTAAGATAGGCAACCGAGTTAAGGGTAAATCGAGTACACAAGGTACAAAAGGGCACTGCACTGGTGGAGATGTTATTTGTACCCAGATGATTCAGGTGAAAACGTGTCCGACGTGATTATGACCGCGTGACTGTGATTAACAGACTGGACGCGGAATGGTAGTTGGAGCAAGACGCATGGGACATTCCATTTCTGAAATCGTTAGGGAATTCAATATTCTAAGATTCACAGTGTTCAAAAGGTTCAGATGGCTCTGAGCTCTATGGGACTTAACATCTAAGGTCATTAGTCCCCTAGAACTTAGAACTACTTAAACCTAACTAACCTAAGGACATCACACACATCCAGGCCTGAGGCAGGATTCGAACCTGCGACCGCAGCGGTCGTGCGATTCAGACTGAAGGGCCTAGAACCACTCGGCCACAACGGCCGGCTGATTCACAGTGTCAAGACTGTGCAGAGAGTACCAAATTTCAGGCGTTACCTTGAAACGTCCCCTTTGAACAATTATACATGACTGTGCTTAAACTGACACACAATATTTTTAGCGCAACGCAATCTGACTTTCAAAAATCTCTACTAAAGAATGGCCCTGACTAACATTAAACTATACCTTTCACAAATCACTTACCTCACAAAAATCTCGTTACTCGAACTACTGCAATACAGCGAGCGCCACTACTGCCAGCTAAATAAAAGATTCAAACTACTGAAGGCACTAACTACTGATAGGGATAGTTAGCAAATGAAAGATTTTAATAGAGAACAAACAATGTATTTACCTTAATATCATCAAAAGTCATAATATATGTAATTTCAAAACTCCGCCATCTCTCTCCTCACATCCACCACTGCTGGCGGCTCACCTCTAACTGCGCAACGCTACGCGCTGTTCACATCCAGCTGCCGCTGCCCAACACTACAATGGCAGACAACAATGCAAACTAGCCACAGACTGCACACAGCACAGCCAGTGATTTTCATACCGAGCGCTACGTAACGTTGCCGATAAGAAAACATAAACAGCCTACTTACAACCTGTCACCACGAACAGTGCAGTGATCGACCGGCCTTCACTTAACGACCGATAAGTGGTGTTTGTGTAGACTTGTCACTGCTAACAGACAAGCAGCACTGTGTGAAATAAGCGCAGAAACTAAATTGGGACGTACGAAGAACGTATCCGTTACGAAAGCGCAACGAAATTCGGCG
This sequence comes from Schistocerca cancellata, assembly GCF_023864275.1. NCBI lineage: Eukaryota > Metazoa > Arthropoda > Insecta > Orthoptera > Acrididae > Schistocerca > Schistocerca cancellata. Next base: position 99,494,112 of record NC_064630.1, on the reverse strand, counting down.
TTAGTGGTCTATAGCGACCGACACAAGTCCCTCTGCTAACAGCATCACATCGCTTGCATCGCCCCTCCTGGCAGTAGTGGTTGGACTCTACACGACTGGCACGACTGGAAAGCCGTGGACTAGCCAGGTGAATGTGCCCGCCCGGTTGGCCGTGCGTTATAACGCACGGCTTTCCGGACGGGAAGGAGCGCCGGTCCCCGGCACGAATCCGCCCGGCGGATTTGTGTCGAGGTCCTGTGAACCGGCCAGTCTGTGGATGGTTTTTAGGCGGTTTTCCATCTGCCTCGGTGAATGCGGGCTGGTTCCCCTTGCCGGCCCGTGTTGCCGAGCGGTTCTAGGCGCTTCAGTCTGAAACCGCGAGACCGCTACGGTCGCAGGTTCGAGTCCTGCCTCGGGCATGGATGTGTGTGAGGTCCTTAGGTTAGTTAGGTTTAAGTAGTTCTAAGTTCTAGTGGACTGATGACCTCAGATGTTAAGTCCCATAGTGCTCAGAGCCATTTTTTGGTTCCCCTAATTCCGCCTCAGTTACACTATCTCGGCGATTGCTGCGCAAACAAGTTCTCCACGTACGCGTACACCACCATTACTCTACCACGCAAACATAGGGGTTACACTCTTCTGGTGTGAGACGTTCCCTGGAGGGTCCACCGGTGGCCAAACCGCACGATAACACTGGGTTCGGTGTGGGGCGGCGGAGGGGTGGACTGCGGTAGTCGTGGTGGGGTTGTGGACCACTGCGGCTGCGGCGGGGACGGGGCCTCTCCGTCGTTTCTAGGCTCCCGGTTAACACACAATACAATATAGTACAAGCCAGATGAATCCCGATAACAGTTGGTAAGAGCTGATTGTAGGATTCGAGTATGGCTCATGAAGCCATTGACCCAAGTTGTCAACAACGCACTGTGGAAGTTAGTGGTGGTTGCATAACAGTGTGGGCTGTGTTTACGTGGAATGGTCTGGGTCCTCTGGTCAGACTGAACCGATCAGTGACTGGATATGGTTAAGTCGCTGTCTTCATGTTATAGATGACAGTGGGCCATGTCATCCTACCATAATTGATCGCGATTGGTTTCAAGGACATTTTGGAAAATTCAAGCGAACGATTTGGTTACCCAGACCCCCCTCCCAAACAGGAATACTATCGAACAATTATGGGATATAATCGAGAGGTCAGTCCGTACACAAAATCCTGCCCCGGCAGCACTTTGGGTTGGGGTTGTTTGGGGGAAGAGACCAAACAGCGAGGTCATCGGTCTCATCGGATTAGGGAAGGATGGGGAAGGAAGTCGGCCGTGCCCTTTCAGAGGAACCATCCCATGATTTGCCTGGAGCGATGTAGGGAAATCACGGAAAATCTAAATCAGGATGGCCGGATGTGGGATTGAACCGTCGTCCTCCCGAGTACAAGTCCAGTGTGCTAGGTAACACTTTCCTGGCTATATAGGCAGCATGGCTGAATGCTTCTGCATGGGACTTCCAAAGACTTGTTGACTCCATGCCACATCGAGTCGCAGCACGACGCCGCGCAAAAGGACGTCCGATACGATATCAGAGGTACCGCATGACTTTTTTGTCACCTCGGTGTTTGTGAAGAGAACTACTTATCTCTGGAGGTAGGTTTCTCACATGTTTAATAGTCAGCTAACGGCAAAATAGTTTAGAAAGGTACCCGAAAGGCACCTCATGGGTACAGGAGTTCGCCAAGCCGGCACTACGCAAGTGTTCCACGGAACACATCACGTATATTTTGGACAAAAATGATCACTCTGTTACCTCTCTCTACTATCGAGATGTGAAAACTCTGGAACTTCCCTGAGATAGACCAATTGTTTTCTCACCATTTTTTTTTCCTGTGAAGTGCTTCAGGTATCATGTGACTACCAGCTGTTTCTCATATGAGCACAATGAACGAGTCTTATCGAGTGAAGAGAAACGTTTTTCTTCGGACTGGGCAAAACGTCTTCACGAACATCTCTGCCCCCTCGACTGCTCCCGCGACTAAAGGCCCGCGGCCCTCGTTATGCCACTATTAACACTGCTCGTTCCCGATCGCTCGCTGGACCATCTCTCTGAAAGGCGCGCCTTGGGAGCTCCGTGCCGACCTTTCGCTCTCCATTACGCCGATCAGCCGTCTTCGCATCCATAAATAATCACGCCGAATGGATTAAATTGCTTACAGTAATTCCTCCGCCGACTGCATAATGTATCAGACCAGTGTTGACAAATTATTTTCTGCCCTGCGGGATTTAGGTAGAAGATAAATTATTTCCATACTCCCTTGTAGGCAATCAGGCTTCTGTATTACGCGGCTCCACGGATCGTTAGCGAAGCCGCTCGCTTTGCCCGCTCACACGCTGGCGTAAATTTGCATTACTTACAGAGCCAGACTAGGAGGCCGCCGGCTTCGTCCGGCGTGAGTACGATTCCGAAACTTCACGTTCTGGCAGAATACGATTAGACTTGAGGTTTCATGGAATAATGAAGACTGCCTTTTTGCTTTAGATTCTCCGCTACAGAAAGCTGCTATGCAGTAACGCTATAGTATTAACTTTCAGTTTGTACATGTACACTTAGAGATATTGTAAACACACTAGATAAAGAACTTTTAACATTGCAGCGCGTCAGCAACTGTGAATAATTTAATGATTATGAAGATACCGCCCCGATTGCAAATAGAAAGCGGACGTTGACCTAGGTTTCGGCGTGGATAACCACCCCTTCTTCGGAACACACTAAAACTACAAACTGTCTGAAGAGGCATGGTCCAACATTAATACAGAATGCCCAAAAGGGCAAAAGACTCGCACAAAACGTAAAATAAACGGTACGTGTGTACCATGTCAATAGCTATACTTAGTTCAAACGTCAGAAGCATGCTCCCTCACCCCAGCCAACGTTCGTGGGCTGCGAGCTCTCAGGTAAACTGAGGTGGCGCCGGCAGCTAGGCCGTGAGAATGTCAGAAAGGAACGCGCATGCGCAAATTGAGAAATCGTCTTCTTCCATGTGACTGGCATAAAATGTGTTACGAAAATGATCCTATGACCGGGTCAAAGGCGCAGGAAGTTAATGCATTTCTTATGTAAAATTTCCCAGCTCGAGGACGATTTTATAGAACTATAGAACGTGGATAGGCTGAAACTATATACGTGAGATAGCAAATTCCACGGATGGGCCAAACGAATGCACGAAGGACAGACAAAATACCATCTGCTAGAAGCAGGCTAAAAATATGGGGGATGAATGACGGATTTTTCAATTACTTGGAGTCGGTGATAGTATTTGATGACTACGCTTGGATAAGCGTGTAAAGTTACTATATTAAATTCTAAGCGCTGTTACCCAGAGAAGGATCAAATTAGTATGACAGGCTTAATGTAATTGCGTGAAAGGACGTTCAACGTCGCCTTCATTGCCCTTCATATCTAATGACCGCCAGAGGTCATTTTGAATAGTGCTATCGGATGTGTACCAAAATAATGTAAAAAGAACCTGAAGCTAAACTACTTTCTTAAAATCAGGTACTTGAGGTACTGAACCATGAAGCTTAATCAAGTGAGGTCTGTGAACACATACAGCGTGGAACAGAAGACGAACTACCTTTATGTTCTAATAGCTGTTGACGTGAAAGGTCAAATAATGTAACGGGTTTAATATACATGCGTGAAAGGACGTACAACGTCGCTTTCATCGCCCTTACTATCTATTGACCGACAGAGGTCAAAATGATTAGTGCTATCAGGTGTTACCAAAGTGGTACCCAAAGTTACGTGAATATACGTGAAGAGACGTACGACGTCACTTCAACGTTTTTTAAAAAAGGTTAAGTATTTATTTCCTAATTTTAGGCCAGAGCTCAGACTTGGACTGAATATGACTAAAAACATCCTTGCATCACCATATTCACCTTGGATAATTATAACTACCGGGGAATGGCTGTTTGGACCATATAATCATTACACTGGATGAACAATATAATTGATAGCATAGCAGTAATTTTCTGCACACATACATGATAACAAGAAAATGTAATATAAAAATCGATTTAGAAATGCAAATATTAATAACACTCACGCTGGAGTTGTTTTTTAAATGTAACCTCTATTCAAAAGCTCAGTCTTACCCACATAATTTTTATCTAACCCTCGAGTGGTCGCGTGGTTGACTCTGTCAACCAGCCATCGTTTTCGTTATAGATGTGAAAAGTTCTACCACAACATGCTTGCTACTGAAAAATTATAAGTTTATTTTGGTTTTTTAATTACTAGAAATACAAATTTTAATATTTGACCTTTATTATTTTTGAAGATACAGTTACAAAATCTAAATAAGGAATCCTAGTTTTTGATTTAACAGTACATTCCTTAGACGCAAGTTAAAGTTAAATCACATTTGAGCTGCATTTATTTCTCAGTACATGTTACTCGTTTGTTGGATTATACTCTCTCTATTGAATGGTTCAAATGGCTCTGAGCACTAGGCGACTTAACTTCTGAGATCATCAGCCGCCTAGAACTTAGAACCAATTAAACCTAACTAATCTAAGGACATCACACACATCCATGCCCGAGGCAGGATTCGAACCTGCGACCGTAGCGGTCGCTCGGCTCCAGACTGTAGCGCCTAGAACCGCACGGCCACTCCGTCCGGCATGTCTTTATTGAAAATGACTATATTGTTTCTATGTAAAAACATAGTTTACTCATCCTGCTCCTCTACCTCATCCACAGTGCTGCATGCACACTTTTCACACACAACTGTGGAATGCTTCTTGCATACAGACATCTTACACTGGCTACAACGAAATGTGGTACCACACATAACGCAGAGACTCTTCTTTTTGTTTCAAGGTTCTTCTGGTTCTTGAGGTTCTTGGAATTTATAAGGCGACAAAAATATTTTGAGATCATTTGGAAGCATCGAAATGTGGGATCTTGTAACGAAATTATCTTTCATAAGTTGTTGGGACAACTGTTTCAAAAATAGCCTCCTTAGTTTTTTTGGGTTTTCTGATTTGCAGTGGAACAGTATTTGGGCATTGATACCAGTCATGTTTAGTAAAGCGAACCATACAGCTATCGTCCACCTCCTTGTTACTCGTGCAACAGAATATTTATTGCACATTTGGTCGAATGTATCAGCCCCTCCTTTTGTCATTTTGTAGTCCATGATAATGTGTGATTCATTGGTATTCTTATCAACAGTACCTTCACTATGCGTGGTGCTACGCAAAACGACACATTTGCTTCTTTTGAATACATATGACAACAGTGTGATATCTTTTTGGTATCCAAACAGTGAAGACCCAATATTTCAGAGGTAGGAATTCCGGAGGGATATCCGTTTTATTCTTCTTCAGAGTTCCAATGCATGTGGCGCTTCTCTGCAAAAGTGAGACTACCAGTGGATAACTGGTATACCAATTATCAAAAGTAATATTCCGATTTGATCCCACCAGAGGGTCTGCCAGACTATGCACAATATAGTGCGGTTTATTTGACACCTTGTAAGGGTCATCTGGTTGTGTTCCACAGTACAGCTCAGTAGATGCTGTAGAGAATGTTTTGGCGTCGCAAATAGCAAAGAATTTCAAGCTGCACTTTCCTGGTGTGTTTTCTTTACTCCAAAGTTCTTCAACATTTGTTTTGTTTCAACCCTTCAAGCCAATCAATGTAAGGATTCCAATGAGAGCATATATCTCTTCCATAGACGTTTCCTCTCTCTCTAGAATAGATGTTCTGTGATACTAAGTTTCTGATATGCAAATTGATATAGTCCACAAGTGAATCAATCAAATCTGAACTAAGAGTCTTATTGAATGCTGTGCTTAGCAGACCTCTTAGGACCAGGTAAAATTTTTATTATATTTTTTGAGGGCGTTTTCGACGCTTTGGAACTTACACTTTCCTTCTAACACTTAGTTTTGCCATCTTTACCAATAAAATACCCATACATAAAATCAAAATTATCGCCAGCATATTATTTATCTTCATGACGTTACATTTCCTCTTCAGTATGTGTATGTCATCTTCCCTCTAAAGGAACTACCTCTATTTCTGATTCACTGTTGTGATCACTAACTACCATTTGTTCTCCTTCCCCATCAGACCAGTCAAATTCAGAACACCTGCTGTCGTCCGAATCTTCATTTAAAAGCCTTTCAATCTCCTCCTCTGATAACCCTTATTTGAAAAAGGCCCTAAAAGTATAAATAAAAGTAAAACATAGTTGATAGCGAAAGATTTTAATCCAAAATAAAGGCGATAATCGCAGTTACCATAAAAAAATACTTACATCACAGGTCGCGTGGTTGACTCTGTACACCAAACAGAACACAGACTAAAATAAGCTGCAATTTTTGTGAATGTGCGAGCGCTAAAAACGCAGCAACAATACAAGTGACCGACAGAGGTCCAACTTGAAGATAGGTGGAACCGCCAGCGCTGCAACAATGCGTATTTTGAATTCAGAGCGAAAAAACGATCTCTGGTTGAGTCAGTCAACCAATGCGACTGCTTGAAGGGGAGTTATTTTTTTAAATACAACCACTATTCAAAAGCTCAATCTAACCCACAATTTTTATTTAACTGGACATCTACACTAAAGACACAATATCACAATAACATACTTGTCAATGGTAAAACATTACGTCAATCAAACGTTGAAATATTACTTTCTAGAGTGAAAACAACAATGAAAAACAGTTATTAAAAAGAGGTAAAGTGTGTGGCGCACAAGCAGTGACCGGGCCATGTATTGACTGCAGCCTTCATTCACCACAGGACTACGATATGGTTGATAATGAGCCAATTGCGCCGTCCGCCTTTTACCACCTAAAAAACTCCCTGTTAAACTTCTGACAGCCAGTTGATAGACGGCAGCGAGAACCAACTGCCGCATGCCGCAGCAGCTTCTACTGGGATTGAACCCGAGTCCGCCTCAGAGCCAGAGTCCCCTGAACTAACATCTAGTCCACCTGAAAGCAATGTATCAGACGTTCAAACTTCTGATATGATTTATATGTCTAATGTAACAAGGAATGAGGAGACATCAATATATAAAGGATAATATGAAATAAAACAATCTTAATACCTTTATTATATATATATATATATATATATATATATATATATATATATATATATATATATATATATATATATATATATATAGTAAACAAATTTGTATAGTGCAGTGTTAGATTAATTTTGTAAAAAAAATTTATTTAATATTTCACATTATACATTTGTAATAAATTTAAAAAAAGCAAGTGGATAAGTTTTTTAGATGCATTTTTCAGTTCATCAAATTCCCTCCAACGGACAGTTCTCCACGTTCATTACTGAAATCAGGATGAGAACATACTACAGGTTGAGAATTTGATATTAATAACAATGGAGTGCGACTTAAAATGGTGTCTCCTTTATATTTTACATGAATGTTACATGCTATCCCTTCACAAACTTTTTTAAGATCTTCAATAGCACCTTCTTCCAATGAAATTTCATTACCAACAATAACACGTCTATTTACGGCATATTGAAGGGCAAATTGATTAGTCTTATTGTTGCACCGTCCAATGTGGTTAACATTTAATGCGAGAGAAATAAAACAATCTAAAAACCAATTTTTACCAGAATTAGGGGCTCCAACAATACATAAAGTGTTCAATTTCTTATTAGGAACATAGCATTCTGCACCATTCATATCTTGCCACTGAAAAAAACCAATACGGTAAAACCACGATACTAAATTTGTTAAAAACATTTAGCTTCATCCGAATCATCATTACATTGAAATAAAAGTAATTTATTTAACCAACATTAAGAATCTTGCAAAGTGTAATAATATTCCCAGACGACTGTAGTATGAGAATAGAAAATATTATCTTCTGAACCGGAAACAAGTAAATTTTCCAAACCTTTTAAATCCAGTTCATTAACAGATCTTTTGTACAACTCCATTCTCATGTCCAAATCCCTTTTAAACTTTGGATTAATTAAATTTATAAAATACGGATGAGCCGATGGTATTACATTGGCAATGTTCTCTGGAAGAATGCAATTATAAGATATTAATAGGGAAAAGACCGTTATCGCTGTGGTTTCAGCGTTGCACCTATTACCTGTAATGATTGGCTGCCGCTTGCTATGAGGCCATTTACGTGTTCCATGTCTGTGACCCCTGTTCCGCACTGATAAATAATTCCGAAGTTTTCCCCTTCCAAGACATGGAAGGATCCTTCGACGAAACTTTGCCATTGTACAATTTCATGCTCACCAGGTAATCGCTTATTTGATCCTCTAAGCCATACTTGTTCGCAACTTGGCCGTTTTTGCAAGTAGAGATGCAACAATATATTGAGCCAATCGATGTCGGACATGGCAGCGATTGCTCTGGTGCTTCGATGAAATTTTTAATTTAACTGTCACGATCGCAGAGTTTTCTTTACAATCTTTCATTCTGCTGAACTGCAACAAGCCATAACATGCACGAAGGGCGTTCAATAAATATTGCAACACAATTTTTTTTTTCTGAAAGAGGGGTGGTTTTATTCAAGATTCGAATACACCATATTATTCCCCACACTTTGGGCTACAAAACCCTATTTTTCAATATAGTCTCCGTTTAATGAGACTGTCTTCCGCCTCCTAACTGGGAGGGCCTGTATGCCTGCATACCATCACTCTACTGGTCGACGTCCGGATCAACGTTTTGCTACACCAGTAACCTCTCCATTATCCTTGCACTGCTTTCCGAGGAGTGCATCCTTCATTGAGCCGAACTGATGCAAGTCGGACGGTACGAAATTCTAGCAGTAGAGTGGATGAGGAAGAACGGTCCAGTGAAGTTTATTTTTTGCTCCTCTCGGGTGTGCAGACTTGTTTGAGGCCCTGCGTTATCACGGGAAAGGCGGAGTTCGTTTGCGTTTTTGTGGCGACGAACACTATGTTTCTTCAGTTTCCTGAGGGTAGCACGGTATACTTCTGAGTTGGTACTTGCACCATCAGGAATGACACGAAACGGGATAACACTTTCAGACGCTCAGAAGACCGTCGCCATGATTTTACAGCTTGAGGGTGCGAGTTTAAACTTTTTCTTCTTCCGTGACATGGCGCCTCAAACAGCGCGGCCAATACCCGCGGCGTCTCGTTTCCAGTTCGAAGTGATGAACCCATGATTCATCGCCCGTGACAATGTCCAACAAAAAATTCCCACGATCAGTTCATAACGCTCAAGCAACTCTGCACGGATGGTCCTTCGTTGGTCTTTGTGGTCTACTGTTGGCCGCCCAGGAACCCCTGTGACAGATAGCGCGTACGTAAGCATCCTGTCTGATCACGTGCATCCATTCACGTCCATTGTGCATTCCGACGAACTTGGGCAATACCTGGGGTGCAGACATCTTTCGGTACCCCAACTAGTCGACTATTGTGTCAGCACTACCAACAGAGACGTCCAGTTGACCAGCGAGGTGTTTGATAGTGATCCGCCAGTCACCTGGAATGAAAGCATCCCACGTTCTAACACTGCAGGAGCCACAGCTGTGTGTTTGCAGGCCGGCTTGCGGGAGGACGAACAGGTTTGCGAAAGATTGTTGCGATGATGATAGGCGCTTAGGCCAACTTATCACCTGGCTGACAGGTCTCTGTAGACATTCTGCAAGCGCCTATGAATATTCTCAATGACAGCTCTTTGCTTGGAACGCACCACCTTTAAAGACGCCATTTTTAAGGTTACGTATAGCGCCGCCACCTAACAAGACTACTGTGTCTGAAGCGGGAATATTTCACAATATCCAACTATTTTCAAACGAAATTGGCCAAGAAAAAATGTGTAGCATTGCCTTCGAAACGCCCCTCTTAACTAACAGGAGGCAAAGCGTTATTTTTATAGGTTGTGACTTGTTGCACTGCAGCAGAATAAGAGATTCTGAAGATGGTTATTGCATAGCCGAAACCAGTAATATTGTTCCGAAAACTCTGCTATGAAGACAATTAAGTAAAAAAGTTAAATGCAGCTTATTATCGCTCCTCAGATGGTAATTTGATGTCAAATATCACTCAATAATAAAAATAATTTCAAACTTCTCCGTTCAAATAACTTTTCAGCCATACGATGTCTCATATGAACAGCGTACCTAAGACCCTTGTTTCGATTTTTTCATTCTTAGATTCCTACAGAAAGAAATACACCAAAATAGTAATGGTATTCTCTATTGTCTTCTCTGTTGTTACAGTCCTTTAGTGAGCTACATTCCTGCAGTGTAAGCATTCTTCCAGCGAACAGTAAAAACATCCCAGCAGGGAGGTCCTGGGTTTTAATAAGACGATTTGTCACTGACCGACCTTTTCACTCGTGGCTGGTAATTGAAAATATAAGTTGCAGAAGACTAGTTGCAGTTCTCATATTTTCTGAGTGACTACGGCTGGTGAAAGAAACTAACTTCGTCGACTACTGACTGTGACGTCAGGATAAGGATCCCAGGGTTGTTACATAAAAAGCCTGTGTCGACTTCCCCAGTTAACATTGCTTATTGCTTGCATGGCGTTGTTTGATGCTAAAAACGTTTCGTGTGTCTGAACAGAGCAGCCAAATAATGTTATCGCAAATGATATTAAAAGAAGTAGGAAAACAAATAAATCAGGGCACTGACTGGACGGAAGGCATGAGTATGACAGCAATGAAAATGAAATGCAAGTGAATGAGGCATGTAGCTAGGCGAATTTATAAAAGAGAAACAAAGAAGTTGTTGCAGGGTAGAGGGAATATAGAAAGGTTGTCAGCAGTGGATGTCCAACACCAGACAGACAGGTGGTGAATAGTTGACAACGGATGAGATGGAGATAGTGGATGGTAGTCATGGATGATGGATGAGATGGAGAATGTGGATGTGATGGTGATTGGTTGATGAGATGGTGATGGTGGATGAGATGGTGATAGTGCATGAGATGTGATTCATAGTTGGCATGAGGCACAGACGATGATTATGGTAAAGGTAATTTCAAGAGAAAGAAACGTGATAGGATCGTTATTGTTTGCAGTATATGTGGTGTTATCTAGTGGGTAACGTTGGAAGCTTTTTGAAGATGATGCGATTGTCTGTGGGAAGGTAGCGCCCTCAAATGAGTCTTTAGAACTGCAGGAACAAATAAATACAGTTGGGAAGGGCACAACACAGAACAGCGGAAACTCCTAGATAAGTATGTATTTGTAGTGAGAATGATGTCGGATGTAGGAGATATAAAAAAATTTGCAAACTCCGTTTACTGTCAGTCTTCACTCATGTTCAGAGAAAAAACAGAACACGACGTAGGGCGTTCATAATCACAGAACATGTGCATTAGTATGTTCTGCAGAAATGATCACCATTTCAGTCACATCGGTTCAGCTTTTGTCCTGTTGCCTGGTAGGCACACGTTCCGCCATTGGCCCTGATAACTTGTTCCGAGCGTGACGACATTGAAGAGTATAAGACGCGAATGGCGTCCTGTGCTATAGCCGTACATGCTGCAATCACCTGGTTCCAAAGTTCATCTGCGGTCATTAGCACTGGGTCACGGCGCTGCTGCCGTCGTTTCACCATATTCCACTCATTTCCTGTTGGCGTCAAGTCTGGTGACCTGTCGGGCCACGGCAAAAGGCTGACATCTTGTAACACCAAGAAGGTACGTGATCGCACAGCAACTTGTGGTCGTGCATTGTTTTGCTGTAAAATGGTGTTGGGATATTCTGCAGAAAAAGTATGGCTACGAGTCACAGAGTGTTGTTCATGAAGGTCACACTGGTCAGAGAGCTCTGGACGTGCACCAGCTGTGGTTCGTGGTTGTACCCAACAGCACCCTGCCTGGAGTTAACTCTGTGTATCTCCCTGCCTGTGGCGAACCAAAATGATGTCATCATTTTCAAACAACCAGAACCTGCATTCATCCGAAAACATCATTTGCCGAGCGGGATTAGCCGAGCGGTCTAAGGCGCTGCAGTCCTGGACTGTGGGGATGATCCCGGCGGAGGTTCGAGTCCGCCCTCGGGCATGGGTGTGTGTGTTTGTCCTTAGGATAATTTAGGTTAAGTAGTGTGTAAGCTTAGGGACTGATGACCTTAACAGTTAAGTCCCATAAGATTTCACACACATTTGAACATTTTTTTTGTTGAAAACATTACCTGATTCCATTCCGGTCCGCAGTAACATCGTTCCATACATCATTGCCGTCTAGCATGTTTCTGCACATTCGTCAAATATAGGCGGAGAAGTGGACGACCCCCACGTAACCCAAGCCGTAATAAATGGCGACGGATTGTCATCCCTGATAGTGTACGATGTATTACACTCTTTCACCGTTGCGCCAGAGCCGAGGACGTCGCAGATCTGTCTCACAATGCCATTCGGATGAGGTGTCGATCTCCTCGGAGGGGGGGGGGGAGGAGGGGGGGGTTGGGTTTTGCTACATGACCCATCTCGTCGAGTTTCCTGAACCATTCGGCACACACACGATGCACTGCCGAAACCCTCCGTCGCACACGAGCAGCAATTTCCCGGATGGAGCCATCACATTCCATCATGTCTGTAGTGCGCCCTCATTAAGACTCATAAATTTGATAGTACGGTTCGCGCATAAGTCTGCGAGGCATCCTGCACGTTTGCTGATGTCGCGCTGATCCATTACCTTCTGTTTATAGTAAGAAGGAGAGCCACAGGCATATTTAACCGGTAGGTGGTGTTGCGCAGCGATATCGTTGGTGACGTTGAATCCACGGGCCGACATGGTTAAATGCTAATTATTCCTGCAGAACATACTATTGTACATGTCCTGTGAATATGAACGTCCTATCTCTTGTCGTTCGAGATGTTCTGTTTCTTCTGAACGTGAGCGCATTATGTCATATGGGTTCCTGTGCCGGCCGGTGTGGCCGAGCGGTTCTAGGAGCTTCAGCTAGAACCGCTCGACCGCTACGGTCGTAGGTTCGAATCCTGCCTCGGGCATGGATGTGTGTGATGTGCTTAGGTTAGTTAGGTTTAAGTAGTTCTAAGTTCTAGAGGACTGATGACCTCAGATGTTAAGTCCCATAGTGCTCAGAGCCATTTGAACCATTTGGGTTCCTGTACTGGGATGACTTGTCAAACGGAGCAAAAATTGTTAGTGTGCAAAAGCGTGCAAATTCAAGAACATCATGTAGAAACCTATCCAAGCAACTTGATATTATAACCACTGCTACACAGTATTATTGTTCCTTAATGACATTGGTTGCGTTAAAAAAATTGGTTTCAGATAAAACGCAGTTTAAACAGAGTTTGAAAGACATTCTGGCAGGCACTTCTTCTACTATATAGATGAATATCGTAACGGGGCCTATTAGACCATCGTAAGGAAAAATGTCTGTTAGATTTTAGTTTTTATAGCACTTGGTCACAACAGTAAAGATTAGGAATTTTGTGTGTGATAAATTTATTAAAAGTGCCTAACTATGTTTCATTCTGATAGCAGTTAAAGGTTACTGTAATGTATTCACATACTTTGGCGATTTCCTGACAAATGATCAAGGTAGTGAGTATTTGTTGTGTACATAGTTCCGCGTAGTCAGCGCGTACACAACTCTCCCAATAGAGCGCGCCCCGCTAAGCACAACAGCGCAGGCGCAGCGCTCGTCCTTCTCCGCACTACGAGACGGCGCTGCCATAGGGACGGACCAAATTCTGCTTCCGCCGATCCGCGTATTAATATGTAACGCAGCCAATGAGATTGCTGCTAACGTAGAACCTTTTCTCCTCGCGGATCACACTCGCGCAGTGATACCTGAACGCGCGAGGTATTATAACGAGTGTACAGACCTCCGATTAGTCAGTCTGCATTAGTCTGCATTAGTTTGTACCAGTCTGCATTTGCCTTTACCAGTCTATAGTCAAGTTTCAGTCTGCGACTAATAAGATTATCATATTTCTGTACACAGCCGTGAAGATAAATGTGTAGACACTTTGTCAAGTATCAGAGATATATGTGAGAATAAGACTAACGTACCAAGACCGAAGGAACTTCAGATTGTCAATTGTAAACAGCATCCAGAATCAAGTTACGTAATGTCTATGATTTTTATTACTTTAATAAATGTGTGTGAAAATTAATCAAGTTCTGTTTAAAGTTGGTCACCGTCAGTCTGCTACTCTAAGCGTGCAAGTGGCATTTCTATCGTCTGACCTAACGGCAGAAGATAAACACGCCACGATAAGACCACGAGACATATTGCTGACACTTGCCTACTTCGGTAGAGCGACAAGTCAAATAATCTGATGGTGTGTGTACCGAAGGTCTTACAGTATGCACACCACAGTATTATATTCAAATGTTTTATGTTTTGTATGCTATACTTCATGACCTTTTTCATAGCCACTACAATCTCAGTTTTGGGTACACGGAACGAAAAATGAATCTAATGTAACCTGACCTCAGAGGATTGATAATTGGTTCAGGGACTGGCTCTTGGCTCTGAGCGTAAATAAATGTAACAAATTGTGCATACATACGAGTAGAAATCCACTACTGTACAATTACATTATTGATCAAAAATTGCTGGAACAAGTGAATAGCGTAAAATGTCTAGCAGAAACCACTCAGAGCGACCGTTAAACCCTGCAGCGATGTCACGCTTATCAGGATGCCTTCTTTAGCGGCCTAATCAACGGGACGACTGCTAGGTATCATTATGACACAAAAGTGCAAGGCAACTAGTGGAACCATGTGGATTCACCAGCGCCGAAGAAGACGATGATGCATCCATTATTGATCAAGATTCTGATGGGTGGTTTTCGGAACTGCGATGGAATGCTGCAGACAGATTATGCTCCTAAGAAGCAAACCGCGAAGTGGTATACTACCCAATAACGAGGCTACCGGTAACTGTCGAGACAAAGGAATTCGAGTAGCTGTCCCACCTTATTCTATACATGACAAACTCACTCATACTAATTCTCTGGGATATCAACTTTTTCCTCATACCCGATATCCTTACGTGGAATGTAGTGATCTCTTCCTTTTTCCCCGCACGTGGAAACCATTGTGTAGCAGGCAATTCTAATATTCCAGAATGAGAACGAGGTGATACTGGAAACGGAATGTCTCTTGAACAGTCAAAATGTAGGCTTCTACAACCTAGGTTTTCGCCAAGTAATTCAGCGTTAATGTGCGCATTGACGGGTGAAAATGAATTAAGTTTCTAGTCGCAACTTGATTTTTTTTTGAGATGATAAGCACAACTTTGTGGCTTCCCTTCGTTTACCTATTGAATAAGAAGTCAGTGTATCGAATGACTGCTTGATCCGCAGCAGAAGTTGAATTTATACTGATGTTTCCGAAGCTACACAGAACAGGATTCCTTTCTTTGGGGTCCACTTGTTAGAAGAAGTGGTGGAGAACTTGCGTATACAGCTTGTACAAAAGTAAAAAGGGACATCATTTCTCGTTTATATGGCTGTTATTAGTAGCCAAAAGTCTGTAGGTTTAACACGAAAAGGTTATTTCGGCCTGTATGGACATTTTCAAGCGACTCTAAAGACACGTATAGTGGTTGATGTTTTTATGCATAATACGATGATGAAAACACACATCTTCCTGTTCCGTCTGACTATAGAATCACATAAAAATGCTCACTGACGTCTAAATCAGATGACTGTGATGTCCGAAATCTGACATTGTACAATTATAGCACACATCTAGCTTGATTCTTTTTTTCATCACATCTGTTTTGATAACATTTCGCTACATTTCGAGTTCTTAAATCGTCACCATAACCAGTATCATGATGCTAAAGCAACACATTAAATAGTCATTTATCTCCATTTATGGTTATTTAAAATTCCATTTTACGAGTTACTTTCGTAACAATATACCGGTGCTAATAAATGAACAGAAAATTTATTCTTTCTGTAATCATCGAAGCTAAATTTATTATGTGACGACATTTTTCCTCACGTTGGTTGTGTGTGTGTGATCACTATGCGTGCAAGATGATGAATCCATGTATTACTTTCGCAGTAAGATACTGCTTCTGGTGATTGCCAAGCTTCAAAATTAATCCAAAAAGTTTAGAGACGGATTAACAAAAAGCAGAGAAATATTAAAATGATGGCTTTAATGCCTCAGATGTTCTACGTAGTCTCCTCCCCCTTGATTACAACGTATAGAACATTGGTAAAAGTACAACAATGTGGAACTATCAGGAAAGTCCATCTTTTGGATGTAGTCCAACTCCTGCGTCACACTGGCTTTAATATCAGTTACGTCGCCAAAGCGTTCATATCTGCATTTTGTCATTTTGTCCAAAGTTCGTACTGATAACACCAAGTCTTGTCACCCATGATGATATTTTCCAGAAAAAATTCGTCCGCATTTTCATTTGCATTTCGATCAAGTAGTGGCAGGCGTCCAAGAGTCGTCGTTTATTCGCGAGTGAAGCTGCACCGGAAATATTTTGCACATACTTTTGTCTTCTTCAAGGTATTATGGAGAATGTCTTGAACACTTGATTTAGACATATTGCTCCATTGAGATTTGTAATATAGTACGACTGCAGGTCCATTACTTAACACTGCCTTCTCACGACTGATTGGTTGAAACCAGATGTCTTGTTTGAAGTCGTTAGTTCAGCTACGACCATAGTTACTGCGCTGGCGTCTCTTGTACACCAGGAATAACTTTTTCGAAAGGGCTTAAGTCCAAAGAATGCGATGAAGGCCATTGTGAAAAAAATATGGTCGGGCTATGTGTAGGATCTGGGTGGAGCGATGTTAGGATTAGGGACTATGCAGCTGTTGGCTTACTTTGACAAACAAAGTTTTTCAAACAAAAGTGTCTTCCTCTATAAAAAGTAGGATATTTACAAACTAAATTCAAACATATGGCACAGTTGTTTTGGGCTATAGAGCAACATGAAGAATGAATTAAATAACTTCAGCACTACAAGAAAACAAATTGAAATTACAAGATTTTAAACATGGCTGAAACAGCAAATGTTGAAATTCTTCACAATAAAGGATGACAGTAAAAGAGTTGCACGATAAAAATTTATTAAAATTCTTGACCAAGGTTTCGGTATATATAAATATACCTTCATCAGAAGTAAAAAAATCTAAAATTACATCATGCAATGGAGATTAATACATAAAACAATTGTGCCAAAGGCGTCGTCAATAATTAAGACATCTTCTCCATTTGTACAACATGATTATGTTTGCATTGACCCTGTGTCCATAATCATTTTGTACAAATGGAGAAGATGTCTTAATTATTGACGACGCCTTTGGCACAGTTGTTCTATTAATCTCCACTGCATGATGTAATTTTAGATTTTTTACTTCTGATGAAGGTGTATTTATATATACCGAAACCTTGGTCAAGAATTTTAATAAATTTTTATCCTGCAACTGTTTTGACTGTCATCCTTTATTGTGAAGAAACTGAAATTAAAACCACCTCAGTAACAGTAGAATCGGGGTCAATAACAAGAACATAAACCTTTTACAATATTCGACCTACTGGCCCGAAAATACGATGAACACAAAATGAAAAATATTTTTCAATCACAACTAACATGACACAAACATTAAATTCAGAATAAGAACTCTCATATATTTACAATAAAGCCAAATATTACATCTACTAACCACGACCTCCACCAGCTACTCACTAATAGCAACACAACTGCCAAATATATACAGGGTGGTCCATTGGTCGTGACCGGGCCAAATATCTCACGAAATAAGCGCCAAACGAAAAAAACTACAAAGAACGAAACTTGTCTAGCTTGAAGGGGGAAACCAGATGGCGCTATGGTTGGCCCGCTAGATGGCGCTGCCATAGGTCAAACGGATATCAACTGCGTTTTTTAAATGGGAACCTCCATTTTTATTACATATTCGTGTAGTACGTAAAGACATGAATGTTTCAGTTGGACCACTTTTTTCGCTTTGTGATAGATGGCGCTGTAATAGTCACAAACATATGGCTCACAATTTTAGACGAACAGTTGGTAACAGGTAGGTTTTTTGAATTAAAATACAGATGCGTAGGTAAGTTTGAACATTTTATTTCGGTTGCTCCAATGCGATACATGTACCTTCCTGAACTTACCATTTCTGAGAACGCATGGTGTTGCAGCGTGATTACCTGTAAATACCACATTAATGCAATAAATGCTCAAAATGATGTCCGTCAACCTCAATGCATTTGGCAATACGTATAACGACATTCCTCTCAACAGCTAGTAGTTCGACTTCCGTAATGTTCGCACATGCATTGACAATGTTCTGACGCATGTTGTCAGGCGTTGTCGATGGGTCATAATAGCAAATATCCTTCAACTTTCCCCACAGAAAGAAATCCGGGCACGTCAGATTCGGTGAACGTGCAGGCCATGGTATGGTGCTTCGGCGACCAATCCACCTGTCATCAAATACGCTATTCAATACCGTTTCAACCGCACACGAGCTATGTGAGGGACATCCATCACGTTGGAAGTACATCGCCATTCTGTCATGCAGTGAAACATCTTGTAGTAACATCGGTAGAACATTACGTAGGAAATCAACATACATTGCACCATTTAGATTGCCATCGATAAAATGGGGGCAGGTTATCCTTCCTCCCATAATACCGCGCCGGCAGGAGTGGCCGTGCGGTTCTAGGCGCTACAGTCTGGAACCGAGCGACCGATACGGTCGCCGGTTCGAATCCTGCCTCGCTCATGGATGTGTGTGACGTCCTTAGGTTAGTTAGGTTTAATTAGTTCTAAGTTCTAGGCGACTGATGACCTCCGAAGTTAGGTCGCATAGTGCTCAGAGCCATTTGAACCACTTGAACCATAATTCCGCACCATACATTATCCCGCCAAGGTCGCTGATGTTCCACTTGTCGCAGCCATCGTGGATTTTCCGTTGCCCAATAGTGCATATTATGCCGGTTTACGTTACCGCTGTTGGTGAATGACGCTTCGTCGCTAAAAAGAACGCGTGCAAAAAATCTGTCATCGTCCGTAATTTCTCTTGTGCTCAGTGGCAGAACTGTACACGACGTTCAGAGTCGTCGCCATGCAATTCCTGGTGCATGGAAATATGGTACGGGTGCAATCGATGTTGATGTAGCATTCTCAACACCGACGTTTTTGAGATTCCCGATTCTCGAGAAATTTGTCTATTACTGATGTGCGGATTAGCCGCGACAGCAGCTAAAACACCTACTTGGGCATCATCATTTGTTGCAGGTAGGGATTGATGTTTCACATGTGGCTGAACACTTCCTGTTTCCTTAAATAACGTAACTATCAGGCGAACGGTCGGGACATTTGGATGATGTCGTCCAGGATACCGAGCAGCATACATAGCACATGCCCGTTTGGCATTTTGATCACAATTGCCATACATCAACACGATATCGACCTTTTCCGCAATTGGTAAACGGTCCATTTTAACACGGGTAATGTATCACGAAGCAAATACCGTCTGCACTGGTCGAATATTACGTGATACCACGTACTGATACGTTTGTGACTATTACAGCGCCTTGTATCACAAAGCGAAAAAAGTGGTCCAAGTAATACATTCATATTTCTTTACGTACTACACGAATATGTAATAAAAAATGGGGGCTCCTATTTTAAAAAATGCAGCTGATATCCGTTTGACCTCTGGCAGTGCCATCTAGCGGTCCAACCATAGCGCAATCTGGTTTCCCCCCTTCTTTGTAGGTTTTCGTTTGACGCTTATTTCGTGAGATATTAGGCCCGTTCACGATCAATGGACCACCCCATATCCTATATATATATATATATATATATATATATATATATATATATATATATATATATATAGACAGAGAGAGAGAGAGAGAGAGAGAGAGAGAGAGAGAGAGAGAGTAACGGGTATAAGTGCAGATATTCCAGTTGGTGACTAAAGAGGATGTACTGACCAACATTACGTCAACATTTACTTCATTCGCAGATCAATAATTATAAGTATTAGGAGTAGTGCGGTTTTAAGTTGGGTAGTACCTCCAAGTACATGTGCCAAGAACAAGCCATAACGGTTAGTCTATACTAACAGGTGTAGCCCACTTGTTGGTGCAGTTGCGAGCGTGCATAAATCATCAGGTCGTGCAGTTTGTGACGTGTTTGTGGGAAGACCGTTCGATATGGAGAAAAAACAACGAATACACTGATCTGTGTTCTTATTAAGGTAGCACATGTTAAAATATCTACACTTATAACTGTTATACCCTGTATACTTACAATCTTGGCTACGGTCACAGAATAATGATACAAAAGGGATTTGCAGAACTCTCGTTTCGAGACAACAAACTCACTGCCGTCGTGGAAGCAAACATATTAAACCACAACAAACAGCACTGTACACACAGTCGTCCCGTGTGGAACACGGCTGTAAAATAAATGATTAGAATTAGCGCACACCGCTTGCATCCTTGTCTGTACACTGCAAACAGTTCTGAACCGAATCAACGAAGCAAACTCCACGGTCTTTCATCAAAGCACCCTGTTAGTTCTCCTCTTGTAATACGGAAGCCTGTGTCTGCAGTTCTTGTAGAATCCCATTTCCTTCGTCCAGGAAAGGCACTAATCGCTCATCTGGCCTTTTGTGTCCTAGATCTGCGACACGACCCAAGTAGGGGGTCTTTTTCTTTTCTTTTCTTTTGCGTCATCTAACTGCTTTGATGCGGCTCGCCACGAATTGCTCTCCTGTGCCAAACTTTTTATCTCAGAGTAGCACTTGCAATCAACATCCTCAATTGTTTACTGGATTTATTTCAATCTCTGTCTTCTTCTACAGTTTTTACCCTCTACAGCTCTCTCTAGTACCATGGAAGTCATTCCCTGATGTCTTAACAGCTGCCCTATCATCCTGCACCTTCTTCTTGTCAGTGTTTTCCACATTTTCCTTTCTTCGACGATTATGCCGGAACCCCCTCATGCCTTACCTCATAAGTTCATCTAATTTTCAACATTCTTCTGTAGCACCACACGTCAAATCCTTCTAATCCTTTCTGTTCCGTTGCTACCACAGTCTGTGCCTTACTGTCGTACAATGCTGTACTCCAAATTTACATTCTCAGAAATTTCTTCATCAGTTCAAGACTTATACTTGATACTAGTGTTCTCTTGGCCAGGAATTCCCATTTGTCCAGTGCTGGTCTGCTTTTTATATCCTCGTTGCTCCGTCCGTTATGGGCAATGTTGCTGCCTAGGTAGAAGGATTCCGTAACTTCATCTACGTCGCGATCAGCAGTTACGATGTGAAATATCGCACTGCCCTCATTTCTGCTATGTCTCATTACTTTCGACTTGCTTTGACTCGCTCTCAGTCTGTTAGTCGCTAGACTTCAGAATCGTTCGATTCAGCAGATCATGTCATTTGTTTTCACTTTCACTGAGGATAGCATCTGGATCACGAGGTCCCAGTTTCGATTCCCAGTCAGGTTGAGGAGTTTCTCTGCCGGGGGACTGGTTGTTTGTGTTGTCCTCATCATTTCATTATCATCATTATTCAAAAATGGTTCAAATGGCTCTGAGCACTATGGGACTTAACTTCTAAGGTCATCAGTCCCCTAGAACTTAGAACTACTTAAACCTAACTAACCTAAGGACGACCGTAACGGTCGCGCGGTTCGAGACTGTAGCGCCTTTAACCGCTTGGCCACCCCGGCCGGCCATCATTAATCGTGGTAGTGGTTAGATTGGACTGTCTAAAAAGTAGGACTGTGAAAAAATTGGGACTTTGCACGGGCGCTGATGACCTCGCAGTTGAGCGCCCCACAGACCAAACATCATCATTGAAGATAGGACAGTTACTATCGATTCTTATCATTGATATCCTTGAATTTTAATCCTACTCTTTAATCGAGCAGCAGGGCCCGTTAGTGGACGAAGTCTAAGTCTATAGCTCGGCGGTAGACTTCGTACTCTTTGACTGTCCATTGACTCGCTCTGTCCTCGCAGAATGATCCAGTGGCACTGGCGTCAATGCCCACGCAGACATCGTGCCGTCTGGCGGCGCACGGCTCCTTAAAGCCGCCATGGCTTCCCCCTCGTGTGGTCAAAACAAAAGTGCCGCTTGACGGCACGTGTGTTTGGCGTACAAACCTTTGCCTCATAACAACCAAATAAATAAAAAAATAGTGTCATTTCATAACTTTAATGGTAATGAAAGGAGAAGTTTATCGCTAGTTTATGAAATTCCCCAACAAGAAACCGTTTACTGATATCTGGGATTCACATCTATGACCAAAATACAGAATCCGTTTCTTCTGAAAGACAGTGATCGTTTGTTTCGACTGTAAGCACGCTCTGTAAGTTGGTCAGAAACTTCCCACGGCCGATGCAGCATGTACTGTTACTCCCACACCTTAATTTGTAATGTCAGGCGCTCATGGGATCTGCAGTTTAAGACCTCTCTGTCCCATTACATGTTTATCTCATAGCTAGCTGACACAGGGGTGACAGTACCAATTCTACATACAGCATGCACGTCAACAACGATTGCATTCTCTCATGCATATGTAACGGCAAAGTGTATTCATGTATTCAAACATGTGCACAAACAGCTTTCTTAATCCGCATCGCTTCCAGATTGCTCACGATACTGCAGATACTGCAGAAAGTTGATCCCAATTTACAGATCAAAATGTCCTCTCCCCCGGGTTGCACCCAAACATTTATTGCTTTCATTCCAATATCTACACCTCAAAAGCATTTCGTATATAAAGTTCAACAGAAGCTACACATGGGAAACAAACTACATACTTTTGGAATGAGATTTTCACTCAGCAGAGTGTGCGCTGATATGAAACTTCCTGGCAGATAAAAACTGTGTGCTGGACCGAGACTCGAACTCGGGACCTTTGCCTCGCGGGCAAGTGCTCTACCGACTGAGCTACCCAAGCACGACTCACGCCCTCTCCTCACTTTTGTTTTGCTGCCAGTGACGGGGGGGGGTATTGGGGGAGGGGGAGTCCTTTCCCTGCGCTAATCTGTTGTTCATGTCAGAGAATTCCTCACTCCCCAAGCTCTGTTGTGAGTTATTTTCTGTATGTATTCTAGTATCACGTCTCTTAGAATTTTTGCCCTTTATGGCTGCTTCTAGTACTTGGAAACTACCCCTCAAGTCTTCACACAGGGTCTATAATTCTGTCCATTCTTTCACACATACTAGTTTTCTCTGCGGTTATGCGAAGGACTATCTCATTTCTTCCCCTTAATTTTAAGCACCCTTTTGTAACAACGCATCTCTAAGACTTCGATACTTTTTTCTCCAGTTTTCTTACAGTCCGTTAGTCACTTCGGTACAATACTGTAAGCCTTCCATTTTCTTTTTGTTCATTTTTCCCACAGTCCATGATTCACGTCCATACAACACCGTATTCCAGCAACAACCAGGACTGTTCATGCAGAAGAAGCTGCGAACAAACACACTTCATTGTCAATTCGTTCTACTTTCTTATCAATATCTTTGTTTTATATGTTGTTGGTAACCTTACTGTGATTTTCGTGTCTACTTTATAAACTTCATTTCCTTTGGGTCTTCATCTGCAAATCCTAGGTGGTTTAGATACACTGCATTAAAACATATTCCTTCTCAATTTTTGCGATACAATGGCATGAAGCATTCCTCAAGGACATCTGAGATGATGTGCAATGAGAGCTGGAACACTGACGTATATGTTACTCAGTATTCTAATAAATGCTAAATCAATGCCTTGTTTCTTGTTTTGAGCTGACAGAATCGAAAGCTGTCTCAAGATCTGTCAACTCCAGAATCAATGAATACTTTACTTTACACATGTTGCCGTCCAGTACACAAATTCTAAGAAACGAGGAACATTTTAATGTTCATTCATATAAGGAAAAGTGGAACATTTTCTTATTAGAAACGTTCTGTAACTGAATAAACAATGTGACAATAATTTCAACCTACCACCTGCAACGAGTTTCCCTTCCTTAAGCTGTGACAATATTGCAAATAATGGAACGCAGATGTAGGGACAACAGAAAATAAGTCACACATGTCGTCCCACGAATGACCATTGCGCAACAAAAGTGGCGCATTGTCAGAAGAGAGTATGTGTTCCTGTTTGCTGCAGAAACAGTTCTGCTCCAGTACGGGTAACAGGAGCATTAGAGTGTGGAGTGAAATGGCGCGGCAACTGGAAACATATTCCAAAACTGCAAACGCGGGATAGTACAATCCTAGTAGACGGAACGTTTAAATTGCTTATAGATTGACCGTGAAATTCTGGGGTGCATGGCCAAATGCTAAGAGGTTTTCCAGTTATGAGGACGCTCACATGACGGTTCTTGAGTGGCTCAATAATTAGTGAGCGGAACTGAACGATTGCGGCCGCTGTGGCCGAGCAGTTCTAGGCGCTTCAGTCCGGAACTGCGCTGCTGCTACGGTTAGAATCCTGCCTCGGGCATGGATGTTTGTGCTGTCCTTAGGTTAGTTTTGTTTAAGTAGTTGTAAGTCTAGAGCCGGCCGCGGTGGTCTAGCGGTTCTAGGCGCTCAGTCCGGAGCCGCGCGACTGCTACGGTAGCAGGTTCGAATCCTGCCTCGGGCATGGATGTGTGTGATGTCCTTAGGTTAGTTAGGTTTAAGTAGTTCTAAGTTCTAGGGGACTGATGACCTCAGATGTTAAGTTCCATAGTGTTTATAGCCATTTGAACCATTTTTGAACTGAACGATTGGTAGAAAGTCCCGACAGTTGTTTATGCATTCTTGGTGACAGATAGGCGAAGAAAATGCATTAAAGGCCTCTTTGAGGAATAAACTTGTATGATGACAAGACAGAAGAAGAAAGATAGGTAAGAGGTAGGGGCTCCATTATTGAAAATCAGAATGTAAAGGAGCTTTGGAAGACTTAGCATCAAATAAGGCAGAAGGGATACACAAAGTCCACCGGAATTTCTAAAATCATTGGAGGAAGTGGAAAAAAAATGTTGCTACCTACAATGACCACATACAATCAGACTTTTGGAAAAACATCGTCCACATAATTCCGAAGATAGCAAAGAGCCTATAATGTATAAATGTAAGGAGAATAGATGCTGAATGATGAATGCATGCAGCTTGCCGCTAACTTTGTGTAATGTTTTGTCTGTATAGACGTGTATCTGCTGCCTTTAAGATCCCTTCACTTTCACACATAAATCTATACAGTAAAGTAAGGGCCTCCCGTTTTTTCTTTAGGCTGATCCGTGATAAGACAGGCGAAAAGTTAGACTAATGGTGGATTATTAGTATTTTCTCTAATTTCATTCGCTCTCTCTCTCTTTCTCTCTCCTTTATCTATGTACAGTTTTAACTATAACATTTCATTACGTGAAATCAGCCCAATAGAATCTCTGGTGGAGCCCTTCGTCTTAGTATTCAGCGGCTGGCTTGCTGTAAGAGATCTTTACATTTATTATTATTGTTAAGCGCTGCATTCAGTTGGGAAAATCAATCGTTTGAACAATTCGTTCCTGTTACGAAAGATTTCGAATTCCAGATGTGTACGAAGCCTTTTTGGACGATTTAACAAAGACTCGGTGATTGCAGGCTCTCTTCGACACAGCTGAAACTTCCCCACTAATTACAGGGCCAACGCGATCATCAATGATTCAGACAAAGAACTCATTCGTTCATTCACTCCAGAATAAAAGGGTCACAAACCTTATTTATGAGGGAAATTATATATTCCATCCATCTCCATTACATGTCCAGATTTCTGTTGGTTCCAAGTCTTAATTATTTTCCGTTTACAGTCTTTCTCTCTCTTCAAATAACCCGCTAGTGGCACAAATGTTAATAGCTCGCTTTAGCGAGAAGAAAAGGAAATATGTCTCTCTTAGAAACCCGTCGATCTTTCAACAGATACTTCCGAAGCTGTCCTCCTTACCCATCTAACAACCATGGAGAATACATATATGTATCTCTGTTATTCCAAAGAATAAACGTACTAGAAAATACTTTGGCGTCGCCGAGCTGTCGCCGCATATGTTACTAGAAAATCAGATCAGATACTTTTCCAAAGTAAATAAATGTGGATGGTTTGATTGACAATGATTAATTGGAGCGTGGTAGAGGGTAATTTTCCGTGGGGAGATTACAATGCCCCTCGCAGCGAGCTGTTTGTGAGCTTAATTTTGATTTACCGAACACACTTCGCGAGCTATCTATTAGTGTGGATAACCCGGAAGTGATGATTGTCAGTCCTCCGACTGAAAAAAGAGATTATTTTTAAGACAGACGAAGAAAATAAATATTGAAAACAGAAGAAATGAAGAGACAGGTACCGCGGCTGTATTGCTTTTACGTGCATCAAGGTGTTATGTTTGCTGTGCACAACTGTTATCAGGGTCTACCAATTCGGGAACTTTCTTAAGCAGGGAAACCTTGGAAAACCTCTTAAGCCTAGACCCCCAGCCTCCGGTACATAGAAGATAGGAAAGCCTACAGAAGAAAAAAAAATAATTTTGAAATTGATCTCTAAAGGAAAGATAGGGATCGATTTATATAACGATTTGGAGAAGAGTGATTTGTGCCTCTAGCAAAAAAAAATCATTTTACAATAAATAACGTGAGTTTTCGTTTTACAGTCTTGTTCCTAGTACAATATCTTGCGGTGCTGAAACTCCCCCGGATCTTGCACGTCCCCGTTGCAGTGGTGAAACTCCCCCGGATCTTGCATGTCCCCGACGTCCACATTTGTAGTCGGTCTTCTACGCGGCCCACAATGGGAAGAGTAGAAGGGACAGGGATACTCGAATTCACATGCAACATTCATTCCCAAAGAATTAGCAATGACCGAAAGGGAAACTCTTCCTGTAAAAGAACTGGTTAGGTTGCACCGACCAAGATTATCCTTTTTGAAAACAAAATCCTAATGGCTTCATGCATCCTTTTTCTTACGATGTACTGCAAGGAATTTAGCCATTGACATAAGTTTTCCATTTAGCCATTGACTAATGCTGTTGCCAAAAACATCATCATACACTCCTGGAAATGGAAAAAAGAACACATTGTCACCGGTGTGTCTGACCCACCATACTTGCTCCGGACACTGCGAGAGGGCTGTACAAGCAATGATCACACGCACGGCACAGCGGACACACCAGGAACCGCGGTGTTGGCCGTCGAATGGCGCTAGCTGCGCAGCATTTGTGCACCGCCGCCGTCAGTGTCAGCCAGTTTGCCGCGGCATACGGAACTCCATCGCAGTCTTTAACACTGGTAGCATGCCGCGACAGCGTGGACGTGAACCGTATGTGCAGTTGACGGACTTTGAGCGAGGGCGTATAGTGGGCATGCGGGAGGCCGGGTGGACGTACCGCCGAATTGCTCAACACGTGTGGCGTGAGGTCTCCACAGTACATCGATGTTGTCGCCAGTGGTCGGCGGAAGGTGCACGTGCCCGTCGACCTGGGACCGGACCGCAGCGACGCACGGATGCACGCCAAGACCGTAGGATCCTACGCAGTGCCGTAGGGGACCGCACCGCCACTTCCCAGCAAATTAGGGACACTGTTGCTCCTGGGGTATCGGCGAGGACCATTCGCAACCGTCTCCATGAAGCTGGGCTACGGTCCCGCACACCGTTAGGCCGTCTTCCGCTCACGCCCCAACATCGTGCAGCCCGCCTCCAGTGGTGTCGCGACAGGCGTGAATGGAGGGACGAATGGAGACGTGTCGTCTTCAGCGATGAGAGTCGCTTGTGCCTTGGTGCCAATGATGGTCGTATGCGTGTTTGGCGCCGTGCAGGTGAGCGCCACAATCAGGACTGCATACGACCGAGGCATACAGGGCCAACACCCGGCATCATGGTGTGGGGAGCGATCTCCTACACTGGCCGTACACCACTGGTGATCGTCGAGGGGACACTGAATAGTGCACGGTACATCCAAACCGTCATCGAACCCATCGTTCTACCATTCCTAGACCGGCAAGGGAACTTGCTGTTCCAACAGGACAATGCTCGTCCGCATGTATCCCGTGCCACCCAACGTGCTCTAGAAGGTGTAAGTCAACTACCCTGGCCAGCAAGATCTCCGGATCTGTCCCCCATTGAGCATGTTTGGGACTGAATGAAGCGTCGTCTCACGCGGTCTGCACGTCCAGCACGAACGCTGGTCCAACTGAGGCGCCAGGTGGAAATGGCATGGCAAGCCGTTCCACAGGACTACATCCAGCATCTCTACGATCGTCTCCATTGGAGAATAGCAGCCTGCATTGCTGCGAAAGGTGGATATACACTGTACTAGTGCCGACATTGTGCATGCTCTGTTGCCTGTGTCTATGTGCCTGTGGTTCTGTCAGTGTGATCATGTGATGTATCTGACCCCAGGAATGTGTCAATAAAGTTTCCCCTTCCTGGGACAATGAATTCACGGTGTTCTTATTTCAATTTCCAGGAGTGTATTTACTATAGTTTGAATATTCTTTTGGACTTTGCATCCCCACTTGTGCTTATAAGTCCAAAAATTCTGACACATTTCTGTCAATGATTTATTCTTCGTAAATTAAAGGATTCATGCAACTTACAGTAGATTTTGGATTTAAATCATCGAATAATGGAAAGTGTGGTTCATTTTATACAAAGACATAATCCATCATTTCCTTGAAAAGTCATATAATTTATTTATACTCACAAAATTTTTATCCTAAATACATATATCTCTCCGCTTGATTGCTGTAATGTAAAAGTTATTAACATTGAGGAATGCGGATTCACTTCTTTCATTTATTCTCTGATACATCCGGCGTTCATACATGCACATATATGGAAATGGATTTTTCAAACAAAATTCCAAAACGAACAAGATCCATTAAATAACTACTAATTCTATGAATATTACTTTCTTTTAACATTCAACAATAAATCAAGAACTCTTAACGTCTAATTATAACACTTTTTTCTTAAAGTTCAACATCAATCAGTTTACCCTCGCGTTTGATGCGAGTCTCTTACAAAGCATATCTTTGTTGTCTATATCGATTCTAACTCTCGCGCCGACGTCAATTGTTTTGCGCGGGAAATTATCTTTGCGGCGTTAACCGTCACTCATTATTCACTGCCTAAACGCATCCCTTCACACGTTTACACATCTAAGCGTGCACTTGAAATTATATATGAACATTCACTAGGAACCTCTTTTGATTATGTAGCGTCATTTGCGGGAAACATTTCATTCTTCTTGAAGGTCAGTCAGATCCTTTATAAATCTTGATGACATTAGCAATGCTAAAGTTCCATGTTCACCCAAACACAGGTGAAGCCTATCTCCACTATCTTCTTTGCAGCACTCGATAGTAATAGTTAGTCACTATTTCTATAATCTGTGTCACTGATTAATTATTTCAGTTTAAAGTTTTCTAACACTACACACACACAGTTTATTGTTATGTTTTTACGAGCGTTCATCTCTGTCACTCGCAAAACCATTCCTCCCTATCTTCTAATCTTCATTAAATTTTTTCAAGTCGTTATGGGAAAATAACCCTTTAATTTTGTTAGATCCCGGGTATGCTAACAGATAAGCCCCAGGATTCGGAATTTGTAGAATAATGTATGGGCCAGTATATAATAACTCCCATTTCTTTATACTCTTCTTTATTAAGGATGATTTGGTATGTCTTTTGACTAGTACCTTCTCTCCGACATGGTATGTCTGTACCCTCTTGATTAATTTGTCATATTGTTGTTTTCTCTGATCAGCCTTTTTCGTCATATTTATGATGGCTTGTCTTATTTTTTCTTCCCAAGGCATCTCAGTTTCCTGAGTTTTGGGCATATGTTCAGTCCAGAAGTTTTCCTCTTTTGCTTCGAACATCAATTCATGAGGTGTATATCCAGTGGAGGAGTGGGGCATGTTGTTGTATATCTGTTCAAATTCTTCCACATAATTTGCCCACGCAGTCTGCTTATTATGGCAATACGTCCTCATAAATCGATTGAACTCTCTAAAAATTCTTTCAACCAAATTGCCTTGTGGGTGGTAAAGTGATGTTAGTATGTGTTTCACACCGACTTGAGACAAAGCCTGTTTCCATCGGAGTCCCGTGAATATCTTAGCATTGTCTGTTATGATCGCTTTAGGTATACCAACATGTGGAAGATAATCCCTTGTCAATCTTAATACAATTACTTTGGCTGTAGCCGCCTATATCGGGTACAGCTTTACGTATTTCGTACACACATCGAGAAATGCCAACACATATCTAACACCACCTCTTGAAGTAGGTAACGGTCCACACAGATCGCACGAAATTAATTCTTTTGGTTCTTGGACTAATATAGAGCATAATGGGTGCTTACTCCCTTTTGAATCCGGCTTTGTTTTTTGACAGATTATGCATTTCTTCAAGACCTCATGCACTCTGCGCTTTATGTTGGGAAAATAACAGTACCCACTTATCTTGTCTGCACATTTTGTCGCACCGAAATGTCCACAGGTTAAATGGGTGAACCATACGAGTTTCTCTATTTGCGCCTCAGGTATACAAACACACCAACGGACTTTGTTTGGCCTTCCACAGCGGAAAAATAATACGCCATTTACCAGCTTGTAATAATTTGCCATCTGATCCGAAGGTTGCTGTTGTAACCTTTGAATGACACTTCCCCATTGAGCATCTCTTTTCTGTAACTGTGCCATATGCGCACACAGCTTGACGTAGTACGTCTTAAATGGATTTTCCTGCAGCAGCAATACAGGGAATTCTGAGTTATTATTTACTTCAATCTCTTTAGTCAAACCCTGCGGTGACCTTGATAGAGCGTCAGCAATAATGTTTTGTTGTCCTGAGACATGTACGATCTTAAATTGGTATTGTTGCAGAGCGAGAGTCCATGTAGCCAGTCTGGGGTGTAACAGTTTACACGTTTTTAAAAACGTTAATGATTGATGATCGCAATATACGATAGTCTTTGACCCATATAGATAATAATGAAATTTTTTAAATCCCCAGACGACCGCAAGAGCCTCTAATTCTGTCGTCGTGTAAGTTCGTTCACAGTTGGACAAAACACGACTAGCAAACGCAATCGGACAGAAGGTGAGTTGTCCATTTATCTTACGTACTTGGAAAAGGCACGCTCCAATACCCACATTCGACGAATCTGTTGACAAGTAAAATTCTTCTTGCATGTCCGGATGGTACAAAAGCGGTGCATTTACTAATTGCTTCTTTATCTCTTCGAATGCTTCTTGACACTCTAATGTCCAGAGCCAGGGCACATCCTTCTTCAGCAGACTATTTAGAGCTGCTGCGTTCATGGCCTTATGGCCTTATGAATCTTCTAAAAAATGAGGCAAGACCCATAAACCCTTTTAATTGCCTCCTATTTCTGGGTGTTGGAGACTTACTAATCGCAATTAGCTTCTCCTTGGTTGGTAAAATTCCCTTTGCGTCAATTATATGCCCCAGGAACTTGATTCTGTTTACTGCAAAATGGGATTTCTGTAGGTTAGCAGTTATTCCCATGGTTTTGAACACGTCCAACACCCGGCTCAGTAAGGTAATATGCTCCTCCCAAGTCTTCGATGCAATAAGCAAATCATCAACAAACACTGTTATCTTGCTTCTGAGTTCTGGGCCTAGTGCATAATCTAGAGCTGCTATAAAGATTCCCGCACTAATGTTGAGTCCGAAGTAAATTGGTAACTTCTTCCGGAATAAATGAAAGCCGTATATTTCCTTGATGATTCATCTAGCTTGACTTGCCAATAAGAGCTCCGCAAATCAATGCTCGTCAAATATTGGACATCCTGGAATCGTTGTATAAGTTCGTCTATGTTTTCCGGATGTGTTCTTACTGGAATTATGATTTTATTTATTTCTCTGGCGTCGAGTACCAGTCTAACAGTCCCATTTGCTTTTGGCACGACCAACAATGGGGAGCAGTATGGGCTTGTAGAGGGTTCGATCAAACCCCATTTCAACATTCGATCTATTTCCTTTTGAACTTGAGCCTTTAACCTCCAGGGAACAGGATAGAAAGTTCTACAATACGTTTCGTGCGACTTAACGTAGAGATGGCATATGTATCCCTTAATAACTCCTGGCCTTTCATCAAACACGTTTTCATACGTTAATAATAATTCATTGAGCTGCTTCCTCTGATCATCTATAATGCAGTCGGATTCACTTAACTTTTAACACACTAATTGACCGAAATCTTCTTTGACTTGGAACTCATTAATTACGTGCTCTTTCGAATTTTGTGCCGTCCTGATTACTTGCACACTGATCCCACAATTATATTTTCTCGTAAGGCTTTCTTTTTTCAACAACTCCAACTCAATTTCTTGTTTATCAACATTCAACCAAATTTTTCCTGTTTTAAAATCTATTCTGCATCCGTATTGACGTAGGCTGTGGACTCCGATAATGCAATCTACCACCAAATTTTTCACAACAAGGAATGTGCTTAATATTGTTACATTTCCGACTTCTACACTAGGTAGTGACTGCACCTTTACATTAGCCGATCTAGCCCCAACGGCGAATATTATTCTGCAATTTTGAACGGGAAAATTTGGTACTCGTCTTATATATCTGATCTTGTTGAATAGAGCCTCCGAAATAACATTTGTGGTTGCAGCTGTGTCTAAAACCGCCACTATAGGTACAGTCTCCAAAATGACTTGCACTTCGGCTACTGCCACCTGTTCCTTATCCTCATCTTGTGGTTCTAAGTCCTCGGTCAGTTCATCTGCCAGTAATCGTCCATCATTATACGTTAGCATGGGTACACATATCCTGTTGCCCCTCAACCAATTGTTGACCGCTCCTCCGGGGCACGAGTGGGTCCTTACAAGTTAGTTGGATTTTGATTTGTCTGCTGGTTGTCATCATCCATCACTTCGGTAATTACCGGTTGATTCGCAGATGTTCGTCCCCACTGATGTTGGTTATTTGAATTCATTCCCCCCGGTTGATTCCACTTTCTATTATTGTTATTATTCCAGGCTTGGGGTCTGAAATTCCTTTCGTTCCCCCACACGGGATTGTATCTTTTCCCGTTCCTGTTGTTCCTTGAATAGCCCCTCGCAAGACTATTTCCGGGATTACTATTGAGGGGTTTCTCCATTATTTAACGATCTCCGTTCATTCCCTTGCCTACCGTTTGGCGGAGGTTCTATCTCCCTATATTGGAATCTGTTATTACGGGCTTTCTGGTTGTTCTCTTCGATAATGTCTATATGGTCTAGCGTCGTGAGGAACGACTCCAAGTCTTTATCGTTGCCGTAAATCAATTAATTCCGGATGCTAGTTGGTAGTCTTGCCTTAAGTATGTTTATTATGTCTGGCAAGGGCATAGGTCTGTCCCAGTATCTTGTTTTATTTATATATTTTTCGAAATACTTCCTAAGGCTTCCTTTTGAAAAGGAGAAAGGCTCTGGGTAGAGCACCTCCTGCCTTAGGCGTTCCTGTACCCCTTCTGACCAGAACTTTGCCAAAAACGCCTTCTCAAAATCGTCATATGTCGAACAAACAGAAGTCATGTCCGAGGCCTTGTATATATCCTGTAACAAAACTGATCTTCTGCCACTCCGACCAATTTCTGGGTAGCACTCCTCTCAAACTTCGAATAAAAACTATGAAACGTCCCCTTAGAACAACTTATACAAGACTGTGCTTAACCTGACACACAATGTTTTTAGCGCAACGCAATCTGACTTTCAATAATCCCTACAAAACAATGGCCCTGACTAACTTTAACCTATACCTTTCACAAATCATTTACCTCACAAAAATCTTCGTTACTGGAACTACTGCAATACAGCGAGCGCCACTACTGCCAGCTCAATAGAAGATTCAAACTACTGAAGGCACTAACTACTGATAGGGATAGTTAGCAAATGAAAGATTTTAATAGAGAACAAACACTGTATTTACCTTAATAATCATAATATATATAGCAGTTCAATTTCAAAACTTCCGCCATCTCTCTCTCCCCACATCCACCACTGCTGGCGGCTCACCTCCAACTGTGCAACGCTACGCGCTGTTCACATCCAGCTATAGCAGTTCATGACAACAATGGCAGACAACAATGCAAACTAGCCACATACTGCACACAGCACAGCCAGTGATTTTCATACAGAGCGCTACGTAACGTTGCCAATAAGAAAACATAAACAGCAAACTTACATAAAGAAAACATAAACAGCCTACTTACATAGAGAAAACATAAACAGCCTACTTACATAGCCCCCATGCTCCCCACAAAAAATTTTACAAATTTTTTTGGCCAGTGGCCAATAATGATTTGATAAAATTTTTCATAATTACAATAACAAAGAAATCAAATGCACACACTTATTTATACAATGTTGGTCAAAAGCTAAAATTTTCTCACAGTCCATAAAGACAGTCCAGATTGTTCATCACAATAGTAATTACAGGTTTTTTTTACAAAGTCTCATTAGTAAAAAAAATTGCACCCAGAAGTAGTTGATTTCCATGCAGTCCTGAAGAAGTAGTATTGTCCTTCCAACGGTAAGACAGTGCTGACTCTTGACATGCAGACAGGTAATGGGCCACAACAGAGCAAACCCACAGCAGAGTCATTCGACGGTTTGAAGAAGATTGGTAGGTAGGTCATCACAGAGCAGACCCACTGTAGTCCTGGTAGAGATTGTGGTATTGATGGCCCACCAGAGGTGCAGACCCACTGCAGTCCTTGTAGAAATAATGGTATTGGTGAGTCAGCAAAGGTGTAGACCCACTGTAGTCCTTGTAGAAATAATGGTATTGGTGGGTCATCAAAGATGCAGACCCACTGTCGTCCTTGTAGAGATGGCCAGCAGCCATCTGCTGCGACTGTGCAGGTGCACAATCACCATTGAAGAGTCTTGCGGAATATAGAGCAAGTCCATAACCATCACTTGTGCACGCACAAAGTTTTAGGAATTGTCTTTAGAACCAGCAATGCTGTTATCCAGTCCCTTGCTGAATTATCAACACACGTGCAAACACTAACAGTCCCTGCTTCTCACATATTGTCCATATACTATGACCAACAGAAATGTGTGCAGTGAAATGGAACTTACAAGTTACTTGATTAGATGAACTGGTGTCAATTACAATTTTATAACATAAAAATACGATTACAAAGGTACAAAATACATCATTAAAAACATAACAATACAGATAACATTTGTAGTAATACAGACTTTACAAAAGAATAGAAATAAACATATACATCAGTGTTACAGGAATTATAACATGAGTACATACATAAAAGATCAGAATAACTTTTGAAACATCAACTTTACACAAGAGCATTAAAACAAAACAGAATAAATAATGTCTAAGCATATTTACAAGGTAAATAACATGTTATTAATGCCAATTATATTTGAGGATAACAGTATTCCTCATCATAGTGAATGTAGCTTAATATTAAAAGAAGAAAAAATTCTATGAAACTACACAGAGACAGGAAGAAAACAAATACACAATGGTACACAAACACATAGTGGGATAACACAAAAGGAAAGGACAGGGTTTGTTTTACTGCAGTATTTTGCATACAAAACGTTCTTTGCTTCTTGGAGATCTCCCTTCATTCATCATTATTCGCAAAAAGTCCTATCTATACCTCCTTCCTGTATTCTATTCATATCTCTTTCAAAATAAGTATTTCTGATTGTACAATACTCATTTTGGCCCACATCTTTTTCATATGACTTCTCAATGCATTCTTTCCCTACTGTCCATAGTCAGTTTCTTATATAGTCTACCCTTCTTAAGCTAACTTAAATCTACTGAGCTCAGATGCTAAACTAAGGGATGAGGCAATGCAGCATCACATAACAAATTAACACAAACAGCAATGCAAAAAAAAATGGAAAATCGTAAAGCAAGCTACAGTAAATCTAAATTACCAAGCAATGCAACATTACAACTAATATGAGCCAATGTGCAGCAACAATAAATATAAGTCAGTAGTAAAACTAGCTTAACAGAGTAACACAATTTAAAATTCAGTAGCACTATGCCTGGCAAACAGCAGCAGCAACTTATATCTAAACATGACATAGCTCAAGCAAAAAAAATATTATACTAAAATGGCCATGTCTAATACCTATGTCACATCTTAACATTAGAGTGATGCATCACAAAAACTTACGCTAGTAGATAAGTTACCAAATCGTAAAAAAATTATTTATGCAATTCCTGTGAAGGGAAATGTCTTTTTGTGCTCCCTCATTTTTTTTGGATAGATCATAAAATTATTTACTGGTTCTGTAGGCATAAAATATTTATATTAGTACATATATTAAATTTTATTTTAACCAATGCTGCAGTGCAGCTAGAAACTTGATATTAAACAAAATGTGTAAATAAATACATAAAGCAAGCCATATGGCATTTTTCTTAACTAGCAAGACAATAGCTGTGAAATGTTTCTCATCGTTTCATTAGGCATTTCAGTAAATATTATAAATTACGAGCTCCACAGTATGCTTTCAACAAGGAGATGTCAGTAGCGCAGACAATGGCCTTCCCTTTCTTTTTTTTCTACCTGTGCTTCTGACGAGGCACTCACACTAATGGCTTGTTCTCCAGGCGTCTGACACACCTGGGTGCCCACGACGCATTATGTGCAGGTGGTCACTTAACTTTCTTACGGAAATATTTACGACAGCAGTTTCCGCTACAGTGACAGTCTCATATAAAAATATTTCACAGGTCAAGAATTTGCGTTGCAAATGTGTAGAAACAAAATCCTATGAATATAACAGTGTCCAAAAAATTTTCGTCGGCATTGTGATACATTCACGCATTTACACACATTTCATAACTCTTAAAGTACGATTCTTGGTTTCCAACATCCTTTTTCACAAGTCAAGAGTCCCTAACTTCTATTCATTATTCATATACATATAAACACGTAATCACATTCCTCATATATGGTAGCATCATCTTATTGACATAAACATACCTCAACAGCATAATACACATCGTCGTCGTAAAAATAACATCATAACACCTCAGTCAAATCTCAAAAAAGTCGTAGCTTTTTGCAATAATTTCAAACCATAAAAAATATTCTCTGCTCATTTTAATAGTGTCATCTACCTCAAACGTACTTTAAAAATCGTGGTCTCATACCAAATACATCATTCAAAGCTCTCATAGTATCACAATGGTTCCGAAAAAATTAAACAGTTCACAAAGTAAAGACAAAATACAATTTCATAAGTGTGAAGTTACCCAACGGTGTAATTACGTAAACATGTGTCACTGACGTAGTAAAAAGGTTTGTCTCTCTCAGTTAAATGATCAGATAGCTGTGTAATTTATGTGTTAGAGAAATATGGTACCGATGTGTAAAGTTGTATAAGCAAATACCATATTAGCTAGGGCTCCTTGTGCTTGCCAAACACATGGTACACAAAGCAGGCGTGTACCCCCCTGAGGTTTATTGTAATTATACCCTCAGGTGTTACAAATTACAAGAATGGAATGAAATGTATTACGGAAAACCTTTGTATCATTGCATTTCAAATATCTTTGAAAATAAATGTTTTTAGTACAAAATTAATCACTCAAATACGTTTTCTGTAGCGCTAAATATGCGTCTTGCTGTAAGATAATCTCTGTGGATGTGTCGTAGTTATCGTCCTCCGAAAGCTAAGTTCAGCAGAAGCCAATGTACTGACCTCATGATAAACAAAGTGAAATGCTTTGCGTATAGATATCATACTTATTACGCTTATTGCCGTGATAAAGAAAGTACTGTGCTGTAACGTATTGTTGTGCTACAGAAAAGGCTGTCTCATTGTAGCTATACCACAAAAGTTACTACTAAAACATGTTTTGCGTTCCAGAAGGATTCAGAAAAAACTGTGCAGATATAAAACAGATACACCGCAAAAGCAACATTGTAAATTGTCACTCATTAGTAGCGTCGTGATAAAATCGTGTAGCTGTCACATAAACTAACCATTGTCTCATCTGGTATCTCACAGAAAGTACTTTAAATCCGGAATGTATTTTCAAGTAAATCAAAATGGTGCATTAGAATCTCATTAGCAGTACTGGTAAATGTTCTAAGTATGTGAGCCTTATAGTCGTTACGTAATCGTGCAACTAACAAGCAAGAATGTACACACACAATAACACTGTGTCGTCTGTTCACAATAACAATGCATTCGTAATTTCTGTTTAAATAAGTTCTCTTGGTTCTTGACTGGATATTTAACTTCAAACAATGTTGCATGTTAACAGTTTCTCAGTGTGACAAATTGTACAAGTAGCGTGAAGTGAAAATTGCAAAGACTAAGTTAAAAAGCAGATTATCTGTCAATAAATGGTTTTACATGTGAAATGTGGTTTAAACCTTTACTCTTCCTAGTATGCAGAGTTTCAACTTCAACGCAATTATCATGTGGTATACGTCGGAT
This sequence comes from Schistocerca cancellata, assembly GCF_023864275.1. Classification (NCBI taxonomy): domain Eukaryota; kingdom Metazoa; phylum Arthropoda; class Insecta; order Orthoptera; family Acrididae; genus Schistocerca; species Schistocerca cancellata. The sequence continues at coordinate 99,455,660 of NC_064630.1, read as the reverse complement.
TCTGTAAGGTCCATTGTAAACTAGAAAGAATTTGTGACTCAAGTGTTTCTTCTTATGTGACAATGAATGAGCTTTAATGAGAACTTTCTGACCAATACATTATTTCTTTGCATTTGCTTTACCGTTTAGTTTTCTCCTTTTGTCTGCTGCAGATTTTATATTTTTAAGAGCCAAATCAATTATATCTTTGTGTCGAAGTTTACATGTATTCGGGAAAGGTACAAGCTCTCTGATTCTGTTCGGTGGTTCTTCATTCTTCAGTACAAGAGTAAGTGGTAAAGCAGTGGAATCATGAGGCATTTCATTCAGCACATTTTGAAATAAGTGTAAATATCTGTCCCAATGCTGATGCTTTCTGTGACAATAAAGTCTGCAAAGCTTATTGATTTCTTTCATAATCCGTTCAGACGGGTTAAAATGTGGTGAATACAATGAAATAAAAACAGGTTTGATTTTATGATTCCGAAGCATGCGTGACCAAACAGCAGATCTGAATTGCGGTCCGTTATCTGAAATGACTTTACTAACGTGTCCAACTTCACGTAAGAAATTTTTAACAAAGGCGTTGGATACAGACCGTCCAGTGGCTTTACGTAACGGAGTGAAAGAAACAAATTTTGAAGTGAGTTCAACAGCGACTAGAACGTACGCAAATCCATTCGATGTTCTGACAAGTGGTCCCAAGAGATCAACAGCAGCAAATGCTTTTAATTTAGAAAGAATGATAGGAAACAGCGGAGCACGATGGGAGACAGTAGATGGTTTCGCCTTTTGACAAAGTTTACAAATAGACAAGACTCTTCGAATTCTCTTTTCCATATTGTTAAAATAACAAGTCGTTCGAAGAATATGATAACATTTTCGTGGACCAAAATGTGCGTAGCTGAAATGAATGTACCAAATGAGCTTATTAACAAAATCGTCTGGAATGCAAAGTACCCATAGCTTGTCATCAACAGTGCAGCGTTTGAACAGTATGTTGTTTCTAACGAGGTAATAATGCCGAATCTGAGTGTGTGTTTTTTCATGCCATTTACTTTTGATGTCTTTCCAAATCGGATCTTTATCTTGTTCATGAGCAATATCATGTAAAGATGTGGTGATGAAGTTTTCAAAGGCGACTTTCTGAATGTAAAGAATACTGAAATTTTTCTCGAGGTTGCCTTCTGTTTTACTTTTCTCAAGCCCAGCCGGTGCGCGTGACAGCGCGTCCGCAACAATGTTCTCCTTGCCGGGAATGTAGACTATTGTGAAGCGGAATTCTTGCAGAAACAATGCCCAACGTTTTAACCTATCATGATTTAATTTTGAAGACATAAGAAGTTGTAATGCACGATGATCACTGTATACTTTTACGTGCTTACCAGAAAGAAAGAAACGGAATTTGTTAAATGCCCAAACGATAGCTAAAGCTTCTAATTCAGTAACGGAATAATTTTTTTCAGATTTTGTTAGCACTCGGCTAGTAAAAGCAATGGTTTTCTGAACAGTAGTGTCATTTTCTATGGCTTCTTGAAATAAGTGGGCACCAAGACCGACTTTAGAAGAATCCGTGCTAAGGCAGAAATCTTGTGACAGATCTGGATGAGCTAGTATTGGCGCGTGAAGTAACGCTTCTTTCAAAGAATTGAATTCCAGCTGTGCTTGTTCGTCCCAGTTCCAAATAGTATTTTTTCCAGTGAGAGAACAAAGTTTTGGTGTAACTAGAATTTGCATATTCAGAAAACGACAGTAAAAATTTACGAGACCTAGAAAACTGCGGACTTGTCTTTTTGTGGATGGAACTGGAATGGCTCTGATTGCTTCTAACTTTTCAGGATCCGGCTGAATGCCTTCAGAAGAAATAATATGTCCCAAAAACTTCACCTTTGACCTACCGAATTCAGACTTTTCCAAGTTAACTGTAATTCCAGACTCTGCAAAAATACGTAACAAACTGTCGAGGATGCAGTTATGTTGTTCCCATGAAGCTTCTGCTATTAGAATATCGTCCACATATAAGGTGATGTGACGTTTTAAGAACTCAGGTAATATGGAATTTAACCCACGAATGAATGCAGCCGAAGAAATGTTCAAACCAAAAGGAAGTTTCCGAAACTGATAACAAACGCCGAAACAAAGGAAAGCTGTGTATTTTCTGCATTCTGGATGAAGTTCGATCTGATAAAAGCTGGATCTGAGATCAATGGAAGACAACACTTTTACACCATTAAAATTTTGAAGAAGTTCTTCCATCGTCTGCGGCCTGTCTGTTTCAGGAATGATGATAGTATTGATTTGTCTCGAATCTAAAACAAGCCTGATCGATCCATTTTTCTTCTCAACAACATGTAATGGGTTGTTGTATGAGCTTACTGCAGGCTCGATAATGCCCTCATTAAGCATAGATTGTATTTCTGTTCTAACACGGTCCCTATAATGCGCCGGAATTACGTATGGTCTAACACAAAATTTAGTATGCTCACAAACACGAAATTAGTATTGAAATCCCTTGATTGTCCCTGTTTTGTGAGTAAAAACTGTGGAATGTGCTTGTAAAATCTCAAAAAGGTCCTGCCTATCAGTGTCATTACAATTCTCAATTGTTTGAATTTTATTCTGAATTAACTCATTAATTTCAAATATGCCGTCGATATAATTCCTGTCAGTACTTGCAGGGTGATTGTTAGTGTCTAGTTCCGTAGAAAATTCCGAACTGTTGTCTAACAGAACGTACAGCCGATTAATTTCCTCATCATGATTTGAGAGCCAGTCTTCAAATTTCAAAGCTATTGACTTACCTTCTTTCTCTAAACTTATTTCAGCATCGTGAAAGCTTAAGATTGCTTTGTATTCACTCAAAAAGTCTACTCCCAGTATAATTTCCGTCGACAATAATGGAACAATAAGAAAGTTCATAGAGAAGCTGTGGCTTTGACAAAAGAATTCTAAGTTGGTTTGTTGGCGTACATCTACACTTTTTCCAAAGATTGCACCTTGTAATTTAATCTTACGTAACGGAAGTGTGGGGCAATCGTTCGATTTGTTGCATTTGCTAAAAGCTGTACACTAATTACTGAAATGGGACTGCCAGAGTCAAGTACTGCCGTAAATTTTATGTCATTTACAGTAATGTGAATCACAGGATATGCAATGTTGTTATGTTTTACGTCGTGTTCCTGGAGTAAGATGTCCCTAATGTCTTCCATTTTTACGTAATTACTAGCTACGGCAGCTGCGTCGTCAGTTTCATAAGTACGTATTGTGGCTGTCAGCGGAGTGAGTCATTGCCTATTGTCTCTTTGTTGGCGCGCGTCGTTATTGGGATTTGGAGACCTAACTTCTACAAATTCATCGTGACGAGAGTGCTCTGCTCTGTTTAAATCTCGCCAGTTCTGATGCAATTCAGGTCTGTCATTACGATCATATCGTCTGTCGTCATGTCGGTAGATTCGATAGTTTCTTTCTTGTCGGTCACGTGGTGGAGAATTTCTCCCTGAATCGTAACTGCGCGCTGGACCGTTGCGTCTAAAGTTATTCTGTCTCCCTTGATAATAATTATTTTGGTTCCCATATTGTCTGTTTCTCTGATTGTCTCTGTGATAGTCATTACTGCGGAGAGGTGATCTTTCCCTGTAATTATTACTACTCTGCCAACGGTTGTCATACAGGTGGTGTCTATTTTGGTCACGATTTGTGTGGTGAGAATAGCCTTGTCGCGTGCAGTTATCGTTTCTGTCGTCACGGAATTGTGACGGATGTGACCTGTAGTGATTGTTTTCCTGTTTTCACATCCCACGACTGTCTGTGTCAATTTCTAATTCTTGTAACAGTCCCTGAAAAGCTTCAATGTCGTCTTTGCAACGTCCTGCTAAAATAATATGTCGTAAATGTTCAGGCAGTTTGATTAAGCAAATGCGGATGAGTTCTGAGGGGCTGTATGGGTTTGACAGGTATTGATTCTTGTGCAACATGTCTTCAAAATATTTCACAAGACTGGAAAATTCTGATTGTTCGAAGTGTTTCATCATTATGATGTTATGTTTTACACGGTCTTGTGTAGCTTGAGACCAATACGCTGAGAGGAAGGCATGATAAAATTCTCCTTCACTGTGACAATCGAGAATGACCGATCGCATTCTTACAGCTGGTTCATTCTCCAAGTAGCCACACATAAATTCTAATCTGTGCTCCAATGACCAGTTAGGAGGAAAACAATGAGAGAATTGATGGAGCCACGCTTGTGGATGAATGTCGTTGGCAGAATTCTTAAACGTTTTGAATTTACGTGTAGTAATGAACAGCTTATAGTCAAAATCATCGTGTCGGCGAGTAGCATATCGTGTCGGCGGTTCCATCTCAAAATTCGGTGTACCTTGCCAATTTCTTTCATAATTACCGAAATGCCCTGTGTTATTATTTTGTGGCTTTTGCGTATTTCTAAGTTCCTCTTCCCGTGTTGGAGCGCGAGTGTCCTCTGAAATACGTAATTCTTGTATTACCTGTGTCAGCTGATCTTGTACTTGCCGGATTTCTCTTTGGTGTTGCGTATTAATTTGATTCTGATTTTGTTTGAATTTCTTAATTTGTTCGCACTCTTCTGTGTCATTAAAGACTACTGGTTTTGTGTCATTCAGATTATCACCTACCTTCGTAGATAAATTATTTAGCTGATCCGAAAGTTCAACTACTTTCTCTGATAATGAACTAATTTCCCCCATGTGTCTTTCTACTGTGTCCTTTAAGTTTTCCTGAGTTTTTGCATGTTGCGTAACCGAATCGGTAGATGCAACTGAGTCCATTTTAGCTTGCAAGGTCTCATGATTTTCATGAACAGTAGTCTGCAGTTCTTTTATGGCTGCTTCGTGATTCTGTAACGCATTCTCATGACGCGAAAAAATAGGTTGGAAATGCTCACAAATTTGTGTTTTTACGTCATTACAGACTTTCTGACATTTCGATTCGATTTTATGTAACTCAGTAGTTAAATCTTCACGTGTTTGTCCAAGCGTATGTTCCATTGAGTCTAACTTTTGAAGCTTTTGTTCCATTGTGTCTAACTTTTGAAGCTTTTGCTGTGTTTGTCTCTGATTTTGTTCCATTGTGTCTAACTGTTGCTGTGTTTGTCCCTGATTTTGTTCCATTTGTTGCATTAGTTGTAATAACAATGCATTAGTGTCTGGAATCTGTTCCTCTACGCTTTTCGGCAGTGCGTTTTCACCGGCAGCATTCACATTTTGACGAGCAGAAAATGTGTCTTGACTCATTTGAGAAACCGGTGAGGACCCAAAACCTGAATCTACAGTATTTTTAAAATTGTGTCTTGTCATTTCGGATTCCTGAGGCGAGCTGTTGCTGACCGATCGATCGATAATGCTTCCCTGTTCTCTACCTGTTTCACTGCCTACGCCATTGTTTGACGCCCGCTCCATTTCCCTATGCACAGTTACCAAATTACTACTTTGAATATTAGTTAATTCATTACATGGTGGGGCCAACACACTGCTTTCGTCTTCACTGTCATTTCTCAGTTTACTTTGGAGCCGAGTGTTACGTTTTTCACACGCCATTATTGTCACAATATTTCACACGATAACACAGATAAGCACGATTTGAATAGCAAAAATAAGAGAACACATTAACATAGCACTGAAAATAATATGTAGTTAATTACAAGCGCAGCTGCGAAATACTTGGTGCAAATCTACATGCATGCCACAACTGTTTTACAGTACAACAATGAAAGACTGCAACTACAAACGAGATTCTCTCTACCATTACGCGCTAGCAATAAACAAAAGCTACACTAAATACACAAACTACAAGAAAAAAATCAGAAGATTCCAGTGAGGTATCCTAGGCGAAGGGTCGACATATGAAACGTCCCCTTAGAACAACTTATACAAGACTGTGCTTAACCTGACACACAATGTTTTTAGCGCAACGCAATCTGACTTTCAATAATCCCTACAAAACAATGGCCCTGACTAACTTTAACCTATACCTTTCACAAATCACTTACCTCACAAAAATCTTCGTTACTGGAACTACTGCAATACAGCGAGCGCCACTACTGCCAGCTAAATAGAAGATTCAAACTACTGAAGGCACTAACTACTGATAGGGATAGTTAGCAAATGAAAGATTTTAATAGAGAACAAACACTGTATTTACCTTAATAATCATAATATATATAGCAGTTCAATTTCAAAACTTCCGCCATCTCTCTCTCCCCACAACCACCACTGCTGGCGGCTCACCTCCAACTGCGCAACGCTACGCGCTGTTCACATCCAGCTATAGCAGTTCATGACAACAATGGCAGACAACAATGCAAACTAGCCACATACTGCACACAGCACAGCCAGTGATTTTCATACAGAGCGCTACGTAACGTTGCCAATAAGAAAACATAAACAGCAAACTTACATAAAGAAAACATAAACAGCCTACTTACATAGAGTAAACATAAACAGCCTACTTACAAAACAATTGGATGGACTCCCCTTTTATCAGGGTTAAAAATCTGGAATTGCCGATGCTTTATCATTTTTTCTTCGGCATGGCAAAGGCTTTCGTAATCTCCGTTAGATAAGAATTCACGCGAACAACTAGCTCGTGGCAATTTACTGTTTGAGTTACTTACACAAGTCGGTATCGTGTGCGAATGTGCAGTAACTGGCTCTATAGTCGCTGCCAACTTCTGTTGCTGGCCTGTATTCATTTGTTCTGAGCTTTGTTGTGAAGCGCGCAGCGACTCTTCTATCGTTTGTTTCCAATGCTCGAGATCAGAAGCTAACTGCTGTCGCACCTCCTCAAGTCCTTTCGCAAACAAATTCTCTTCCTGTCTGCCAGATAAACTCTGGAATGCTGCCTTAACATTTTGCTCAACGTTTTCACACATTAGCCTTTTGTTTTCTAATGTGATTTCGAATAATTCACCCGTTAATACGTTAATTTGGTGGTCTATAACGTCTTGACGCTCTGTCAGATGTTCAACACTTTCCTTTAGGTTAGTCTGCGTACGTGCCAATTCAGGAAGTTGCGCAATTGCACATGACATGGCGTCTTGCTTTTGTACTAATTGCGGAACCATTCCCACCTGTTCCCGTACAGTATCTATCTTAATAGCCACATACTCCTTCATTTCTACACGTACGCGGTGAGTAGATTCCTCACATTGAGCTTTCACAAATTCTATTTGTGCCGTTAATTTTCGTTCCGTCTCTTCGGCCTGATCTTTGAGTTCCTTGGTCTTCGCCTCTATCCTCTGCTCTAATTCGGAAAAACTGTCTTGTAACTGCTGCTTAATCTCAGTCTGGACTAATTTCATTTCTTCTTGAGTTTGAGTAACTGTCACTAACTGTGCTCTAATATCGGTTTTCAGATTTTCCTGCCCTTCCGTAACTGAGGCTAATATCGCGTTCAAATCATTTTGCCCTTCCGTAACTGAGGCTAATTTCGCGTTCAAATCATTTTGCCCTTCCGTAACTGAGGCTAATTTCGCGTTAATGTCGGTTTTCAAATTTTCCTGCCCTTCAGTAACTGAGGCTAATTTTGTATTCAAATCATTTTGCCCTTCAGTAACTGAGGCTAATTTTGTATTCAAATCATTTTGCCCTTCAGTAACTGAGGCTAATTTCGCGTTAATGTCGGTTTTCATATTATTCATGCTCTCGGTTATCATCTGCATCTGTCTCATGATAATTATCAATGGATCTAATCCATGTTGCGTACTTGCTGTTACATCTCCAGCCGTGTCTACAGGGCGTTCTATAGCGCTATCTGTAGCGATCGGTTCTACAACACTTCTTACTGCATCATTATTATCAGTGCTAACAGCTGAAGGCTGTTGCGTGCTGCTATGCTCTGTTTGACTCATCCTAAACATTGCCCTAGTTAAAACCATATAAAGGTTCTACTGTCAATATATATATATCTCCCTTCTACTGTCACGATATGTAACTCTGTTCACACAAGAGTACTTCTGAGGCTACTTTCTTACTGTACTTATACAGATAAATGCAGCTGGGGCAGGTCAATCAAACTACATCTAGTATAAACACAATTAATCAATGTTCAAATATCCAATAATACTAAACAGAAAAGCGTATACTTCATCTACACTAGCAAGCTTTAACAATAAAATTATAGATGTGGCCTTTTCTCTGCGCCCAGGGTGCTGTCTTTGCTGTCTTTATTTGTAGATCCTTTTTTGTTGACTGCCAGTATTTCCTCTCTTTTCCAAGCGTCAGTTAAGTTAGCTCGTCGTAGTTCACGTGAAACAGAGAACAAAATTATTTTAGCAACGTCCAAAAACGTGTCCTGTCACGGATTGGCCATTATAATGTAAGGAGAATAGATGCTGAATGATGAATGCATGCAGCTTGCCGCTAACTTTGTGTAATGTTTTGTCTGTATAGACGTGTATCTGTTGCCTTTAAGATCCCTTCACTTTCACACATAAATCTATACAGTAAAGTAAGGGCCTCCCGTTTTTTCTTTAGGCTGATCCGTGATAAGACAGGCGAAAAGTTAGACTAATGGTAGATTATTAGTATTTTCTCTAATTTCATTCGCTCTCTGTCTCTCTCTCTCCTTTATCTATGTACAGTTTTAACTATAATATTTCATTACGTGAAATCAGCCCAATAGAATCTCTGGTGGAGCCCTTCGTCTTAGTATTCAGCGGCTGGCTTGCTGTAAGAGATCTTTACATTTATTATTATTGTTAAGCGCTGCATTCAGTTGGGAAAATCAATCGTTTGAACAATTCGTTCCTGTTACGAAAGATTTCGAATTCCAGATGTGTACGAAGCCTTTTTGGACGATTTAACAAAGACTCGGTGATTGCAGGCTCTCTTCGACACAGCTGAAACTTCCCCACTAATTACAGGGCCAACGCGATCATCAATGATTCAGACAAAGAACTCATTCGTTCATTCACTCCAGAATAAAAGGGTCACAAACCTTATTTATGAAGGAAATTATATATTCCATCCATCTCCATTACATGTCCAGATTTCTGTTGGTTCCAAGTCTTAATTATTTTCCGTTTACAGTCTTTCTCTCTCTTCAAATAACCCGCTAGTGGCACAAATGTTAATAGCTCGCTTTAGCGAGAAGAAAAGGAAATATGTCTCTCTTAGAAACCCGTCGATCTTTCAACAGATACTTCCGAAGCTGTCCTCCTTACCCATCTAACAACCATGGAGAATACATATATGTATCTCTGTTATTCCAAAGAATAAACGTACTAGAAAATACTTTGGCGTCGCCGAGCTGTCGCCGCATATGTTACTAGAAAATCAGATCAGATACTTTTCCAAAGTAAATAAATGTGGATGGTTTGATTGACAATGATTAATTGGTGCGTGGTAGAGGGTAATTTTCCGTGGGGAGATTACAAGCCGACGAGTTCGAGAATTATCGCACAAACTACATCTACATTTATACTCCGCAAGCCATCCAACGGTGTGCGGCGCAGGGCACTTTACGTGTCACTGTCATTACCTCCCTTTCTTGTTCCAGTCGGGTATGGTTCGCGGGAAGAACGACTGCGGAGAAGGCTCCGTGCGCGCTTGAATCTCTCTAATTTTACATTCGGGATTTCCTCTGGAGGTATAAGTAGGGGGAAGCAGTATGTTCGATATCTCATCCAGAAACGCAGCCTCTCGAAACCTGGACAGCAAGCTACACCGCGATGCAGAGCACCTCTCTTGCAGAGTCTGCCACTTGAGTTTGCTAAACATCTCCGTAACGCTATCACCCTTACCAGATAACCCTGTGACGAAACGCGCCGCTCTTCTTTGGATCTTCTCTGTCTCCTCTGTCAACCCGACCTGGTACGGATCCCACATCGATGAGCTATACTCAAGTACAGGTGAACGAGTGTTTTGTAAGCCACCTCCTTTAATGATGGACTACATTTTCTAAGGACTCTCCCAGTTAATCTCAACCTGGCCTTACCAACAATTAATTTTATATGATCATTCCACTTCAGATCGTTCCGTACGCATGCTACGAGATATTTTACAGAAGTAACTGCTACCAGTGTTTGTTACGCTATCATATAATCATACAGTAAAGTATCCTTCTTTCTATGTATTCGCAATACACTACATTTGTCTATGTTAAGGGTCAGTTGGCACTCCCTGTACCAAGTACCTATCCGCTGCAAATTTTCCTGCATTTCGCTGCAGTTTTATAATGCTGCAACTTCACTGCATACTACAGCATCATCCACGAAAAGCAGCATGGAACTTCCTACACTATCTGCTAGGTCATTTATATAGATTATGAAAAGCAATGGTCCCATAACACTCCCCTGTGGCACGTCAGAGATTACTTTAACGTCTGTAGACGTCTTTTCATTGAAAACAACATGCTGTGTTCTGTTTGCTAAAAACTCTTCAATCGAGACACACAGCTGGTCTGATATTCCGGAGGCTCTTGCTTTGTTTATCAGGCGACAGTGCGGAACTGTATCGAACGCCTTCCGGAAGTCAAGGAAAATGGGATCTACCTGGGAGCCTGTATCTAATATTTTCTGGGTATCATGAACAAATAAAGCGTGTTGGGTCTCACACGATCGTTGTTTCCGGAATCCATGTTGATTCCTGCAGAGTACATTCTAGTTTTCCAGAAATGACATGATACGCGAGCAAAAAACATGTTCTAAAATTCTACAACAGATCGATGTCATAGATGTAGGCCTGTAGTTTTTCTTGAAAACTGGGACTACCTGTGCTCTTTTCCGTTCCTCTAGAGACTTGCGGTACACGGCTGTTAGAAGGGGGGCAAGTTCTTTCGCGTACTCTGTGTAGAATCGAATTGGTATGCCGTCAGGTCCAGTGGAATTTCCTCTGTTGAGCAATTTCAGTTGCTTTTCTATTCCTTGGACACTTATTTCGATGTCAGCCATTTTTTCGTTCGTACGAGGATTTAGAGAAGGAACTGCAGTGCTGTCTTCCTCTGTGAAACAGCTTTGGAAAAAGGTGTTTAGTATTTAAGCTTTACGCGTGTCATCCTCTGTTTCAATGCCGTCATCATCCCAGAGTGTCTGGATATGCTGTTTCGATCCACTTACTGATTTAACGTAAGACCAGAACTTCCTAGGATTTTCTGTCAAGTCGGTACATAGAATTTTACTTTCGAATTCACTGAACGCTTCACGCATAGCCCTCCTTACGCTAACTTTGACATCGTTAAGTTTCTGTTTGTCTGAGGGGTTTTGGCTGCATTTAAACTTGCAGTGAAGCTCTCTTTGCTTTCGAAGTAGTTTCCTAACTTTCTTGTTGAACCACGGTGGGTTTTTCCCGTCCCTCACAGTTTTACTCGGCACGTACCTGTCTAAAACGCATATTACCATTGCCTTGAACTTTTTCGATAAACACTCAACACTGTCAGTGTCGGAACAGAAATTTTCGTTTTGATCTGTTAGGTAGTCTGAAATCTGCCTCCTATTACTCTTGCTAAACAGATAAACCTTCCTCCTTTTTTTATCTTCCTATTTACTTCCACATTCAGGGATGCTGCAACGGCCTTATGATCACTGATTCTCTGTTCTGCGCTTACAGAGTCTAAAAGTTCGGGTCTGTTTGTTATCAGTAGGACCAAGATGTTATCTCCACGAGTCGGTTCTCTGTTAAATTGCTCGAGGTAATTTTCGGATAGTGCACTCAGTATAATGTCACTCAATGCTCTGTCTAGGGACACCCGTCCTAAACATCTCAGTGTCCCAGTCTATATTTGGTAAATTGAAATCTCCACCTAAGAGTATAACATGCTGAGGAAATTTATGTAAAATTTATTCCAGAATTTCACTCAGTTGTTCTGCCACTAATGCTGCTGAGTCGGGAGGTCGATAAAAGGAGCCAATTATTAACCTAGCTCGGTTGTTGAGTATAACCTCCACCCATAATAATTCACAGGAACTATCCACTTCTGTTTCACTACTGGGTAAACTAATACTTACAGCGACAAACACGCCACCACCGGTTGCATGCAATCCATCCTTTCTAAACACCATCTGTGCCTTTGTAAAAATTTCGGCATAATTTATCTCTGGCTTCAGCCAGCTTTCCGTACCTATAACGATTTCAGCTTCAGTGCTTTCTATCACCGCTTGAAGTTCCTGTACTTGACCAACGCACCTTCGACAGTTTACAATTACAATACCGTTTGCTGCTTGGTCCCCTCATGTCCTGACTTTTCCCCGCACCCTTTGAGTCTGTTGCCCTTTCTGTACTTGCCCGAGGCCATCTAAACTAAAAAACCACTTAGTCCACGTCACACAACCCCTGCTATCCGTATAGGCGCCTGCTGTGTGTATTATAACACAGTATAACAGCTTATGAATCCAAGTTACTGACAAGAATAATATACAGAAGAATGGAAAGGAAAATTGAGGATCTGTTGTATGACAATCAATTTATCTTCAGGGAAAGTAAAGGCACCAGAGAGGCAGTTTTGACGTTGCAGTTGGTAATGGAAGCAAGACTGAAGTAAAATCAAGACACGTTCATTGGATCTGTCGATCCGTAAAAAGTGTCCGACTATATTAAATGGTGCAAGATGTTCGAAATTCAGGGAAAAATAGGGGTAAGCTATAGGGAAAGACGGGTAGTACATTATATGTACAATAACCAAGAGGAAACAATAAGATTACGAGTAGAATAACATGAACAAAATCCGCTGATTGAAAAGGATTTAAGGCAGGGATGTAGTTTTTCATCCCAATTGTTCAATCTATACATCGAAGAAGCATTGACGGAAATAAAAGAAAGGTTCACTGGAGGATTTGAAATTCAAGGTGAAAGGATACCAGTGATAAGATTCACTGATGATATTGCTTCCCTTGGTGAAAGTGCAGAAGACTTGTGGGATCTTTTGAATGGAATGAACAGTCTAATCAGTACAGAATACGGACTGAGAGTGAATCGAAGAACGGAAAGTAATGAGAAGTAGCAGAAGTGAGAGCAACAAGAAACTTAACATCAGGATTTGTGATCACCAAGTACATGAAACTAAGGAAATCTGCTACCAAGGCAGCAAAATAGCCCATGACGGACGGAGCAAGGAGGACATAAAAAGCATAATAGCACTTACAAAAAAAAAAAAGGGCATTCCTGGCCAAGAGAAGCCTGCTAGTATGAAACATAGGTCTTCATTTGTGGAAGAAATTTCTGAGAATGTACGCTTGGAGCAGTGCACTTCACGGTAGTGATACATGGACTGTGGGAAAACGGAAACATAAGAGAGTCAAACATTTGAGATGTGGTGCTACAGAGGAATGTTGAAAATTAGATGGACTGGTAAGTTAAGGAATGAAGAGGTTCTCTGCAGAAATGGCGAGTTAAGGTATATGTGGAAAACAAGGACAGGATGAAAGGTCATGTGTTAAGACATCAGGGAATAACTTCCGTGGTATTAGATGGAGCTCTAGAGGGTAAAAAGTGTACAAGAAGACAGAGATTGGAATACATCCAGGAAATAATTGAGAAGGTAGGTTATAAGTGCTACTCTGTGCTGATTAGTTTCGCACAGGAGAGGAATTCGTAACGGGGCGCATCAAACCGGTCAGAAGACTGACGAAAAGAAAAGAAAGGTAAAGAAGTGAACTCTTTGTGTCATGTATCTGCGGCAGTTTAAACAGTAGTACAGCTTTCAATAAAAGGCACTTGACTTCCGATAATAATGTGTAAATGGCCTCGTATATTGTCATGTTGTCTGTTAGTAATAGTCTCCCGAAAAATAACTATTATAAGAGTCGCTTATTATGAGCGACAAAAGGAATACCTCTTTACATCAGAGAAACACCATCCGCTTCAAAGTGTGTTAAGGGTGTCTGGTAGCGGCAGTAAGATGCGCAGTTCATATAGACAGAATATTTGGATTGGGGACGAAGACTTTTACGCTGTATGTTTCCCGTAAGAGCCTCCCTCTTCGGCGCTCCCTGACAGTTTCCACAGCAGGTACGGCGGGCGTTGTCGGACGACGCATCCATCTGCGACACTGGCCCGTACGGCGTACACTATGCCTATCGCAGCGTGACCTCTCGTGACATTCACGAAGTATCTACCGGGACTCTGACAGAACCCGGATCTCAGACTCAAAAAGCTGACACCAACTCTACCGCTGTCTCACACTCTTACAATCCGCTGCGCTCTAGCTGCTGCTTCTGCAGGTTGTCCGCTCTGTCAAGTCATAAAACTAGCGGCCGGATGCAGCACGCAGAAACTTAACAGGTGTCGCTGTTTCCCTCAGATATCAGTTGCTGAGAAAATGCTTTCGAGTTCGCTAGCATTATTTACCGTTATTCTGTTTTATGTAATGATTTTCTGCCGAGTGATACTAAATTCATGCTACAGTAATAACCGCTGTATAAAATGTACGTGGTAATATACTTTTGTTATGACTGCCTGACAGAAGAAATGAAGCAGTCAGAACACATTGTCGGATGTCACTGTTCGCACACATACGCACCGTCGGTGGGTATTTAAATGATTAGAGTTGCAGATACTTGTGATACATCGAAAGCCGCGCGGGATTAGCCGAGCGGTCTGAGGCGCTGCAGTCATGGACTGCTCGCCTGGCCCGGCGGAGGTTCGAGTCCTCCCTCGTGCATGGATGTGTGTCTTTGTCCTTAGGATAATTTAGGTTAAGTAGTGTGTAAGCTTAGGGACTGATGACCTTAGCAGTTAAGTCCCATAAGATTTCACACACATTTTTTTTGATACATCGAAAGGCCAGCAGAGTGCATTAGTGTTGTTCATGTTTAATGTTGTTACTAGGGCTGATAGGATATATTACGAACCGGAAAAGTGGCAGATATTGATCGACCACTGTGAAGGTTGCGGTTATGTCGCGTGCTCATATTATGAATCGTCCCCTTAGAAAAATTAATGAATTACTGTGCTGAAAAACCCCTTACGTTATTTGATTTTCAAACAGCTCAGCAAAACTGAACGCACTCAGACATTTCTCTCTTTACTTATTCTGATTATCACTAAACCGACACACAATATTTTTAGCGCAACGCAATCTGACTTTCAAAAATCCCTACAAAAGAATGGCCCTGACTAACAATAACTTATACCTTTCATGAATCACTTACCTCACAAAAATCTTCGTTCTCGAACTACAGCAATACAGCGAGCGCCAATGCTGCCAGCTAAATAAAAGATTCTAACTACTGAAGTCACTAACTACTGATAGGCATAGTTAGCAAATGAAAGATTTTGATAGAGAGCAAACAATGTATTTACCTTAATAGTGTTCAAAAGTCATTATATATATATATATATATATATATATATATATAATTTGTAAGACTGGCTGTCATCAACTGATATATATATATATATATATATATATATATATATATATCAGTTGATGACAGCCAGTCTTACAAATTTACGCTCTCTGATGGACACACGTCCAGATCATCCGCTCTCAAAACTCCGCCATCTCTCTCCCCACATCCACCACTGCTGGCGGCTCACCTCCAACTGCGCAACGCTACGCGCTCTTAACATCCAACTGCCCAACACTACAGTAGCGACTATGCCAACCAGCCACAGACTTCACACAGTACAGTCAGTGATTTTTATATAGAGCGCTACATGACGCTACCAACATAAAAACCTAAACAGCCTACTTACAATATGATACAGCATTATCGGCACCTGACGCACTCTGAGCCTCACTGTGGATCACCATTTGGCCACCGTGCAATATCCAGATTTATATTCAGATACGAGAGTGGTCTTATGTTACACTAATGTGGATGAGGTGGCAGACATACAACGGGTGAAGGTTCCTATCAACCATGCCTAACCACCACAAGGGAGGGTCTCTGCACTGTGAACGAGGCACATCGTAACGCCTTCATATATCCTCCCATCAGCAGAAAATAGTTAGTGGTCTACCTGGAACATTCTGTGCCAGCCCGCGTCACTGGTTGGCGACTGGCAGCAGTGTCATTAGGAAATGACCGTCTCATGCTTAGGACGCCGTTAACACCGCATCACGTTTCGAGTGAGAGCATGGACCGCTGGTAAATGGGGTCGAACTGTATTCAGCTTTGAAACTCTGTTCTGCGCCGCGCGGGGTAGTCTACGGCGCCTTACCACGGTTCGCGCGGCTCCCCCCAAGGAAGGTTCGAATCCTCCCTCGGGCATGGGTGTGTGTGTTGTCCTTAGCTTAAGTTAGTTTAAGTTAGATTAAGTAGTGGGGTAAGCTTAGGGATCGATGACCTCAGCAGTTTGGTCCCATAGAACTTATCATAAATTTCCAATTTCCAATTCCCCTGTTCAGCACTAAAACCATTGTTGGCGAGTATGGCGACGACTTGGGGGGAGGTCCCATTCTTCCAGTGTTTTGGAGACTGCGCAGCAGTGATGAGGAAAAACACTGCGTGTGATCTCAGGTAACGGCTGGTAGTTACTGAAGGTACACTGCCGGCACTTCGGTACGTGGCGGACAGGCTGTGTCCTCAAATGTTACCTCTCACGCGACGGCATCATGGTGCCACTTTTGAAAAGGACAACTCTCGTCCACACATGGCACGTATCTGAATGAGCTGTCTGTGTGACGCTGAGGTACTCCCGCGGCCAGTGAGGTCTCCAGATACATCCCCGAAAGAATATGTGTGGATCCAGCTCAAATGTCAACTACGTTCCTGTGGCAGTAACCAGGATATCAAGAATCATTCAGAACAGTTGTGGGCCATCTTGTCTCAGGAGAGGATACAACATCCTTTTCATTCGAATCAGAGCATAGTTCCTGGACAGAAGGGGTGCAACGTCATCCTGATGGATGGG
Source organism: Schistocerca cancellata (assembly GCF_023864275.1). Classification (NCBI taxonomy): domain Eukaryota; kingdom Metazoa; phylum Arthropoda; class Insecta; order Orthoptera; family Acrididae; genus Schistocerca; species Schistocerca cancellata. The sequence continues at coordinate 99,438,855 of NC_064630.1, read as the reverse complement.
CTCATACTGCCAAGATCTTAATAAATATGACACGATTTTGTAATCACTGCAACATCACATACTATCTCTACCCATGCAGTTTCACTTCGTTTCCTTCCCTCGTTCTGTGTTCTTAACATTTTATCAGGTAGGGTACGTGCTATCGTAACTCTGAATAAGTTACGCACTGAAAATTGCCTTCCTATTGACTGTAAGAACTTACCAATTTATACTGCAAAAAACAGTGGGTTGCTTTTTGATCATGTGTCTGGAGTAGTAGTACAATCACATACCATTTGGAAGATCATGCTGCATACCGAAAGACAGGAATAAATGATTATATATATCGATATTTGCCATATGCCACGCTCAAAATACGATACAACTATCCTTAAAGTCTCCGCCTAGATATACAACGAAACGCAATTCAGATATACAACCATTTTAAAATGCTCCCTCTATACATACAAGGAAACACGATTTAGACATAGGATAATAAAGTCAACCTGGTTTACATTCAGCAGCAATAGCAGTGTTCTCGCTTCTGCCACTACTTTTAAACTGTTTTCATACCAACTTTGCACATGAGTACTTCTCGTTAAGTTTACCGTACGTCCGCCATGTGCTGCTGTCTGTGCAATATGGGACCTGTCTTCATGAATGTCGATTATCGCTTGACTCATGCATAACAGATGAAATTAGGCAATAGTGGAAGACAATCAATAAAAAAAAAACAGTGGGTTGCTTTTTGATCATGTGTCTGGAGTAGTAGTACACTCACATACCATTTGGAAGATCATGATGCACACCGAAAGATAGGGTATATTGGAATACATGATTTTATATCGATATTTGCCACATGCGACGCTCAAAATACTATACAACTATCCTTAAAGTCTCCGCCTAGATATACAACGAAACGCAATTCAGATATACAACTATTTTAAAATTCTCCCTCTATACATACAAGGAAACACGATTTAGACATAAGATAATAAAGTCACGCTGGTTTAAATTCAGCAGCAATGGCATTGTTCTCGCTTCTGCCACTACTTTTAAACCGTTTTCATACCAACTTAGTGACTTAAGTTTACCGTACGTTCGCCATGTGCTGCTGTCTGTACAGAATGGGATCTGTCCTCATGAACGTCAATTATCGCTCGACGATGCCATACCAGCTGAAATTAGGCAATAGTGGAAGACGATCAATAATTACCGTTGATGCGAAAATGTTATTTCATAAATTTTCTGTGTCTCTGGTTCCTGCCTGAAGGAAAGGAAGGTTCGAAATGTCCTGAATGTTTCTCATACCACTGCCAGTAGCAGATCATACTCTAGGGTAAAATATGTAATGGAGAGAAAGTAAGTGTAGGAAGGGCAAAAATATTATAATTCCTTTGAAACTTGACTATGAGGTTATTTATTTATTTATTGTTCCGTGGGACCAAATTAAGGAGAAGTCTCCATGGTCATGGAACGAGTCACTACATGAAATTATAACACGATATTAGAAACAGATAAAATGAAATATAAAAAAACATATTCAGGTGACAAGTCGTAAATTTAAATAAAGAAAATCAACAATGTAACACTGGAATTTGCTTAATTTTTAGCTCTTCCAGGAGCTCCTCGACAGAACAGAAGGAGTGAGCCGTGAGGAAACTCTTCAGTTTAGACTTAAAAGTGTTTGGGGTACTGCTAAGATTTTTGAGTTCTTGTGGTAGCTTATTGAAAATGGATGCAGCAGAATACTGCACTCCTTTCTGCACAAGAGTCAAGGAAGTGCATTCCACATGCAGATTGGATTTCTGCCTAGTATTAACTGAGTGAAAGCTGCTAACTCTTGGGAATAGGCTAATATTGCTAACAACAAACGACATTAAAGAAAATATATACTGTGAGGGCAATGTCAGGATTCCCTGACTATTGAATAGGGGTCGACAAGAGGTTCTCGAACTTACACCACATATAGCTCGAACAGCCCGTTTTTGAGCCAAAAATACCCTTTTTGAATCAGAAGAATTACTCCAAAAAATAATACCATACGACATAAGCGTATGGAAATATGCGAAGTAGACTACTTTTCGTGTTGAAGTGTCACTTATTTCAGATACTGTTCTAATGGTAAATAAAGCAGCAGTTAGTTTCCACAACAGCTTACTATCTATCCGAATTCCTAGGAACTTGAACTGTTCCGTCTCGCTTATAATATGCCCATTCTGTCTGATCAAAATATCGGTTCTTGTTGAATTGTGTGTTAGAAACTGTAAAAACTGAGTCTTACTGTGATTTAGCATCAAATTATTTTCCACAAGCCACAAACTTATTTCATGAACTACGTTATTTGATATTGTTTCAATATTACACACAAGATCCTTCACTATCAAGCTGGTGTCATCAGCAAACAGAAGTATTTTTGAATCACCTGTAATACTAGAAGGCATATCATTTATATAAATAAGAAACAGCAGTGGCCCCAGCACCGACCCTTGGGGAACGCCCCACTTAATAGGTCCCCATTGGGACTGAACATCATTACCACTCTCAATATTGCGGAGAAACTATGTGACAGATTCAGAACCTAAGAGTCGTTTCCTTTTCTTTTTTGAGCAATGTCCTATTAAACCACCAATCTAGACAGTCTCCCCCACAGGGCTGCCAATTCAGTGGCTCGTGCAGAAGAGCACTTTTCGAACCGAGAAAGGTAGTCGAGAGATATAAACAAGTCGCAGATTTCTCGAAGACCTCATTTCAATGACCACTACAAAGAGAGATCCTATTGTAAATGATTTCCCGATCCCTTCCTCCGAACAGTCAGTCGTTTAGTGTGTGTTCTTATAAAATGAAGCACTGTGTTGAGAATGAAGGCGGAGTTCTTTGCTGGTAAATGATCTGTTCCTAGTTAATGTGTTCCTTTCTATGGTGATAAGGAGAGCGAACACTCCATATGCTATGGACGAACCAGCAACAGTGGTCAGACGCACTCACACAAGGAGGTATTATGACGCTTTCGGAATTTAGCATCGATATTGGAGCAAATTCTGCACCTCACGATATTCACTACTCTTTAGCTGCTAAATGGATCGTACTTTCGCCCCCTTCTATTTCACTTGCTCCTGTTGCATTAGAGATCCACCTGTTCCAACAGTCTTCTTGATGTCATTAATCCAGAAACTAGTTTGTGTCTCAACGTTTTCCACTAAACAGCCTTATGGTCCAATTTGCGTATTCTGGTCTCATTGCCTGACCAGTTCAGTATGATAAACCTGAATGATGTTAAAATTCCTGGCAAATTAAAACTGTGTGCCAGACCGAGACTCGAACTCGGGACCTTTGGGTAGCTCAGATGGTACAGCAGTTGCCCACGAAAGGCAAAGGTCCCGAGTTCGAGTCTCGGTTCGGCACACAGTTTTCATTAGCCAGGAAGTTTGATATCAGCGCACAGTAAAGCTGTGAGGACGAGGCGTGAGTCGTGCTTGGGTAGCTCAGATGGTAGAGCACTTACCCGCAAAAGTTTCATATCAGCGCACACTCCTCTGCAGAGTGAAAAATCTCATTCTGAATGATGTTTCTTCTGATCGCCACTGTTCTAATCCTGCCGCTGAGGCTGGCGTCCATGATCCGCCATATCTCACGTTTTCGGAACACACGCCTTTATCGGCACAAAAGTTTGTAGACGGTAGGTTGTTAATTATAGGTCACTGGAATTGGACACATTCTTCTGAGGGTCACTGGACCCTTTTAATTGTTGCGGCGGAATGCAGTTGAATGTTGTGCAGTTTAATTCAGTTGTTAAAAACTTGACTTTCTGCCAAGTTCTCTCCGTTTCGAGGCCAGCAGCTTGATTTTCGTCCGTATGTCGTTGGGTATCTAGTCAGAAGGCCTACTTCCCTCATAATTTTTCAGGAAAAGTGGCTTATGAAATTGGTCCTCATGGCGTTAATTCCATTCTGTCATTCTGGATGTCACGCTCGTTTTATTCAGCTCTGGACAAATAAGGAGTAATGGCAAGCGGGGTGTTCTTAAAGGAGAGAGTGTGAGGTTGGCCTGGCGGCGCCAGGACGCCTGATCGGTGAGAACGCCTGGTCAGCTGGTCCTCTTCCGCCTTCGCCTCCGCCCCCGCCGCCTCCGCCGCCGCCGCCTCCGCCTCCACGTCCGCCTTTCGGCACGGCGCCGCCATTAGCCTTGCACGATTAAGTCTGCGACAGTGAAGTCAGCCTCATCTCCATGCCAGTGACGGCGGGCCTGCTCGGACTTTAAATTAGCCCGGCCGCGTCGCAGTCATTAGCACAGCTCCATTGTTGCTACGTCGCCACTACAAGACAGGCCCAGGTGTAAGGGAATCTGTCAGGACAGCGGCACACCTAAAGTGACCGACATCAATGTGATCTCTCACCTCTTCTCGGTGTGAGTAAATGTGTTACTTTCGTGGGCCTGATAAATTCCTTTTTCTGCACGACATTTGACTGCCGATCCAACGTATTTGCCTTCTATATAACATTACAAACGATATACAGAGTGGTCTAGCTGAAGTTTCAAATTAGATTATCTCGAAAACTATACATCGGGTGAAAATATTGGGTAAGACAAGTTCATAAGCTCAAAGGGGGACATCAAATGATACTATACGTCACGCCGAGCCCCACCTCCTTGCGTGGGGTGGTGGGCAACTTTTAAATCTTAAATGGAAACCCCTATTTTTCATTGCAGATTTGTATTCTCAATAAAAAAAGTCATCAAGTTTTGTCTGAAACATTTTTTAAACCACTGACAGATGACGCTGAAATCGAGAAACATTAAAATTGGGGAAGAACTCCGATCGATACAAAATGTGCTCCAATTCTTTCATTACGCCAAATTAAGCTATTTTTCTCCGAAATGTATCCTACCAGCCATAGTATTTGAAGGAGGGAGGAGGAATGGTATTAAAATTTCGTTAGGGAACTCTTCACAATAACATTACTCACCCGACTGTGGTGCTACCGTGGCCAAACTGCAAACTATGGCTCAGTATAAAGGTCCGTTCAATACGATCAGACGTCACTTCACTTTCAGATTGTGAACCGTAAACATAACTGACGAAAGTAAATTATTCTTTAGCGAAACATGGCTCACTGTCCACCTACAGAGATTGTTGATACGGTGTTAATTTTACGTGAATGCAATAACAATTACGCTGCAGCTGCGCAATTGTATGCCGATCGTTTCCCAAACAGACGACATACAAGCGAAAACATTATTCAAAATTGCACTCAACGAGCTCGAAATGGATACATGCAACGTCCATCTCGTCATCGAGAATACAATGAAAATGATGCTGTTACCCATACCGTTCTCGCCTGTGTTCAACTGGATCCCGAAATTAGTAGTCGTTCGATTCAGAGACAAACTGGAATACCGAAATCAACTGTTTTGAGGTTTTAGAAGGCACGTAAATGTCATGCATATCATATCACACTGACACAGTCATTAACGCCAATGGGCCATGGAAATGATAAGAGGTGACAATGATTTTTTTAGATACGTTATGTTCACCGATGAAGCCACATTCAGAAACAATGGCGAATTTAATCGTCATGATTGTCATTATTGTTCCCCTGTCAATGATGTCCTCCTCGCCGTGTCCGGCGACAGCGACTCCGTCAGTCTTCTCTGTCCTTGTTGTGGTAGGCTCGGATGTGGCTCGCGAATCCGAATTTCGCTTTGAATATCCTGTTGCATGAAGCACAGTGAAGTTGACCAGCAGAGTTGTAAGTATACGTGTAGACAGGTTAGAGCTGAGATTTTCGGAGCTCTCTTTTGGCATCCAGGTTCATTAGACGCTTTTGCTCGAATTGTTCGATGCTCTTATGTACAGTTGATCGCCACTCCGATCGACGCAATGCTAGCTCCTCCCAACGGCTGCTTGGAATGCCACAGGCTGCAAGGTGGCGTTTAATGGTGTCTTTATATCGTGTTGACCACCTTTCCTCCTCTTCCCGCACGAGAGCTGCGGGTAGAACACCGCTTTAGGTAGCCTACTGTCATTCATGCGTACTATGTGACCACTCCATCTCAGTTGATGTTTCATTATTAAAGCTTCAATACCAGCCAGTTTCACGTGGCGCAAAATCTCCGTGTTTGGGACACGGTCTTTCCATTTGATGCGCAGAATTGATCTCAGACATCGAAGATGAAATTTATCTAGCTTCTTAATGTCAGCTTTGTAACAGGACCAGGTTTCCGAGGCATAGAGTAAGGTGGATAATACTACTGCTTTGTAGACTGCAATTTTTGTTTGTAGTTTGAGATCATGTGATTTCCATACTCGGTCATTAAGCTTACCGAAAGCTGAGGCTGCGATGGCTATACGCGCTGCGATTTCCGTTGTCAGGCTGTTGTCACTTCTAATTTGGCTTCCCAGGTATTTGAAATTTGACACATTTTGCAAGGGTTTGTTATTTATCTCAATACTGGAGTCATCTGCATTAAGACCTCTAAGTGGCTGTTTGAGAACTTGCGTCTTAGTGATGCTAATGGCTAAGCCAAATCTTCTGCAGGAGGCATTTAGCAGATTTATGTAAGTCTGAAGAGTTTCGCAGGAATTAGCCATCATGCATACATCATCCGCGTAGAGAATCTCTAAGATGGAAAGTTTGGTTACGCGACTTTTTGTTCTGAGGCGAGAGATGTTGAAGACACTTTTGTCTGCCTTGTGTCGAGACTAATTTGATTACTACAGGCTTTGGTCGCGTCTCTCATAACAACTGCGAAGTAAAGTGAGAAGAGTGTGGGAGCCAGAACACAGCCTTGTTTTACACCACATGTCACGGGAAACTGTTCTGAGAGCTTGTCCTCATGGCGGATTTTTGCCATCATGTTTTCATGAAACTGCCGAATCAAACTGACAATTTTGTCAGGGCACCCAGTTTTCTATAATATGATCCAGAGAGCTTCCCGTGGGACACGATCAAAAGCTTTTTCCAGGTCTACAAAGCACATGAACAAAGGCCGATGTTGCTCTAAGCTTTCCTCTTACATTTGTTTGGCAACAAATATGGCACCCACTGTGCCTCTGTTTGGGCGAAAGCCACACTGGGTCTCTGGTAGCAGTTTTTTCTGCAAAGTGTGTTAACCGGGCGTAAATTATGTGGGCAAGGACTTTTCCCGCTGCTGAGAGAAGAGAAATGCCCCTATAGGAGCTGCAGTCTGATATGTCACCCTTGCCTTTATAGATCTTGGAAATACAAGTATCTTTCCAGTCTTGTGGAATCATTTCATACTCCAAAATCCTTAAGATCAGAGCAAACAATGGTTTCTTGAAGTTTGGCCCCCCATATTTATATAGCTCTGATGGCAAGTTATCTAATCTTGCTGTTTTGTCATTTTTCAGCTTAGCCAGTGCTGAAATGAATTCATCGTAGGAAGGGGCATCCGCAAGTTGTTCCTCAACTGGCAGGTCTTCAAGTGCTTCTATGTATGGAATATCGGTTGTCTGATGGTCGGGATTAAGAACGTCATTAAAATGTTCCGCCCACCGAGACAGGATGTCACTCTGTTGCGTCAGCCGACAACTTTTATCTTTGTTGTAGACTGGTGCTATCTTTCCAACTCTTGGACCAAAGGTAGTTTTCAGGGACTCAAAGAATCTGCCCGTTTGGTGTGTGTCGGCATATAACTGTATTTCATTTGCTTTATTTGCCCACCAACTGTCTTTGAGAGAACGTACCTTCACTTTCAGATTGTAATGCGTTGCTCTACGCTTGTTATCATCAGGGGTGCGAAGAGAGATTCTGAAATCATTAATTAGCTTTCTGATCTCTGGATCTGATTCGTCAAACCAGTCCTGGTGCTTCTTCTGAGGCCTTCCCAAGACTTCTGAAGCACAGCCACGCAGTCTGCTAGCGTATGCACTCCACTGTTCATCCACAGGGGCAGATTCAGATATCAAAAGGCCATCGACACCAAATTTTTCATCCAGTTTTGCTCTCATAGTCTGACCATTGGCCAAGATTTTGCAGGAAAATTTTGTTGGTATTTTGTGTGAAGCTCGGCGTGGTGCCTCACGAGTCGATGGTCTGTCCATCCCTGAACGCCTCTCATTGCACGTGTGACCAGTACGTCACCAAGATATTTTTTCCGTACTATTACATAATCCAGAAGGTGCCAGTGTTTAGATCGCGGACGCATCCATGTCGTTTTACATTTTTCAGGCAGACGAAAATATGTATTTGTCCGACAGAGTTCTAACTTGGCACATAGAGTTAGAAGATCCAAACCATTCGAGATGCATTTTCCAATCCCATGGCGACCGAGGACTCCATTCCAAGCACTAAATCATTCCCAGCACGAGCATTAAAATCACCAAGTAACAGAAGTTTATCTGTAGAAGGAATATCCCTAAGGACATGTCGGAGGTCTTGGTAGAACTTATTCTTCTCTTCATCCGGAGATGGCAACGTAGGTGCGTATACATTGGTGCGTATACATTGATCAAGTGAAGATATTTCTTGGATGCCAGGTGAAGTCTGAGTGTTATTATTCTGTCACTGATACCTTTTGGGAGTTCTGTTAGTGAGCATGCCAATTTATTGCGTATGGCAAAGCCTACCCCACTTTCCGCCCTTTCAGTGGATAATTTTCCACTCCAGTAGTAGGTATAACCTCCGAGCGGTTCACATAACTGTCCAGAGTCACTAAGATGTGTTTCACTTATGGCGGTAATGTTGATGTTATATCTAGCCAATTCCCTTGTGATAAGTCCTGTCTTTCTCTCTGGGCACTGATTATGGTCGTTATCCTGTAAAGTACGGACGTTCCAGACTCCAATCATTAGATATTTAAGGTAACTGTTTATTTTATTTTTTTGACCGCATATGTTAGTGAACAAGTGACCGCAGTTTGCCACTTGTGCTGGGTTGAGACGGGCTATATTTAGGCCACCTTTTCTTGGCCCCTCCCTGGATTAGGCTGCTTTGTCGTCTGACGAGCTGCCGAACCAGTCCTCCCGTCTCTCACGAGTACCAGAACGACCATCACCGTCTGACCGCCTAACGTGCAGAGCACCAACTAAGGTTCAGGTACACCAAACCCTTGCCTCACCATCAGTACTCCATCGCCGCAGGACTTTCAAAGCTCATAGTCCATTGCAACTTTGCCGGAGTCATCTGCGCGTGACGGTATTTAAAGTGGACAAGCAGTTGCGCAGGTGCAGATCCACTCTCTCGTCCTCTGCCTCTGGTTGGCAGTGGATCGTAGAGCCGATACGACTGGCAAGACGCAGGGGATGCAGTGAATGGCCATATGCCACTGGAAGTATCCTGACATACGACCTTAAGGCACATCACAGGTGCCTTACTTCGTCGGTACAGAAGCCGTGAGTGTTTACCTATCGATATTACCCGCCTCCTACACCGATGAAGAGACTGACAGAAGGGGAGAAGGAAAGGGAAGGGACTGGAAGGGAAAGGGAGGAAAGGACGGTAGGTCGTTGTGAGGCACACTTCGTCTGGCTCCTCTGCTAAGACCTGACCGGCTAGGTTGAACCTGCCAGTAGCTACGCTACCACCGGTATAGCTCTCAGCATCACAGGAACACGCAAAATCTCCCACCCGCACGGACAGTGCTACGATAAGGTGGTGCCCTGTCAATACACACTGACCCGTTGACAATCAACACAAATGGTCGTTAACAGTCTGGTGTGGAATTTTAAATGGTTACTTGATTGGACCGTATTTTTTTGGGCGAAATGTTACTGGCGAATCTTATTTATAACTTCTCCGCGATGATTTGTTGGAGCTAATGGAAGATGTTGATTTAGAAACTACGCAACGAATGTGGTTCCAACAGGACAGAGCACATCCCCATTATACTAAAAATGGCCGGTGGATAGGACGAGGCGGACCAGTTCAGTGGCCTCCACGTTCACCAGACCTAACATCTCCTCATTTTTTTCTTGTGGGGTTATTTAAAAAATATTGCTTATGAAAAACAGCTCACAACCCGAAATGATATGGAGCAACGCATTCGAAGAGCATGTGCAGCCATACAACAGGATGAGCTACTCAAAACTGTGGACTACTTTTGCAGACAATTGACTTTGGGCATTGAAGCACATGGGGATAATTTTGAACAGTTTCTTCGTGGCTAATTTCATTAATTAAGCACCCCAAACTGTGAGCGGTAAGGGGACCCACACTAATGAAGTACCCCAAAATGTGAGAGGCAAGGGGACTCACACTAATGAAGCACTCCATGGGAACATCATTCCACTACGTCCATGTCGCTGTTCCTGGGTAACTCTAAATATAGGATACAGTACGTTTTGTACAATAATAGGTAAATTTGGCATAACGAAAGAATTGGTGCACATTTTTTATCGATTTGGTGCGTCTTTCTCTGACAATTCTAGATAAATCAGAGTTCTTCCCCAATTTTACTTTTTTCTCGATTTCAGTGCCATCTGTCAATGGTTTAAAAAATGATTCAGACAAAACTTGATCACTTTTTTATGAAGAATCCGAATCTGGAATAAAAAATGGGTGTTTCCATTTAAGATTTAAAAGTTGCCCCCCCGTTTAAAAGTTGCCCCCCGCCCCACCCAAGGGGGCGGGGGCTGGAGGTAACCTGTAGTATCATTTGATGTCCCTCGTTAAGCTTACAACTTGTCTTACCTACTATTTTTACCGGATGAATATTTTTCGATATAATCTCATCCGAAAAATTAGATGGACCACCCTGTATATCTCTGGAAGCCTGGTGTGTATCTCATTCCTTGTGAATGTGGCATGCCTTATGTGACGTCATCTATTATAAATGGGTAGGATAGGCACGAGAAACATCAGCGACTAAAGCAAAGAAGCCAATCAGCTGTTGCTAAGCAGTGCCTCGAGTATAATGACGAAACAAAATACAAGGACACTAGTATCATGTTGAAAATTCCAGATTATGGAACGGTTTCGGCATTGTTGGTTGCACCGAGTGGAAAACGTGCTTTGCATTGCACCACATTTTACGCTCTCTTTGTGAGACATACTGACACTATATTGTTCGTCTTTGCCAGACTAGCGTAGAAAGTGTCATGAATCCAACCAAGTGCAAAATCCGTGCAAATTCGCACTTTTATTTACTTACTACGTAGATAATCCGACTCCCAGCATTTCCTTTGCGTTTGAGTAAAACTTAGTTTCAAAAAACTTAAGAAACATTTAAAGTTGCTTTTCGTGTTGACAGCATCAAAATTCTTGCGTGAGTTGTGATATAATGTATATTTTCGTAAAACGAAGTTTCGCGGCAATGTGTGTGCAGCAAATCAGCCCAGCAAATTTGACAGACTGTCGGGAAATAAGTTGATTAACAAGGAGGCGATAACAAGAGAGCGCTTGTAAATTTGACGGAGAAAACATTGAATTCAGCTACACCCTCAGCCCTCGCAAGAGGGCTGAAGTTCGCACCCGTCCCGAGGACCGAAACGAGGCATTATTAGTGGCGTGCAGGAATAAATTCGAGAGCTGACAAGGAAAGAAGCAGAGGAGATCAGATGGGAAACCTGCCGGGTCATTGTCCATTCCAGACGTCCGAAAGAGAACATGACTGCGGACCTTCCAGTACAGAAACGGAATGCAACGATGCTGATGCGCACCGACGACTGTCACCATGAAATTGTCTCGCTGATACAGGACCCCGCCTACGGAAAGCTGAAAATGGATCGAACTACGACGATAATGTGGCTCTGTTGAAGAGCTCTGATCTATCACAGGAGCTGGGGAAGTGGATGTTGGTTGGTTGGTTGATTTGGGGAAGGGGACCAAACAGCGATGTTATCTATCCCATCGGATTAGGTGAGAACAGGGAAGGAAGTCGGCCATGCACTTTCAAAGGAACCATCTCGGCATTTTCCTGAAGCGATTTAGGGAAATCACTAAAAAAGTAAATCAGGATGGGCCGAAACGGGTTTGAACCGTTGTCCTCCTGAATGCGAATCCAGTGTGCTAATCACGGCGCCACCTCGCTCGGCAGTAGTAGATGTATCTCAGGACGCCAGCAACACTATGCCCGTATGGACTTCCCGAATTCCACGAGGAAGGTGTTATGACAGACCTCCTACAATTCCCGTTAATTTAGTTTTCTAAATGACTTGTGCATCTGCCCCCCTGTTTTTTTTTTTTTTTTGTTTGTTTTTTTTTTTTTTTTGGGGAAAGGCGTGTATTACGGAGCATAATGGAAACCCAAGTGAAGATACAAATACAAGCGAATCGTTAACGCGCGACCACTTTTGCACGATCACGATCGAAAGTAATTTTGACCTTAAGAACGTTTGCCATACCACTGTGTGAACAAAAATTGCTTTATGATTATAAATTGTTCATGAATTGTAATTACGAACTAATCATTGATTTGTAATAAGACGAGAACGGAACCAAAAGCGCTGACTCGGGATCAGATGTAAAAACACAGTTAATATCATGAATTAAAGTTAATCAGAAAACCAGCAAAATGATTTGTACTGAATACATGCACGTAAAAGTTAATTGTTTGCAGAACAGTTCGCGTAATGAATAACTGTGCGTTACACACTGTAATGCTAACTGCTACTGATTTCATACATGCAAATGTTCATAAATACACTCCTGGAAATTGAAATAAGAACACCGTGAATTCATTGTCCCAGGAAGGGGAAACTTTATTGACACATTCCTGGGGTCAGATACATCACATGATCACACTGATAGAACCACAGGCACATAGACACAGGCAACAGAGCATGCACAATGTCGGCACTAGTACAGTGTATATCCACCTTTCGCAGCAATGCAGGCTGCTATTCTCCCATGGAGACGATCGTAGAGATGCTGGATGTAGTCCTGTGGAACGGCTTGCCATGCCATTTCCACCTGGCGCCTCAGTTGGACCAGCGTTCGTGCTGGACGTGCAGACCGCGTGAGACGACGCTTCATCCAGTCCCAAACATGCTCAATGGGGGACAGATCCGGAGATCTTGCTGGCCAGGGTAGTTGACTTACACCTTCTAGAGCACGTTGGGTGGCACGGGATACATGCGGACGTGCATTGTCCTGTTGGAACAGCAAGTTCCCTTGCCGGTCTAGGAATGGTAGAACGATGGGTTCGATGACGGTTTGGATGTACCGTGCACTATTCAGTGTCCCCTCGACGATCACCAGTGGTGTACGGCCAGTGTAGGAGATCGCTCCCCACACCATGATGCCGGGTGTTGGCCCTGTGTGCCTCGATCGTATGCAGTCCTGATTGTGGCGCTCACCTGCACGGCGCCAAACACGCATACGACCATCATTGGCACCAAGGCACAAGCGACTCTCATCGCTGAAGACGACACGTCTCCATTCGTCCCTCCATTCACGCCTGTCGCGACACCACTGGAGGCGGGCTGCACGATGTTGGGGCGTGAGCGGAAGAGGGCCTAACGGTGTGCGTGACCGTAGCCCAGCTTCATGGAGACGGTTGCGAATGGTCCTCGCCGATATCCCAGGAGCAACAGTGTCCCTAATTTGCTGGGAAGTGGCGGTGCGGTCCCCTACGGCACTGCGTAGGATCCTACGGTCTTGGCGTGCATCCGTGCGTCGCTGCGGTCCGGTCCCAGGTCGACGGGCACGTGCACCTTCCGCCGACCACTGGCGACAACATCGATGTACTGTGGAGACCTGACGCCCCACGTGTTGAGCAATTCGGCGGTACGTCCACCCGGCCTCCCGCATGCCCACTATACGCCCTCGCTCAAAGTCCGTCAACTGCACATACGGTTCACGTCCACGCTGTCGCGGCATGCTACCAGTGTTAAAGACTGTGATGGAGCTCCGTATGCCACGGCAAACTGGCTGACACTGACGGCGGCGGTGCACAAATGCTGCGCAGCTAGCGCCATTCGACGGCCAACACCGCGGTTCCTGGTGTGTCCGCTGTGCCGTGCGTGTGATCATTGCTTGTACAGCCCTCTCGCAGTGTCCGGAGCAAGTATGGTGGGTCTGACACACCGGTGTCAATGTGTTCTTTTTTGCATTTCCAGGAGTGTATATGACAACGTTAGTAAAATAATGCAAATGTATATACGACAGAATTACATCATAGTCAAATATGGTTACAGAATTAATTAAGCGAAAAATTAATGGGTACTGTGGTGATGTGTTTCAGGGTGCCTCGGTTGCCAGTACTTGGCACCATTAACTCACACAACTGCGTCTTGCCAAATACCTGGCAACGCTTCTAAAAACATTCCAGTCACCACATGAAGAACTCAGCCGATTTCATGAAAGTACAAAGAAGGGTTGAGCTACTAGTGAACTTAAAGTCGCTCTTCACGAAAGTACCTCTTCACGACTTCTTGGCGCTTCTTAATATTTCGAGCCGCAAATACTAAAACTTCTTGAACATGCACTAAGCACCACCTACTTCAGCTGAACCGCAAAGTTTTATGAACAGATCGGTGGAGTGGCCACGGAATCCCTACTGGCTCCTGGGAATGCAAGTACGAGGCGTGTTTTTTAAGTAAGTACCGTTTTGAAATTTAAAAAAAGACATGCTAAGATCTCTCAATAACTTTATTTTTACATGAAAGCCTGTACCTTAATCTAATTTTCTACGTAATTTCCGTCAATATTGAGGCACTTGTCACAACGTTGTACCAGTTTGTGAATACCCTTCTTACAGAAGTCTGCCGCCTGACTTGTTAACCACTGCATCACCACTGTTTTGATATTACTTCGTCAACGTCGTGAAGACGCTGACCGCCCAGGTGTTTCTTCAAGTGCAGGTACAGATGGTAGTCACTGGGCGCAATATCGGGGCTGTACGGATGATGATCTAGAGTTTCCCATCGAAAAGATGTGATGAGATCTTTGGTCTTATTCGCCACATGAGGACGTGCATTGTCTTGCAGCAAAACGATGCCCTTGCTCAACATCCATGGACTGTTGCTTTGATTGTGGTGCGACGTAGGCCACCCATGTTTCATCGCCCGTAACAATTTGACTTAAGAAATCATCACCGTCATTGTGGTACCGGTCAAGGAAAGTCAATGCACTGTCTAAACGTTTGGTTTTGTCCACATCCGTCAACATTTTCGGTACCCAACGTGCGCACAATTTTCGGTAATTCAAGTGCCCGGTCACAATGCCATACAAAACACTAAGAGAAACATTTGGAAAGTCATCCCGCAAGGAGGAAATCGTAAAGCGTCTGTTTTCTCTCCCCTTATTGTCCACTTCATGCACCAAACTTTCATTAACGACCGAAGTACGCCCACTCCGTTGTTCATCATGCACATTTCTGCGGCCATCTTTAAATGCTCTCACCCACTTTCTTACCATTCGACCACTCACAATGTTTTCTCCGTAAACTGCACAGATCTCACGATGAATATCAATCGCTTTTAGGTCTTTAGCACTAAGAAATCTTATAACAGCCCGTACTTCACAGTCGGCGGGACTCACGATTATCGGAGGCATCTTAAACACTCAGTACACAACGTAAACAAGGAAGAATCGGACTGTAATGGCGTCAGTGAGTAGATTAAGGTGCAGCCTTTCATGTAAAAATAAAATTATTGAGATATCTTGGCACGTCTTTTTTTAATTTCAAAACGGTACTTACTTAAAAAAACACGCCTCGTATCTACATGAAACACTTACGGGAGGCTGGCGCTTGAAACCACATGCCAAAAACCCAAGTACTTCTTCCGCTATGTCGACGATCGCAGTGTGGCACCAGGATGAGTTTCTGGGGCATTCATCAAAACATAGAATTCATTATGGAAATAGAGGAAAATAGTTTCCTGGAAGAAGACAAATGGAACACTAGGCCACGCAATATCTAGGAAGAAGACCCAAACAGAGCTGAACGTTCATCCAGCGAGCTGCCACCATCGAGCGAGGACAGCGTTAACCATCTTGGTACACATGGCGCGAGTCATCTTGCGATAAGGAAAGTCTCTAAACCACAGAAATGGATATAGTGATGGACAGATTACTAGGACATTCAAGATTACAAAAGATGCAGGAAATCAGGAAGAGGAGAAATAAGACAAGATCCTCGCTTTCATTCCTTACTTGGGACCGCTCTTAGCTAAAATTGCGAGACTGGTTGAAAAATCCAACATAAAGTCCGTCCTTCGAGCACTGTTTAAGGCGAAGGAGTACTTTGGCTGTGCGAAGGACCTAATATAACCGTACATACCTCGTATACACAAAATCTCTTGTGAATGTGATCATCAATAAATTGGGCAAACGCAAAGCTGTATATCGAAATGTTGCTGGGAGCACATCAGGCGTGTGCGATTGGGGCTGGGCGTTGCATAAAGGGAGAGCACGCTTATGACTTTCAGGACACCAAGTTACTACTTTTCTGCCGAGCGTTTGGCTTTCGGGGCAGCGGTATAAAGGAATCCGTAACAATGACTGACGAGAATCTGGCCAATATGGACGTAGGATATCAACTTAGTTCGGCATGGAATCCCGAGCTAGCGGCTGTACGACGAACGAGCAACCAGCACCGTACAGCGTGCAAGACGCATCCGGACTGCCCAGACAAGAGATTCGAGCACAGCCTTCGGCGTAACCGCTACGCCCGCACTGCAACCTCTTCCCCCCACCCCTCTCTTCTAAGCTAGAGAGGCGGGCAGTATCTAGACATCCGCCGCCGGGTGCAGGTGGCGGACCGCTAGTATGAACGTCAAGAGACACGCAGTAGCTCGAAATTTCACGAGAAGATGATGAGTATAACATTTTTCGAAACGTCGCAGTAATTTAACACTTCCACCCAGCTGGAAACCGTAGAGATTTTTCACCTGTACACTAGTTGCTTGTACGAGTAAATTAATGAATCATGCTCTTTTGTTTGTAGTTGTTCCTATACTGCATAATTGTATCCAACCTGTATCTGCATATGCAAGTCACATCGCAACTCCTGGCGACTTTGTCTCGCAGACTTTGATACACAGTGTTATTCAGTTAGAGCAACCCGTAACAAGAATTATTGTATTCACTTCCAACGTCAGTCAGTCCAGTTCTGGAAATGCCGGACGCGGTGGTCTCGCGGTTCTAGGCGCTCAGTCCGGAACCGCGCGACTGCTACAGTCGCAGGTTCGAATCCTGCCTAGGGCATGGATGTGTGTGATGTCCTTAGGTTAGTTAGGTGTAAGTAGTTCTAAGTTCTAGGGGACTGATGACCACAGATGTGAAGTCCCATAGTGCTCAGAGCCATTTGAACCATTTTGAAGTTCTGGAAACATCTCGCAATTAGTTTTATACCGGTTCACGTTACTGTCTATGTACCTAATCCAGATGACGAAACCAGAATAATACGCCATTTATGTGATGAAATATGCAGGAAATACTTTTCGTGATACAACTACAATACTGTGTAGCATTAAATTATGAAAAATTCATCGCCAGTTGGGATTAGTTTGTTGCTGCCTAACCACTAGAAGGTCATGCATGGCAATAAGATTGTGACTGATAGCAGCACTAGCACACACGGTTCACAGTCCCGAACCGGAACTCACTGAAATGTTTCTAACAATGAAGACTCCCCGTAACACCTGGCTTAGATTTAGTGGTAAGTTAGCTCAGTGGATTGTCCGTCAAAAACTGAACACAGATCGAACATGAAAACAGGAATAAGGTATACTGAACTGTGAGAAAAGAAGCAAAACAGAAACAGTGACCGGTCCTAGCTCAAGACGTGCAGCATCGTGAGAGCTTGAATAGCCGCGGCCTCATGGTTTTGAGGTCACACTTTTGGGCTGCGAAAGGGAAGATCTGGGCTCAAATCTCCCTCGTACCCATTTTTTTCACAAAATCCGGTCATTGACGTGTCTCTTCGTTGTATTCAAATTTGTGTCTGTGTCTTAGTCTATCGTCCGTTTCCAACAGCGAGGTGTGAGGAAGGGACTCCAGATGCACGTATCTCCTATTTGTTGTACACAAATGCAACGTGTTATGACTCTTGCGTTCGCTTTTGGAAATTTTGGTTCTTGAATTCCTTTGTTTGACGACGGTGTGGCCGAGTGGTTCTAGGCGCTTCAGAGTGGAACCGAGCGACCGCCACGGTCGCAGGTTCGAATCCTGCCTCGGGCATGGATGTGTGTGATGTCCTTAGGTTAGATAGGTTTAAGTAGTTCTAGGGGACTGATGACCTCAGAAGTTATGTTCCATAGTGCTCAGAGCCATTTGAACCACTTTGTAAGCAGTGTATAAAACGACAATTGCTAAAACTACAGACGGGGAACAGACACCTCAATGACCGGACGGAAAGTAGAGAATTTTATGAAAAAAGGAGCAGAGGAGATATCTCAACACAAATCTCCAGATTTGCCGTCCAACACTGTGACCCAACAACCACGACGCCTCGATTCTTGCAGTGCGCGCCATGTTGCATATCTTTAACTTGAACCGTTCACTGTTTCTATTTTACTTCTTTTTTCACAATTCAATGCTCCTTCTTCCTGGTTTCATGCTTGATCTATGTTCAGTTTTTGACGGGCTATCCACTATCCCAATTTACCACTAAATCTGAGAAGGGCGGGAGGGGTGTGAAGGGGGTTTCCCTTGTAAGTCTCCGATTCGAGCACATGAAATTGTAAATGCCAACCGCCCATTCGTCTCATCAGCCTTGCAAACCTTGCCAAACAACCGTACCAACGAAGTCATGATCATCAAAAGACTCCGAATTTTCCTCTGCCCTCTTATTTAAAAAGTTTCTCATGTGGGTCACTACTATTTTCAATGGAGCAACTTTCAACTAGACCAGGATTCTTACTAGTGCACATACTAAAACATTTACATATTTCTAATATACACTCCTGGAAATGGAAAAAAGAACACATTGACACCGGTGTTTCAGACCCACCATACTTGCTCCGGACACTGCGAGAGGGCTGTACAAGCAATGATCACACGCACGGCACAGCGGACACACCAGGAACCGCGGTGTTGGCCGTCGAATGGCGCTAGCTGCGCAGCATTTGTGCACCGCCGCCGTCAGTGTCAGCCAGTTTGCCGTGGCATACGGAGCTCCATCGCAGTTTATAACACTGGTAGCATGCCGCGACAGCGTGGACGTGAACGGTATGTGCAGTTGATGAACTTCGAGCGAGGGCGTATAATGGGCATGCGGGAGGCCGGGTGGACGTACCGCCGAATTGCTCAACACGTGGGGCGTGAGGTCTCCACAGTACATCGATGTTGTCGCCAGTGGTCGGCGGAAGGTGCATGTGCCCGTCGACCTGGGACCGGACCGCAGCGACGCACGAATGCACGCCAAGACCGTAGGATCCTACGCAGTGCCGTAGGGGACCGCACCGCCACTTCCCAGCAAATTAGGGACACTGTTGCTCCTGGGGTATCGGCGAGGACCATTTGCAACCGTCTCCATGAAGCTGGGCTACGGTCCCGCACACCGTTAGGCCGTCTTCCGCTCATGCCCCAACATCGTGCAGCCCGCCTCCAGTGGTGTCGCGACAGGTGTGAATGGAGGGACGAATGGAGACGTGTCGTCTTCAGCGATGAGAGTCGCTTCTGCCTTGGTGCCAATGATGGTCGTATGCGTGTTTGGCGCCGTGCAGGTGAGCGCCACAATCAGGACTGCATACGACCGAGGCACACAGGGCCAACAACTGGCATCATGGTGTGGGGAGCGATCTCCTACACTGGCCGTACACCACTGGTGATCGTCGAGGGGACACTGAATAGTGCACGGTCCATCCAAACCGTCATCGAACCCATCGTTCTACCATTCCTAGAGCGGCAAGGGAACTTGCTGTTCCAATAGGACAATGCATGTTCGCATGTATCCCGTCCCACCCAACGTGCTCTAGAAGGTGTAAGGCAACTACCCTGGCCAGCAAGATCTCCGGATCTGTCCCCCATTGAGCATGTTTGGGACTGGATGAAGCGTCGTCTCACGCGGTCTGCACGTCCAGCACGAACGCTGGTCCAACTGAGGTGCCAGGTGGAAATGGCATGGCAAGCCGTTCCACAGGACTACATCCAGCATCTCTACGATCGTCTCCATGGGAGAATAGCAGCCTGCATTGCTGAGAAAGGTGGATATACACTGTACTAGTGCCGACATTGTGCATGCTCTGTTGCCTGTGTCTATGTGCCTGTGGTTCTGTCAGTGTGATCATGTGATGTATCTGACCCCAGGAATGTGTCAATAAAGTTTCCCCTTCCTGGGACAATGAATTCACGGTGTTCTTATTTCAATTTCCAGGAGTGTATGTTAGACATACTTTTATTTACTTTGCACTCTCTTATTAGAGTATTAAATATTAAACATTTGCTTGGTGTTGAACGTTTATTTACACTTGATACATCATAGGTGGAAAGGTGAAAAACTAATCCAGATCATATGTGACTGCCGCTCCAGAACTACGTTACTCAAGTGGTCATCTTAAAACAATTAATGTACTAATTTCTCAGTAACTAAACATAAAAGAGTGGGGTAATGAGACAAATTAGTCATGCATACACTAATCTTGGAGAAATCTTGGCTTCGGCACTATTTCAAGAATTAATCAGTAAATTATTATTTACAGCAATTTGTATACTTGAGTAGCCGAGGTCCAAAAGCCGCTAAAACATTTTTTGTCGATTTTGGGTTGAGCACAACAATTTGTATACTTGAGTAGCCCAGGTGCAAAAGCCGCTCAATGCATTTTTTGTCGATTTTGAGTTGAGCACAATACCGTACAGATTTTTTCAGCGCCAACACGATGGAATGGGTTTCAGGGTGCGAAACCCGTTGTAAACCGTTGAAATTAGCTGTAGAAAATCGTGTTTGGTTGCAAAAGCTGCTAACTGCATTGTATTCATGTGCAAAGCCCACTGAATGTCCAACGTTTGTAAAACCCACCAAGTTCAATAGGCATGGTGGGCAAGGAAATCAGACTTACCAGTCTACGAGGTGCGACAGTAAAGTAATGAGACTGATTTTCTTTGCAAGGTGTGGAAACCCTGCAGGCTTGTGTAGGCACAATATCTTTGACCTTGGTCCATAAGCTGCTTCTAGTCCAAGTGGCACGTCGATGCAACTGCTAAATCGT
Organism: Schistocerca cancellata; assembly: GCF_023864275.1. Lineage (NCBI taxonomy): Eukaryota > Metazoa > Arthropoda > Insecta > Orthoptera > Acrididae > Schistocerca > Schistocerca cancellata. Next base: position 99,417,821 of record NC_064630.1, on the reverse strand, counting down.
GAGATGTGCTGTAATAAGTTAACAAGTGTTTGTGTCTCTCGTCACGGAAATGGAACCGCATAATATTGCGCAACGATATGCCATTTCTTTTTGCGTTAAATTGGGTGAAAACGAGACGACCAATCACTGCAAACTTCAGAAGGCTTTTGAAGAGGAGATTATGTCAAGGGCTCAAGTTTTTTGTTGGCATAAAAAATTTAATGAATGCAGAACGGATGTTGAAGATGAAGACCGCAGTGGACGACCATCAACCTTACGGACGGATGTCAGCTTTGAAGGGTGCGGGAACTCGTACGATCTGATCGAAGATTATTCATGAAAATGATTGCAGAAGAACTGAACATCAATCGAAAAACGTTTCGTCTAATAATAACTGAAGATCTTGGTATGAGAAAGATTTGTGCAAAAATGGTCCCCAAAAATCTCGCACCACAACAGCGACAAACACGGAAAAATGTGGCACCCGATCTGTTAGAGCAAACGGAAATCAATCCAGAAATGTTGAGCCGTGTTATCACTGGTGATGAAAGTTGGTTTTTTCAGTACGATCCAGCGATAAAACGCCAGAGTTCGCAATGGCGCTCAAAGGGATCACCCTGACCGAAAAAAGCTCTCATGTCAAAGTCAAAAGTGAAATGCATGCTTGTGTGCTTCTTTGATTCCAAGGGAATTATTCATAAAGAGTGGGTACCTCCTGGACAAACAGTTAACCAATATTACTACAAAGAAATTTTAAAAAGACTTCGTAAAAGAATTCTTCGAGCCCGTGCCAACATTGCTGATAACTGGATTCTGCATCACGATTATGCGCCATCCCATACTGCTCTGTCAGTACAGCAATTTTTAACCTCAAAACAAATTTCAGTACTACCACAGCCACATTATTCACCAGATATCGCTCCATGCAACTTTTTTCTATTTCCAAGAGTCAAAACGATGGTCAAGGGATACCATTTTCAAAGAACACAAGATGTCCAAAAAGCTGTGACGAGGGTGTTTGAGGATATTACAGAAGATGAGTTCCAGAAATGTTACCATCAATGGCAGAAACGCTGGAAAAAGTGTGTGCAATCAGAAGGAGACTACACTAAACTTGACTAAAACGGTAAGCAACATTTTTTTTCACATCAGTCTCATTACTTTATTGTCGCACCTCCTACATATTCAAGCCACCTTTCAGTTTGTTACGATTCGAAGGGATATTCATCTTGTCTGATTTAGGTTGGGTGCCACTGTAGCGAACGCGTACGCAACGATGAAGTTATCGCTGTCGATGCTTTATCGAAATAGACAGTTCAGCTTATCAGTAGGTATTTGCGTGAGTGTTTTGAAGAAAATAAGTGATTTTGCTTACGGTTTAAAATCAGAAGATGATACAAACGAGGTGGAAGTAATTGAAACAGTAGGCATTCTGCAAGAAGTCGAATCCATCGTTGTAGTTGCAAATGATCAGAACGAGACGGAGGAGGAAGGTCCGTCCCGGAAAAGAAATAGGCGACCTGATCAGTTGAAAAGAAATGTTTCCAATCAGTAAGGTAATAACATGATAAGTATTGTTAACGCATTGTTGTGCAATAAGTACTGTGTTGACAAATGGCTCTGAGCATTATGGGGCTTAACTTCTAAGGTCATCAGTCCCCCAGAACTTAGAACTACTTAAACCCAACTAACCTAAGGACATTACACACATCCATGCCCGAGGCAGCATTCGAACCTGCGACCGTAGCGGTCGCGCGGTTCCAGACTGTAGCGCCTAGAACCGCTTGGCCACCCCGGCCGGCTACTGTGTTGACACTAACTGTCATGACATAAGTGGAAGGATTAGTGAAAGTTACTGGTAATTGACATTTCAGATTCAGAAAGCCAAAAAAAATCGTGTTCACGAAAAGCAAAACCAAGAAGGTTTGTCTAATTCGTCGAGAGCCCTTCTACAGCTTTGAAGCTGGAGACGGGAAGAGCATCCTGAAGAGCGGAACAAATTTCAGCGAAGGAAACGCCTCAACACCAATCACAGCTGGTGTAAAACTTTCGGAAGCGAAACTTGGAGACCTTAGAAAACTTTTGGAGCTCCACTTTGGTGACGACTGGGAGACCAGCGACAAACTTAAATTCTAGACCGAGGTGTTACACGAGCAGGAAGGCACTATTAGAGTCGCTCCTTCCGCTGCCAACCATCTGAAGATGCCAACCGCGATTTTGAGTTGGCAGGCGGTGTTGAGGTCGATGTCACTTAAAAGCAATTTTCAGCTGATTTCACTTTCTAGAATTTTTTGCCACAGTTTGAACTATCCGACAATTTTATTATTTTCTACAATTTTGTTTATGTTTCACTAAGATGCAATTTGGAGCTCCTTCTATTTTCCACAATATCTTGTGATGTCAAAAACTCAATGGTTTATCTAAAAAAAACTTATGTTGGACATTCATGTCTGATTTTTTAAAATAAAGTAAGTCAGTTTTATCTGGTAAAACATCACATTCGTATTTTTATACGCCGATTTTGTCGAATTTTCAGGCCCCTCTCTGAAATAAGACTTATTCTGTTTATATTCACAATAATAAAATTTCACCTTTCTGTCATTCCTAATGTATCACCGAATAGCTAATTTTGCATTTGTTCTGTAATTGGATCGATACATTTGCAAAACCCGCTAACTGCATAAATCGGGTGCAGAAACCGCTAAGTCAATATCTCACTTAAGATTTTAACCTATCAAACATAATTACAGATAACGGCCATTAATACCACGTAATTAATTATTTTTTTACTTATTTTTAGAAAAAATGACGTTTTTAACTGTAATACTTCAACAGTATCAAAATAATGTTCACTCTTTAGATGACGACAAGCCCTATCCAACTGTTCACTATAAGCAGAGTTCGAGTGTCTATACCATATGTTATTAATTTTATACACAATACTCAATATAATTTACAATCGCTCGATTAATGATCATGTTATGAACGTAGTATAGGGGGCTATGGGTTTGTATATTTGGCTGGGGTCCTTTCGTACTATTTATCAGGCTTATGCAGGCACTGGGCCCATGAGGTTCAGAAACAATCGAACACTGAGTTATAAACCTTCACCACTTTATTTCCATAATAACAACCGACGCGTCAGAACTGTGTCTGGAGTCTTATCACGGATAAATACGGACTTATTAAGACTTCATTTTGAGCCGAAATAGACATATATTCAACATCGAAACCACGCCCCTTGAAAACAGTTCTGCCTGCGCAGGCATTCAGTGACGTGAGTCTACTGCCACTGTGTGTGTGTGTGTGTGTGTGTGTGTGTAGAGGCGCTCTGCCGCAGACGTGTACTGGCACCTTAATGGCCAGCATTCAAAGAGAGCTCCAGCTCGCGCTCATGGACTCTCATGAGACGGCTACATCCAAGCCTGTAATCCTTACAACAGTAATAATATTAGTTGCTTCTTCTCTTTATTGAAATTTCAACGCTGTCTTTATATTTTCTGTAACATATCTGGAAGTGGCTTCTTTTGTGTCTTCAGTGAATGCTGGAAGCCAGTTTTAGCACAGTCGGAACCAGGCAGTTTTTCTTCGGCTTCTTAACCCTTTCAGCCAACGGCCTTGCCACAGTCGTAACACCGATTCCCGTCAGATCACCGAGGTTAAGCGCTGTGGGGCTGGGCTGGCACTTGGGTGGGTGACCATCCGGTCTGCCGAGTGCTGTTGGCAAGTGGGGTGCACTCAGCCCTTGTGAGACAAGCTGAAGAGATACTTGATTGAGAAGTAGCACCTCCGGTCTCGGAAATTGACATACGGCCGGGAGAGCGGCGTGCTGACCACATGCCCTTCCGTATCCGCATCCAGTGACGCCTACGGGCTGAGGATGACATGGCGGCCGGTCGATTCCGTTGGGCCTTCCTGGCTTGTTACAGAGGAGAGTAGTGGAGTAGTTCTTAACCCTTTCAGTACCGGTGGTTTCTGCCTGAAACCGCCATTTCATTAATTTTTTTGAAGTACCATTGACTTCTGCACGAAACCACCGATGCTATTGCAAGACAGAGACATCTTGCGGTAAAATGAGGTACTTCTATGAAGTTAGTGCATTGTAGCGGTCACCAAGTGTACAAAGCAACTGTGGACGCAGAGGTTGTACTACATGATTCTAGTAGACTGTGACAACTGGTTATTTATCATTTTTCATTGTGATCATATTGAGGATTCCAAGTAGCGAGCCCACGACGGCCAGCCAAACAGCTATCCCAGCTTCCTTTCACGGTTCGCTGCAATCCCTCGGAACACTACGCAGTGTCTTCTCATCTACCTGGCCCAGCCAGCACATGTCGCTCAACCAAGCACTCTGTTGACGGAATTAACTGAATAGCAGACACACCGCTCGTAATTTCACACAGTGATATACTTTTTAAACATGAATTTGTCTATTCAAATATTTCTATATGAGTTTATCAACCTATTAATTCCTCGGAATTCTCGGGATCGAAAATTTGTCTCAATTTAGCCTCCGTTCACTTGGGACTGATGCCATTTCAAACAATGCTCTTAAGAATAATTCGTATGTAGTGAGTCAACAGCAGTAGCCAAATGGATATAAACAAGTCAGTACATACACTTAACTATTCTTTCCGTAATGGCGCTCTCCGTAACAACTCAGAGGCTCGCGAAACGCTCATTAAATGGAATATAACTTCTCCGATGAATGTATCACATTTGCTTCCGAAAGAGCTCTCCAAGAAATGTTAAAAATCTGTATACTGTCGGCATAACGGATTCATCTAGGTCCTGACACCAAAATTTAATGAGAATTCACTTGGACTTCTTTTCCACTCTGTAATGTCTCTGGGTTCAATGACCATCAGTCACTAATAAACCTCCTCAGATGAAACATGTAACAAAGTGTTTTCATTCCTGTACATCTGTCATTATCGACCGACAGAAAGTGTGAAAATAAACGTGAATGTTCATTGACGTCATATGTAAACAAAATGCTAGAAAGTTGGAGCAATACAACAGAGACTGAATTCTGGAAGTGGCAGCATTTTATCAATCTTCTAACCACTTTGACGAAGCCCGCCGTGACTTCTTCTCTTGCGTCAACCTCTCCATTTCTGAATAGCAGTTGCACCCAAATTTTCAGTCCAGTCTTGAATATATTCCAATATCTGTCTTTACCTGCAGTTTTTCCCTCTAAAACTCCTTTTAAACTTATGGAAGTTACACCTCGTTGTCTTAACAAATAGCTTACCATACTATCCCTTCTTCTTGGCAGTGTTCTACATGTGCTGCCTTCATCACCGATTCTGTGGAACCTCCTGATTTTCTATCTTATCAGTCAATGTAATTCCCAACATCATTCTGTACACCGCATCTCAAATGCTTCGATTCTCTTCTTTTCCGGTTTTGGAAGAGCCCATTCTTTGCTTCTACAGAATGCTGTGCTCCAAACACAGATACTCAGAAACCTTTTCCTGAAATTAAGGCCGGTGTCTGATACTAGTAGACTTTTATTTTACTCTTTCATGATTAGGTCTCTTCCCATACAGCCGTTTAGTACTTAATTCTTTCAATTTAATATGTTTTTCTAACTGTGAGTAGATCGGATTTGCTTTATTTCAAGGGGAGACATCAGTTAGAAACGAAGGTTCAGAAATAAACTGCATGAGGCATTGCGTTAGGTCAACTAAAACAAAAGAGAGTAAAGCAGACAGAGATAAAAGCGCAGTGGAAGGTACGCATTCTATAACTAGGTAATAAATATAATATTACTAACAGAAGCACCACCAACATTTTTGCTGCACACGTCCTAGAAGACTATTAATTTTTGTATAGGTAAATTCAAATTTAGCGATATTACTATCTCACTTTAACAGTGGTTCATCTGACTGCATATATCTACATTACGTATTTAATTTTTCTGTACACAGGAAGAGAAGGAGCGTTCCTTGTATAGCCTGTAGCCTCTTGCTTCCAGGAAGGATGAGGACACTTCGACACCAACAGACACCTAATCACTGCTCCGGACTGTTGCGTTAGATTCATTCAAACAAGTGGTTCACATCCTCCGTGATTCCTCATACACAAAGCGCTGACTCAACAGCACGAATGTGGTGCAGACGCTGTTGGAAGCAAGCACGATTGAAGCTCAGTCATGCTATACTGGGTACAAACTTTCTGCTGTAACAGATCTTCGTGTACCAAGGTTTGGTTGGTATTATTGGTGATATACTGACGTAATGTTCGTCTCTTGATTTCGAGAATTGTGCCCGTTCTTTGGTGAACTGTTCGAACTTGAGGTTTTTACTGGTTAACCAATGTCGAACTTTAATTTTAGAACATACGCTGATGATCTTTAAACTATCTCCAACGTTTTACCGGAATTTACACGTTGGTTAACGCAGTATGCTGTTCTAGTTTTGTTTTAAAGCTTTCGCAAAGCTGTAATGTTAATTTGGTATAGAATATACAGCAGTAAATTCATGTTTAACACAAGGCAAAAACAGCCAATGTTGCAAATTTCCCTTTTATTTACTTGACGACTAGTTTCGGGTCTGGATCCATTTTCAAACCAGCCTACAGAGCAGAAAACAAAAATTACTATAGTGTACAATACGGCTCGTAGCAAATTTTGAGCTCACGTGAAAAATGCAGAAAGTATCGGTTCAAGATATACCAACCATATAGTCAAAATGGTATTTCCAAAAATATGAGAACCATATTAAGATAACAAATATATACTTGTAACAAGGTGGGATTGAACAGTTACACAGCACTGGAGATAACTGCAATGTACTCCTCCCGCTGCCGTCAGGAAACCAGAGATATAGGAAATATTTTCTTACTTCATACAATATTCTCCAGTCATCAAAAATACAACAGTTAATACAATGACAGTACAGATCAACAATAAAATTAACACTTTTAAGGGTTTTATCAAAAACAGTAAAATACGTTCACCGAACAGTAATGCAAAGCAGAACCACATACGGCGTGTATGACAAAGACATATGCCATAATGGTATGTAAACATAATTACATGTGAACCACTGCGTTAGTACTAAAACAACCAAATAATAGATCACAAAAAAGTTCATCACTTCCAGCCTTGTAAAAACACAAAAATTTTAGCGTAACAAACCTTACAGAGTTACATGAAGCTTAAACAATTTTTCACATTTCCCAGGTGAAAGCAGAAATTAAACTGCAAAGCTGTCGTTCATAAATCATCAAAAATTAGAGACCCTCACGGCACTAAAATCACACTGTTCGTTTGAGGAGGGGAGAGGCAGAGATAGTGGGGGAGGATGGAGGGCAGGTCAAGAGGGGAGAGGGAAGCATGAACATGAAGCCCAAAAAAGGGGTCGAGTGGGAAAACATGGCAAGAATATAAATAATTGGTAATCAATACCAATAAAGAGAACTTATTACAGTTTGACCAAGAAACAATAATGTGACATTTTTATAATCACATAAATAATAAGAACTACCATCGACTAACGGATTGAACAGAGAAACCACACATCTATGTTACTCAAGAGTAATCCTACACGTAATACATGCTAACGAAAAATAACCCAAACAATTTTTAAGCCAATCAGCTAGTAAAACGATCTTCATAATCTGCAATATACGTCAAAAACATATGCCGCATAAAGGCACAACAAACTCAGAGACGTTATTATCCAACCAGGAGCAACGAATACGCATCTCCGGCAATAGTGTGTCCCGAAATCAAAAGTTGTACTTCTCCTCAGTATGTCAACAATGGAACACAGTCATGAGGCGGACACATGAAAAAGCAGTAGTAATTGCAAGAAGCGAACGCCAGACGATAAAATATATTTTATAACAGGGGGGAAGGAAAAATGGAAGGAGCGAATGGAGGTTCGAGGGCATAACACGAAGTTGCAGGCGGCATGCAGATGTATGAAAAAGCTGAAAAATAACCTCCATACTTATAAATCTAACCAGGGAAGAAAGTGTTACTGCGGACATGTTAGCAAAGGATGTGTGAGTTATTGGGGTGGAAGAGAGAAAATGGTTGGGGGGGGGGAGAGTGGGGTGAGGAAAAACCGGAGTTATATAGGAGCTTTTGGTCGAAGGATTAGCGTAAAGTACAAAGGGGTTGGTGGAAGGGATGGGAGTATGAATTATATATCATTTTGGAACAGGACAAAGAACCGAGTAAATCTAAAGTTGACTTATTCGCAAATACTTTATCCAGCTCCTTTTATTCTCAAGTACCTCCAAAATATCCAGCTGCATACCTTTGGATGTTAATGCAAAACCTTCAGTGTGTTACCTATATTACCAAACCCAAGATCCTCGTTCCTCAAATTCTGTCCAAAAGCGATCTTTTTACAAGTACGGGTAAAATAAAACTCCTTCACTTTTGGCCAATATAAAATAATTCACAAGATCAGCATTGCAGCAATGTGAGCTTGATGAATTACATTTACCATCCCCCTGGCCTCCGCGACTGGCAAGACTGTGTTGCAATGCGGATGCTTTGAATTATTTTGTATCTAAGGAACGGAAGGACGTTCTCCTGCCCACTTTAAAGAACACTTGGTTCCTTGTAATAAGATCACGTTGGACAACATTTGAGAAATGAGGGTCATTTTGGTTGGTAATATAGTTAACACACTGAATGTTTTGCATTACACATCCAAACGTATACAGTTGGATATTTTGGAGGTCCTTGAGATTTTGAAGAGAAAAATAAATGAGCCGGATAGTGTTTTGAACGAACGAGTCAACTTTTAGGCTTAGTCGGTTCTTTGTCATGTTCCAAAATCATGTATAATGTTCGCAGTAAAACTTTCTTCCTTGGTTAGATTTCCAAGTATGGAGTTCGGTTTTCGGCTTTTTCATGCATCTGCATACTGCCTGCAACTCGTGCATCACCTCCTCCCTAACTTCGTGTTATGCTTTCGCCCCTCCTTTCTCTCCTTCCAATTTCCCTCCCCCCCCCCCCCTTCCAGTTATAAAATATATTTTATCGTCAGGAGTTCGCTTCTTGCAATTACTATTGCTTTGTCATGTGTTCCGCATCATGACTATGTTCCATTACTAACATGCTCAAGAGTACAACTTTTGATTTCGGGACACAATGTTGACGGTGGAGCATATTGGTTGCTGCTGGTTGGATGATAAGGTTTCTGTGTGTGTTGTGCCTTCTTGCCATAAATGTTGTAGGACGTTTATTGCAGATTATGAAGCTCATTTTACTGTTTCTTTTAAAACTTAATTGAGTTATTTTTTGTTAGCATATACATATATGTGTAGGCTTGCTCTTGAGTAACATATCTGTTTGGTTTCTCAGTTTAATCCGTTAGTCTATGGTGGTTCTTACTTAACTGACTGTAAAAATGCGAGGCTGTTGTTTCTTGGTCCGGTTCTAATATGTGTTACTACTGTTGATTACGAATTATTTACATTCTTGCCATATTTTTCCACTTGGCCCCCGTTTTGGGTGCCTGCATCTTCATGTCTCCTCCCCACCTTTTCCAGCTCTCCATCCTCCACCACTATCTCTCTTCCTCGCCCTTCCTCTACCTCCTCTATTCCTTCCCACTGTCATATGACCGCGAGTGTGGTTATGCTACGTCTTCCCCAGTATGTCTGGTACCATTTGTCTACAACCCTTGTTAAACATTACGTATCTGGTACCCCTTACTCGTTGTTTGATGAAACGGATACGTGTGTTTTAGTGCCTTTAGGGGCGCTAATTTTTGGTGCTCTATGAAAGACAAATTTGCTGTTTAGTGTTTGTTTTCACCTGGGAAATGAGAAAAATTGTTTATGCTTTACATAATTGTATAAGGTTTGTTATGGTAAAGATTTTACGCTTCTAAAACGTTGGAAGTGATTAACGTTTTTTGATGTACTGTAATTTGTTGTGTTTTACTACTGGTGCTATGGTTCACATTTAACGATTTTTAAGTACCATCAAGGCATATAACTTTGTCATATGTCATTCATGTGGTGGTGCTGTGTGTAACTGTTCGGTGGTGTTAAATATTTTACTGTCCTTCGTAAAACCCTTATAAGTGTTAATTTTATTGTTTACTTTTATTTTTATTGTATTAATTGTATTTTTGATGATTTTAGTATATTGTGATAAATAAACAGATATATCCTGTACCCCTTGTTTCCTTACAGCTGTTGGGGAGTAGTCTAACAATTATCTGTGTAATCGGTAACCGCTCATTTGCACCTTGTTACAAGTATATGTTTGTTATCTTGACATGGTTCTTATATTTTGGGAAATGCCACGACTATCTGGTACATACACAAGTTACTCCTCTGCAATTACTCCAGCATGCTGGAGCTTCGTAAACTCGTTTTTTTTCTTTTCTTTATGTATTTGCACCGAAAGTCTACTCCATGTTGTGAACATTATTTAATTTTTATTCACTGCATATAGAATTACTACCTCCTCATTTTTATTATTGTTTATTGAGTGACTAACTATCAACGGGGAATGCGACAAATGGATTTGTTTGCTCCCTATACATTAGCGTAGCCAAACACAAAAAAGCAACAACGCCTTTTAGAACCAACAGGAACAATTAAAACTAGATTTTAGTATTCTACATTTCTTCAAACTGTAATCCGTGCAATCGCTCGTGAATGTTCAAGAGCAATAAACACTAACTGTATAATCTTTCGCTTCGTTTTTCACATCGTACAGTCGCACGTTCATTATTTTTGGCGACTTGCAGTAGCGACATTTAACGAGCGTAAGGCACAAACAATTGTTACAGCTACTGTGTTGCAGTTTGTTATAAATAGTAGCGATAGAGACAGTACGACTCTGCCAGAACAGTGGCCTGGTTTACATCATATTTTCAACACGTTGATAAGCCAAAACATTATGATTATCTGCTTAAAAGCTTGTTTGTCCGTCTGTGGAACGAAATACATCACTGATCTGAGTATCACGGATTGTGGAGGTATTAGCATTAGATGCCTACGGACAGTACACATAATTCGCTTTAATAACGAGGCGTTGATTTGCGTACGCGGCGATGGCATCCGATAGCGACCCAGATGGTTTCCATTGTATTTGCATCAGGCAACTTTGGTAGTGAAAACACCAACGTAGGTTCACTATAATGATCCTCAAAACCACTGTAGCACGGTTCTGTCTCCAAGACACGGACAGTTATACTGTTGAAAGCTGACATCGCCGTCCGGGGGAGACAAAATGGTTCAAATGGCTCTGAGCACCATAAGACTTAACGTCTGAGGTCATCAGTCCCCTAGAACTTAGAATTACTGAAACCTAACTAACCTAAGGACATCACACACATCCATGCCCGAGGTAGGATTCGAACCTGCGATCGTAGCGGTAGCGGGGTTCCAGACTGAAGCGCCTAGAACCGCTCGGCCACACTAGCTGGCCCGGACTAGACATAAAGCATGAAGGGATGCAGGTGGTTCGTAGCTGTCACCGTGTTTTCGATTACTCTCACAGGTCCCAAGCAAGCGTAGGAGAAAGTCTACCACAGCACAATGCTGTTCCCACCAGCCTGCGTCTGTGGAGCTCTGCACGTTTCAACCCGCCGTTCGCCTCGACCATCGACCTAGTGTAGCAAAAAATGTGAAGAAGAGCCGACTCGTTTCCATCGATCGACTGTCGAATCCCGATGGTCTCGTGCCCACTGCAGTCGAAATTGACGATGTTGTTGGGTGAAAATGCGAACATGTAGGGTGTTATGCTGTTGACCTCCATGTTCAACAATGAACGATGAACAGTGTGCTCCGAAACACCTGTGAATCCACCATCGTTGTGCTCTTTCGACAGAGACGCCACAGTTCACCATCTATCCTACTTTACCGAGCAGACAAGCCTCCGAACCCAACATTCCGTGAAGAGTCGTGGACGTCCAACCATTTAGAGTCTAGCGGCAGCCCCACTGTCCTTTTACCTCTTTCCGTAGATGCTCACAGCAATAGCACCTGAACATTCGACCATTTTCGGCGTTTCGTGATATTCGTTCACAGGTTCTGCGTAACAATAATCTGCCCTTTGTGAAAATCGCTTATCTTATTGGATTTCACCATTTGCAGCCCAGATCTTGGTTAAGGTAATCCACCGTCCGTGTCTGTTCCACTAACATACTTTTGTTACCAAGTCACGTGACCGTAAAACCACCAGGAGGCATCCAACGTCGCGGTGCGCAGTGCTCATAATGGTTTGGCTGATCAACGTAAATGCGACGTTGCCATGCTGATGTTGTGTATATTTTGTGACGATACCTTTACGACTATATTATTTTAGGACGAGTTATAAAACAGATATGAAGATGATCATTGCTGACCGAAGCCGGTGGCATATGGACCAAACGTTTTGTGATTATTGGCGAAAATAAAAGAAATTCATTGTACACTTCCTGGATCACTATTTCAATCCGCGTTCATGTGGCAAATTGTGAAGCTCCCAATACGCCTTTTAGTGCCCTATGGAGTCATTTACTTTTACCCCTTTTTTGTGTTAGCAAAGCAAGGGCTGATTTGGAATCTGATAGAATAATACTTTTTCCTTTGGTACCATAAAGAATATAAAGACGAGCTTCCAAAATTGCGATTAGTTAAGCTATCATGATTCTTTTGCCAAGCATGCCGTCCTTGCCTGTGCTAGTCTGCTATTTATGTCTTTGCTTCTTCTGTCACGCCTTAGCTGGCTTTTCAGGTATCAGAATTCCTTCATCTACTTCTTGGTCAATATTTAGATGTTAAAATTTTCACTAATTCCAATTCTACAGCTCCTCCTTACTTTCCTCTTCCTCCGGTGTACCACCCAGCCATATTCTGTACCCGTTACATTATTGATTCAACAAGTCCTGTAATTCTCCTTGACTGTCACTGAAGAAATCTAGATGTTACCATTGATATCCATAACACCCCGATTTTTAAATCCTCTCGGCTGGTCCCGGCGGAGGTTCGAGTCCTCCCTCGGGCATAGGTGTGTGTGTTTGTCCTTAGGATAATTTAGGTTAAGTAGTGTGTAAGCTTAGGGACTGATGACCTTAGCAGTTAAGTCCCATAAGATTTCACACACATTTGAACATTTCTGATTTTTTTAAATCCTCTCCTTGAAACGTCCACTTAGGAAAATTGTACAGGACTGTGCTTAAACTGACACACAATATTTTTTTTAGCGCAACGCAGTCTGACTTTCAGAAATCCCTGCAAAGGAATGGCCCTGACTAACATTAACCTATACCTTTCACAAATCACTTACCTCACAAAAATCTTCAGTACTCGAACTACTGCAATACAGCGAGCGCCACTACTGCCAGCTAAATAAAAGATTCAAACTACGGAAGGCACTAACTACTGATAGGGATAGTTAGCAAATGAAAGATATTAATAGAGAACAAACAATGTATTTACCTTAATAGTCATAATATATATATCAGTTCATGACAAATTACAAAACTCCGCCATCTCTCTCCCCACATCCACCACTGCTGGCGGCTCACCTCCAACTGCGCAACGCTACGCGCTGTTCACATCCAGCTGCCGCTGCCCAACACTACAATGGCAGACAACAATGCAAACTAGCCACAGACTGCACACAGCACAGCCAGTGATTTTCATATAGAGCGCTACGTAACGTTGCCGATAAGAAAACATAAACAGCCTACTTACATAAAGAAAACATAAACAGCCTACTTACATCCTCAACCATTCTATTGTTTCACTCAGTGCTTCTTCGATGTATAGATTGAATTGTAGTTTCGAAAGACTGCATCCTTATCTTACACCGTTTTGAACCCGAGCGTTTCGTTCTTGGTTCACCATTCCATCACTCTTTGCTCTTGTCTTTTTGTACTTACTGTAAGTCAGACCTACTTGCCTCAGAATTTTAAACCTGTTGCGCCATTTTACATTGCAAACGCTTTTTCTAGGCTCATGAATCTTAAGAATGTGTTTTGATTTGTCTTAAATATCGCTACCACTATCAAGCACAACGTCAGAACTGCGTCTCTGATGCCTTTACATTTCGCAAAGCCAAACTGATCGTCATTTAACTGATCCTCAATTTTGTTTTTCGAAGTTCTGTATTATACTTGTCAGCAACTTGGATGCAGGAACTGGTAAGTTGATTATACGATAGATGTCGTACTTATCAGCCCTTGTTGTCTCGAGGATTGGAAACTATGGTTAAGCAAATACTGTGTGTTCCGTATATCCCTCATAAGCTCAATCAGATTCCTAGCATTGCTGAGAGCGACGTAACAAACGAATGTTTAGCTTATTATCTAGCATGTTTATGTGATTCATCGAGCAACAATAGTTACAAAATGGCTTAAGAAATGATACATTTTAAGTAGGAATTCATCTGACACGTCACGTCAGTTGCTTACTTCTATTAGATATTATGGCTGTACATGGATAAGAATGCTTACGTATGCATCGAACGACGTCTTGTTGTTCTAATGCAAGTGGACAATGGTGTTGCGGTTAAACTCCCGTCTCGACTGTTCATGAGGGGACATACTTTATGAAAGTCCAAACAAAGCAGATCACAATAGTTATATTTTCGAACACGGGCTACTGCGAAGATTGTGATTCTTCATTACATAAAAGGCCGGTTCTTCAAGCGTATTAAACAAATTTGAAACGAGCTGAAGTCCTTAAGATGCTGAAGCCTGCTCGGAATCTAAACTAATGACAACTAATGCTCACACACTTGTTCGTTTATTTACGTAAACGTACATTCTTTCATGAATAATTGAGTTAGACGGTAGCTGGGGTTCCTTGGGCAACACGCGAAGACAATGTCATCTCGAGGGCAAACCGATGATCTAAGTGAATCAGCACACTTTTTCAGCCAGCTGTGCTGTAATCTTTGGCAGATATTTGTATAGACCGGGGTTTATAGCGTCTTCCAGTTTTAACCACAACTGCTCTGCTTTTTCATATCAGAACTAAAAGTTATGTTTTTATTTTAAAACTTATATAAGTTTCAGATGATTGTAAGACAGTAGTCGTCAATACCTTCATGACACTTATGTAATGATTGCGTCTCTGTGTAACTAGGTAGTCGGAAGTCTTTCTTTAGGAAATGGATTGTCAGCCTAGTTGTTTGAGGCTGTGTCAAAGAATGTTTAAATATGTCTACCTTAGAACTTCTTCATTTCTCTACATTTATCTTTCTTTTTATTGCATTTATGAGCTACACAGATGTTTTCTGTCCTATTTGATAAAGTTTAGTACAGGGAATACCTAGGGAGCGACTTCCTTCAACTCATTATGTCAAACAGTAGTGAGCTTCCATCCTTACATTGTCCCTGAATGGTATACGTAAGTGTGAATGTGTGAGCCAGTGAACTTCAAGTATGCTGGTGTGGGGCAGAAAGTTTCTTTTCCCTCGTATAGAGCAGTTCCAATTTTTAGAGCTCCTTCAGACACACCTCTCGTTCCTAAGCTTTCCCGCTCGTTTCGTGCATACAGTTCTCTAGAGGACCGCTCCGCATTCTGTTGAAGAAAAAGAAACCGGTCCTTGCAGTAACTGTCTTTAGCTGGCATTTTTTTAGTCTGGGATCCACCACCGAACTGTGAGTATTAGTTTTTTCTCCATAACACGGCATGGAATGATTTCATTTGAGTTAGGTAGGTTTAACGGTTATTTTCTGTCAAAGAATCATTCAGTAATTTCACGTCCTGACATTGTTTGGGTTTTATTCACTGTGTAATTCCTCTGCATCTACTGTGAAATGAACGAACTTAACAATGCTCTTTGTTCTGATCGGACACAGTCGCGTGGCATTATGTTTCATTGCCTCAAGTATTTTTTATTAAATTTTCAGGCTGTGAGTAAGCAAATCATCAGTAATAACATCTGATTATTAATCTAAGTCCACGAATTGTCATCACTCTTGTCCACATTACTTCACGATCCAGTTCATTTTGAACCTCGCTAGACGTAATACTTATGGCTGCAGCTTTAAATTCTCCTTCCGCTTCTGAAGAGTGTAATGGATCATTTAGATAGAAGTTCCACGAGTTGTAGAATATTTGCCTCCTCTCTAGTTCACCTTTCAACCAACTCTCAGTTTCTACGATTATGAGGGGGCAATTTGTTTCTACGAGAGGTGTGACTTTGTTGCGAATACTGCAACAGTTAACAACTAGTAGTTTAAGATTCTCACTTTCCGGGTTCGCTATCGGTTTTACTCAAATAGGTGCTTAAAATAGCGTTACTTTTTCTACTAGATGGCTTAGAATTTCTTCTAACTAAAACAAAAACAAAACAAAAAAAAGGTACCATGTGCTTCCCAAAGGTACCCTCCCACACGAGTGGCCAGGGCTTAATAAAGTTAGAGAGAGGGCAATGTAGTGGTCGAATTATTCTTTTTAACTCTGAAATTAAGCCAGCACCAGTAACCTTTGCGCAGATTTAGGTGTACACATTGCAAGATATGGCAAGAAGAGACAGTATACTGTATGATGCAATAGAGGGATGGGAAAATACGTAACGGTGAATGAAAATTCAATATTTAGAGCTCATTTTAAGGCAGTTACATAGGAAGGAACTGGAGAATGTGGTTTGGTGAAAGTAATGAGAGGCTTCAACTTGTTGCAACAGGAACCTTCTTCGAAAACTACAAAGACGGTGTACTAGGATAAGACCAGAAACATTAGAAGATAGTAATTTGGCTACAACATAGATAAATAACGTTCTCGATTGTAAAGCATACCCAGATGCATGCATAGAGTCAGATCTAACTTAATATTTATAAACAGCAGGATAAAATTGAAGAGGACAATGAAGTGGTACATACTAAAACATGAAATACTGACGAATTAGAATAGAGTGAAACAAACAGAAAATTCTCCGAGGTAGTGAACAGTTGCCTAAGAAAGAGCGTCTAGAGTACTTCAGTAGAAAATGAGACGAGTGTCACAGAAAAGGAAATAACTGAAACAGGACAAGACTCATAGGTATAGTGATGATAGAGACAAATAAGCCACGGATAACTCAAAAAATACTTGAGCTTCTGGGTGAAACAAGAAAATATAAGAATCCTCACGAATTAGTTAGGAAAGATACAGTACAGATCGCCTAGGAATAAAATTAATAGCAAGTGAAATAGGTTAAAGCGAAATGAATGAGAGATACTTGTAGAGTGATTGAGAAATATATTATTTTAGGGAAGTATACACGTATACACGGCCTACAGGAAGATGTAACATTATTTTGGAGACGTATTATGTAAAGGTTTAACCTACCAGGTGTAAATGGGAAACCTCAGTTAAGTGCAGAAGAAAGTACAGACATGGGTAGAAATGGATCAAAGTTGTGTATGAATGAGAGGAGCTGTTCCAAAGTTTGAAATGAAGAACTTAACGTGGAAGAAACAAATGATTCAGTAGTGTGGTCAGAATTTGCCACTGAATGATCTGAACTCAAATCAGTAAGCGGAGATATTGATACCTGCGGTGGGTTTAGGAACTGGGCTGTTGTATGTGGTATCAAAGATCTATGAAGCTGTTTAATCACTTTCAGATTTTTGGAGAGTATTACAAACACACTACCGAAGAAGGCAAGTGTGAGTAAAAGTGGAAACTATAGGACGAGTAGTCTGACAAGCAATGCTTCTAAACTGCTCACGATATTAATTTATTGTAAGACAGAAAGGGGGAAAAGGGGGAAATTATCAAAAAAGAATACCTGACAATGCAATTGATAATGTAAAGTATAATTAAAAAACAAAAACGCAAGAAAGGAAAAGCATTAAAAGATGTTGTTCAGGTACAGAGCTAGACATGAACAAAAGTCAAAAGAGAGGAAAACAATGGAAAATCGTGAAAGAAAAGTTTGTGTTAAGAAGGCTATAGCTTGCAACCACTGTTTTCAGCTTGTATTCCGAAGAAGCAATAAAAGTACTGAGAGACAAAAAAATTCTCCTATAAAATCGTAAGTTTTGTATCAAACTCTGTTTCCAATATCCATGGATATCTAAATTTTTGTACTGCATCCTGTGAGATTTACTTTCGGTTCGTGTATATTCTTGTTAAGCATCTTTCCAAAATATGGAACTCTATGAGCACTAACTGTTCAAAACAAAACTCATACTGCGGCTTTTGTTATCAACACACCTATCACGCCTGAGCGCTGTCGTACACGACCGACTGTAATAGACGCAGATGCTTCTATTTTTGCTGGTGATGGAGATGACTTGCAGACGAGTAGGCTATTACACGATCTCATCTTCCGTCTCTCCCTAACTCATCTGAATTACCTGTTTGCGCTTCTCCTGAAGGAACGTTCAGCGGCATTCTTGTATATCGGCACTCACACTTATTTTTATCCTCATTTGAGTCAGTGACACTCATGTCGACATGCCATAAAAATTTATGAGGCGCCTGTGAACACAATAGCGCGTTGCACCATGTATTATTCCGCATAACGTTTTCCTTACGTCTTCGGCGCGTCTGAAAGCAGCACGGTGTAAGCTTTAACATTTGCTTTTATTTTCCTACGAGCATAATTCATAGCTTTGTCTGTTAATGTTCTTTTTCTGTTAAGTACTTCGATTAAGTACATTGATTATGGAAGGAAGAATTCATTTAACTGACTTTCAGAATTTCATAGCACAGTCAGTGCATCATAGCTATTCTGTTATCCGATGTTGATCTATTTTGATGATACATACAGGTTTCTCTGCCTCCCCTCGATTTGGAGCAAACATCACATACTCAATATACTGGTTATTGTGGTTGCAGCAGAGTAGCGTTTGCACTGAGATTAGCACTGTAAATACATCCCTGAGTTACATTTGATGCTCCTTTCCTTATACCATGTATTTGTGTACTTCTTGTGTCAAAGAGTGTAGTTATAGACAGAAGAGAAAACCGTTTTATAGGACCTGAAGGAATGGCCATTTCATTCTTGGCTGGAATAGAAAAAGCAGTTCATAGATATAGAAAAAAAAGTGTTAACAGTATACACTGGTACGTTATCTCTGAAATATCTACAACTTGTACAGGAATGAGGTTGTAGTTATATGAATCAAAATATCTGAAAGAGGAGTAATGAGAGGGACCATACTGTGCGCCCGTGTTATTCAAAGAGCAGACAGTAAAGAAAACAAGTGAGAAATTTTTAAAAGGGAACGCACTGTTTAGGAAAATTAATAAAAACGTCAAGTTTTGTTTGTCAGTGGCAGAAAAGTACTTGAAAGATCATTTGAACTGAAAGGATACGGCCTTAAAAAGAGGTTAAAAATTGAAAGTTAATAAAAGTACATCCAGTCGCGAATTAAATCTTGATTCTCAGGGAACTAGACTGAGAAATGAGACGCTGAAAGTATAGGTTTATCTATTTGGGCAGCCAAAGTGAGAAAGATATAAAACAGGACTGTAAGCAGCAACATAAACTGTTACAAGGAAGGTAACTATATTAACGTTGATCAAAATTTAAATTTGAAAACAGTATATTGCAGAAATGACAAGAAGGATTGATGAAATATATTTTCTCGTTATACGTATGAATGAAAAAACACTGACACAAGTGTAACATTCTACAAAATCCATTGTTTTCGAATGGTACGCCACCCTCAAGTACAAAGATAAATACATATGACTGTGAAATATTTCTGAGAACAATGATGTTAGACTGGAGCGTCTATAGAATATTTCAGCTAGTTTCCAAATATTACTACTTTTGTTGCTTGATTTAGGTCTGAAACGACTGGAATTATGTCAGTAAAAATGCATTATCAAAATATGTAGCACAGATAAAATGCGTGTCACATTAAATGCTGAACAAAGTGACGAATTCCAGAAATTTTTTGAGAAGAAAAAGAACTTGAACAATATGTAAGAAACTATAGTGACATTTTCCAAGATGTAATGAACAAGATAATCATGTCCTTAACGGTTCCCATGTTACAAACAGGTACAATATTACAAGAGAAACTAAAAATGTAAGTGAGCAACCGTAATTGCACAAAGTAGTTTTTTTTTAACACGGCAGCTAAATCTAGAGTGACTGAAGTGGCGAATAAGGGAACTTTGCTCATTCATAGGTGGATATGTGATTATTGATTTCATTATTTCAAGGTAGTTCAACTATCTCTTTTTGTGAATTTTATGTAAGCCTTCACGTTGCATCTTGTAACTGTGGTGTTCTTTAAGCAATTGGTCTGCAAATGTAGAACCAACTTTTCTAAGTCTCCGACTCCTATTACGTTCCTGCCTGACTGGCATACAAGGAATTTGTCACAAATACGGTTGATTTTGTATATCAACTCTTTTCCGATGTTAAGTGCTGTCTTTACCGTTGGGCAAAGATGTGTGCAATAGAACTCTTTTTCCTGTAACAGTACATATACATATATATTAAAACACAGAAAGAAATTCATAGTTATATTCGTAAGTATATTTACAACGCACGGAAAGTCACAACATGCATCTGCTGTGTGAATATATTCAGTTGATGTCTTTGTTGCCAACAGGAACGGTCTGGATCTCCAGGAAAGGATCGTTGTGTGGACGCATGTATGGCATGCTGAACAGTTTGTCGTTCTGCACCACAATAACAGGTGAATGACACTGTTAATCCCCAGTTTTAGTTTGAGTTAGGTCTTCCACTATTTGTCCTTTGTTGGTTGAGTGGAGACCGAATAGTGAGATAATTTTCAAATCATGGTCGCCTGGTCGAAATGAAGAGCATCCTCAACTGTTCTAGTATAGCGTTGTTCTGCCGTATTTCTGATCATTAGTCTGTTGTTCTTGCTCCATTGTCCAACAAAAATTTTTCATCTTGCAGAGGTGGCTGACGGGATCGAAGCCTGTTCGTATTGAGCACAGGAATGTCAACATGTACAGGGAGATAAGGATCACCAGCTGTTTGTGTAAACTCCAGCCTGAGAGCGGATTCTCGTCGCAAAAATAGGGGAGCTAAATGGCCAAGAACAGGCAGCCAGAAAGTTGGAGTGTTTCTGATTGTTTTGTACACGTAATAGAAAGCTACTAATACAGTCAAACAAATAGCATCGAGCAATGGCTACATTTACATCATGGTGGACTACGAAACATAAAAAATAAAAAGAACAGTTCGGCTCTCTTCTTTACCCTGTGATCAACCCACCTCCTCAATACAATGGAATAGGTTCCATATTGAGAAAAAGCATCTCTGAATGTCGCCAGAAACTTATGGCAAGGAATTTTATAACTTCATTTCGCCCATTGGCAAAGACAGAACTTCAGTTATAGAAAAGAGTGGAAAACACAAAATCACTTTTGATTGCGGCAAATCCTATACAGGCCAGTCTGACAGGGCAGGTCCACCCGCTTGAAGGAGCATCATAGAAGTCGAGGACTTAGAAAAGGAGGCTAGTTTTGCAGACCACCTGCTTAAAGAGAGCCACATTTACAAGGTGCAACGTGAAATCTTACACAGCACCCACAAAGGGAGGAAGCAGAACTACTTTGAAGTTAGAAATTAATGAACACGAGTCCCTTCGCCCAGCCCTTGCAGTCCCATATTCCTTACTCCTAACTGCATGTCCTGCCAATTATATCCAGACCACTTTTTAAATTACCCCTCCTACTCACATGCCTACACAAGTAGCTAGGATGATTGCAGGTACTACTAGATGGGAACAATGGCAGGAGGGTGTCCACAATGAGGAAATCAAAGAAAAACTGGGAATGAACTCTATAGATGAAGCAGTCAGGCCAAACAGGCTTAGATGGTGGGGTCATGTTACACGCATGGGAGAAGCAAGGTTACCCAAGAGACTCATGGGTTCGGCAGTAGAGGGTAGGAGGAGTCGGAGCAGACCAAGGAGAAGGTACCTGGATTCGGTTAAGAATGATTTTGAAGTAATAGGCTTAACATCAGAAGAGGCACCAATGTTAGCACGGAATAGGGGATCATGGAGGAATTTTATAAAGGGGACTATGCTCCAGACTGAACGCTGAAAGGCATAATCAGTCTTAAATGATAATGATGATGATGATGACTCACATGCCACATTTTTCCATTATTTCACTTATCTCACTTGCCATGATAAAAATTTACTTTGTTAGGTACAGTTATTTCACTTATCTTTTCAGTATAGCTAGAAATATTGAACCTATTTGTGATATTGGTCCTGTTAAGTTCAGTTAACTTCTTGGATTATGTTAGGAAAGTAAACTGCATATTTTTCGACTTATTTTACTTCTGGGAACAGTGGCGATTTGTCATGTAGTTCAGTATTTAAGGTGTCACATGTTTTATCTAAGCAAAACAGCTTGACATCGAATTTTTATTGACATAATTGCATTCGTTTCAGTCGTAAGTCTAACGTCCACAATTGTCATCTTCGGAAATCAACTAAGATACTGAGTTTCACAAGCTGCGACAAATCGATAATACAAACAGTGATCCAGGTACTGTCAAATGTTGTTTATTGCAGTCTTTGTTCACAATATAAACTCTTTCGACGATGATCGGTTTCAGTCAGTAATGACCATCTTCAGATATACAATATAAAAACTATACGAAGTCTATCAAAACAATGCAGTATTTCATACTCATACAAACTGGGAGTGTACACATAAGGTAAAGCGTACTGTTCTACACCATGTCCTAATGTGATAAAGCCGCAATGGCATCGTCAAAACATATAAATACACTTAGCAAAGCATCGTCATGTAGAACTAAAGTATGGTGTAAAATAGGTCACATCGTCCACACAATCAATTTGCAACTGGCGTTACTGTACTATGAAATACTGTATCGTTTTAATTGTTAGACAGCCCACTAGTTGCATATTTTTTATATTGTGATCTGAAAGTGGTCATTACTAACTGAAACCTGTCATCATCGAAGGACTTTATATTATGATCAAAGACTGGAATAAAAAACATTCTAAGATACTGAGTATATGCGTTAGTTTTAGACCTTTGATTCCACAAAAATTTCACAGCCATATACATTTATCTTTGCATCTGACGACAGTGTAACTGCCGAAAACGGCTTTGTAAAGTAATAAATATTGTAAAATATAACGCCACTGTCGTGTGTTTTTATATTTGTAAATAAATCGTCATTAACTAACTGTTTCCATCGACTCATTACCTTCACGTGTCATAAAATTATTTGCAGCAGGATGTATGGAAATGATCTTACTGTGGCGTCAAATAAAATGAGAACCAACCTGCGTACTCGACACCAACAACGCAAAATATATAGTCAACGCGAAAATGCATTACTGCATTTATTTCTTACGTTGACGATATAGTCTACTGCATTTTACTGCTGGCGTAAGTGATGCGGGATGGTTTTTATTTCATTTGACGCCTCTGTAAGAACGTTGCTTTACAGGGTGCAATAAACAGTTTTATGATACCTGAAGGTGATAAGGTGATCTAAACCGATAATTAATAATGATTTGTTTTATCGGCAGTTCTTGGCAGTTCTGAAATACGACTTTTTTGAAATATCTTCCAGCTGTAGTGCCTTCTTGCGTAACATATGCTGTATAGATTTAAGTGTTCATTAGGATTTTCTGAAAGTAAAGCCTTATATGGACACGAAACGTATACAGCCAAGGAAAGAATAGAAACCTTCGAAATGTGTTACAGACGAATAGTGAAGATTGGACCTGGTGAGAGGATGACCAATGAGTACATAATGAAGCGAATTACACTCCTGGAAATTGAAATAAGAACACCGTGAATTCATTGTCCCAGGAAGGGGAAACTTTATTGACACATTCCTGGGGTCAGATACATC
Source organism: Schistocerca cancellata (assembly GCF_023864275.1). NCBI lineage: Eukaryota > Metazoa > Arthropoda > Insecta > Orthoptera > Acrididae > Schistocerca > Schistocerca cancellata. The sequence goes on along the minus strand of NC_064630.1, from coordinate 99,394,081 downwards.
ACATGATCACACTGACAGAACCACAGGCACATAGACACAGGCAACAGAGCATGCACAATGTCGGCACTAGCACAGTGTATATCCACCTTTCGCAGCAATGCAGGCTGCTATTCTCCCATAGAGACGATCGTAGAGATGCTGGATGTAGTCCTGTGGAACGGCTTGCCATGCCATTTCCACCTGGCGCCTCAGTTGGACCAGCGTTCGTGCTGGACGTGCAGACCGCGTGAAACGACGCTTCATCCAGTCCCAAACATGCTCAATGGGGGACAGATCCGGAGATCTTGCTGGCCAGGGTAGTTGACTTACACCTTCTAGAGCACGTTGGGTGGCACGGGATACATGAGGACGTGCATTGTCCTGTTGGAACAACAAGTTCCCTTTCCGGTCTAGGAATGGTAGAACGATGGGTTTGATGACGGTTTGGATGTACCGTGCACTATTCAGTGTCCCCTCGACGATCACCAGTGGTGTACGGCCAGTGTAGGAGATCGCTCCCCACACCATGATGCCGGGTGTTGGCCCTGTGTGCCTCGGTCGTATGCAGTCCTGATTGTGGCGCTCACCTGCACGGCGCCAAACACGCATACGACCATCATTGGCACCAAGGCAGAAGCGACTCTCATCGCTGAAGACGACACGTCTCCATTCGTCCCTCCATTCACGCCTGTCGCGACACCACTGGAGGCGGGCTGCACGATGTTGGGGCGTGAGCGGAAGACGGCCTAACGGTGTGCGGGACCGTAGCCCAGCTTCATGGAGACGGTTGCGAATGGTCCTCGCCGATACCCCAGGAGCAACAGTGTCCCTAATTTGCTGGGAAGTGGCGGTGCGGTCCCCTACGGCACTGCATAGGATCCTACGGTCTTGGCGTGCATCCGTGCGTCGCTGCGGTCCGGTCCCAGGTCGACGGGCACGTGCACCTTCCGCCGACCACTGGCGACAACATCGATGTACTGTGGAGACCTCACGCCCCACGTGTTGAGCAATTCGGCGGTACGTCCACCCGGCCTCCCGCATGCCCACTATACGCCCTCGCTCAAAATCCGTCAACTGCACATACGGTTCATGTCCACGCTGTCGCGGCATGCAACCAGTGTTAAAGACTGCGATGGAGCTCCGTATGACACGGCAAACTGGCTGACACTGACGGCGGCGGTGCACAAATGCTGCGCAGCTAGCGCCATTCGACGGCCAACACCGCGGTTCCTGGTGAGTCCGCTGTGCCGTGCGTGTGATCATTGCTTGTACAGCCCTCTCGCAGTGTCCGGAGCAAGTATGGTGGGTCTGACACACCGGTGTCAATGTGTTCTTTTTTCCATTTCCAGGAGTGTAGCTAGAAGATATCTTTTCTGCACAAAGCGACTGTTAGAAGGAGTATTTGCAAAGGAATCCTGAGGCATCAAGGAATAATTAATATGGTAATGTTGGGAAGTATGACGGGTTTCAGACTGTAGTGGAGACCAGGGGTGGATTATTTATATCATGGAAAGGTTGAGAGGTAAAAATATTTGTTATTAGGCTACTCTAGAACTCTAAGGGCGGTGTGCAGAAGGAAACGAACAAACCAAAATCAACTCGCTAGCCGCAGACTCTTAGAGTGGACCAATAAAAAATGTTTTTATCTTTCAAGCTTCCTCTAATATGTCACAACTGATGTTTAACATATCAGTCTTAAGTTAATTAAAACGCAACTCTCATAGTGAGCAATTATGTTTCCCCTCTCTTTTAGATTCCGTAATGCCGTCGACGAACTACCAAACCGTAAAATGATCCAATGGTCTATTTTGACGAAATTTCACCGTCAGTAACTACATGTAAAAGGAACCTCTGTAAGACAGCTTGTCCTGTAGCCACTAATAATAAGTTCTGGCATTAACTAGTTGCACATCTTTCACGTACTCTTTAATGCAAGCGGTAGTTGCAATCTTTCGTTGTTGAGATACTTTGTTTTGTGAATAATCTTTGGATTATAAACAAAATATTGTGTGTAAAGTGCAAGTCTGAAGCTGCAACGTGTTACGATGCCGTCGGGCTTCACTATGCAAGCAGCTTTCGTAGCGAGTATTATTCCTCTCCTTCCTGTCTGTAAAGACCTTGATGGGCCTTGGACTGCTTTAGGACTTCATTCCACTCGTTCCTGTCCAATGTCTCCATCCTCTGACACCAATAATATTTACATATTTTTGCATGTCATCCAAGTATCTAAGTCTTCGTCTAATCCTGCTTTCTCGTCCCCCAGGGTTTTGTATCATCGCTATCTGTCTTGGCTTCTCGTGTTCCGTGCGAAAAACGTGGCAGAACCATTTAAGACGGTCCATTACAATGAACTTTGTGTTTTCATAATCTTTATATAATCTGTGAAGCGTCAATTAGGGCGGTTCACAAACAACAAGTCAAGTAGACATGTTATTCCAAAAATTTTATCGTGGAAGTAGGGGCCAGGAGTTGCTGGTGAAATAACACACACTGCAAAGGTTGTCTTTTATTTTAAAAGGCTTTCTCAATGATCAATTTTTTAAGTCTGACATTAAAAAAAACAATTTCAAAAACAATTTCGAATAGTTGACCAATTTTCTTTATGAAAAGGAGTGTGCCAGGTATGACGTTAACAACTTCCCAATAATAAGATTTTAAACTTGTTACACCTATAAGAGAAAAATTCCTTAAAAAATACACCTTTATGTAGCTAGTTTGTACTAAAGCTAAAACAGGTGTCTCTCACCAGTTAAATAACTTATTATATTACAATATTACACCTGTCAGTTGTTACAAGATAAATGTGAATAAGCCAGCACACAAACCTTCACATTAAAGGCAGTTCCCAAAAAACTTTTTCTTAGCTCGGTGAGGAAGTGACACGTGTAAAGGGGCCCAAATCACAATAGGCCGAATAGATATTGGTGATGCACAGGGCCACAGCAGATCAGCCCCAAAACTTCCATTACAAGTCACCACCTCCCCGAGTTACCCAAAACCAGAAGATGTAGCAAGGGCGGTGCCTGCAGAGACCCCGAACCACTGAGACACGCGACACCGACCCAAAATCACCCATCGAGGTGTGAATGAAACGGCCCCACCAAGAAGCACTTACCACATTCCCGCGGACAGGCAAACGAAAACTGTGGTGGGAAGACCCCAACAAAACCACTGGTGAACAAACTCATACACTTCACTAGAACTTGAAAAACCCCTTTCATAAAAACAGTACTCAACTTCTCACACTCCACCACTGTGCCAGGAACACTTTGCACTTCGAAATGCTCGTCAGAGCCTACCGCCGTCAGTGGTTTCAACGGCCGATAAGAAGACATGCGGTCCCACCCGCTGATCTGCTGCACCACGGCTTCTAAGCTTTGTAAGTCACGTACATGAGGGTAAGGCAGAGGTAGCCCCTGACAGCCAAGAGGTCGGCCAAAGCACGTGGCGACGTGGCGAGCAGTAGACGACCGCCAACAGCAGGACCCCGCTCGCGCCACCACCTCTCTCGGTCGATCGATCGTCACGCGACTGTACTCTTGCTCCACCCCCCGCCAGAGGGCGGTAGCGATCCGAACAGCCCGCCAAACCGAAAGCACCACAGCAAACACTAGACGCGAAACGAAAGCACTCCGCCTGGCGCGCTTTTCGAACAACCGGACACAACTACGGCTCAATCTGTAAGGTTCAAAATTATATCGTCTACGCCATACACCAGTTTCATTGGTCGCCCCATAAATTACTCATAACACTTTTCGTTCAAAATATCCCATTAGCTCTTCACACTGTTGTTTCAGTGACAAGGCTTCTGAGCCGTATTTTAATACTGGGCGTTTTTAAAGGTTTATACAGTAGACACTATGGTCTTCTGGACAGACATCTGGACTTAAACTGCGGACTCTGTCCTTAATGGCTAGGTGGATGCACCGCTTTATTTCCATATTGATATCATTCTGTGATGTTACCAGTGGTACCAGACAGACAAATTCACGAACAGATTCTATTTGCGCCAGCTCAGTTTTTAACGTTGTATTTAGTTCTGTTTGTATTATCCACATATATTTGGTTTTACTGATGTTCACTTCCAGTCCCATTTCTATTACAGCTGCCACCAGCGTCCTGTGAGTTCCTGTAACAGTTGATTGTCTTCTTACAAAAATATCCACACCATTTGCATAGGCCAGAACCTCTACCAGTCCATTGTGCACTGCGCTTCTTGTGTTGATTTGAGCTCTCCTTCTAGCGAGTAATATGGACCGTATGCTAACTGGACGAATGTCGTGTTAAAAAAAAAAATAAAAAAAATTAAGTACATGCAGTTCGACTGCTGTCCCTTCACCTTTGTATCTTTGAACTGAAATAGTTCAGTGAGATCTGTGAAAGAAGCAATGTTCATGATTGTGTGGTTATTGATTTATAATAACTATCAGCACAGCAATTCATGTATTGTAACAGGTTGACATGGACTCACAGCAAAAATGTTTGAACTGAAATAGTTCAGTGAGATCATGTAATACAAGCAATGTCCATGGTTGTATAGTTATTGATTTATAATAATAACTATCAGTACGGCATTCATGTGTTGTAACAGATTGACATGGACTCACAGAAAAATTATCTCTCTCTCTCTCTCTCTCTCTCTCTCTCTCTCTCTCTCTCTCTCTCTCTCTCTCATACACACACACACACACACACACACACACACACACACATGCACACTATTAAACACGCAAAAAAGTGACATGCCAAATTTTTACACACACACACACACACACACACACATGCACACTATTAAACACGCAAAAAAGTGACATGCCAAATTTTTAAAACAGCACAGTGCAAAAAATATCATACCCCTAGTATAATACTGTGAAATGATTGTGATGACTTTCAAAGAAGATATAGTATCTAAATACTGCGATTTATTGTCTGACCACTTACAAACGCAATTCTACGAAGGAAACTGCATACACTAAACTTGTCCGGCCGCTTCTGGAGTATTGCTGTGTGGTGTAGGATCTGCATGAAATAGAATTGTCGGTGGACATCGAAAATGATCAAATAAGGGCCGCTCGTTTTGCATTATCGCGAAACACGGGAGAGAGTGTCACGCTTATAATACACGAATTGCGGCGGCAGTCATTATAACGAAGGCATTTTTCGCAGCGGCAGGACCTTCTCATAAAATTTCAATCACACACTTTCTCTGCAGAGTGTGAAAATATTTTGTTGACATCCACATGCATAAGGAGAAATGATCATCATAATAAAATATGAGAAATCAGGGCTAGCACGGAAAGATGTAAGTGTTCTATTTTCCCTTCGCTCTTAGAGAGTGAAACGGCAGAAAAGTAACTCAAAGGTGGGCCGATGAACACTCTGCCAGGCACTTAATTGTAAACTGGAGCGTAATCATGTCGATGTACATGCAGAACTATATGTGGAATGACTGTAATGAGTTTTAAACACCTAATACTACGAGGCCGTTTTACGAAGAGAAAAATGTGGCCGTTTATAACGGAATTTCCGAGCCAAATACCATTACGTAACTTTTAACCGCTACTCAAATTGGTCATTTCATTTCAGTGCAACAGGTAATTACTCAGTCACTGTTCAAATAATACACCACAGATCTAATTTCATCATGATGCATGAAAATTATCATCATAACTGAAATCACTTGCAACAGAGTCTCGCAACAGATTATTTTGAAAATTAAAATCGTTCAAAAATGTCGGGAGCTGCATTAACTTGTCTGTGTAGCTGTAGGTACGCATTGTCGCTGTTGCTATCGTGATTTTAGTGGCAGGCTGGCCTTTTCCTCTCTTTTGCAATGCTAATGGCTCTGAGCACTATGCGACTTAACTTCTAAGGTCATCAGTCGCCTAGAACTTAGAACTAATTAAACCTAACTAACCTAAGGACATCACACACATCCATGCCCGAGGCAGGATTCGAACCTGCGACCGTAGCGGTCACGCGGTTCCAGACTGAAGCGCCTATAACTGCACGGCCACACCGGCCGGCTTGCAATGCTAATGTAATTTTATGATTAATGTGCTATGTCACTCAACGATTTCCTCCTTCCGCTCAAAAAAATTGCCTCATTATTTGCAGCGATTCACATTCGTTATGCAGAGCAACACCATTACATAACACAGCCATTCAGAGACGCTATCAGTTACTGACTGAATGTCGCGTTCCACAATAACATTTAATGTCTCTGTTCTACCTTGTGCAGTTTTCTCTACAACATTAACAAAATGTTTATAAGTAAATATTGTCTTTCATGCTCTACATTCTACTGTTTACGTACTGATATCACTTACATATTTTACAAACCTACTGAAAATGTATCAATGAAAAATAAAAAAATGCAAAGTAAATAAAAAATGAAAAATAAAAAATACACTTTGTACAGACAATGCGAAACCTACAATACTGTAACAGGGCACTAACAGATGGTATTGTTTATTATGTTTACAATATATTGGCACACGTAAGTTGTTTCAAGGCCAATTACGTCACAAAGTGGGAAAGAAGAGAAAGAAAAACTGTGTGTCTCTGCCTCGAGTTTACTGTGTCATTACAACCCGTCATAATATTGCTGTAAAGGATCTGTGTGCCACAGTTGTTTCTGTGGTATGTGTGTTGTAACGTTACCGAATGGATATTCTGCTGAGTAGCTATCATTCCATACACACAGTCCAATTGCAACCTTACCTAATGTTGCTCGCAACTTAGGTAATTGGACTATGCACAGCTCTGTATATTCAGAATACGTCGATAATGTCGTAGGATTGAGTCGTTCATATCTGATTTCATGCCCACCTCTAGATGTGTCATGTCGTTGGCTAGAATTGCGAATAAATAAAATAAACAGAAATACTAAATAAAAATATTAATAATTAATGAAAAAGGTTCCATTCTAACGCCTATAATTGATGCAGATGACACCAGAAAATTACGCTGAACAATGTTTATTCAATAACTTAAATTTCAAATGAACCGAAAGTGGTCCTGCATTAACCAGATAAAAAGATATCCTTATAAAATGGAATAAAGTTGCGTTGAGAGTGTTATGAGCAGGATAGCAAAATACCCCAGCTAAATAGTCATCCTAGACATGTAAAAAACAAAGTAAATTTCCCGATCAAAATACACGAAATATTCACCAGGTCAAAACACTTCAGAGTTCAGTCTGACAATTCACACAATAACACACGAGAAATAACGAATAGCAACGCAATGTCCATTGTCAATTCACTTATGCAAGCAGGAAAGTTAGTTTGGAATTGGAGCACATTCAGACCTTGCGGAAGTTCGTCTCTTAAAAAGCTATGTGCGCCATTCAAAAATCGTCTGTCTCGCCTTGATTCGAGCAGTGTTCCGCCACCGTCTAACTCACACTGGCTGAAGGCCATCCACAACAAAAACACATTGTTCTTATGTTGCACAGACATGATATCGACTCTTTCTGCACTAAACTAATATATCACAATAGTATTTAAATAAAAGAAATGTTTAAAATTCTGTCACACTGAGATCACATACAATAAATATAAATAATAGTTTGTCCATAAATAAATGAACCGGCGCTGTTGCGCAAGTGTGCACATGTTAAATGACATCAAAATATCGTTTAATACTGTTTGAACAGTTATTTATATCTACGTGATAGGAATGTCTTGTGACGGTACGTCACATAAATATTGACATTTTTAGCGGTTGTAAAACGCAGTTTACGTATTTTACGAATATATTGTAAAAGATATAGTTAATGTTCTTGAAACAACTGATATGCAGCGATAGCATCCTTATTTAATGTCTATGAATATAAAAAAGGATCAAAAGGGACGCGATTGTACGGCCGAGGAGGAAGGACGTATTTTGTGGGACACACACTGTTTTGTTTCGCTATACGGAAGGCAGCCATTGAGTTGCTACACATATTTTATGTAAGTTATTTGTATTTATCGCTAAAATAAACTTATTATTATTACAAAATGAATTTCTTTGTAATAGTTGTCACCTCAAATGGTCGCAGTGGCTAATTATTTTTAATAAGCATTTTTTCAGTAATTTGCGCTGCGAGAAGCTTATCTTCCGGTGCAGCCTCTGGTCGGCCATTACGCGCCGAAGTATTGATTTATTTTTCAGTGTTAACAGTAACTGTAAATGCGAGAGATTTCGTTATAAGAACCCTTTTAAATTACAACAGATAATTAATTTACGTTAAAGTTCATGTTTTTAAACTATACAGATTCTATGAGTTCAGTAAGTTTTACTTTGGCCGCTCCACGGCAACAATCGAAATTCTCTCAAGCCTTGCTTTGCAATCAATAAATAGAAATTAACGAAATTACATTCAATTCAGTTAACGGCAACTATATTTTAGTCATCACGTTCAAAATCTAAAGTTGGTACATGAATAACTGAGGCCCTTCAAGAACCCGTTTCATATTTACTTACGCACGTAAATAAAAGTGATAAGAAAAGACAATATCCCTGAGAGAAAGAAGCATGCTGATAAATTAAAAATAAAAATATGTAAAATATATCAGTAATTTTTTTATATGTGACGTAAAAAATGCCCAACGGACGTCACACTATATTTCATAGTGTCTGGCACTTTGCCATTTCTGGTGCATTATCCGTTCTTCGGCTAAGCGAGTGACTGTTGCCCATATTCTATAGTGTTTTCCCATTTCTTGCCATGCGGACAGCCTTTGTACCTGGGCAGACCAGCAACGGTCTCTCCGGCTAAACCAGTTGCGCCGCGTTCTCGATCCTGGGTCCGCCAGCTAGCTCTCACCCAGACAAGGAAAACCGTCTCTTACCGATTTTGGGCAGCCGAATAACTCGCCTACATGAGTATAACGCTTCAGTGCCCCGTTTAGACTTAATTACTTCGTGAATACTCCCAGAAATGTATAAGTAGAAAAAGAGGCCAAACGACATTCACTAGAGCAAATATAAGTGAATATAGCTCACTCACTTTTTAAGTTATCAACTAAAGAACATTACCCTATGTTACTGCGCCATTAAAGTCATCGACACTGCATGTGAAGTATCTCTAGCTATTCAATTATACTTATACATCAGCAGCAGCCTTCATGTTGCTGATGCACCTAACACGGTAACAGGTATAGCAGAAGATAGACATAATGATCGAAATCACCATGGCAATGAAATAAAGCTTTTGGAACGTATTTGAGGCTGCTCCGCTTCAACAACCCTTATTCCAGGAACAACCATAGAGTTCAACAACATACAACATGGATAAAATAACAGTTCTGGAATTACTTTTTATAATTTACTTATCCTGACATGATTAGGGCCATCATGTCCTCTCGTAAATCTAAAAAGGAGTTAAACAAATTTTGCCTTACATTCATTATGACGTATATCTTGTAACAGGTCTGACATCTATTACAGAATACGCTGTTTAATCTACTACAGAATATACTCTTTCCTACGAAACCTCTATTAGAGTTACTTCCCAATCAGGTGTCAGAGTGGCACAGGCAATAACCCATTATACAGTGATCTCCTTCCACAGCAAACTTTCTCCAGCTTTCCAATGACAGCCAACAGATAACCGAAAAAGAAAGCATATGGGGAAATACATTCATCAGTATCCAGCAGTTACCTAGCTAGAGGATGAAAGCAGCAAGTCAGTCGAAAAGTCAAGAACTTTGTTGCTTTAGCGTTCTGCAATGACGTGGCTTAATACCCAAACTTGTTTTATCAAAATGACACTGGCCGTAGAAGCCTACAAACTTAGAAATAACTATTACATAAATAGTGGAAAGAATAGCAGAACCAGTTGAAAGGAATCACTGTTTATATTCGTTCACGAAAAGAAGAACTACGACAAATTTCAGCCTAGTAGGTTTAAACCATGAGTCCTGATAGGAATGGACATGAAAAAATTAGGTCGGAAAGAGAAATAATGAGGAACATGATACAAAATCGCGTACAGAAAGAAAAGTAACTGCGAGAAGATGGGAGCATTTTCTTTGCAGTCTGACAGAGGAAACCTGTCCATATACTTTAATTTTTTGAGGAATAAGTTATGAGATTGACGGAATGCTCCAGCTTTTTTTAAAAATTCAATATGGGTCCGAATCATGCGTAGTACGCAGTGTAGGTTGCTCCAGAGCTGCAGAGCAAAATACAGAGAAGGAGTTTGGATTTTGTTCGTTCGTTTTCAGGACAAGCATAACCTTGACACTTTTCTGAGTGGCCGGCCGGTGTGGCCGTGCGGTTCTAGGCGCTTCAGTCTGGAACCGCGTGACCGCTACGGTCGCAGGTTCGAATCCTGCCTCGGGCATGGATGTGTGTGATGTCCTTAGGTTAGTTAGGTTTAAGTAGTTCTGAGTTCTATGGGACTGATGACCACAGAAGTTAAGTCCCATAGTGCTCAGAGCCATTTGAACCATTTTTCTGAGTGGTACTGCAGTGCTTAACTAGCGCCTGTTGGCTGAATACGAAATCTGAGGGGTGTTGAAAGTGATGCCTGCCATGCCAGCGCCTAGGAATCAGTAGATGGCTGTCTCTGTACAGAGACATCAATATTAAGTGCTCAACAAGGGTGTCCGTGTGGCACCGAGTGTGTTACGGAACTGGGAAGTGTTTGAGGAAACCATTGTCGTTCTGAAACTTCCTGGCAGATTGAAACTGTGTACCGGACCGACACTCGAACTCGGGACGTTTGCCTTTCACGGGCAAGTGCTGTACCTTCTGAGTTACCTAAGCACGACTCACGCCCCGTCCTCGCAGCTTATTACGGAGACGTGGCTTAGCCACAGCCTGGGGGGTGTTTCCAGAATGAGATTTTCACTCTGCAGCGGAGTGTCGTTTTATTCACGCACATGACAATATAGCGCCCCTCACTGATCACGCCATAGGTTGGTGGAAATATACCTCCACCCGAAGAGGCCATGAACTCCGGAGGGTACCGACCGATCGCCGTGTCATCCTCAGCCCGCAGATGTCACCGGATGCGAATACAGAGGGGCATCTGGACAACACACCGCTCTCCAGGCGGTATGTCAGTTTCCGAGACCGGAGCCGCTGCTTCTCAGTTAAGTAGCTCCTCAGTTTGACCCACAAGGGCTGAGTGTACCCCGCTTGCCAACAGCGCTGGGCAGATCGGATGGTCACCCATCCAAGTGCTAGCCCAGCGGACAGTGCTTAACTTCGTTGAACTGACGGAAACCGGTGTAAAAGTTCTGATACTAATTGTAGCACTTCTGCTACAACATGTAACATCTACATCTAACATTGCTGCAAGTCAATTGTCAGGATGAGCGTTCTAAAGCATTATGTCAGGGTGAAAATACTAGACAAATTAATTTTTCTCTCTTAACAACATGTGGGCAGGGTGGGTTCTTCCTTGGCTCGGGTATGAGGTAGAATGAAACAGCATTTTTACATAAGATACCTTTTATTGGAAGTTTCGAACAACTGTATCTTACTGGATTGTAATGGCTCGGAGAGCGGCAGCTGTGTCGTTTGCGAAGCCTTCTGCTGCGGCAGCGGCCGCGGCGGCGGCGTCTGATTACGCCTAGGGGTGTGTATCTCGTGTCCCCGTCTCGCCCAGCTGACTGGAGACGCGCAGCGCGAGGTGGCCCGTTTAATTATTGCGAGCGAAGTCGTGCATCGGATGGTGATACCTTGGATGTGGCGTCCCAGTATTTCTCTTCTCTAAGCGGCCGCGTGTGTTGTGCGGCGGCCAGCGGAGCGGCGCGGCGGGGGAAGGCCAGTGTCCGGACTCGAACAACGGACTCCCGCTTGCCAGTCATCGGTTGTCAGATCTTCATCCCAGCTCACAGGTGACTGCTGATGTGAGGCCGTCTCCTTCCCGTCCTCACGAGTCACCCGGGTACGTAAAAATCAGACTTCCAATACCTTCTAACTTCTGTCTTCTGGCGCCGAGGCTGCTGTTTGTATTCCATTACAGCGGCGGACTTGGTAAGTCTGTGCATGATGTAGTCTCTTCTTGCATGACGGTCTTCAGCACCGAAACTGACTGATAACTACTGCTACTCTTCTCTTCTTCCTTCGTCTCCGTCTGTCAGGCTCACTGCATCTCACGTATTTATTTTCAGTTTACTGGAGGTGAACGACTTCACAGTCATTGCCTCTTCTGTCACGTTGAAAAGCTTCTCGAAGAATCTTCTTAACGTCGGTCATTGGCTCTTGGAATGTAGGCGAGGGCCTTTACTCACATGCGACAACTGAGAAACACGTGAGCCGGTCGGGCGATGCCCTGACGGCTGAATCGACAGCGCCCGCTTATGTGGAACTTGCTGACTTCACGGTCATTGTCTCTTCTGTTCTGCTGTTCTGCCCGCTCTTTGCCAGTATGTAACTCTCTAAACCAAACCAAGTTTTTCATTTATATTCTAATTTCTACTTCACTTTGGTTTCACTAATTTATTTACTTAAGTACCACTCAACACCGGAGTTGCCACTGCGGCAAGGCCACTGGCGGCGGAAATTTGAGCACCGATGTAGCATAAACACCCTTTACTGATTCAGGTCACGTACGAATTTCATCGAATTGTTCTGAACGGTTTCTAGGGTTCCACCCCGCGCACCAGAACAAAAATTGCAATTGTGCCGCACTCCACGGGCATGCAATCACGTTCACTGGGCTTGGAAACCCACTATGACCTCAGAGGAGGGGGTTGTCATCAGCGTCAAAGGTTGTCAAGAACGTCACTCTGTTGCTCGCCGTGCTGTGAACTGTCATTTTCGACTGCGAAATGTTTGGGAATCACCGTCCCCATAAAAGGGGTGGATTATTTACGCCCTTTGTGCCACCCCGGAGGCCATTTAGTATCAAATCTTTGGGATGGTGTGTCTGAAATGTTTTCCTTTGCCGCCCATAAGAAAACCGCGTGATTTCAGCGCTGGGTGTCGCGTTTCTGATCTCCGTCGCAGAGTCGTCAAGAGAAGGGGTGTAATGCATAAGAGGGTGAGAGGAGCCTTCCACTGTGTGACACGTCTACGGTGGAGTTCGGCAGAATTATGGTGAAATTTGTCGCCAGCATCACATCATCAACACACCTTTCACGTCATATGAACTTCTGAGTTATTTCGTTTTCTCCGCAAGTTGGCACCTTGCTGTTTGAAGTCGCTTTTTAACTATTACAGAGGAAGTTTGTAAGCACATTGAACTAAATTTCAAATGTCTGCGCCGCAATGGAAGACCATTACGGGGTTCCGAAAACGTGACCCTTTAATTGCGTTGCACCATATACGATAGGCGACGCTTTGATTTGCGATTAAGATGAAATTATCTCAGACGCGGATTGGAATACAGTCGATGGTAATAGAAGGTGTTTGTTTGTGTGATTCAAAACTAATTAATTTCAGTTAGAGTTCTAAAATTACTTGGAAGTTCCCCTCATCTACATCTACATCTACATCCATACTCCACTCCCTTCTATTCCAGTCTCGTATTGTTCGTGGAAAGAAGGATTGTCGGTATGCCTCTGTGTGGGCTCTAATCTCTCTGATTTTATCCTCGTGGTCTCTTCGGGAGATATACGTAGGAGGGAGCAATATACTACTTGACTCTTCGGGGAAGGTATGTTCTCGAAACTTTGACAAAAGCCCATATCGAGCTACTGAGCGTCTCTCCTGCAGAGTCTTCCACTGGAGTTTATCTATCATCTCCGTAACGCTTTCGCGATTACTAAATGATCCTGTAACGAAGCGCGCTGCTCTACGTTGGATCTTCTCTATGTCTTGTATCAACCCTATCTGGTACGGATCCCACACTGCTGAGCAGTATTCAAGCAGTGGGCGAACAAGCCTACTGTAACCTACTTCCTTTGTTTTCGGATTGCATTTCCTTAGGATTCTTCCAATGAATCTCAGTCTGGCATCTGCTTTACCGACAATCAACTTTATATTATCATTCCATTTTAAATCACTCCTAATGCGTACTCCCAGATAATTTATGGTATTAACTGCTTCCAGTTGCTGACCTGCTATTTTGTAGCTAAATGATAAACGATCTATCTTTCTGTGTATTCGCAGCACATTACACTTGTCTACATTGAGATTCAATTGCCATTCCCTGCACCATGCGTCAATTCGCTGCAGATCCTCCTGCATTTCAGTACAATTTTCCATTGTTACAACCTCTCGATACACCACAGCATCATCTGCAAAAAGCCTCAGTGAACTTCCGATGTCATCCACCAGGTCATTTATGTATATTGTGAATAGCAACGGTCCTATGACACTCCCCTGCGGCACACCTGAAATCACTCTTACTTCGGAAGACTTCTCTCCATTGAGAATGACATGCTGCGTCCTGTTATCTAGGAACTCTTTAATCCAATCACACAATTGGTCTGATAGTCCATATGCTCTTACTTTGTTCATTAAACGACTGTGGGGAACTGTATCGAACGCCTTGCGGAAGTCAAGGAACACGGCATCTACCTGTAAACCCGTGTCTATGGCCCTGTGAGTCTCGTGGACGAATAGCGCGAGCTGGGTTTCGCATGACCGTCTTTTTCGAAACCCATGCTGATTCCTACAGAGTAGATTTCTCGTCTCCAGAAAAGTCATTATACTTGAACACAATACGTGTTCCAAAATTCTACAACTGATCGACGTTAGAGATATAGGTCTATAGTTCTGCACATCTGTTCGACGTCCCTTCTTGAAAACGGGGATGACCTGTGCCCTTTTCCAATCCTTTGGAACGCTACGCTCTTCTAGAGACCTACGGTACACCGCTGCAAGAAGGGGGGCAAGTTCCTTCGCGTACTCTGTGTAAAATTGAACTGGTATCCCATCAGGTCTAGGTCATTTAGGTTAACTCTCAGGATTTGTAGCTATCTGACACTGAAGACAAGTCTATCTGCCACTTTAGCGAAGCTGAAGGTCGTCAGCATGGAAAGGATATTGGTAGGACGACAAACAGACGGCGGTCATTACGAACAAGGATAACAACAGGGATATCAAAACTGACCCTTCTGATACTTCTGAATGAACATGCCCGCAGGACGATTTTTCACTTCTGCAGGTAACAAGCTTTTCAAGCAGCTTTCTAACCACTTCAGCGGATCATCAGAAAATTTTTAGCTGTCGCATTTGTTGCCAACTGTGTGTGAAAGATGATGGTATCAAATGCTTTGCTGAAGTTCAGTGGTGTCGATATCCTGGTCTCACGGTTGTCCATGGCACATTTCACGTCATCAGTTACCTTAGTTAGTCCAGCAGTGTTTACGAAAAATGGACTGATATTTGTCGGTGAGTTGAATTTTTATAAGTTTTCCATTAATTGAGTAAAGACAATCTATTTCCGTGGTTTTAAATTTATTGCGTAAGATGCTAAGGTGCTGAATGGTCGGTAATCAAAGTGCGATTGTGTATTTTATTTCTTAGGGCGGGCAGGGGGGCGGGGGGTGGAAGGGGAGACGGTACATATCCGATTAAGGAGGGAAACTACATACGTCTCTTAAGAAAGGTAGTAAGCTATGTGTAACATTCATGATCATGGTTGTATTGACACTTCCCCTGCCTGTCGCTTCTGAGTACATTCTCTTGTTGTTGAGATGTGTTACTTATGGAATTAGGGAAAACGTGGAAGGGGGACCACCAATATAACTTCCTTTTCACACAACTGTTTATTTAACAATAAATAACCATAAAATTTCCTTTGACAAATGAACAAATTTGCAGAATTCTTTTGATCTTAAACCTTAAGTTGAATAAGCGTTTACAAAAGAAATCTGAAGTGCTGTAGTGCAAAACAGCAAACAATGAGACAATGATTACAAGACGGCCAGACCTGCAGCCCGCCCGTTATCGGGTGAAACGGCGATGTTTACTACCGCGCTGGACACAGGCCGTCTTATTAAGTGCCCTTCTGCAACACATGAAAACTATATAAGCACCATTGATGACAAGAGTGATTCAGTTACTTAAAACAGATGACGTAACTTTTAATTTGAAAGCTGTATGTCGAAAGGTTCGGCTTTAAGATGGGCACCTATGTTTAAATGTCAAACATATTAGGAAACAATATGACAATGATAAGGCTTACTTCAAAGCAACTAACCATTTAATTTCAATCGGCAACCGAAGTGCGACTGGATCCCAACCCGTCCCTTCTGCCAATCTTATATTGACTAAAACCCTTGTGACTGTTGGCTGTTAATATTTTCAAAGTTAAACTGATTGTCAGTTATTAAGACTGCTCTGAAGGAACGTCTTAAAACATTACATGTGAACACTTATTAGAAGAGAACTCGCTTGGCGCAACCACAAGTTCCACCTAAAATACAGCAATAATGACCTGGTCTTTCGAACACAGCAACGAGCAAATGAACAGCTTAGTACAACAGGTTGTTCAGATTTTTAACTAATGAATGAGAAATGCAATTACGATCAAAGAACTGAACCGGTTAACAACTAAATCTAGCCAAAAAGGGCCTCTTTGTTTAACGGCAACCTGTGCCTTAGTACAATTGTTCCTTCTGTATTTATGACCAGGAGCTGATTATTAGAACATTAACGATCGGGTATTAACCAAAATTAAAGGCAGTATAATAGCGGGTCAAATTTTCCAACGACAACTGGTGTCTTTGTACAATAGTACGGCCTATATTTACGACCAAAGAACCTGTAGGGAAGCAGCCTACTCACGCCGTATAAAATTCACATCAGTCTTTCCATTGTGTGCCAGCCTAGTCCGCTGTAACTAGCTCTGACGTCATAAATGTTGCGCAATACTTTAAAAATCAAGTAAATAACCTGAAACGTTTCTAGCATGTCAGGAGTAATACTAAATTAATATGTGTTGATTATCAGTTCGATAACTTTAACCATTTCGAAATTTGGACGTTTTTCTGTAAAATCATTGGCGCAACAGAAAACAGCTAGAGACTTAAAAATTTATATTTAGATTTTTTTCATAATCATTTAATAGAAACAGTCTTCTGGATCTCACAAATTAAGATTTTAGTAGAAATTCATAATTTTTTGGTTTTTGTATTAAAAATTAAGGAAGCAAGATAGATTAAGTAGGCTAATAAATAAGGCTAGGATGTTTATATTTAGGTAGAATGGAGATGCGCTATAATCATAAAGATGTGAGAAGTTTTAATTGAATAACTATAAAACTATAGCGATAGCGTATCTCCAAAGGGCAAGTTCAGAGCTCGTCTACTGCGTGTAGTGTAATTAAATTAATTCTCTCGCCCAAAATATGTTACTTAGCCACGTCAGACTTTTATTATGATTACTTACCTGTGTGCTGAATGCACATTTAAATTGAGAGCTTCATCGGCCATCAGTTAAGGAAGCGATAATTTATTCAATAACTTAAAGTGGTGCATTACTAGCCCAGCGGCTAGTCGGGAGAGCCGATTTGATCAGGCGTTTCCTTAACCGTCCACACCGCGGCTTTATATATAAGAACGCTGCGTGAGAGAGGAAGGCCCCAGTTCCCTCCAGACGCTGAATAGCACAACATCTGTGTCGGGAGTCGCGTCGCGTCGGTATCATTGCTATAAACAGCCTCGGGTGCCGTATTAAGTTACTCGGGATACGCGTAACCATGAAATCATTTTCGAGTGAAGTGTTAATTCTGGGATGACTTTAATTATCTATCTTCAGTTTGCGTATGTCGTATTTTCACGTGCCGCCGCGGGACAGACATTCTACATTATTTAGCGTGGCGTTTGATGAACATTATCATCAAATTATGGCGAGCATTCATTTAAACATTTAATTTGGACAGTTATAGTTGCATCAGCGCATTAGACTCTGAACTGCCCTGTCAGTCAGGTTGTGTGGATTCTTTTTTTTTTTTTTTTCATCTGTGACTTTCAGAATACAGAGAACGTTTTTTCACGATCGTTTTTGATTATGAATCCCAGACAATCTCCTAATTCCTCAGAGCTATAAGCTGTAGTGTATTTCTCAGATGAAGTGGGCACTAGGAATTCTAATTACAAGCTTCACGTTTTGCTAATCACTTTCTGGTTGCCAATATTGTAGTTAGAGAGCCAGTGTTGAGAACGGCAAAACAACAGCATAAATAATAGGAACATTTTAAAACAAAATAATTCCTCCCGCCGCCCCACATATGGTGCATCGGCCAGAAAATGCATCTTTTCTACTTTACATTCTACATTTATAAAACAAAATAATTCCTGCCGCCGCCCCACAAACCGACCGAGTAAAAGTCTGAAGCTTGAGTACAAATCACCCAGACAATCTCCTAATTCCTCAGAGCTATAAGCTGTAGCTATGAGTGTATTTCTCAGATAAAGTGGGCGCTAGGAATTCTAATTACAAGCTTCACGTTTTGCTAATCACTTTCTGGTTGCCAAAATTGTAGTTAGAGAGCCAGTGTTGAGAACGGCAAAACAACAGCATAAATAATAGGAACATTTTAAAACAAAATAATTCCTCCCGCCGCCCCACATATGGTGCATCGGCCAGGAAATGCATCTTTTCTACTTTACATTCTACATTTATAAAACAAAATAATTCCTGCCGCCGCCCCACAAACCGACCGAGTAAAAGTCTGAAGCTTGAGTACAAATCAGAAAATAATAAGACGAGCAGGTAGACAATGAAACAATTCACCACGAGGATTACAGAATGTTGCTGTCCCTTATCAGCAAGCATTTCCATGGACCCAAGGTGCGTCGCAGCGGTTACTGTGGGGTGCCGATGAAAGCCAGGTAGAAGAGGGCAGCCAGGCCACGAGCGGTCGTTCGACAGGAATGTTTCCAACCAACCGACGGGATGTTGGCCTGCTGCTTGTAGTCGATGCTGACCTCGGTGAAGTACTTCGATATCTTCGCTCTGCGCTGGCCCTCCTTGCGCAGCTCGTGGCTTCGGCCGCTCGGACCTCGTGACCAACTCTTGTTGCGGCGCTACCGCCAATCTCCAAACTTCGTGCCTCCCTCTCGGGCCAGCCAACCCCGTATATGTATCGGCAAGCAAAGACATTCTAAGGACACAACCCACAGATGCCATCTCTACCCCATAGATATTGGCAATGGGGCCACAAGAGGGATAGTCGATACTACACCTGAGCCAGTGGCGCCAGACAGAACAGTCTACTAATTCAATGGCACCACGGCTTGTTTTAGCTGTAGAGTGTCGTGGTTAGTTCTGCAGTCCGGGGGTCTAACAGAAATTCTTTACAGCGTGGACGCTGATCGGTGACGAGGAAAATTCATTGAGTTCGTCAGCTGAGACCTTAAAAGTGGTTCCTGATTTTGTCTTTCCAACACCCAGTCGACAGAAATTCTCCCACAGAACGAGAGTATCGTGTCTCTGAACAGTACGGGAAGAGCATGTCTGAGAACGTAGTGTTTTCCTATGTTTCGCAAATTTCTGTGTTCTTCATAACGTTCCAGCGTTGGATTTGACTTTGAAACGTTGTGGCCAGCATCACTGTTGTTCATCGTTTGACTTAACTCAGTTGTAAACCAAAGGAGGAGTTATTCTTACAGTGACTTTATTGGCACGAACATGTTTCTTGCTGCTTATTTGATGACATTGGGTTTCTTGTCATTGAGCATTCCGCTGTTAGAAGCAACAGACCACGAATATCATATCGGTGCTATTGTAGGAGAATGACTGTGCGCTGCGTGTTGTGTTTACTGACCGGAATGATGTGAGTGTGATAAATTTTTGTAGGTTTACAGATGACACTGGAAATGAAGGCCCATGCTTCTTGACAGAGCGTAGGGGAACGATGCCGGAGACCCGCGCCGCCGTACTAGGCAAGGTGTTAGTGGAGGTGGTTTGCCGTTGCCGTCCTCCGGCCGTAATGGGGAAGAATGATGATGATCAAGACGACACAACAACACCCAGTCATCTCGGAGCAGGTGATAATCCCTGACCACGCCGGGAATCGAACCCGGGACCCCGTGCGCGGTAAGCGAGTACACTACCGTGAGACCACGAGCGGCGGAAACAGATAACATTAGTTAAGCAATTTATCGCACACATTTCCTGTGTTTCATCATTAAAGACATAAATGGGAAACTATTCGCTTATATAATTTGTTTTACAGTTAAAAGTGAGTCCCTCAAGTATTTATTCAGTTGAAGTTTACTTATCAATTGGGTACGTTGTATAACATGGATGTAATAAGACTGAATCTGTGATATTTTCTCGTGATGACTGGTTGTTGTGTGCTGTCCTTAGGTTAGTTAGGTTAGTTCTAAGTTCTAGGGGACTGATGACCATAGATGTTAAGTCCCATAGTGATCAGAGCCATTTGAACCATTTTTTGTGATATTTTCGTACATAACAAATATTTTTCAGTTAGTGTTGGACGCTTTAATGTGGAACCAATTGTGCCCATACATGTGCGCATTCGTATCTCCTACTGCTCAAGACGTTTTTGGACAGTAACATCGGAGAAAATGGGTTTAAAAACTCAGCCGGTGAACCAGATTTATCTTGTACTCGGTTCCCCTGAAGTATTTACATAATTTACTGGTTTGCTTCCCACACAATGAGACGGATGATTTCCTCCTCCATACTTGTCCAATACGATCTTGCGTTCCGTTCCCTTTGCATCATCGTCGACGCACATTAAACCCTAATTTGACTTTATTGTTTCGCCCTCCTCCTCCTCCTCCTTTTCTCAGCATGTGTGAGGTATTCGCCTGTTACACCCTCTTGCTTCAAATTATTGAACTTTTCAATTTTTCCTCGGTCTTCCTGAATATCCCTTGTCCACTGGGTGATAATTCATAATTAATTTTAGTATGCTGTCGTCGTCCATTCTTTGATATCGTCCTTCCTGTTGTTTCCGTGTTGATTAATCTACTCGTTGAAGCTTTTCACTCCAGGTTCTTATCTGTTACCATTATTCCTTTCATCTCAGTAATCTCATCTCCTATGCTCGTATTTTTTGTTCATTTCTTTTTGGTACAGTCCACGATCCACTTCCATGTGTGATGCCCGGTACTCATATCGTTTTACAGAATTTAAGGAGAATTTCCATACTTAATTTACTTCTGTTGGTTCCATACATTGTTCCATTATTGTAATTAAATCTTTCTGTTGTTCTTCTTGGCGCCTGTTCCTGTCGTGACTGAAAAGGTATTATGTAAGAAGTTGAAGGAGTTTACGCTTTCTGTTCTCTTATCATTTAGCATTATTTGGCTAGGAATTGGCTCCTAGTCTCCGAAATATATAGCTTTTGTTTCCTCTGAAGACACTACTAGATTATACACGGCGGTCAGAAACAGTCTGAAAAGCGCGTAAGGGTGTTGCAAGGTTGGTTGTGCTAAGAGATAATTGTTAAGTAAACAGTGCGAAACGCTACGCCGCTTCCGATTTAATTAGCACTGAAGTTAGCCAATCAGTCCATTGCGCACACAGTTTCAAGGTGCCCGCCAGATACCATTAGTGTCAGTTGTTCTCATAGCGTAGACGATAGCGCACCGGACTGCTCAGACGTTGGTTCGGGTTCGATCATTATTACCTTCCCATGTCCTATTTTTCTATCGCTCTCTTTTTAGGAAACCAAAAGAAGAACAGGTTTGGCTGTCCCGTCTCTGGCAGACTGCTTGAATATGCGTGTGTGACGGCTTGACTGGCAGACATCAATGCAAATTGACTAGGAAACGGAGCAATGTATCGAATTTTTTCCTTAAACTTATTTATCTGCACAACATACTCCACAAAACTGTTAAAGCCTTTCTACACTGTTTCTGACACCCTGTATAACGTAATTGTTCTCGTTAAAATATGAGCAGCTGTTTGATGTGTATTCTCAAAAGCGAATCATCAGCGAAGTGTAATGTCATAAGTATAAACAACTGGTATTGCATCAGAATGTCTCCAACATAAAAAACATTTCTTCATGTAGTTTTCGGTGGAAATAGACTGGAATTTCGCCGTTTCTCACAGATTTAGCCAACAGTTTGTCCTCTGCCGCTGTGTTGATAGGTTTCGAAGAAAAGTGTTGCATAGTATGGACACGGATTCAGGCTGAAAGAAATCGCGCGTAATACGCCTCGACAAGCAAGCTTGTAGTTAATGCGTCGCTCATTTCTTTGAAGCAGAAGGAGTAAATTACATTTATGTGAAGATGTAGTGTTTTCCAAAAGCGTTGCACAGATAAATATTGATGAACCAAGAGATTATGTCCACTGACCACCTCGAGGGTGAATGTCACCTGTTGGCGTTGTGGGCTATAGAGGATTCTAGGGACGACACATGTTGTAAGTGGGGAAATCTACCGATTTTACGAAGGACAAATTATTGTGCTCCGTCGTCCGGGAACAGAGATTTAGAAACTGGCGAAGCTGGTGGGCTGTTCGTGGAGTATTGACGAGGAGATCTATAAAAAGTGGGTGAATGGCACTGAAATGACCAGTGGACGAGAAGGTGTTTGACGTCCACGCCTCATCGCAGAACGGTGTCCGCAGATTGGCCGCTCTGTAGTGCACGATAGCCGGCCGTTACGGCCGAGCGGTTCTAGACGCTTCAGTCCGGTACCGTGCTGCTGCTACGGTCGCAGGTTCAAATCCTACCTCGGGCATGAATGTGTGTGATGTCCTTAGGTAAGTTAGGTTTAAGTATTTCTAAGTCTAGGGAACTGATGACCTCTGATGTTAAGTCCCATAGTGTTCGGAGCCATTTGGACCAATGCACGATAGGCAGCGATATGGCGGAGATCTGATGACAGGGTACAATGCTATTGCAGACAGAAGTATTTCACAGTATACGTTTAAGTGTTCATTCTTGAACATGGGGCTTTACAGCAGTGTTTCCGTGTTTGACTGCACAAAATCGTCAAATACAATTGGAGTGGGGACAGCGTCATCCAGACTAGACCATGTAAAAATGTAATCGTGTCACCTGATGAGATAAATCACTTTTCTTGTTACGACAGGTCGATGGTCGTCTCCGGATAAGCCGCCATCCAGGCGAACGGTTCCATGAAATATGCACTGCGCAACAGACGCGGCACGTAGAGGGCAGTATTATGCCTCAACTGGGCTCCCAGGACCTGTCGTAGTAACCGAAGATACCACAGCAGCTACTGATTGCTTGAACAATACTGTGGACCAGCTGCATTATTTCACGCTCAATATAATTCGCCCATGCCTCAGGGCTACAGTGGTAAAAATGGAAATGAGCGTTTTCACTGGCCGGGAGGCCCCATGCGGGGCAGGTCCGGTCGCCTTGGTGCAGGTCTTATTACATTCGACGCCACATTGGGCGACCTGCGCGCCGGATGGGGACGAAATGATGACGAAGACAGCACAACACCCAGTCCCTGAGCGGAGAAAATCCCCGACCCAGCCGGGAATCGAACTCGGATCCGTAGGACGGCAATCCGTCACGCTTACCACTTTTTTTCATTTGTTTTTCGTTTTGTTCCGTATTGTTCGTTGCATTTGGTCTGGGCGGAAGTCAGAAGACATCCGTTCAAGTTGATAGCTGATTCCTTTACTCAGTTTTTTATTACAGAGGGCGAACCAGTGGTGTGACCAGCAGAATAGTTGTTGTGACCAGATGAAACTACTTTCGTCCGGCCATAGCTTTCTTTGACTGGCCTGGGAGACGGTTCATTAAACTAGAACACACGAAATATTAATTGACATTATTACGTAAATGCATACAAGGTTTACTTAACTTTGATGCACTTCTGTGCCACATGAGTACTGCATAGTTTAAAATTGTCATTCACCATTAACGCATGTTGACTGTTTCAGCTGAGGTATCGAACTGGCGGTTATCCCCTGCATGCTCGACACTGTACTGGTCTCACCGTGAGGACGCTGCTGTGCTGAGAGGAAAGCGTCGTCTTCCGAAGTGCCTTCTATTGATGGCTGCAGGCTGCGACGAGCCCTCAGTGATGTCTGTGTTATCGATTCGCGTTGCCAACTTGGGTGGGACAGTGAGATCTGTGGATGATACCACAATAGTGAACTTGTAAGTAGGCTGTTTGCGTTCTTATATTGGTAATGCCGCCGCCACGTAGCGCTCGGTATGAAAATCACTGGCTGTGCTGTGTGCAGTCTGTAGCTAGTTTGCATTGTTGTCTGCCATTGTAGTGTTGGGCAGCGGCAGCTGGATGCGAACTGCGCGTAGCGTTGCGCAGTTGGAGGTGAGCCGCCAGCAGTGGTGGATGTGGGGAGAGAAATGGCGGAGTTTTGAAATTTGTGAGACTGGATGTCATGAACTGATATATATATTATGACTTTTGATGACTATTAAGGTAAATACATTGTTTGTTCTCTATTAAAATCTTTCATTTGCTAACTATGCCTATCAGTAGTTAGTGCCTTCAGTAGCTTGAATCTTTTATTTAGCTGGCAGTAGTGGCGCTCGCTGTATTGCAGTAGTTCGAGTAACGAAGATTTTTGGTGAGGTAAGTGATTTGTGAAAGGTACAGGTTAATGTTAGTCAGGGCCATTCCTTTGTAGGGATTTCTGAAAGTCAGATTGCGTTGCGCTAAAAAATATTGTGTGTCAGTTTAAGCACAGTCTTGTATAAATGTTCAAAAGGGGACGTTTCAAACTTACTATGCTGTCTTGGCAATTAAATTCGCTTGATTTCAAACCGTCGGTCCACTGTTTATGGAAACTGTAAACCTGTAGGTAGACGTCACTTGCCACGTCCCTCTTGAACGGACCAAGGACTTGTCTGAAACAAGCCACGCAGAGTCGCTTCTCTACTCGTTTCGAAACGTGTAATAATACGCCATTAAACAGGGGGTCATAATGTTTTGAATTATAAGTGTACTTTGAAGATAGTCCATCAAATTTCGGGCATGCAGCCGCGCCAATTGAATTACCTCCACTGGTATTTCGGCCACGTATCGTTCGGCCATCCTCAGAGTGAGCCACAAAACTGACGACAAGATGCCAAGCGCAGCCTTATATGCTCCACCGCGGTTGTACTGCACAGATGCTGGTCTGTGGCAAAGAAATACGCTTACACATGCGCTGCCTGTGGCGAAGGGGTATAGACATTTGAGTCCCTTATCGATGTATGTTCGTCGGCGGTGATACCACGACTATTTGTCTGCAATTTAATTACACCAAGAGCAGGGTTCCATGCTTTGTATAAATTAAAACCATTATCTCTATTTATTAAATTATTAGCTAGACTAATCTCTATAACTTCCTTGAAGACAGATTTCCTAAATGAAGAGGTGGATGTTAAAATCTTCACTTCACTGTAGTTCATGGAACGCCCTGTGTCAATACAATGTTCGGCCACAGCTGACTTGTCTGGCTGTGATAAGCGTGTGTATCTTCGATGCTCCACACATCTCTCATGATCGCTGCGTGTTGTTTGACCTATGTATGACATCTCACAATTTCCGCAAGGAATCTTATACACACCCGCTTTACGAAGCAGAAAATCGTCCTTTACAGAGCCGAGTAAAGCTGCAATCTTCGTGCTTCGTGGAGGGGGGGGGAGGGGGTGGGGGCTGGAAGATCAGCTTAACACCGAGTTTCTCAAGAATACGTCCTATCTTCGAGGAAAGAGCACCCACATAAGGCACAAACGCACTTCATCTGAAAGAATTGCTGTCTTCTTCCCCATCGCATACCTGCATTCTAAGTTTTGCATTGAATTCTCTACGAATTTGTTGCAGAGAAAATCCATTCCCTTTAAAAATGCTCTTGAGGTATGTGAGCTCTTCTTGCAAATTATCTTTATCAGATATACAGTGCGCCCTCTGCGATAAGGTCTTAAGCACACCTATGGTCTGTGAAGGGTGATGGCAGCCACGGGCATGTAAATATAGTTTTGTGTGTGCTGGTTTCCGATATACGGCATATCCTAATGTGCCATCAGCTTCACGGCGAACAACAACATCCAATAAGCGGAGGCAGCCGTCTTTTTCTGTTTCCATAGTAAATTTGATACTAGCGTGGATAGAATTCAAATGCTCAAGAAATCGATGTAATTCATCCAGACCGTGCGGCCATACCACAAATGTGTCGTTTACATACCTCCAGAAGACCGTTGGTTTAAAACTTGCTCAGTCCAGTGCAACTACCTCTACATCTACATCTACATGATTACTGTGGAATTCACATTTAAGTGCTTCGCAGAGGGTTCATCGAAATACAATCATACTATCTCTCTACCATTCCACTCCCGAACAGCGCGCGGGAAAAACGAACACCTAAACCTTTCTGTTCGAGCTCTGATTTCTCTTATTTTATTTTGAAGATCATTCCTACCTATAAAGGTTGGGTTCAACAAAATATTTTCGCATTCGGAAGAGAAAGTTGTTGACTGAAAATTCGTAAATAGATCTCGCCGCGACGAAAAACGTCTTTGTTTTAATGACTTCCATCCCTACTCGCGTATCATTTCTGCCACACTCTCTCCCCTTCTTTTTTTTTTGTCATCAGTCTACTGACTGGTTTGATGCGGCCCGCCACGAATTCCTTTCCTGTGCTAACCTCTTCATCTCAGAGTAGCACTTGCAACCTACGTCCTCAATTATTTGCTTGGCGTATTCCAATCTCTGTCTTCCTCTACAGTTTTTGCCCTCTACAGCTCCCTCTAGTACCATGGAAGTCATTCCCTCATGTCTTAGCAGATGTCCTATCATCCTGTCCCTTATCCTTATCAGTGTTTTCCACATATTCCCTTCCTCTCCGATTCTGCGTAGAACCTCCTCATTCCTTACCTTAACAGTCCACCTAATTTTCAACATTCGTCTATAGCACCACATCTCAAATGCTTCAATTCTCTTCTGTTCCGGTTTTCCCAAAGTCCATGTTTCACTACCATACAATAATGTATTCCAGACGTACATCCTCAGAAATTTCTTCCTCAAATTAAGGACGGTATTTGATATTAGTAGATTTCTCTTGGCCAGAAATGCCTTTTTTGCCATAGCAAGTCTGCTTTTGATGTCCTCGTTGCTCCGTCCGTCATTGGTTATTTTACTGCCTAGGTAGCAGAATTCCTTAACTTCACTGACTTCGTGACCATCAATCCTGATGTTAAGTTTCTCGCTGTTATCATTTCTACTACTTCTCATTACCCTCGTCTTTCTCAGATTTACTGTCAAACCATACTGTGTACTCATTAAACTGTTCATTCCGTTCAGCAGATCATTTAATTCTTCTTCACTTTCACTCAGGATAGCAATGACATCAGCGAATCGTATCATTGATATCCTTTCACCTTGTGTTTTAATTTCACTCCTGAATCTTTCTTTTATTTCCACCATTGCTTCCTCGATGTACAGATTGAATAGTAGGGGCGAAAGGCTACAGCCTTGTCTTACACCCTTCTTAATACGAGCACTTCGTTCTTGATCGTCCACTCTTATTATTCCCTCTTGGTTGTTGTACATATTGTATATGACCCGTCTCTCCCTATAGCTTACCCCTACTTTTTTCAGAATCTTGAACAGCTTGCACCATTTTATATTGTCGTACGCTTTTTCCAGGTCGAAAAATCCTATGAAAGTATCTTGACTTTTCTTTAGCCTTGCTTCCATTATTAGCCGTAACTTCAGAATTGCCTCTCTCGTCCCTTTACTTTTCCTGAAGCCAAACTGATCGTCACCTAGCGCATTCTCAATTTTCTTTTCCATTCTTCTGTATATTATTTTGTAATCAGCTTCGATGCATGACTTGTTAAGCTGATTGTGCGATAATTCGCGCACCTGTCAGCTCTTGCCGTCTTCGGAATTGTGTGGATGATGCTTTTCCGAAAGTCAGATGGTATATCGCCAGACTCATATATTCTACACACTAACGTGAATAGTCGTTTTGTTGCCACTTCCCCCAATGATTTTAGAAATTCTGATGGAATGTTATTTATCCCTTCTGCCTTATTTGACCGTAAGTCCTCCAAAGCTCTTTTAAATTCCCATTCTAATACTGGATCCCCTATCTCTTCTAAATCGACTCCTGTTTCTTCTTCTATCACATCAGACAAATCTTCACTCTCATAGAGGCTTTCAATGTATTCTTTCCACCTATCTGCTCTCTCCATGGCCGGCCGCGGTGGTCTAGCGGTTCTGGCGCTGCATTTCGGTACCGCGGGATTGCTACGGTCGCAGGTTCGAATCCTGCCTCGGGCATGGGTGTGTGTGATGTTCTTAGGTTGGTTAGGTTTAAGTAGTTCTAAGTTCTAGGAGACTTATGACCAAAGATGTTGAGTAACATAGTGCTCAGAGCCATTTGAACCATTTTTTTGCTCTCTCCTCTGCATTTAACAGTGGAATTCCCGTTGCACTCTTAATGTTACCACCGTTGCTTTTAATGTCACCAAAGGTTGTTTTGACTTTCCTGTATGCTGAGTCTGTCTTTCCGACAATCATATCTTTTTCGATGTCTTCACATTTTTCCTGCAGCCATTTCGTCTTAGCTTCCCTGCACTTCCTATTTATTTCATTCCTCAGCGACTTTTATTTCTGTATTCCTCATTTTCCCGGAACATGTTTGTACTTTCTCCATTCATCAGTCAACTGAAGTATTTCTTCTGTTACCCATGGTTTCTTCGCAGCTACCTGCTTTGTACCTATGTTTTCCTTCCCAACTTCTGTGATGGCCCTTTTTAGAGATGTCCGTTCCTCTTCAACTGTACTACCTACTGCGCTATTCCTTATTGCTGTATCTATAGCGTTAGAGAACTTCAAACGTATCTCGTCATTCCTTAGTACTTCCGTATCCCACTTCTTTGCGTATTGATTCTTCCTGACCAATGTCTTGAATTTCAGCCTACTCTTCATCACTACTATATTGTGATCTGAGTCTATTTCTGCTCCTGGGTACGCCTTACAACGCAGTATCTGATTTCGGAATCTCTGTCTGACAATTATGTAATCTAATTGAAATCTTCCCGTATCTCCCGGCCTTTTCCAAGTATACCTCCTCCTCTTGTGATTCTTGAACAGGGTATTCGCTATTACTAGCTGAAACTTGTTACAGAACTCAATTAGTCTTTCTCCTCTTTCATTCCTTGTCCCAAGCCCATATTCTCCTGTAACCTTTTCTTCTACTCCTTTCCCTACAACTGCATTCCAGTCGCCCATGACTATTAGATTTTCGTCCCCCTTTACATACTGCATTACCCTTTCAATATCCTCATACACTTTCTCTATATGTTCATCTTCAGCTTGCGACGTCGGCATGTATAACTGAACTATCGTTGTCGGTGTTGGTCTGCTGTCGATTCTGTTTAGAACAACCCAGTCACTGAACTGTTCACAGTAACACACCCTCTGCCCTAACTTCCTATTCATAACGAATCCTACACCTGTTATACCATTTTCTGCTGCTGTTGATATTACCCGATACTCATCTGACCAGAAATCCTTGTCCTCCTTCCACTTCACTTCACTGACCCCTACTATATCTAGATTGAGTCTTTGCATTTCCCTTTTCAGATTTTCTAGTTTCCCTACCACGTTCAAACTTCTGACATTCCACGCCCCGACTCGTAGAATGTTATCCTTCCGTTGATTATTCAATCTTTTTCTCATGGTAACCTCCCCCTTGGCAGTCCCCTCCCGGAAATCCGAATGGGGGACTACTCCGGAATCTTTTGCCAATGGAGCGATCATCATCACACTTCTTCAAATACAGGCCACATGTCCTGTGGATACACGTTACGTGTGTTTAATGCAGTGGTTTCCATTGCCTTCTGCATCCTCATGTCGTTGATCATTGCTGATTCTTCCGCCTTTAGGGGCAATTTCCCACCCCTAGGACAAGAGAGTGCCCTGATCCTCTATCTGCTCCTCCGCCCTCTTTGACAAGGCCGTTGGCAGAATGAGGCCGACTTCTTATGCCGGAAGTCTTCGGCTGCCAATGCTTTTATCAAAAATTAGGCAGTGGCGGGGATCGAACCCGGGACCGAAGACTTTTTGATTATGAATCAAAGACGCTACCCCTAGACCACGGGTGGATCCTCCCCTACTGCGTGGTAGTACAAAACGAGCTGCCCTTTTTTGCACCCTTTCGCTGTCCTCCGTCAATCCCACCTGGTAAGGATCCCACACCGCGCAGCAATATTCTAACAGAGGACGAACGAGTGTAGTGTAAGCTGTCTCTTTAGTGGACTTGTTGCATCTTCAAAGTGTCCTGCCAATGAAACGCAACCTTTGTTTCGCCTTCCCCACAATATGATCTATGTGGTCTTTCAAACTGAAGTTGTTCGTAATTTTAACACCCAGGTACTTAGTTGAACTGACAGCCTTGAGAATTGTACTATTTATCGAGTAACCGAATTCCAATGGATTTCTTTTGGAACTCATGTGGATCACCTCACACTTTTCGTTATTTAGCGTCAACTGCCACCTGCCACACCATACAGAAATCTTTTCTAAATCGCTTTGCAACTGATACTGATCTTCGGATGACCTTACTAGACGGTAAATTACAGCATCATCTGCGAACAACCTAAGAGAACTGCTCAGATGTCACCCAGGTCATTTATATAGATCAGGAACAGCAGAGGTCCCAGGGCGCTTCCCTGTGGAACACCTGATATCACTTCGGTTTTACTCGATGATTTGCCGTCTCTTACTACGAACTGCGACCTTCCTGACAGGAAATCACGAATCCAGTCGCACAACTGAGACGATACCCCACAGGCCCGCAGCTTGATTAGAAGTCACTTGTGAGGAACGGTGTCAGAAGCTTTCCGGAAATCTAGAACTACGGAATCAACTTTAGATCCCCTGTCGATAGCGGCCATTACTTCGTGCGAATAAAGAGCTAGCTGCGTTGCACAAGAAAGACGTTTTCTGAAGCCATGATGATTACTTAACAATAGATCGTTCCCTTCGAGATGATTCATAATGTTTGAATACAGTATATGCTCCAAACCCCTACTGCAAACCGACGTCAATGATATAGGTCTGTAGTTCGATGGATTACTCCTACTACCCTTAAACACTGGTGCGACCTGCGCGCCTCGCATTCGGGAGGACGACGGTTGAATCCCGCGTCCGGCCATCCTGATTAAGGTTTTCCGTGATTTCCCTAAATCGCTCCAGGCAAATGCCGGGATGGTTCCTTTCAAAGGGCACGGCCGACTTCCTTCCCCGTCCTTCCCTAATCCGATGAGACCGATGACCTCACTGTCTGGTCTCCTTCCCCAAACAACCCAACCCCCGACCTGCGCAATTTTCCAATCTGTAGGTACAGATCTATCTGTGAGCGAGCGGTTGTTTATGATTGCTAAGTAGGGAGCCATTGTATCAGCGTAATCTGAAAGGAACCTAAGCGGTATACAATCTGGACCGGAAGACTTGCCCATATCAAGCGATTTGAGTTGCTTCGCAACCCCTAAGGTCTCTACTTCTAAGAAACTCATGCTAGCAGCTGTTCGTGTTTCAAATTCTGGAATATTCCATTCGTCTTCCCTGGTGAAGGAATTTCGGAAAACTGCGTTCAATAACTCCGCTTTAGCGGCACATTCGTCGCTAACAGTACCATCGGCACTGCGCAGCGAAGGTATTGACTGCGTCTTGCCGCTTGTGTACTTTACATACGACCAT
Source organism: Schistocerca cancellata (assembly GCF_023864275.1). Lineage (NCBI taxonomy): Eukaryota > Metazoa > Arthropoda > Insecta > Orthoptera > Acrididae > Schistocerca > Schistocerca cancellata. Next base: position 99,362,577 of record NC_064630.1, on the reverse strand, counting down.
AATTTCTTCGGATTTTCTACCAAATTTCGAGACAATGTTTCGTTGTGGAACCTATTGAAGGCATCTCGCATTGAAGTCCGTGCCAAATTCCGCGCGTCTGTAAATTTTAGCCAATCTTCGGGATTTCGCGTTCTTCTGAACTTCGCATGCTTTTTCCGTTGCCTCTGCAACAGCGTTCGGACCTGATTTGTGTACCATGGGGGATCAGTTCCATCTCTTACCAATTTATGAGGTATGAATCTCTCAATTGCTGTTGCTACTATATCTTTGAATTTGAGCCACATCTCGTCTACATTTGCATAGTCAGTTCGGAAGGAATGGAGATTGTTTCTTAGGAAGGCTTCTAGTGAAACTTTATCCGCTTTTTTAAATAACGTTTGTTTCTGGTGTATTTGGAAGAAACGGTATTGAGCCTACCTACAACGACCTTGTGATCACTAATCCCTGTATCAGTCATGATGCTCTCTATTAGCTCTGGATTGTTTGTGGCTAAGACTTCAAGTGTGATTTCGCAACCATTTACAATTCGTGTGGGTTCGTGGACTAACTGCTCGAAATAATTTTCGGAGAAAGCATTTAGGACAATCTCGGAAGATGTTTTCTGCCTACCACCGGATTTGAACAAGTATTTTTGCCAACATATAGAGGGAAGGCTGAAGTCCCCACCAACTATAACCGTATGAGTGGGGTATTTATTTGTTACGAGACTCAAATTTTCTCTGAACTGTTCAGAAACTATATCATCGGAGTCTGAGGGTCGGTAGAGGAAGCCAATTATTAACTTAGTTCGGCTGTTAAGTATAACCTCCACCCATACCAATTCGCACGGAGTGTCTACTTCGACTTCACTACAAGATAAACCACTACTGACAGACACAAACACTCCACCACCAATTCTGCCCAATCTATCTTTCCTGAACACAGTCTGAGACTTCGTAAAAATTTCTGCAGAACTTACTTCAGGCTTTAGCCAGCTTTCTGTACCTATAACGATTTCAGCTTCTGTGCTTTCTATTAGCGCTTGAAGCTCAGAGACTTTCCCAGCGCATCTGCAACAATTTACAACTACAATTCCGACTGTTCCTTGAACCAAGCACGTCCTGTATTTGCCATGCACCCTTTGAGATTGCAGCCCACCCCGTACTTTCCCGAGGCCTTCTAACCTAAAAAACCGCCCAGTCCACGCCACACAGCCTGCGCTACCCGTGTAGCCGCCAGCTGAGTGTAGGGCCTTGTCCTCGAAGCCTTCCATGAATAAATTAGCTACCAGAGGGGAGAGGGGGCTTCCCATAGCAACGCCATCAATCTGCTCATAAAATTCACCATTAAACTGAAAATAAGAAGACAAAAGCACATGTTCAAATAAGGCCGTAACGTTCTTATAAAAATGTCGGCCGATGAGAGATAAAGAGTCCTTTAAAGGTACCTTGATATATAATGATACCACGTCAAAATTAACTAGCACATCCGTTCTATTTAGCCTGACATTGCTAAGTCTCTGAATAAAATCTATACAATTACGAACGTGGTGACTACATTTTTCTACCAATGATTTTAACAAAGAAGCTAAATATTTGGCAGAAAAATACGTTGGTGAACCAGTAGTGTTCGTTATGGGCCACATATACTAGTCCTCTAGACGCTCATCCTTATCCATCTTGTGAATTTTGGAAGCCCATAAAAGATTTTGAAGATGTTTACAGATGGTCGTGACATGATGCGGATAACGTGATCAGATTAGCTTTGCACGTCCTTGTTGACTCAACTGATACTGAACAAAATGGGTAGCTGCAAACAATGTCTGCATTCTACTGTAAAAAAGAATAAATAATTGAAGGTACAGACGCTGACGAGAAATTGTTCGTGTGACGAGGTGGTAAAAGCAGCACATGCATCCCACGATATTCCTGGAACCCGAATCGCAGTCCCAAATAGACTACCTGTCCCATGGAGTAACCTGCGTGGTCTTGGTATAGGCAGAGTAACAGCTGGAGCTGATCCTATTGCTGCAGCCGAAGAACTGAACCGGTACTTCCCATCACCTAAAACACGATTGTGCTAAAAACTAAACACAGACCCATTGATTACTTCATGGGGATAAAAGACAGTAGCCACCAAAAATTCTGTTTAAAGCGTGCTACTTGCAATGCCGCAAAAAAGCCATAAATCGTATTAGATCAGCATCTACTACCACCATTTACTGGACACGATGGCATCAGACTGCAAATGACGAAGGTTATTACTGATCGACTACTGCCCACTACAACAGATATCTTCAACCACACCCTAACCACGAGTGTTTTTCCTGATGCGTGGAAACAAGGTCTAGTTAAGCCACTACCTGAAAGGGACGTTGCCTTACCGCCCTCTGATTACCGACCTATCTGCATTCTTCCTGCACAATCAAAAGCCTTAGACTCTATAGTTCACGACCAGCAAAACCACTGCATAACTACAATCAACGTTCAAGGCTTCCATAAACATTGCAGCGCAATGTCTGCCTGTCACGTGTTTCTTAGACTTCAGCAAGGCTTTTGACTCAGGAGCCTAAATTTCTCGCCAAGTGCTCCAATGGTTTTTCTCATTCCTGACATCTCACCACCAACGCGCCATGTCAGCCACCGTAAAGTCACAATGAAGGCAAATAGTGTCAGGCGTCCCCAGAGTTCCGCATTAGGTCCTATTCCCTTTTTGTTATACGGAAATGGTGTGTCATCATCATGTGTAGCTAACGACCTCGAGTTGTATATAAGTGCAAAACCAATAGACTTGTGTGCACTGCAAAAATGTGGACAAAATGTAGGGTTGAAGCTCAGCCTACCCTAAACCCAACTGGTTATGGTTGGTCATTCTGGCCCATCTCTACCATCTTCAGCCCTAAATGGAACACATATCATTTATTTCCTTCAGCAAAAGCTCAAGGAGGAATGACAGGTGAAAATTTAAATATAAATGAGTAAGTAGATGCAGTTTGCAAGAAGGCGTCAGCGCCCCTCCATATCCTCCAAAAGAATAAAAAGTTCTTCCCTCTTGGCCCGAAAAAGGAACTTCTACAAACGCTTATCTTACAATTATTGATTACAGCGATGATAGCAGGTCAAATAAACAAAAATTAAATTGAAACTTCCTGGCAGATTAAAACTGTGTGCCCGACCGAGACTCGAACTCGGGACCTTTGCCTTTCGCGGGCAAGTGCTCTACCATCTGAGCTACTGAAGCACGACTCACGCCCGGTACTCACAGCTCTACTTCTGCCAGTACCTCGTCTCCTACCTTCCAAAACTTTACAGAAGCTCTCCTGCGAACCTTGCAGAACTAGCACTCCTGAAAAAAAGGATATTGCGGAGACATGGCTTAGCCGCAGCCTGGGGGATGTTTCCAGAATGAGATTTTCACTCTGCAGCGGAGTGTGCGCTGATATGAAACTTCCTGGCAGATTAAAACTGTGTGCCCGACCGAGACTCGAACTCTGGACCTTTGCCTTTCGCGGGCAAGTGCTCTACCATCTGAGCTACCGAAGGACGACTCACGCCCGGTACTCACAGATCTACTTCTGCCAGTACCTCGTCTCCTACCTTCCAAACTTTACAGAAGCTCTCCTGCGAACCTTGCAGAACTAGCATTCCTGAAAGAAAGGATATTGCGGAGACATGGCTTAGCCACAGCCTGGGGGAAGTTTCCAGAATTAAAAATTAAATTTTTCGTGAAAGCACGCGTACGTTCACGTTCATCTGCTTTGAGAATTTATGCATGCTGGGAGAACCAAAATATGATACGCGCAGTTATCTCTCAGATGAGAGCAGAAGTCCAATCTCCGATCGGAATAGCCCCGTACATCAGCCAGTGTAATAGAGTTTCTAAGAAGAGCTGTTCCTTGAAAGCACGCGTGTAATTTCTGACGTGCAGGCATCCCGGAGTGCGAATCCGTGTTGCTGGAAATGCCAGCGACGCTCTGGAGAGAGCAGAAAGTGCCGTGTGCCCAAGTACCCCGCTACTGGAGCCGGCTTTCACGGCGAGGTCAGTGGATTGACCGACGGACGGAGGCGTTGCATTCTGCGCCGGAGAAACGCAGGCGTGTGGCGCGGAAATGACTGGAAGGGAAAGGCTCCTCCCAACGTGTGCATTGTATCAACCCGGATTGTTGTGTGGAACGACGCCCTTCCTCTCTCTGCAGATGCGCTCAGTGCTACTTGCGAAAGGCGGAAGCGTTAACGAGGGCGAGGAATGTGGCGGGGATGCCAGCATTGGAGTTTATTCCACAGAAGACACAGCGCATTCTATTGTTCTATACAAGTTTAAATTCCCCGAGGAAATACACTCCTGGAAATTGAAATAAGAACACCGTGAATTCATTGTCCCAGGAAGGGGAAACTTTATTGACACATTCCTGGGGTCAGATACATCACATGATCACACTGACAGAACTACAGGCACATAGACACAGGCAACAGAGCATGCACAATGTCGGCACTAGTACAGTGTATATCCACCTTTCGCAGCAATGCAGGCTGCTATTCTCCCATGGAGACGATCGTAGAGATGCTGGATGTAGTCCTGTGGAACGGCTTGCCATGCCATTTCCACCTGGCGCCTCAGTTGGACCAGCGTTCGTGCTGGACGTGCAGACCGCGTGAGACGACGCTTCATCCAGTCCCAAACATGCTCAATGGGGGACAGATCCGGAGATCTTGCTGGCCGGGGTAGTTGACTTACACCTTCTAGAGCACGTTGGGTGGCACGGGATACATGTGGACGTGCATTGTCCTGTTGGAACAGCAAGTTCCCTTGCCGGTCTAGGAATGGTAGAACGATGGGTTCGATGACGGTTTGAATGTACCGTGCACTATTCAGTGTCCCCTCGACGATCACCAGTGGTGTACGGCCAGTGTAGGAGATCGCTCCCCACACCATGATGCCGGGTGTTGGCCCTGTGTGCCTCGGTCGTATGCAGTCCTGATTGTGGCGCTCACCTGCACGGCGCCAAACACGCATACGACCATCATTGGCACCAAGGCAGAAGCGACTCTCATCGCTGAAGACGACACGTCTCCATTCGTCCCTCCATTCACGCCTGTCGCGACACCACTGGAGGCGGGCTGCACGATGTTGGGGCGTGAGCGGAAGACGGCCTAACGGTGTGCGGGACCGTAGCCCAGCTTCATGGAGACGGTTGCGAATGGTCCTCGCCGATACCCCAGGAGCAACAGTGTCCCTAATTTGCTGGGAAGTGGCGGTGCGGTCCCCTACGGCACTGCGTAGGATCCTACGGTCTTGGCGTGCATCCGTGCGTCGCTGCGGTCCGGTCCCAGGTCGACGGGCACGTGCACCTTCCGCCGACCACTGGCGACAACATCGATGTACTGTGGAGACCTCACGCCCCACGTATTGAGCAATTCGGCGGTACGTACACCCGGCCTCCCGCATGCCCACTATACGCCCTCGCTCAAAGTCCGTCAACTGCACATACGGTTCACGTCCACGCTGTCGCGGCATGCTACCAGTGTTAAAGACTGCGATGGAGCTCCGTATGCCACGGCAAACTGGCTGACACTGACGGCGGCGGTGCACAAATGCTGCGCAGCTAGCGCCATTCGATGGCCATCACCGCGGTTCCTGGTGTGTCCGCTATGCCGTGCGTGTGATCATTGCTTGTACAGCCCTCTCGCAGTGTCCGGAGCAAGTATGGTGGGTCTGACACACCGGTGTCAATGTGTTCTTTTATCCATTTCCAGGAGTGTACATTATATTCACCTTTACAATACAGATTTACCTCATCTTTCCCTGGCCTTGTGCCAGCCGTGACAATGAGTAGCACTCGCTCGTGCTGTAATTATCAGTACTTGTTATCAACCAGAATTAGAGGCTACAGACAGCATTCTCGCGCGGCCAAGGAGAAAGGAATCTTTCGGCATCTACGAGGGTTGTCCAGATAGTAATGCACCGCATTTTTTTTCTTCAACAATTCTTTATTGATCACACCTGGTGGCGGAGCCAGTGCTTCACTGTGTGAGTCACCTCCTCATCGTCCTCAAAATGTCTTTCACGAATGGCATCCCTTAATGGCCCAAACAAGTGGAAGTCGGAGGGGGCCAGGTAAGGTGTGTCAGGTGTGACAGCCGTGGATGGTCTCCCCGACCGCTGCAAATCGTGGAGCACCGCCAAACCGCCTTCTGATGACCTCACCCTCGTGACCAACGACTAACTGTACTTCTGTCGACAGCCGAAGCTCCATAGACTTTGCACAAGCGTTTGTGAATATTACCTCAGTTTCTTTCTCTGCAATGACAGCACGTTGCTTGTAACGTGTATGACCTACAGACGCCATTTTGAAATTGTGCTGCAGCTACGCTATCTATGGGAAGTGACGGAAACTTGGCGAGCTCACTCAAGAGACTTAAAATAACACATACGCAGCGTTTCACATTCGTAGCATTGTTTTCTTCTGAAAAAAAAATTCGGCGCGTTACTTTCTGGGCAAACTTCCTAACTTTGCTGGAATACCGCCCGACGTTTCTGTGGCCGCTGGCGAAACACTCGAATGCAGAATGAACAAGACGCGTCATATATAATCATTTGATCGCAGCCAAACCGTGGGTACCCGTCACACAAAACATTTGCGCTCCGAGGTGTTGCAGGCACTAGGATTTTCACATGCCACTCTTTCAAAAGAATAGCGCTTGGCTTAATGACTGGCAACCGATCACAGGAAAAGTAGTGGAAGGTTCCAGCCAGAAGATTCTAGCTGAATATCGAAAGACCTGAGAGGATCGGCGATTGATGTAGAGACTGGCAATTGACCTTGCTTACTGCACAACAAACAGGGAAAGAGATCCATTACTCTTCGATTACGTTGTAGACGATACTTCACTATAAATAGAAACAACCGCGAAATACCCATTCGAAATCGTCAGGAGCGATCTGAGTGCAATAACCACAAAAACTACACTCCTATACGATATATAAAGTACTACAACGTAATAAGTACTTGGTCGAACTGAAAGAAAGTGCGGGAGCATGTTGCCAGAGGTCTCCCAGTCACGGACACAAAGCAGGAAGTCCGTGGCGTTGAGGTTAGCGTGACTATACCGCCAAACGGGTTTGGCTCGGAGTCTACATTTCGATGACTTCGTATGGGGAAGAATCATCGGCAGCCTGGGAGAAGTATGTAATGTGACGAATATCGTCCGGTAGTTTTTTTTTTTTTTGGGGGGGGGGGGGTCGATCATCAGTCTTTCCACAGGATTAATGCGGCCCGCCACGAATTTCTCTCATGTGCTAACCTCTTAATCTCAGAGTAGCACTTGAAACCTACGTCCTCTATTTGTATTACTGACGGTAATTCTGGACGTATCCTCATATGACGAGAGGTGGGTATGCCTAATGCACCCATGAACATTGTCGAACATGATGGTATTAGTGGCCAAGGAGTTGCGAGTTGCGGTGTGTGGAGGCATAATGTTGCTGTATCATTGAACACCGCACACATGCCGGTGAATGTTATTCTGATACTGTATTCCATCCCCATGTACATCTTTTCAGGGGTCGATTCGACCCTCGCTTCATTTTTAGGGTTCCGTACGTGAATCAGTAGAAACGGAACCCCTGTAGAATCACTTTGCTGTCCTTCTGAATGTCTGTCAGTATGTCTGTTCAACTGTTATAAACCCTTTCTCTCAGAAGCCGTCACACGTAACAAATTGCAATTTGTGTCACATATTAAGGTATACGGTCCCTTGACGATGTAGTAAATCCAGGCCAAGTCAACGCAATCAAAAGATACGGCCTTTTCAGCCACGTATTTTGATGCTAACTCACTCATGAAGAGCTGAAGGGTAGTTCCCGTTGACCTAGAACCGTCGAATTTGGTAAGCTTCAAGCTTCCACAGTAAAAGTAGAGGAACAAATCCGGATATTGTAAATTTGTAATTATGTCAAACTGAAAACTATTTTTTCCCCTTATTCTCGAAAGTCTTGGGATTCCCGGGATCGCTATCTTGGAAGTATGGGATCGACAACAGTCAAAAATAGTCGAGATTCTCGATTACTAGAATGAATTAACTATTTATGTTCATAATTATGTCTGTACGGAACCCTCAGTGTGCTAATTCTACTCGCAGTTAGCCGGACTTTTTTACTGATGACAATGCACGACTTCAGGTGTAGGTGGAAGAGTTCTTGGAACGAGAAGATATTCGGCGAATGAACTGGTCTGCCCATTCTCCCAACTTAAATCCTGATCGAGCACATATGGAATGCGTTGTGCGTTGAGGACAGGTATTACGTCACGCCCACATGCATCAGCGACCATCTAGCAGTTGTCAAACACACTGTCCGAGCAGTGGAGCGTCCTATCAGAAGAGCCCCTTACCAACCTTGTTTTTATCATCGGAGCAAGTTGCAGAGCATGCATAGACGTCCATGGTGATCACACACCCTATTGAAAAATCATGTTCCAGCTTTTGTAATATCCAGGATGACTTCGGTGTCATCATGAAAAGGCAAATGGAAAGACTCAGTCTAGAAGCAAGAAGGATCAGTGAAGCAGATAGGGTTTCTGATCAGACGAATATATGGCGGAGTCAACAGCAGCAGGAAATAGTAAGTGGGAGCAGGACTCATTATGAATAGGAAAGTAGCGCAGAGGGTGAGTTAATACGAACATTGCAGTAATAGGCTTCATCTTATCGGAATCGAAAGCAAACCAATGCCGACAGTAGCAGTTCAGGTACACATGCCGGCATCACAAGGAGAGAATGATGACATGTTGGTAGTGTGTGAGGCTGCTAAGCGGGTAATTCATTGTGTAGAAAAAATGATAATCTAATAATCATCATGTATTGGAACGCGGTAGCAGGAGAAGAACAGTAAGAAAGAATTGCATAACAACACGAACTTGGCAGTAGAAATGTGAGAGCAGAACTTTTTTTTTTCGTCATCAGTCTACTGACTGGTTTGATGCGGCCCGCCACGAATTCCTTTCCTGTGCTAACCTCTTCATCTCAGAGTAGCACTTGCAACCTACGTCCTCAGTTATTTGCTTGACGTATTCCAATCTCTGTCTTCCTCTACAGTTTTTGCCCTCTACAGCTCCCTCTAGTACCATGGAAGTCATTCCCTCATGTCTTAGCAGATGTACTATCATCCTGTCCCTTCTCCTTATCAGTGTTTTCCACATATTCCTTTCCTCTCCGATTCTGCGTAGAACCTCCTCATTCCTTACCTTATCAGTCCATCTAACTTCCAACATTCGTCTATAGCACCACATCTCAAATGCTTCGATTCTCTTCTGTCCCGGTTTTCCCACAGTCCATGTTTCACTACCATACAATGCTGTACTCCAGACGTACATCCTCAGAAATTTCTTCCACAAATTAAGGCCGGTATTTGATGTTAGTAGACTTCTCTTGGCCAGAAATGCCTTTTTTGCCATAGCGAGTCTGCTTTTGATGTCCTCCTTGCTCCGTCGGTCATTGGTTATTTTACTGCCTAGGTAGCAGAATTCCTTAACTTCATTGACTTCGTGACCATCAATCCTGATGTTACGTTTCTCGCTGTTCTCATTTCTACTACTTCTCATTACCTTCGTCTTTCTCCGATTTACTCTCAAACCATACTGTGTACTCATTAGACTGTTCATTCCGTTCAGCAGATCATTTATTTCTTCTTCACTTTCACTCAGGATAGCAATGTCATCAGCGAATCGTATCATTGATATCCTTTCACCTTGTATTTTAATTCCACTCCTGAAACTTTCTTTTATTTCCATCATTGCTTCCTCGATATACAGATTGAAGAGTAGGGGCGAAAGGCTACAGCCTTGTCTGACACCCTTCTTAATACGAGCACTTCGTTCTTGATCGTCCACTCTTATTATTCCCTCTTGGTTGCTGTACATATTGTATATGACCCGTCTCTCCCTATAGCTTACCCCTACTTTTTTCAGAATCTCGAACAGCTTGCACCATTTTATATTGTCGAACGCTTTTTCCAGGTCGACAAATCCTATGAAAGTGTCTTGATTTTTCTTTAGCCTTGCTTCCATTATTAGCCGTAACGTCAGAATTGCCTCTCTTGTCCCTTTACTTTTCCTAAAGCCAAACTGATCGTCACCTAGCGCATTCTCAATTTTCTTTTCCATTCTTCTGTATATTATTCTTGTAAGCAGCTTCGATGCATGATCTGTTAAGCTGATTGTGCGATAATTCTCGCACTTGTCAGCTCTTTCCGTCTTCGGAATTGTGTGGATGATGCTTTTCCGAAAGTCAGATGGTATATCGCCAGACTCATGTATTCTACACACCAACGTGAATAGTCGTTTTGTTGCCACTTCCCCCAATGATTTTAGAAATTCTAATGGAATGTTATCTATCCCTTCTGCCTTATTTGACCGTAAGTCCTCCAAAGCTCTTTTAAAATCCGATTCTAATACTGGATCCCCTATCTCTTCTAAATCGACTCCTGTTTCTTCTCCTATCACATCAGACAAATCTTCACCCTCATAGAGGCTTTCAATGTATTCTTTCCACCTATCTGCTTTCTCCTCTGCATTTAACAGTGGAATTCCCGTTGCACTCTTAATGTTACCACCGTTGCTTTTAATGACACCAAAGGTTGTTTTGACTTTCCTGTATGCTGAGTCTGTCCTTCCGACAATCATATCTTTTTCGATATCTTCACATTTTTCCTGCAGCCATTTCGTCTTAGTTTCCCTGCACTTCCTATTTATTTCATTCCTCAGCGACTTGTATTTCTGTATTCCTGACTTTCCCGGAACATGTTAGTACTTCTTCCCTTCATCAATCAACTGAAGTATTTCTTCTGTTACCCATGGTTTCTTCGCAGGTACCTTCCTTGTACCTATGTTTTCCTTCCCAACTTCTGTGGTGGCCCTTTTTAGAGATGTCCATTCCTCTTCAACTGTACTGCCTACTGCGCTATTCCTTATTGCTGTATCTATAGCGTTAGAGAACTTCAAACGTATCTCGTCATTCCTTAGTACTTCCACAACTACTAATGGTTTTCGGCAACAAATTTCAACTAGTAATAACGAATAAACTGTTAAAACATTACAAGAGGAGGAAGTATACTTGGAAAAGGCAAGATTCCAGCTGAATTTCGTCTCGGTTAGTTACGGAATTAAAAACAGATATTGGATTGTTAAGCATATCCAGAAGCACCTGCAGACTCGAAGCACACGTTCACAGTGATGAAGTTTAGGTCGAAATTTGGGAGACTCCTCCGTAAGCATCAGTGTGCAAAGAAGCGGGATATTGAAGTAATGAGCAATGATGAGGTCTATTTGAAATTTTCTGAGGCTATAGTTACTGCAATAATGACTACGACAAAGAGCATTCGAGTTAAAGAGAAAAATTTGGAAATTTGAGGTTCTATGGGACCAAACTGCTGTGGTCATCGGTCCCTACGTTTACATACTACTTAATCTAACTCAAACTAACTTACGCTAAGGACAAAACACACACACACCCATGCCCAAGGGAGGACTCGAACCTCCGACGGGGGAAACCGCGCGAACCGTGGCAAGGCACCTTAAACCGCACGGCTACCCCGCGTGGCGAGTTGAGTCGCCAGTTAGTCGACGAAAGAATAAAGTATTAAAATGTTCAGGGAAATTCAGGAATATAGCAATACAAATCATTTAGGAACGAAATAAATAAAAATTCAGGGAAACCAAAACGAGGTGGCTGCAGAAAAAAATGTGAAGAAAGCTGAAACGAAATGGTCTTCCGAATGACTGGTTCAGGTCACAGAAAAGTCAAAATCATCTTCGTTGAAATTAAAAGAGTACAACAGTACAATGCAAATTCGACTTTTAAACACACAGGAGAGAGCGAATAGGCGAGAAGAGTGCCCTGGGCGCCGCTACGAGGGGAAGGACATACCTGACGAAATGCCTGAGGAAGTAACGGGAGTCGATATGAAACACTTTGGGAAAACTGCATTACAAAGCGTCATAGAGCTTTGGAATAATTATGATAGGAGACGGTAGATGTTATAGATAATTCGCAATTCCTGAAGTCAGTTTGGGGGGGGGGGGGGGGGGTAAAGGGGGATTGAAAACGAAACGACTATCAAGTTGACGTGCACAATATATGAGGCTGGAGATCCTGACGATATATTAGACTTCCAAAAAATATGATTCACGCGACCTCGAAGACAACAATGGCATATGCGCGCGAGAGCTATAACTTAAAATGTTCTGCATCCAAGTTCTTGACAGGAAAAATGTATGGAAGAATTGAAAGGAAAACTGAAGATCTATTAGATAACGATCAGTTTAGCTTTCGAATACACTGGTGTCGAAAATTATAGCAGCAAACGGAAATTTATCAATGTTTATTTTATTTTGCCACGAAACAGTATAAACATGTGATAGTAAAGTAGAAACAATGAAAAGACTGCAGAACATAAAAAACTACTGTACGCATAACGGTAGAAGAAAATATTCTTCATTTTTTCCAACTTAATGGATCTGCACACACATTCCGACTACTGGTTAATGAGCTCAGTATGGGGTGTAACAACCTCTGGCAGCAATACAGGCCCGACAACAACAGGGTATGCAGTCAATGATGTCATCGAGCTCATGTTGAAGCAATAACGCCCATTATTCCTGAAGAGCTGCTCGCAAGTCTTGGAGAATGGTTGATGGATGCTGCATCCCAGAGATGGCCTATGGGATTCAAATCGAGAGAGCGAGCACCAGGCGTGCAACATTTTCCGTTTCCAAGAAAACATCAACCAAGGTTTCACAAGCTGCGACATTGTCGCGAAAAAACAGTGACCCGTATATGTAATAAGTTTCCTTTAACTTACGTCTGTGGTCACAAACTTTTTGTTAACAGATTACCGGTTTCGGTCTTTAATGACCATCATCAAATCTGTTTCATAAAAACAATGTACTGCAGCCATAGTGGCATCGTCAAATGTTAAATGCGGAATCAGCACCAGCATCGTCAAATACACTCCTGGAAATTGAAATAAGAACACCGTGAATTCATTGTTCCAGGAAGGGGAAACTTTATTGACACATTCCTGGGGTCAGATACATCACATGATCACACTGACAGAACCACAGGCACATAGACACAGGCAACAGAGCATGCACAATGTCGGCACTAGTACAGTGTATATCCACCTTTCGCAGCAATGCAGGCTGCTATTCTCCCATGGAAACGATCGTAGAGATGCTGGATGTAGTCCTGTGGAACGGCTTGCCATGCCATTTCCACCTGGCGCCTCAGTTGGACCAGCGTTCGTGCTGGACGTGCAGACCGCGTGAGACGACGCTTCATCCAGTCCCAAACATGCTCAATGGGGGACAGATCCGGAGATCTTGCTGGCCAGGGTAGTTGACTTACACCTTCTAGAGCACGTTGGGTGGCACGGGATACATGCGGACGTGCATTGTCCTGTTGGAACAGCAAGTTCCCTTGCCGGTCTAGGAATGGTAGAACGATGGGTTCGATGACGGTTTGGATGTACCGTGCACTATTCAGTGTCCCCTCGACGATCACCAGTGGTGTACGGCCAGTGTAGGAGATCGCTCCCTACACCATGATGCCGGGTGTTGGCCCTGTGTGCTTCGGTCGTATGCAGTCCTGATTGTGGCGCTCACCTGCACGGCGCCAAACACGCATACGACCATCATTGGCACCAAGGCAGAAGCGACTCTCATCCCTGAAGACGACACGTCTCCATTCGTCCCTCCATTCACGCCTGTCGCGACACCACTGGAGGCGGGCTGCACGATGTTGGGGCGTGAGCGGAAGACGGCCTAACGGTGTGCGGGACCGTAGCCCAGTTTCATGGAGACGGTTGCGAATGGTCCTCGCCGATACCCCAGGAGCAACAGTGTCCCTAATTTGCTGGGAAGTGGCGGTGCGGTCCCCTACGGCACTGCGTAGGATCCTACGGTCTTGGCGTGCATCCGTGCGTCGCTGCGGTCCGGTCCCAGGTCGACGGGCACGTGCACCTTCCGCCGACCACTGGCGACAACATCGATGTACTGTGGAGACCTCACGCCCCACGTGTTGAGCAATTCGGCGGTACGTCCACCCGGCCTCCCGCATGCCCACTATACGCCCTCGCTCAAAGTCCGTCAACTGCACATACGGTTCACGTCCACGCTGTCGCGGCATGCTACCAGTGTTAAAGACTGCGATGGAGCTCCGTATGCCACGGCAAACTGGCTGACACTGACGGCGGCGGTGCACAAATGCTGCGCAGCTAGCGCCATTCGACGGCCAACACCGCGGTTCCTGGTGCGTCCGCTGTGCCGTGCGTGTGATCATTGCTTGTACAGCCCTCTCGCAGTGTCCGGAGCAAGTATGGTGGGTCTGACACACCGCTGTCAATGTGTTCTTTTTTCCATTTCCAGGAGTGTACATATAAATAACATCATGTGCACGAGTCATGTTATCAGTAGCAGATATCCTTCCTTGTCACATTGGAAAAGTATATATCTGAGGTAAATTAATATTAACTACACTGTGCAACACATTTTTAACAAAATTAGAGAAATTGTGCGTCGACTTGGTGGAAATTTGCCAGTACAGTGCAATCTCATTCCCTGGAATGCTCACAAAACTTTTCAGAAGTTTTTATAGATGCATGGTACTACCCACCATTTGTAACATATTTTACGAAACGTAAATTCCAAAACAAGACATCATTGTGAATTAGCTTCATGACAGAGGAGCAGTGAGCTAGCCGTTGACATCACAGGCATCACATGACTCGAATGGAGTATTTTAGCCGGCTTTCAGATGGTTTGAATTTCATTTCCGTTTTTTAAAAAAAAGAATGCTTAAATTCAAGTGAAATAGTCAAATACCCTTTTGTAAGAGACACAGCAGCTATCAGGTAAAGTGCTTATGGGAGAACTGGCGTATTTGCAAGAGAATCCTTCACGTTTATCGTGATTAAATGCAGACAGAATTGAGACAATCTGATCAGCACTGCCTCGTAACGTTTTACTTCCTGGAGGGCACCATTCTAGCAGCTACCACCCGTGAAGAATAGAGTGTTGCAGGTACTGCAGTGGATGTTTGCTCTCCCGTATTTGGAATCAGTGCAAATAGCTTCGAGTATGGAAGCGAGCGAGCAAGCGTTTGAATTACACCAGCTGTCGGACGACGGTCCAAAAAGAG
This sequence comes from Schistocerca cancellata, assembly GCF_023864275.1. Lineage (NCBI taxonomy): Eukaryota > Metazoa > Arthropoda > Insecta > Orthoptera > Acrididae > Schistocerca > Schistocerca cancellata. The sequence goes on along the minus strand of NC_064630.1, from coordinate 99,347,407 downwards.
GTGTGTAGCAAATTGCCACTGTGTGGTGTAGTGTAGTTCCCGGCGCCCCGTGGGTGGGGTTCGCGCGCAGATAGGCCCCCTCCGCTCGCCGCGAGGTCAGGGTGTCCGCCGGCGCGCCCGCCATAAATCGCCGCTCGCGCCGCGACTTGTAAATTATGCGCATTCGCTAGTTAAATTTTAAGTGGTGGCGTTATTTATACGAGGGCATAGGCTATCTGCCCCGGCATCGATGTTTAGCTAATAGTGGGGCCTTGTGCGTGTGTGTAGTCCGCGGGCAGTCAAGGGGCGCAAATTTGTGCGCCGCCTGCAACCGCTAGCTGTTCTCGGACGATGAGGACACAGAGAACAGACAAACGCTCTTTCCCACGTTTTTTCTACACTTTTTATCCCCTACAGTTCCCACTAGTACAATGGACGTTATACACTAATGTCTTAATAAATCTCCTACGATCCTCTCCGTTCTTCTTGTCAGTGTTCGATTCTGCGGAGAACCTCTTCATTTCTTACCTTATAAGTCCATCTACTTAAATAAAGACTCCTGTTGACAGTGGCTGATTTCCCTGAACTCCCTTTTTGTGCAGTGCTAGTCTGCTTTTTTATCGTCTCATAGCTCCATCCGTCATGGGTTATTTTGCTGCCTAGATAGCAGAATTCCTTAACTTCGTCTACTTTTTGATCCCCAATTCTGTTGTTAAGTTTCTTGTTGTTCTTTAATCTGGTACTTCTCATTACTTTCGTCTTTCTTCGATTAACGCTCAACCCGTGTTCTGTACTCATTAGACTGTCCATTCCATTCAGCAGATCGTGTAATTCTTCCTCGCTTTCACTCAGGATAGCACTGTCATCAGCGAATCGTATCACTGACCTCACTTCACCTTGAATTTTAATTCCACTCCTGAACCTTTCTGCCGGCCGTTGTGGCCGAGCGGTTCTAGGTACTTTAGTCCGGAACCGCTCTGCTGCTACGGTCGCAGGTTCGAATCCTGCCTCGGGCATGGATGTATGTGTTGTCCTTAGGTTAGTTAGGTTTAAGTAGTTCTAAGTCTAGGGGACTGATGACCTCCGATGTTACGTCCCATAGTGCTCAGAGCCATTTGAACCATTTGAACCTTTCTTTTGTTCCATCATTGCTTTTTCGATGTACAGATTGAACAGTAAGGGCGAAAGACTACATCCGTGTCTGACACCATTTTTAATTTGAGCACTTCACTTTTGGTCGTCTACTCTTATTATTTCTTCTTGGAACCTCGTACATATTACTTTATTTGAACACTTTATTTTACAGGTTGTCTTGATCCCACGAACTTTTACCCTTCAGTATTACCGATTTCGGCTAGTGCCATCTTCAGATCATAAAATGTTCTGATGTAGTATCAACGTCAAACCAAATATGCAGGTACATTGTAAGTATATAGTATATCACCCGTCTCTCTCTATAGCTTACTCTATTTTTCTCTGAAGTTCAAACGTACTGCACCATTTTACATTGTCGAACCCTTTTCCCAGGTCGACAAATCCTATTAATGTGTCTTGATTTTCTTTAGTCTTGCTTCAATCATCTACCGTAACGTCAGAAGTGCGTCTCTGGTGCCTTTACCTTTCCTAATGCCAAACTGTTAGTCATCTAACACATCCTCAGTTTTCTTTCATTACTTAGTACCTTCGTATTCCACTTATTTGCATATTGATTCTTCCTGATTAGTTTTTCAAACTTCAGCTTACTCTTCATCATTACTAAATTGTGATCTGACCCTACATCTGCTCCTGGATACGTTTTACTATCCAATATCTGATTTCAGCATATCTGGCTGTTCATTGTGTAATCTATCCGGACTTTTCCCGTATCTCTCGGACTTTTCCGAGTTTACCTCCTTCTTTTGTTATTTTTAGACCGAGTATCAGCTATTATTAGCTAAAATTTATTGCAGAACTCAGTATTTATTCTCTTTCATTCTTACTGACAAACCAATATTCTCGCGTATGCCTTTCTTCTTCCCCGACAACCGCATTCCAATCGCCCATGACTATCAGATTTTCATCTCGCATTACATAGTGAATAACCCGCTCAAAATTCTGATATACTTTCTCAAAATAATGATTACTAAAAAGAATTAAAAATAATATTGTTTAAGGACCTCGGCAGAGGTTAGTTGCTGCAAGTGGTAGTTAGTTCTAGTTTCTGTGAATTTGGTACCGCCTTCCGTCCCATAGAGGCGCCTTGTCCGTATACAACATCGCTGCATGATCTACTTCGCGACAGGAGATTGAAGAGAATTTAACCCTTTTAACAGTATGTATGTGAGATTAGATCGCGATAAATGAAAATACAAATCTCGCTTCGCTCTGTATCTGTAATTACTTTCCGCAAGACATTTAAGGTTGTCCTCATTGCAACGTTTGTATCCGGCAGACAAAATAGTCCAGACCATCCACGTTGCCCTCCTCCGACTACAGCGACTGGGGAAGGTTGTAGCTTTCTGCTGGGTTCCCGGGAATGTCGGCATTGCTGGGAATGAAAGGGCAGATCTCGCAGCCAAGGAGGCGTGTCTCGAACTACAAGTATTTTAGTGTGCTATCCCCTTGCACGCGCTTACCTCGCTGTTGAGCTCACGGGTCATGCGTCGGTGGGAGGATGAGTGGCTGGAAGGGACTGACAATACGTATATCCGTATAGTCAAGCCCACAACGCGTGTGTGGTGTACTTCCTTTCAGCCCCATCGACGGGACGAGTTTCTCCTCACGCGGCTTCGAATAGGCCACAGCCCTTTGATGCATGGCTTCATGCTCCGGCGGGAGGACTCTCCAATGTGTGGTGCTTGCGGCGTCCAGGTCACTGTGCGCCACGTTTTATTGGATTGTGTTTTATTTTCTGACCAGCGGGCCGCGGCTGACTTGCCAGCGGACCTGCCATCTATTTTAGGCAACACTCGGACGAATGTGGTTAAAGTTTTAAAGTTCTGTGCCATGTCAAATGTTTTTACCAAGATTTTAGGGAGAGGATTTTAATTTGCCCACTGTGTGACAAGCTCGCCCATATTTTATGTGAGTGGCCAGTCAATGACAATTTTGTGTGGCATTCTTGCTGCTATGGTTTCCCTTTCCTTCGATTTTACATTCTTATGTGGTCTTTTCCTTCTTCTCTTGCTTTCTTTGAGAGTATTTTCCAGTTTTATTCGGTCTCTTCACATTCGCCCGCATCTCGTGGTCGTGCGGTAGCGTTCTCGCTTCCCACGCCCGGGTTCCCGGGTTCGATTCCCGGCGGGGTCAGGGATTTTCTCTGCCTCGTGATGGCTGGGTGTTGTGTGCTGTCCTTAGGTTAGTTAGGTTTAACTAGTTCTAAGTTCTAGGGGACTGATGACCATAGATGTTAAGTCCCATAGTGCTCAGAGCCATTTGAACCATTTTTTCTTCACATTCGTTCCTTTTAACGTGTGTCAGGGCGCTGATGACCTCGATGTTGAGCGCCCATAAGCCCCAACACACACACACACACACACACACACACTTTAAGGTTGTCATAGAGGGTACTTTGGCTACCACTACAGTTTTCTGTGTTTCTCGTCCCATTCGCGACTGGTGCACGAGCACGACAACTATCAGGGAGCCACTCATTTCCCCTTCTTGGGCAACAGTTCAAGATGCTAGGATGGTAACCCCATGTGGGGTCAGTGACTGATGCCTGGCCGTCTTTAAGCACATTTTTGAGGAGACAAAGAGAGACGTATTTAGAAATGTACTTTCTATGCAGTTCCTCAGTGAGATGTTTCGCTGATGTAGCTACATTTAGAGTTTTGATTGCTGTTGGTGTTGTGACGTAACAAGACAGCCACGCCACTCGGAAGTAGCCGAAAGGCACGCGTTAAGCTCACGCAGATGGGCGTGAGGTCTGAAACAGGATACGTAATGAATGCTATAAAGAAAAGTACGTAACTGCTGGAATACTTAACTTTAATCCATCATTTGTATACAGCATTCTTGATGATACAAGTGAGACTCTCTCTAGAAATGGTTAATGGCGCCTTGCTAGGTCGTAGCCATGGACTTAGCTGAAGGCTATTCTAACTATCTCTCGGCAAATGAGAGAAAGTGTAGTCGCTAGCAAAGTCGTCGTACAACTGGGGCGAGTCCTAGTACGTCTCTCTAGACCTGCCGTGTGGTGGCGCTCGGTCTGCAATTACTGACAGTGGCGACACGCGGGTCCGACATGTACTAATGGACCGCGGCCGATTTAAAGCTACCACCTAGCAAGTGTGGTGTCTGGTGGTGACACCACAGTTGGTTTTATAAAGTCTGAGAAATATTTTTGGGTTTGTGTCTGTAGGCCTGCTATGTTCTTGTAGCTACGCTTGTCACTCGGTATAATTCGAATTTTGTGGTTTAAGTGAGATGTTCAAGGTTTATATGATTTACAGACCACCATGTTTTCGTTTTTGGGTGTATTCCGATGTTAATCTGATATATTACATTTATTAATATTACGTAGTAACATCTCTCCTTGCCGGCATGGTTTCTGTTAGCAGCAGGTATTGTGAAACCCGCAACAAAATCTTCTCGGAGCAGCATCGTTAGGAAACCGTTGTGAAATTAAGAAACACTATCAGATCAGTGCTTGATGGGAAGATCCTTAATGTATGGAAATTAAAGCTGTTTCGCAGCCGTTGGGCTATATCTGGGTACGTTCACCAGGCGGTCGGAAATAGCCTGAAAAATTTATAAGGGTGTTGCACGGCACCTTTTGCTAAAAAGTAATTGTTAAGAAAAACTCGAAACGTGGCTCCGTTTCCGACTTAGTTAGCATTAAGTTGCCAATCAAGCCGTTGCGTGTGCAAATGTCAGTAGTTCCCCAGAGATGGCGTCTCCCAAACGTGTATTTCTTTTGGTTTCCTAAAACAGAACAAGAGAGGGATCGAAAAAATTTTATATGAATCGGTAGTAAGTATCTAACCCGAGACGAAGACTGAGCAGTCTGGTGTGCCGTCATCTAAGCTATGAGAATAACTGACACTAATTGTATCTGGAAGCACTTCTGAATTTGAGTGCGAAGCTGCCTGATATACATGGTGTCCCATTTATCTTGACCGCCCTAAATAACTGTTTGTCCAGATGAAAACTACAAAATGTTTCAACCAAATGTTCTTTAGCCGTCAGGGGGACATCAATCAGCATGACTGATTGATATATTACAAAGATATGAACAGCGGTATGTCTTTTTAAAATGGCACCCTGTATTTTTTATTCGGTAATTCATTTCCTCTGCTAAAGACCTATTCAAAAATGTATCACAGAGTACCACTCACTGAAAAACAACGTTATTAATTACATAACACAACATTGACTTTGGAGGTAGAGCGGGCTGCGTCAATGTGAGTAGAGCAGTGCAAAGGGCACGGTGGTACTGACAGTGGAGCAGGGGGTGGACGTTGTGGAAAGGTGCTTAAGTCGTGGAAACGGTGTGGTCAGTTGTTTGCTGAGACTTTTAATGATGTAAAAGTGCCAGCAAAATTCCCATGCACTACGTATTCCGAAAATGGCGTCTGACAGAACCTGTTTTGTTCAAGTCTAAAAACATCGCTAAACGTGACCATACACCACAAAATGTGGCTGAAGTTGATCAGAAAATTCTTCCAAGTCCTACCAAATTAACCTAATGCCTGCCGCAAGAGACCTGCATATCACGTCGATCATGAGAAAGAATACTCCACGTGGACCTGCAGTCTGATAGCTGCCCTAGGTAGCAACCCTTGTTACCTGACCTGTCGATGTGCGATTACTTTGTGTGGTGAATCCTAAGTTGTAAAACAACAACCCACATAGTCTTCAAGAACTGCAGCAGAACATTACGGATGAGACTGCAGTAATTCCAGCAGTCCAGCTTCGATCCGTCATCAAAACGTGCTATCCAGTGCCCAGAAATGTCAAGAGATGAATAGTGGTCACTTAAAATAAATGCGATAGTCTCGTTAGTACTAAATTTGCTTCACTTTGCTGTGTTTCTTTATACCCTGGAACTCTGTTCTTGATCTCTGGGCCACTTTTAGACGCACGCGCGCGCACGCACGAGGGATACTCGGAAAGTGAGGTCCGATGGGGTGCGAAGTGGAAACCACAGTGAAAGGACAATTTTATCTCCCACCAAGTATGAGTGCTGGTGTGAGATTTCTCCTGATGCCATGCAACCCACATAACATAGCTGCCTTGCGTTTCCTTCTGCATGGCAATTCTCGGCCGCACTCTGCAGGGGCAATGAAGATGCTTCTGCAGCGTTTCCGATGTGAAGAGTTTGATCACCCGTAATAGAGCCCGTAATTGACTCTCCCTGATTTTATCTCTGCTCACACGAGCCGCTCGCTATGAAGACAATGTTCTAGCGCAGACAACGAGCTGTAGACCAGCTTAGAGAATTGGCAGGAAGCACGGGCGCCTGCATTCTATGACGAGGGTGTTGGAAAGTACTCTGAGTCAAATGCCTAAATCGGAGCAGCGACTGTGTAGAGATGTAGCTAACTATTGCAAATAAAACATTTTTTATTTTCACAGTGGTTTCAATTTTGCGACCGATCGGTCCTTACTTTCCGAATAGGCCCCGTATATATAACCAAACACAATAAAATATTTACAGACTAGGACAATACCAATTCGGAATGCTTGGCTTCCCATAGCTTCGCCAGTCACGATGTGTCAGTATCAATTGGTGAGAGAAAATTATTAAATTCGAATAAACGTTTCGTCCAGCCCCTAGGCAGGGTGTGTGAAAAGCATGGGGAACAGCCATGAGAAGAAGATAGGAGGGACTGAATACAATGGAAGAAAAGAGATTTGAATGTAAGGGTATGTGCGGCAACTAGCACTGGCGGACGAAGCTCTCTGACTCTTAGGTTGCCACTCTGAAGTGGCGCCGCTCGGGTGTCCCGTGAAAAATTAGGTCTTCCTCTGAGACATTGCGGCTATGAAGCCACTTAGAACCAAACAACTGTTTTCATCAGCGATCCACACCATCTCTGACATTTTTAAAACAATATGTTTTAAAAATTTTGACCTTATCATCCGATGATTCTGTACTTCAGCAACACATCGATGGGTCCAGAAATCGATCATAATGGACATTCTACTGGATATTGGCATATTAAGTTTTCCGGCTTATTATATGAATATTATTGAAATCCCAGTTCGGTTTTACAAAGACTGCTGTACAGCATTGGCCTCTTACTTAGCTTGCATTTATCGCCCATCTCTCGTCCATACCAAAGTCCCAAACAACTGGAATAAAGCGAAAGTGACTCCAGTCTTCCTTCTACTTTTTCCTCTCGCAGCTACCAGAGAGAGTTAATTTCTTTCTACACAAACAACAAATGATAGGTTGGGATTAAATATCCGCTCTAGGTTGTTGAGACGATTCGCAGATTCTTGTAATAAAACACTACGATTCCGCGGCCGGGGTCGTTTTGGATAAAAAATTTTGAGTATTGGGCCTCGTCGTTGTAACTATGTATTAAAACAGCTAAAAGGTAAGATACACAATGGAAAGAGACTCAAATAGCTAAACGCAGTTTCCTTTCACTGTAGCTGACATAATCGTTTTGACAGATTCAGCAACTGTAATGATATTTTAAGATATTTTTCATTTATTGTTCCGTCTCAGTTGCACATTTTAATAAGATTACACGTTTCGATCAGTTTCGATCATCTTCAGATGAAAAAGAAAGCAAAAGCACCATCTAATATCTTACAAGAGGTAGAAAAGAATTATAGATAAATATAGAATTTACCTACGTAGTTTTGTCAGCAACCCGTGCTGTGTACTCGGAACCACATATCAGTGTACTGTGTTTTACACCTGCAGTCAATGTTTTAAATAGGTAATTTCCTTTCTCTGCTCTTCAGATTGACTTCCAGTTAAGCATATGCGAGATAAATTGGTATTAATAGAAAATTCAACTATATAATTTACTTAAAGGTCCAACTCTTTCGTTTGTATTTTTTTTTTAATGTGATGCATCATGATACGAACTGCATATCACTAACGTCTCCCATCTCTAACAAACCAATCATCGATGAAACGATAAAATACTAAGCATCTTTCCGCTAATGCCTCGGTAATGTGCACGTCATTTTACCTGTGGTTGAGACATTCAGTTATCACTTTGGTTAGGAAACCGAAAAGTGGTTTGTGAGTAAATATTGTAATAATCTTAGAGCCTCAGGGAAGTGTTTCCTTTTCTTTCATTAATGTCATTTTCCGCCAAGCACAGACGGAGAATTCAGTCAGTTATTTAATAACTTCTTTATATTACAGTTGCTGTCTCACTATTATAATATGAACTGCATTGCATGACACATTTCACAGTGGTTTTCCATGTTTATACACTAGCGCAAAGAGCTGTAAAGCTATGAGGGAGTCAAGTTCTGTCGTAAGTTGCGTAAGTTGTGGACATAAACTCTTTTCATAAAGAACAACTGCGGAAAGGTTAAGCGAAATAAAATAAAAATTACGTTGTTATTAGAAAGATTCGGTATATTAAAATTTTTATCGCGGTTGGAATCTGTTGAACATTTGAAAGTGATCGCCGTCCTCGCATTGAGAGGACAGAATTTCTTTACAAGATAGGCGCCGTACAGATCACTCCACTCTTTCAACTGTCTGCTAGCGAGATAGGTGAGTTATCGCTAGGCCGCGTTTACCTTCTGCCGTTGCGACAGGATAAGCGAGCCGACAAATCCTTCGGCGAGAGCTGAAGGATTACCTCGCTGCCCTCAGAAAGTCAGGTACACATCAATAACGTAGCACTTCTTGCTACAAACTGCTGCCCCACTTCAACTGTAAACCGAACATTGCGTTGTGAGCGGCTGATCGTTCCAGAAATCGTTACCGCTGGCAAATTCATTTAATGGAAATCAGCCGTTCGTAAATCTTTGTAACGGGGCACACTTTAAGACTTGTTCTGACGTAGTAACTTGTTCTGACTTAGTAACTTCGACGCACGTCGCGCAGAACTTCTCTTTAAAATTTTTTTCTGCCTCTGAGACAACAGTTCTGGTAGCTTCGAATCGTACGTATTTCTCACACAATGGTTTAGTTACAGTAGAGGATATGTAATTGGTCCGCACCTAGCACACTTATTTCCGCACTTCTGTGATTTTGTATTTTTTCTACTAGATATCTGAGGAATTCACCAACGTATGTTGATACGCGGTAGGTCACACAGCGTGTTACGCTTTATAAATCGTTTTATTAAGAAAGGTATCCATTTTACTAGTTATATATGACATGCATGTGATCAACGAGCATTGGTCGAGGCACTCAGCACACCGTAACCATCTCAGAGCTGGTTTACTGTACTTAGAAGCTTTCAGTGCGCCTTATTAGAGAGCTTTTAGTTTATCTCACCGATTATTTGTTACGATGGTGCGTGTGGAAATGGAAGAGGTTTTTAACGGGAAAAACGTACACTACACTATATTTATTGCGCGTTATGCACTCCTTTGATAATGTTGAGTCTATGTCCTGGGTATATTGGTGATGATGATGATGTTTGGTTTGTGGGGCGCTCAACTGCGTGGTTATCAGCGCCCGTACAATTACCCAATCTTTGCTCAGTCCAATTTCGCCACTTTCCTGGATGATGATGAAATGATGAGGACAACACAAACACCCAGTCATCTCGAGGCAGGTGAAAATCCCTGACCCCGCCGGGAATCGAACCCGGGACCCCGTGCTCGGGAAGCGAGAACGCTACCGCGAGACCACGAGCGGCGGACAGGGTATATTGGTGGTGGACTGCACGATGTGATAACATCGTACAACGATGCTGTGGCAGAGAGATTTAGTAAAGCACTTTCAAACCTTAAATGTATTTTATCACCAGCTATGCGTGCAGATCATTAAACAATATGGAGGATAATGTAGGAGTACAATCTTCAGAAGGTGTAAACGCTAGGGTCATCCGCATTCGGATCTCGTACTAAAGACAGTGCCGAGAAACTTAAGGACTTATTGCTCAAAGATGAGACCTACTTAACGCAAGCTAGTTACTTCAAAACTTGTTGGCTATCCTATGTTGCGGCATTGTAACATTTGCCTGCTCTACGTTACTACCGCAAACTTATGGTAACAAGGGAAGACTATAGCCGTTGTAATTTTTGAGGACATGCAGCTCTGCTGTATGACTTAATAATGATGACAGTCTCTTGGGTAAAGTATTCTGGAGGTAAGGTACTCGCCCATTCCTATCGTGAGGATGTGACTATACAGTAGAATGATGTCATCAGTAAAAATAAAACTGACATTCTTCAGGTCGGAGCGTGGAATGTTAAATCTCTTAATCGGGTAGGTAGGCTAGAACATTTAAGGGATTTCTGGTCAGGTCACAAAAAATTCAAAATGTTCAAATGTGTGTGAAATCTTATGGGACTTAACTGCTAAGGTCATCAGTCCCTAAGCTTACACACTACTTAACCTAAATTATCCTAAGGACAAACACACACACACATGCCCGAGGGAGGACTCGACCTCCGCCAGAACCAGCCGAACAGTCCATGACTGCAGCGCCCTAGACCGCTCAGCTAATCCCGTGCAGCAGTCAGATCACCACAGGGTTATCAACAGAGAATCAGACAGGGGCAATTTGGTTGGGTCACCACAAGGCTATCAACACAGAATCAGATAGGGGCAGTTTAGGAGCAGACCTAATAATTACTTGGAAAATATGAACACAGCTAACCTCCTATGATAAGCCTTGTGACCGCATTAATGTAACCAATTTCAGACAAGAAGCTGACATCCATCACAGTACAGTAGTTCAAAGCTAGATGCAAACTAGCTCTGCAGATGATGAAGAGACTGAAAGAATGTGTGATGTAAAGGAAATTACTCAGAGAGTTAAGGGAGACTGTCCTGGCGTAAGCTGGCTTCAGCACACCAGAGATTGCGAGAAGATCGACAGAGGCCAAAACCAGACTCGCAGGCAACGAGCCGCCAACGCCCTCTCGGCCGCCAGTAATTAGTTCGCCGCTGCGGTCTGTCTCACCCAGTAAGTTCGAGTCAGGTATCCAGCAAGTCACCGAGTCGAAGCCCTTAGTCACAGCCTCTAGCTCAGAATCCGGCACCACACAGCGACCAGAATAGTGTGCATATCGGACTTGTACTTCACCAGCAGTGAGACTAACGAGGGCTATTACAGAGAGCTTGTACCACAGTGACTATCTTGAGTAGACTTCTTATTCTAAGGAATAAAGAACCCAGTTGACATATGCATGCAGTCTGTGATATAGAAAGAGGATACCAGCCGCCATACAACATCCTCCACATGCTCCCTTGGTACAAGCCTACAGAGAATACGAGACGACACAACAGAGACGATAATTTAATTGTGATGGATGACTGGAATTCGTTTGTAGGAAATGGGGGAGAAAGAAAAATACAGTGGTCTGCAAAACGTACAGACGAAAGTAACTTTCGCATGATGTACCACTGCCAAGTAAGAGGCATATATCAAATTTTGACCATATACGGAATGAACCGCTACAGCATAGTACAAAATGTAACTGAACGAAATCCGTATGGAGACGAACAGAAACGACACTTTTATTCAAAGACAATAACTACACTGATGTCACCACGATTCATGGTAGTCCTCTGGAGATTACAAAAGGTGAACCATGCTTCTTAACAGCAGTGATCACCATGGATAGCAGTGCGAACTGCGCAACGTGCTCCCATGCTGAACACAAGCTTGATAAGAAGTTCCTGTGGCAGTACATTCCACTCTTCCACCAGTGCGGTTGACAACTGTCAGATGGTCGTTGGTGCATGCGGATGTACTGCATCACACCTCCCCACAGCTCGTGCTCGACGGTGTTTAAATCGAGTGAACGGGAAGGCCAGTCAATTCGCCGAATATCCTCTCGTTGCAATAGCTACTCCGCCAGTGGTGTCTAATGCGTTTACCTATTGCCATCTGTGAAAATTAAATCATGGCCGAATACACGCATGTTAAAAAAGCACACACATGGGGAGGGAATACAGTGTCATAATAACGTCGACTGGCGATTCTACCATGTTCGAAGATCTGGAGGCTAGTACGCCCATGAAATATTGTGACTCACCATACCAAAACACATGGAATACCAAAACTGCCTCAGTCATTCTGAGGCAATGTTATCTTCTGTATGGGACTTGTTTACCAATTAGATCTTTCAATGCTCTATCAAATTCCTCCCTCAGGATCATATCAGCCATCTCATCAGCAGGCAACTTCCTCTTGCCTTTCCATAAGTTTATTCTCAAGTTCGTTTCCTTTATACTGTACAGACCCTTTGTATATTACTTCCACCTTTCAGGTTTTCTTTCGTTCCTTAGTACTGACTTGCCATATGAGTTCTTTATTTTCGTACAGTTGATTTTCTATTCGCCAAAGGTTTTTCTAATGTTCCTATAGGCTGTCTCTATCTTTCTCCTGGTTATGTATTTAAACTCTAGCCATTCCTGCATGGCCATTTTCAGCTTTCTGTCAATTACAGTTTTGAAGCCTCTGTTTCCTTTCATTAGCTGCATTTTTATATTTTCTCTTTTCGTCAATTAAATTACACTCCTGGAAATGGAAAAAAGAACACATTGACACCGGTGTGTCAGACCCACCATACTTGCTCCGAACACTGCGAGAGGGCTGTACAAGCAATGATCACACGCACGGCACAGCGGACACACCAGGAACCGCGGTGTTGGCCGTCGAATGGCGCTAGCTGCGCAGCATTTGTGCACCGCCGCCGTCAGTGTCAGCCAGTTTGCCGTGGCATACGGAGCTCCATCGCAGTCTTTAACACTGGTAGCATGCCGCGACAGCGTGGACGTGAACCGTATGTGCAGTTGACGGACTTTGAGCGAGGGCGTATAGTGGGCATGCGGGAGGCCGGGTGGACGTACCGCCGAATTGCTCAACACGTGGGGCGTGAGGTCTCCACAGTACATCGATGTTGTCGCCAGTGGTCGGCGGAAGGTGCACGTGCCCGTCGACCTGGGACCGGACCGCAGCGACGCACGGATGCACGCCAAGACCGTAGGATCCTACGCAGTGCCGTAGGGGACCGCACCGCCACTTCCCAGCAAATTAGGGACACTGTTGCTCCTGGGGTATCGGCGAGGACCATTCGCAACCGTCTCCATGAAGCTGGGCTACGGTCCCGCACACCGTTAGGCCGTCTTCCGCTCACGCCCCAACATCGTGCAGCCCGCCTCCAGTGGTGTCGCGACAGGCGTGAATGGAAGGACGAATGGAGACGTGTCGTCTTCAGCTATGAGAGTCGCTTCTGCCTTGGTGTCAATGATGGTCGTATGCGTGTTTGGCGCCGTGCAGGTGAGCGCCACAATCAGGACTGCATACGACCGAGGGACACAGGGCCAACACCCGGCATCATGTTGTGGGGAGCGATCTCCTACACTGGCCGTACACCACTGGTGATCGTCGAGGGGACACTGAATAGTGCACGGTACATCCAAACCGTCATCGAACCCATCGTTCTACCATTCCTAGACCGGCAAGGGAACGTGCTGTTCCAACAGGACAATGCACGTCCGCATGTATCCCGTGCTACCCAACGTGCTCTAGAAGGTGTAAGTCAACTACCCTGGCCAGCAAGATCTCCGGATCTGTCCCCCATTGAGCATGTTTGGGACTGGATGAAGCGTCGTCTCACGCGGTCTGCACGTCCAGCACGAACGCTGGTCCAACTGAGGCGCCAGGTGGAAATGGCATGGCAAGCCGTTCCACAGGACTACATCCAGCATCTCTACGATCGTCTCCATTGGAGAATAGCAGCCTGCATTGCTGCGAAAGGTGGATATACACTGTACTAGTGCCGACATTGTGCATGCTCTGTTGCCTGTGTCTATGTGCCTGTGGTTCTGTCAGTGTGATCATGTGATGTATCTGACCCCAGGAATGTGTCAATAAAGTTTCCTCTTCCTGGGACAATGAATTCACGGTGTTCTTATTTCAATTTCCAGGAGTGTATTTCCTGTGTTATCAATGAATTTCTGCTAGGCCTTGTATTTTTACCTAAGTGATTCCCTGCTGCCTTCCCCGTTTCAAATTTCAAAGCTACCCATTCCAAGCTATTGTATTCATTTTCTTGGTTTAGTCCAACGTTGCCTGATGCTCCCTCTGAAACTTTCAACTACTTCCGGTTCCTGCAGTTTATACATGTCCCATCTCCTTCATCTCCTACGATTTCGCAATTTCTTCAGTTTCAACCTGCAATTTAGAACCAATAAACTGTGGTCACAGTCCACATTTAACGCTCGAAATGTTTCAAAATCTGTATCTTGCCATTAAATAATCAACATGAAAGCTTCTAGCGTTCCCAGCTCTCCTCCACCAACATAATTTTCTTTCATGGTTGTTAAACTAGGTTTTTAGTGATGATTAAAGTCTGTTTTGTGCAAGAATCTAATAGGTCGTTTCGTTTGTCACTCATTCGCCTTCGTCCATGTTGTCTTTACCGATGTTAGTCCTTAAGTGAGTTTCGCATGATATGTCACTGCTACGCAACACAGCTCGATGGAACTTCGATCATTCATAGAATGGACTTCTGCAGTGTACTGCAGAAAATAACTGAGAGAAATACGCATTGACACGAACAGAAATGGAAATTTTATTCTAAGACATTACCTCTCGCCATATGATGATACATAATGTGCCCAGAAACACTGTTGAACGTAACCGTTTAGGTGGTTCGTTTGTTACGGTGTGGGGAGGCATAGTGACCTCCAGATCATTGAACACGGTCAACATTAATGTGACACTGTACTTCTTCCCCAACTTCGTATTTTCAGTGGTGCATTGAGAGTGCTCCCAGCAGTGTTCAACTCGTCAGAAATGCTACACAGACCATATTACTGTCCACTAGTAGGCGTCCGCATACTTGTTAACTGATAGGGTAGATGTAATAAAAGGAAACCGAACTGCGAACGCCAGAGAATCATGCGTCGGCCGCTGAAGTCAGAGGTGTTCCGGAGGGAACTTGGCAATAGGATTGAATGAAATATCTGACTTTAGGTAAAGTCAATGACGCTAGTGATCAGAAGTAATCCCAACCGGAATAAAAGAAAAGAAGTTACCATGATATAGTCTGATACTGAGAATAATAACGTATGTAATAGTGATAACGCGCCAATTTACGGGTAAAACAACACCAAACCATGGCTGGTTTGAACATCGCGGTAGTTTATTATCCTCAAGGATGTGATAAGACACAGGATAAATCCTAGGACAGACTAAAGATTTAATTCCGATTCTTAAGATTTATGCTCTGACTTTCGTTTGGATACAGAGCCACAGACTGTAATGATACAAATTTTTATTACAGAGACATTTACATTTAAATTTCATCAATAAAATATGGAATTTTCGAACACATACTTGATTGGATAACATACTCGCAGGATTTACCGTTGACACTGTTTTTGGTAGCAGTGGTAAGTTTCAATATAACGATACGAAAACACAAAATAATGGAAAGTGATCTTTTCATTTTTTGACTATAACCCATGTAAGATTTACACAATAAATATTTCATTGTGATTCGTGAGAAGTGTAACCACAGCTATAACTTTAGTGGAAGAAGCTATATGTCGAAGTTAAAATATTTGCTTTAAGGTGCGCAGAGCGTTCCGAAAGCAGTGAAGTAGGTTAAACGAAAACGGATCGGCCAGACCAAGAGTGTTTCGTTATTCGACTTCAGCTACGCCCGCACTTTATCACTCCGGAGAAACATGCAGCCCTTCTTTACCGAGAGCTCGCGAAGGCAGGATGTTTTCTTTATGGTGCAATATTTTCAACAACCTGATGACTGTGTACGATCATACGATCATATGTACATGGTGATTCCGCATTGCTTATAAAATGCCTAACTGCATCTGTGCAGGGCGTAGAATCTACACCAGGAGCTCACAGTTTACAGGCGTCAGCCGGCCGCTTCCAGTATACAACAAGTTATTAGTTGTGAGCTGCCATCGTGCAGAAACAGTGGCTCCCATTCTTTCTTTTAATAAAAGAAAGAGTGGTAGAGAGAAATGTCTATGAAGGGCTTGGGAGACAGTTAAAATGTACGAGAAACCAAGAAAATATTTCTTTTATGATGTCGATTCGGTGGTGCTCTCAACTCGCACGGACACCACCATCTTTCTACGAGTTTCTTTCAGAACGGGCCGGTTCTTCTGCATGACAGCCCTGCTCAGGTCTGGCAGGGCAACCAGAAGCAGTTACACACAACTGCAGCGCCTGCTGGAGCCAAATCATTGTTACGCTGCATCCAGTACCGTACTGCTCTCCAAATCACATCTCATCCATTAAAGAAGAAACAAAGACAGAAACGTGAAGAGCACTGAAACTTCCTGGCAGATTAAAACTGTGTGCCCGACTGAGACTCGAACTCGGGACCTTTGCCTTTCGCGGGCAAGTGCTCCACCAACTGAGCTACCGAAGCACGCGAAAGGCGAAGGTTCCGAGTTCGAGTCTCGGTCGGGCACAGAGTTTTAATCTGCCAGGAAGTTTCATATCAGCACACACTCCGCTGCAGAGTGAAAATTTCATTCGTGAAGAGCACTGACTATATGCACACAAGAAGAAGTTGGGTTCAGTATTGGTACAAAAATACAAGAGGAAACAACACAAATACTGTAGCCTGCAGCCACCATCCACCACGTTTTTTAGCCAGCAGATTTTTGAGGTTATCTAGTTGCTTCTGCTTCGCGGCTTATCGTTTGCAACGTTTACTGAAGAACGATACCAAATGAAGCAGAAAACATCAGTTGCTTTCGTTGATCTAACAAGAGAAGTCTCTCGGCGCGAACAGGAATTTGCATTTACACCTTTGTACAGATCCATCTCATATTTCTAGGCACGCCTACGACGGAGTGTGATTGTGTTGCTCCTTGTTTGTAAACAACAACAAAAAAATGGCTCTGAGCACTACGGGACTTAACATCTGAGGTCATCAGTCCCCTAGAACTTAGAACTACTTAAACCTAACCTAAGGACATCACACACATCCATGCCTGAGGCAGGATTCGAACCTGCGACCGTAGCGGTAGTGCGGGTCCAGACTGAAGTGCCTTGAACCGCTCGGCCACTCCGACCGGCTGTAACAACAGCGCTTGCAGTCTTGGACAAGGGAGATTAACAAGTCAGTCAATAAGTTACCTCAGCAATTAGTTGACGTGTTTAGTATACGTTTGTCAATATTGTCATACATCTACAGTAAAAATGACTAATGTTTGGAACGTTTAAACACTGTGGCATCCAAGTTAAGAATGCATTATCCACGGTAGAGGGTACAGAACAATATGATGACACTTTCTCAATGTTTTTGGTGGATCTGCTTGTTCAGAAGCATGCATATTCATTTGACTGCTCAACTGAAAGTACATAGTACAGTACAGTGAATGAAGAAAAAGATATTTTAGATGAAACCCCGATTAATAGTGTTCAGGACTGCAAAGCTAGTGGCAATGGCGGAAACAGGGAGGCCAACAGTTCTGGTGACTATGAAACTTCACCGGAAAAGAAATGTAATAGTATTTTAACGAAATTTTCGGAAGAACATCTTGAATGTGCTTATGATGACTATCACACACCTCCACGTAAAACTACGACCTACAGTTCGCAACTGAAGAGACATCAATCTATAAAAAGCACATCGAACGTTAAAGTGATATTCGATTATGTGGAGAGAAAAAAAGACGTAATGCACATCAATTTCGAGGATTCAAGGCAATCAAAGAATTGGAGCTAAAACAATATATTCTAACCAAATTTGATATCGCAAGGAATGAAGGAAAACGTGTCCGTTATTGGCATCTTAAATTTTGGGCAATGAAAGAAGCAAGAAAAACTGCGTGGACAAAGTTTAACTGCCCTACAGTTTACATAGCGCGTCTCATGAAGTAATACAGAATGTGGCGTAGGCTCATTACTGCTTTCATGAGAGCCAGAAATGTACGGAAAGACCATGATATTCGGTAGTCTGGGTCGCGTTTTGCCGAAGAAGTAAAACAGGAAACTTCATGTTTCCAGATACAGCCATACTACAGTTGGAACACTGATCAAAGTGGATTTAATTATGATCTAACTTGCGGTGTGACACTGTCTAAAAAAGGGGAAAAATCAGCAGTTGCCTTGGTCCACTCAATACAACTCACAGTTACACAATACATGTAGGACTTTTAATAAGTTGGCATTTAACAAAAGAACTTGTATATTTGTTTCCAGGAAAAATACTTTTGGTCCGAAGGTCAAAAACGCTATTGAAGACAATCGTCCGCCAAACATACATCTGGGAGCTAGCACAAGCGGGAAAATGTCAAAAGGCCATTTAAAATCCTGTCTCGTAAACTTTGTTAATGACAGGGTCGCAAATAACCAGAAATGTATACTACTTTGCGATTCTTGAAGCGCTCACATAGACACCACAACAGTAAATGATTCACTTGCGGATAAAGGTAACGAATGGGTGATCATTCCGCCAAAAACAAAAAAAAAAAATACATCCAGTCTTTGGATGTATATTTATTCCAGCAACATAATATATATGCAAGAAGGATAACAGACTTTAAGGACTCTCTGCAGGGACTTTGACACTAAATTATGAAACAGAATTTTCATAATTAAAATGCATTTCATTATTCATAACCAGTAGTCTGCTCCATTGTATCAGCCTATGCTTCAATGACTCTGGAAAGCGGCTAGGTGCGATACTCCCGCACATGTTAGTGAATTCAAGGACGTTATTCAAGTGGCATTTGATTTTTCATTTTGGAACACCGAGTTCCTGTTCAAACCGAGAACCTTCCTTTGTAATTGCAGCATACGGTACGGTTTACAGGCATGGGTTGCTTTATAAAGTATTACAACTTCTTCGATGCAGACGGGCAACAAAAGCAATAGACGACATTTCGGCTGAAAGGAAATTTACGGTAACTACAGGAAAAGTCTTAGCTGTTTAAAAGTATTGAGTGATGGTTCACCGCAGGGATCAGTCCTCACTCTTCTTGTTTCATTTAAATATATCTCATGTTTCTGCAACAAAGTCTAGAAAGTTTGGCTATGCTGATGACTGGGCAATAGCTGCCTAACAAAAAATCGTCGAAACAACTGAAGAAATTCTAATCTCTTAACCAGACATCCTAAGCCAATACAACCGCAAATAAAAGAGAAGTTTCATGTTTTCATCTGTAAAGCAGAGGGAGACAGACTACGTTATAAACTCCTTCCAAAATATCGTGGTATCATATTAGATAGGCCAATCGCTTTTAAGGAGCACTACACTTGAACATAAGCTAAGCTCGAAATCAAAAATAACTTTCTTCATAAGGCCAATGAAACCAGTTGGGCAACGTGAGCCAACAAAACAGCAGTCCGACAAAATCAGTGGTTCCCAGCCTGGTGGTAATTACCCCCTGAGAGGTAAATGAAATTTTCTGGAGGGTAAGAAGTAAGTGATTCAATTCTATTTCAGTCAGGAAACTATTTTTTTTCAAGAGATCATTACGATAACCAAAATTTTGTAACACTCTAATATCGATTCTGTAAGTTATCAATAATTCCTTGTTCCCAATTATTAGCATTACTACAGTGGAGGTTACAGGTTCCTCGCACAGTCCACCGACTACATACATATGTTGAGCTTTGTCCTGCACGTCGCTGATGATAAATGTGAGACATATACGTAACAAATGCTAAATATCTCAAAAAAGTCTTCTCCTAGTTGTTGATAGTACCTACAGTGGTCCAGAAATTGCTTCATTATTCATTACAAATAAATGAATTAAATGACAGCATGAGGCAAGAGTGCAGCAATCAAGACAGCATGAGGCAAGAGTGCAGCAATCAAGAAATTTACAAACACTAAGTGTAGTGCACACATTGTAACTTAGTTGATTTTGTATTTGGGGTTGCAGTGTGCAGGTCAAGCAAGTGCCACAATAGAGAGGAGCGTCTGCGGCCGTTGTTTCCGAGCGGTTCTAGGCGCTTCAGTCCGTAACTGCGCTCCTGCTACGGTCGCAGGATCGAATCCTGCGTTGGTCATGGATGTGTGTGATGACCATAGGTTACTTAGGTTGAAGTAGTTCTAAGTCTAGGAGACTGATGACCTCAGATGTTAAGTCCTATAGTGCTTAGAGCCATTTGAACCGTAACAAGTGTCTACCCTCTCTGTGGATATTTAACTTCCTTACCTGCGAGGGAGTTATGGGTAGCACCTGCGATGTACCACGAATTACTTCGTCATTCATTCCAACACGCAGACACACACACAAACACACACACACACACACACACACACACACACACACACACACACACACACTAAATATAATTCATCTGTCATAATTTTAAAAATGGAAGTGTTTCAAGAGAAGTCTTTCATTCTACAATTTAGCTGGGTGCTAGCTAGCTCATGTCTAATTGCACTTAGGGATAACGGCCTAAGAACGGTTGTGAACAACTGGGCTAAACAGTCCGTATCCGAAAAAGACAGATGTACAACTTAACAAATACACGTGGGTTGTTATGCTCTCCTTCCATATACTGGTAACGTGTCTTTAATTGCATTCAAACTCCTGATGTACGGAAGAGCGCGCTACTGCAAGAATACCAGAAGATGGTTGATAACCCCTGCCTTCCAATATTGAATGTGGGAGTCGCTGCGGAACGAAACATATTAAGGGCATCTCACACTTATACAGCCACGATTCTTCCTGAAAAGAAATTCAGTACCAACGAGGAATAGAAACGACTTTGGCAACAAAACTGTCCTCCACATTGCCTGAAGCTACCAGCTTTCCTCCCGGATTTGATCAGCCGCTGGCGTTTTGGACTACCCTGAATCGCATCTGAACTGGCGATGGAAGATGTGCAGACGCTCTCCACATTTGTTGCAAATCTTTATTATCAACTTGTAACTATGGTGCTGAACGACAGGCAGTTACTCATGTTGTAACAGCATGTCCCGCACGTGCCTACGAGGGCCCTTTCGAAGTTTTTATGGTGCTGAGGCATGGAACACGTGGCCTAGGGGTAGCGTCTTTGATTACTAATCAAAACGTCCTCGGTCGCGTTTTCGAACCCGCTACCGCTCAAATTTTGAATAAAAACCATCAGCAATGGCAGCCGAAGATTTACAGAGTAAGGAGTCGCCCTATTTCGTGGCGGCAATGGTCGGGCGAGCCATGTCGACGCAGACCTCACTGCTGCTCCATCTGACTGCACTAGTGCCGCATTACAACTCACCGACTGGCAGGTTCGGACTGCGCTCCAGACGCGTTCCAATTGCCTGGCAGCCCAAACTCGCGACCCCAAACTCCCTTACGACAGACAACGACAGGAAAGTAATAGCAGTCGAGCAAAGTTACTATGAGAGTGGATATATCGATAAGAGCTGCTAGCGCCGGTCACGGTCAGGCAAAGCAGCAACTCAGCGACAGTAGTCATTTAAATTAACGTAGTGACTTGGAAGTACGTTAAAACCGGGGTGTAAAATACCTAATGGCGGGAACACGAGCCACGCACGGCTCAATGTCGAACTGCGTATCAACAGATTGCAGGCAAAGTTACAATGTTACTGAACAGGAAATTTTCTACAAAATGCATGTACAACCGATGTTAATTATTCATGAATGACGTTTACCTACAATAAAGGAAATCCTTGGTAACTTGGAAGACTCTACTAAACCAAAAGTGAATGAATACGTATTTACAAAATATTTGATATGTTGATATTTGTTCAACATATTCTAAGTGAGGTCAGGGCTTAGTTCCAGGTCTACTGTACTCAACCATCGTCAAAACGAAAAGAGTTACCAAGGTACGTAGCAACAGATTTCTGCGAACTGGTCACTGAACTTCAATAAATTACGGGTCATTGGCTTGTGGACACAGAGCTGGTGCGTGTTGGCATCCCACGTGAGTTCCATCATGTTTGATCAAGCGAATTTGGCAGCCAAGATATCAAAGTGACTTCATTCATTCTGTCAAACTACTTTAAGCTATTCCCGTAAACCTCATAACATCGGGTTGAGATTAGGCTAAGACAAATTCAGCAGCACTTTCTCAAATCGCTGTAGCACAATACTGGCCTTGTGGGACTGACAATTACCCCGCTGTCACGAAAGACATTATGCATTAGTTTATGCAGGCTACCCTCAATAATTTTCAGGTAGTGCACAGATTCTACTACTACTGCAGTTCCCATGGAAACCCAGATGAACGCTCTTCATACCGTAATACTACACCCACCGGTCCGTGACGCAGCGCACGTTTCGAGCCACCTTTCTTCTGGGTGACGGCATATCCGGGCACGACCGTCGACCAGGTGTAACAAGAGACGTGATTTATCCGATCGGCCGACACATTTCCAGTGACTCACTCTACAATCTCGACGATCCTGTGTCTACTGCTGTCGTAACTGGAAATGTCATCAAGAGAAACTTCGAGTCGTATAGGCTAATTACCGTTTTTTCAACTGTAATGAAAATATTATTAAGACCAGATACGATTCGCTTTATTCTAAAGCATCTTCAGGGGTCTTTTTTTTGTTCTTTTTTGATTTTGTGGATGTCATCTCACTATCTCGTGTGTTTTGTTTTTCTATTGAATAATGTGGTGTGCGTACTGTAAGACCTTCGGTACACACACCATCAGATTATTTGACTTGTCGCTCTAGCGAAGTAGGCAAGTGTCAGCAATATGTCTCGTGGTCTTATCGTGACGTGTTTATCTTCTGCCGTTACGTCAGACGATAGAAATGCCACTTGCACGCTTAGAGTAGCAGATTGACGGTGACCAACTTTAAACAGAACTTGATTAATTTTCACACACATTTCAAATCGTTCAAATGGCTCTGAGCACTATGGGACTTAACTTCTGTGGTCATCAGTCCCCTAGAACTTAGAACTACTTAAACCTAAATAACCTAAAGACATCATACACATCCACGCCCGAGGCAGGATTCGAACCTGCGACCGTAGCAGTCCCGCGGTTCCGGACTGTGCGCCTAGAACCACTAGACCACCGCGGCCGGCGCACACACATTTATTAAAATAATAAAAAGCATAGATATTACATAACTTGATTCGGGATGCTGTTTACAATTGACAATCTGAAGTTCCTTTGTTATTGGTACGTTAATCTTATTCTCACATATCTCTGATGCTTGGCAAAGTGTCTATACATTTCTCTTCATGGCTATGTACAGGAATATGATAATCTTATTAGGCGCAGACTGAGACTTGACTATTGACTGGCACCGACTAATGTAGACTGGTACAGACTGGTGGAGATTGATGCAGACTGACTAATCAGAGGTCTGTACACTCGTTATAATACCTCGAGCGCTCAGGTATCACTGCGCGAGTGTGATTCGCGAGGAGAAAAGGTTCTACGTTATCAGCAATCTCATTGGCTGCGTGACATATTAATACGCGGATCGGCGGAAGCAGAATTTTGTCCGTCTCTAAGACAGAGCCATCTCGTAGTGCGGAGACGGACGAGCGCTGCGCCTACGCTGTTCTGCTTAGCGGGGCGCGCTCTATTGGGAAAGTTGTGTACGCGCTGACTACGCGGAACTATGTACACAACAAATAACAAGACAAAAAACTTGACCGCTGAAGATGCTTTAGAGTAAAGCGAAATGCGCATGGTCTTAATACGACTTTCACTACAGTTGCAAAAGACGGTAATTAACAGCATTCCATTACTGGAATCGAAACCTAGGTAAACGAGTAAAATTACCTTGCAACTGAAGGCTGAAAAATTGTTTATTTGCTGTACATTTCACAGTTGCTGACACGCTGCAATATGTTAAAGACGGTAATTAACCTATACAAGTTGTATATCTGCTACCGCGGAAAAAAAGGCTGAAAAACCCAGAAGACAGAGTCCCACGTCAACACAGTGCGCTGAATTGTGTATTCAGAAACACTTAGTACGTTCAAGTATCGTACTTTATAGGCAGATCTGCCATAGACCACCTCCCATCCAACTTTACAGAGTGGGCCCGATTCCCACTTATACATTCTGTGATCAGCCTTGGACATCTAACACTTGCCGCTTAGTTGTGATTTCAATGTGTCTTTAAACCACCGTGCATAGATGTTCACGACAGCAGCGTTATGAGCAGCGAATTAGCTTCATTACAGTGTAGATATACTGAGAAGTAGCATATAGTATGCCAAATTCATGAAAAGGCACCCCCAAAACGTTGTTGAACTCAGGCCACAAACAATTTGTGTTATATGCATTTGAAGCTGGAAAACTGTAGGTTACGTTCCTGGGTAACACTAAAATTTAGTGATGTTATTATGAACGGAATGAAGCAAACTATGCGACTTTCCTAAATTTTACAAGTCTATATCCGGTAACATTCACACTGCTAACGAATATTTGGTTAGACACTGAAGCAATTCTTCTGTATGATACTTTTCACTAAATTTACTATCAGGTCCGACAACGTAACACTGTGAACTTCTTTTACGTTCAAAGCGGAATGCCTTGTGGGTTTAGTACTATACAGATCAAATTCGGGTATTTTGGGATGTCATTTAGTTTACGTAGTAGAGGTGATTCGATTTACATTCAGCTACTTGCATAAGTCAAAAATATGATCCTCTTTCTAAGCAGTTAAGAAGGGTTTTATGGAATACCAATTATTCCGTACTGACAGTATGATGTCACTTTTACTAATATGCACATTGCGCCAGAGACGGTGTCTTTGAATCCATTCAAAGTATATATACCTGAATGCAAAACAAGGACCCATTGGATTCTCAACTCCACTCGTTGATCATACATTAAATCTGTAATGTTCAAGGCCCAATGTTATGCGCACTTTTGATTTATGTCTTCTTTTGCAACACTTCTGAATACTCACTTCTGAGGAGAAGGTACGACTGGTTAATATTCTATGTTAATGAAAATGTTAAAAGAAGTATCTGAGTGTTATGTTAACCAGTACCTCACTCCTGATACAGGAAATATTTATACAATTTTCTGCAAAGTTACGGACAGTTCACTTAGTAAAATATTTGGGATTTATAATGTGGCGTGCGCAAGTATCCTATCTGGTGGTTGCTAACTCTCCTTTATTAATAATTATTACAGTAGACTTCCATTAGTCCGACATCAAACAGTCAGAAACGCCCCATGGTCCGGCACCATCCCGGATTCGGTACCACTCGGAAGTACCCATTACGCGTCTGGTACTGTTGGACACAATCGGGATTTTCCGTAATCATTCAGCTGATTTCGGATGTCACCACAGACAGATTCAGTTTATTGGTTTGATTGCTAGAAGTTTTTGCCATTCTTGCTTGTGAACTAATATCCCATTACAGTAGTAAACGTAAAGATCAAAGTGACCTGTGAAAGTTTGATTATCATTTAAGAAGTGACAATGTTCGGGAAACCAAAACCTTCTTTTGTTCTAAATCAGGAGAGATATGTAAACACGTAACTGTGACCATCAACTAGAAACTGTAAACCATCAAACTCCTGGAGAAAAGTGAGAATACAAATATTCTGATCACTGAATTTACTACTGGGTCGTCAACCATGTACGAAAAAACAAATGATTAATGGAAATTAGCATCTCAGTTGGTAACAACTGAAAAATTGGCTTCCAGATAAACATAAAAAAACTGAAACAATGAGATAGCGTATTACGCAAAAGGAAAGCCGGTAACTGGGTCAATGGTTATCGAATAGCAAAGAAATTTGGACAAGAGTTAGGTGCTGCAAAAAGTGAATGCAATTTTTCTGATGGTTGGCTCAGAAACTTTAAATTTCGCCAGAAAACTACAATCTAACAACTGATCAGATTTACAATAGCGATGGAACGGGACTACTATGGCGATGATTACCAACATCTGCTCTATGTTGTTGTTGTGGTTTTCAGTCTTGAGACTGGTTTGATGCAGCTCTCCTTGCTACGCTATCCTGTGCAAGCTTCTTCATCTCCCAGTACTTACTGCAACCTACATCCTTCTGAATCTGCTTAGTGTATTCGTCTCTTGGTCTCCCTCTACGATTTTTACCCTGCACGCTGCCCTCCAATGCTAAATTTGAGATCCGCTGACGCCTCAGAACATGTCCTACCAACCGGTCCCTTCTTCTTGTCAAGTTGTGCCACAAACTCCTCTTCTCACCAATTCTATTCAATACCTCCTCGCTGGAAGGTAAAAAAGTGGCAGAATGGCTTAGAAAAAACTAATATAGATTAACAGTTATGCTGATAATGTGCCTGGAAGCTATAGAATAACTCCTTAACTCCTTTTGTAATTGGTAAATCTGGAGAACATCAGGCATTTATGAATGTTGTGTACTGGCCTGTTCAATGTGATGCTGTCAAACTGTGAACGATTGCTACACTGCTGCAATACAGTTTTGGTGCCACAAGCCAAAGAAAGCTTCTAAAACCTTTGTCTGTCAGAAGACTGCAAAGCCATTCTTGTTTTGGACAACAGTAAAGCAAATCCGACAGTGGCTGAGATAGTTTCCAGTAACGTATTTGCTACACTTCTTCCACCTAACGTTACGTCAGTGATTTGACAAATTTCAAGGGGTAATCCACACTTTTAAATGTTTTTATAACATTTCCTGCACTCAAGGCCTGTTTAACGCGAAATGTGTTCTAACTTACTGTAACGGCACCACTGTTTAAAATGGGAAAAGCTTAGCTTCGGTGCAATATTTCGGAACGCACAAGTTACAGCCAGGTGTGGGCCTGTTGTCAGTAAGTTATGTTACGAGCGGTTGCGAAGCAGAATTGAGGTCACAGGGCCGTAGACCCGCTGAAAAGAGTAAACATAGCGGTTTGCATGGCGCAAGTTACAGGCAGAAGAATCCCACTGGCGTACCTAGGTGTTATGAGTACATGACTCGGCGCGTTAGCAAAAAAGAGGCGCACAGCTGCATATAAATAGACGCCGGTTCACTAACCAGGTAGCCCGCATCTCGTGGTCGTGCGGTAGCGTTCTCGCTTCCCACGCCCGGGTTCCCGGGTTCGATTCCCGGCGGGGTCAGGGATTTTCTCTGTCTCGTGATGGCTGGTTGTTGTGTGCTGTCCTTAGGTTAGTTAGGTTTAAGTAGTTCTAAGTTCTAGGGGACTGATGACCATAGATGTTAAGTCCCATAGTACTCAGAGCCATTTGAACCATTTTGAACCACTAACCAGTCATTCAAGTGTAGCAGTTCTCCTGGACGGTGGGGCGTGTCACACCACCGGCTACACGCAGCACCAGATGCGGCGCCAGCATTCCAGTCCACGGCAGGTCGCTGGTTCGACTCTCTGAGGCCAACGCAGGGTCTGCAGCCATCCAGCGGAGGGCCAAGCCATGGCTCGCTACGGCAGGCAGTCTTGTTGGCTCCCAACACACGCCGGAGGCATCCCGAGGCGAGGGCCGCAGATTCAGGTGCCAGATTGCGGGCACTTGTTGTCGCCGCGATCTTAGCCATGCTGGCCAGGAAGCACGCCTTGGGCCGCCTTGCAGCTCCTGTGGGTGGTGCTGAGAAGGCAGGGATGGAGACCGCCGGCGCAGCCTGACGTCATTACATCTCCGCGGCTGTACATGGCCGACACACACCAGGGTGTTGCACAGGTCACTGAGGCAGCATTCTTCGCCAAGCCATATCGCAGACTGTGAAGTGGTGTCCTCAGCATTGCGGGATCTGGTGACACAGACCGAGAGGAATGGAGGCAATGTAGCTGGAAATAATAAATCACTTGGGAAACTCGGATGAGTTCAATATGGCGCATCCTGGTAGCCCATCCTCACTCAACATACCCTCTACATTACATACAAAAAGGTTTAATGTACGAGATGCCATCCACGCTATCACACTCTCTTGGATTTCAGTACAAAAACTTACTATACAACAGTGTTGGAGAAAATTCTGACCAACTACACATCCTGCATTTGATTCAACACCACAGACTGTTGAGGAGGAACCATATCCCGAATCAGTGTCCTAAGGTCTGCATTTTGTAAGAAGTGAAAATAATGCAGCAATCTGGAAGACAGTGATTCAGAAGAGGAAAGGGAAGGAAAGGAAAAAATCCGTTGGGAGCAGCCGCATGGTCTCCAAAGAAATTCATCACTTTTACTCAGAGTAAATGATAATTCTGATGCCTCTGAACTTATTATTTTCCATGTAATCAGAAATAACTTTCATGCCAAGTGACAACGATTTCGAAAACAAAGGCATATAGAAGATTTTTTAATGTCAAAGTAAAATACTGTGCACTACATGAATGTAAATGGAACCTGGTAATCAAGGAAGGCAACATTCGGTTACGATTGTGAACGGGGCAGTAATCAGTTACTGTTGGTTCCCTTTTGCAATTACACACATTGATTTTAAAATGTTAATTCCAGACTCAGCAAAAACTAAAGATATCGTATGTTATTAGTGAAGGAGTAAACAACTGTGCAATTAATAGTGCTTCCAGTGCTTTACAATTTACCAAACGAGCATAAAATACAGACACAGCAAATAATGTTTTAAAAACAAGCCAATGTGATCCCAATTAGAATTTTAAGGCAAGTAACCACAGTCATGGCTGAAGGCCTTTAATACCAAGAACGGCAATTATTAAAAAAATAGCATACTGTAAAACAGAAATGCAATAGCAAGGTTAATTTAAAAAGACAGCCAACTAATCACCAAACGGGTGAGACAAAAATGACGGTAATCTTGGTAGCACAAACATTTAAATGTGCTGTAACGCCAAGAATGGCAATTATATAAAAAATTTAAAAAACATACAGTAAAACTGCAAATACAATAATAAAACACAAGGACCAGCCACAGACGGTGCACCAGGAATCGACTTCTGAGTAGGTCTGGCAAAAAAAAAAAAAAAAAAAAAACTCTTTCGCGATGTTCAATAAAATAAATGCAAAGATGTAAAAATACGCCAAAGCTGGAACTGGCGATCTGTACTCCGCCCGCAGAATACTGTGCTTAGAGCACCCGGAAAGAGAAAGGAATCACTACCACCAGAGTAGAAGAATCGCCAACCAACATACATTCAATAATGCTGTCAAAACTGCACGCCTCACCGGAGAGAGGCGGCAAAGCGAGGAAACGTACACTGCTGTCACATACACTAACACCCAGGGCAGGTAACTGGGGCGTTAGCGGCCACGAGGCAGGACAAATTCCGCTGGTTGAACTTAACAAATAGTAACTAACTGAACGCAATAAATAGTAATTAAAAGTCGGGGAAAGCTAGTCAGATCCGCCTTCCCCAAGAACTCCACTCACTGCTCTTCGCCTCAGCAACACTATGAGCAACAATACGAACCTAAGTCACTGGAGAATAGCAAGGTCTCACAATGGTGGAGGTTTCTCTACTTGAATCCAAATGCACTCAAAACTTACAGGATCCTACTGTATTTACGACGAGGTTGTGCACCCTCGTGACCAGAGGCCTTCGATCCAGCAGTCCATGTGCTCCGCCAGCGCTCTCGGCATGTTCGCGCACTACGCGGACCTGGCTCCACATGAGTACCCAACCGAACTGCACACTGACACGACCCGGAAGAACAACGATGTCACCCCAAAAATAGGGCCACAGTTACTGTATATTGATAACCGCCACTGTTGCCACTAGCGGACAGGCAACGCTTGCGAAACCAAGTGGCGCCAGTCAAAACGAGAAGAAGACAAGCAACCACAACCATGTCAACTAAATGATACGTTCTGGCCTCTATCAGAGCACAAAAAAATGGTTCAAATGGCTCTGAGCACTATGGGACTTATCATCTGAGGTCATCAGTCTCCTAGAACTTAGAACTACTTAAACCTAACCAACCTAAGTGTGGTGTCACCGCCAGACACCAAATTTGCTAGGTGGTAGCCCATAAATCAGCCGTTGTCGGCCGCGTCGGACCCGCGTGTCGCCACTATCAGTGATTGCAGACCGAGCGCCGCCACACAGCAGGTCTAGAGAGACTTCCTAGCACTCGCCCCAGTTGTACAACCGACTTTGCTAGCGATGGTTCACTGACATAATACGCTCTCATTTGCCGAGACGATAGTTAGCATAGCCTTCAGCTACGTCATTTGCTACGACCTAGCAAGGCGCCATTACCAGTTACTGTTGATACTGAATCATGTACCGTCAAGAGCGACGTTCACCATTAATGGATTAAAGTTAAGTATTCCACCAGCTACGTCCGTTTTTTCTAAATTCCAATTTCCTTGTCCTGTTCCAGACCTCACGCCAGCCTGCGTGAGCTAAAATGCGTGCCTTTCGGTTTCCTCTAGTAACAGGGTGTTGGTTCTCCGGCCAACCACAACATTGGCGACGAGGCAATACCGCGTTCTTAACTATACTGCCCTGATTTACTTGTGTTATGGCTTCACCACCATCTCCAGATGTACTGTCCGAATTTTATCGCTTACAGAATCAGCAGACGCAGGCCTTACTGGATGCCCTTGGACAGCTCATCCAGGGTCTACATGCAATGCAAAACGACGCGGCAGGCGCCGCTCCACCGCTAACGCAGCCACAACATGCAGTTGCACCAACTTTTCGTCCTTTTGATGCTGCACTGGAAAGCTGGACGGAGTGGTCACGCCAATTTGGATTCCATCTCGACGCCTACAGAATTCAAGGTAACGAGCGGCAGCCTTTTTTGTTGTCCTCAGTAGGAGTGAACACGTACTGTGTGGTAGTCAAATTATTTCCCTGACGCGATGTAGCAACTCTGTCCTACGACGAAATTTTGTCTGCATTAGATGCATATTTCAAAGAATCAGTCAATGTAGTTGCCAAACGGTATACCTTCTTTCGTACAAAACGTATGGCAGGTCAGACTAATCGGGAGTGGGTTGCAACCTTGCAAGGCCTTACTAGGGATTGTGCTTTTGAGTGTTAATGTGGACTCCCTTATTCAGATACTATGGTACGTGATTGCACAGAACGTTTCTGATGTTGATATAAGGGAACAGATTTTGAAACTAGTCAGTCCCTCCCTTCAACAGGTGATGGACATATTGGATCGGCAGGACACCCTTGACTTTGCTCAGGAATCATTTGAAACTTCACCACCCGTGTGTCAGGTTACCGGCCCGCCGGGCGAGCTGCACGGAACAGTAAACATCCCTCGCGCCCGACCGCGCCACTGCCGCCAGGCTCTCAGCCACGTGTACCACGCCGGCAAGCACATGCAGTGCTAAAATCATGCCCGCCGTGTGCTACTAGACATTCGAGTGAGAATTGCCCGTCCTGCCAAGCTATTTGCTTTTACTGTAATAAAAAAGGACATGTTCAAAATGTTTGCCAGAAAAAGCTCAGATCGGAAACTCAAAATCATTCCAGGCACTTTGCTTCGCGCCGGAATCAGAATCGAACCAAGGATACTCAGGCTCGCGAAACTTCGCCCATGGAAATTCATATAGTTCATTCCACTCCGCCCAGTGCCACTCTCTCTAACAGTGACTGTGTTCGTCTCACAAATAGTGTGCGTCGACATCAAGTCGCAAGTGATTTTGTACCAGTGTCAGTTCACGTTGCACGAGACAGTCGCTCTTGTCGTTAGCAGGGCAATAAACTTTTTGTGGACTTGGACATTAACGGCAAAGTGATACCATTCCAGCTCGATACTGGGGCTGCAGTTTCACTGATCAATCAAGACACTTACAAACTGCTGGGCATACCTCCGTTGCATGCCGCAAGTGTTAAGTTAACTAGCTATTCAGATCAAGCGATCCCTGTGTTAGGACAGTGCAGCCTTCTTGCAACATACAAGGGACAAACAAAACTTGTGTCATTTTACGTCCTTCGTTCTTCTTCTGCAGTGAACTTGTTTGGTTTCGATTTATTTTTGTTGTTTAACTTGTCTATAGTAAATTAGGTCCTATCAGTGAACCAGACTGTGCCTTCTGACAGTGTTTCTCGTCTATGTGAAGAATTTGCAGAGATTTTTGCACCAGGCCTCGGTTGCGGTAAGAACTATAAAGCATATTTGGAACTGAAAGTAAAAGCACAACCGAAATTTTTCAGAGCGCGCAATGTTCCCCACGCATTGCGTGATGAGGTCGCAAAAACATTACTCGATTTGGAATCACAAGGTGTAATTGAACGTGTGCAGGCTTCTCTCTGGGGCATCACCCTTAGTAATTTTGCCAAAACCTTCCGGAAAATTGAGTCTTTGAGTGGACTTCAAGGCAACAGAATCCACAACTAGTGATTGCAACTTTTCCTTTACCCCACCCGGAAGATCTTTTTGACAAACTGTGCCCGGGTAAATATTTTTCGAAGTTGGACCTAGCAGATGCGTACTTGCAAATTCTGGTGGACGAAGAATCCCAGCGCGTTTTGGTGGTTAACACGCATCTCGGTTTGTATCGATTCAAACGACTGCCATTCGGGTGTGCATCTGCCCCTGCATTGCTTCAGCAATATCTACAAACTGTTTGTGCGTCGGTCCCTACTGCAGCAAACTATCTGGACGATATTGTGATCTCCGAAAAGACGGAAGAAGAACATTTAGCCAATCTCAGAATATTATTTCAGGTCTTGCGACAAAATGGTCTTCGCTTGCGGAAGGACAAATGTGTGTTTTTTGCTCGTGACTTGCCCTACCTGGGACATGTACTCAATGCCCAAGGCATACATCCCAGTCCCGAGCACCTCCGTGTCATACAAGACTTGCCTTCGCCGCAGAATTTGAAGCAGCTACAGAGTGTGCTGGGAAAAATTAACTATTATCACAGATATGTTCCACATGCCTCTTCCATTTCATCTCCGCTTCATCGCTTACGCCGTAAAGGTGTTCCGTTCGTCTGGACGACGGAATGCGAACGCGCCTTTCGCCAGTTGAAATCGGCGTTGCTATCCAATACTTGCCTTACGCCATTAGATCCCTGGAAGCCCCTTTTGTTGATGATGGATGCATCGGATTTCGGGATCGGTGCTGTGCTTGCACACGAAGATGGTTCGCACGATCGCCCTATTGCCTTTGCGTCCAAATTGCTCTCGTCTGCGCGAAGAAATTATTCACAGATCGAAAAAGAAGCATTGTCTCCCGTATTTGGTGTTACAAAGTTTCATGATTACTTGTATGGTCGTCACTTTACCATCATCACAGACCACAAACCTTTGACATCGCTTTTTCATCCGACCAAGCCTGTACCTCCACGTACAGCACAGAAATTCATTCGCTGGTTTATTTTCCTCTCGCAGTACCGCTACGATATCTTGTATCGGTCACTGCTAAGCACGGAAACGCCGATGCGTTGACCCATTTGCCTTTTGCTGAGGATAGAGCATTCGATTCCTCCGAACTTGCTTGCATGTTCATTGATTCGGAAACCGATGACGTGGTCGAATCGTTTCCGATCGATTTTCGTTGTGTAGCTACAGCCACAGCTGCCGATCCTGTCCTTGCTACCGTTCTGCGTTTTGTTGCTACGCAATGGCCCTTGCCAAAGTCACGGATCGGGGACTCGTTGGTTCGCCGATTTTTTGCTCACAAGGAGCGACTTTTTGTTCGACGTGGTGTTTTGCTGTTGCGTTCTGATAACGATCAGTCCAGGGTCGTGGTCCCACGTTCGTTACAGTCCTCTGTCTTACAGCTTCTCCACCAAGGACATTTGGGTATAGTGAGAACGAAACAACTTGCTCGTCAGCACTGTACTTGGTTCGGAATCGATGCCGCGATTACGAATATGTGCTCTTCTTGCATGGTGTGTGCCGAACAACAATCAGCCCCACCGCGGAAATTCTTTGCATGGCCAAAAGCCACTTCCCCTTGGCAACGCTTGCACGTCGATTTTGCTGGTCCATTCTGGAATGCTCGATGGTTGGTTGTGGTAGATTCATTCAGTAATTTTCCTTTTGTTGTCCGGAAGTCTTCCACGACGTCATCTGCCACCATCCAAGCGTTATCTGCTATCTTTTGCATTGAAGGTCTTCCACAGACTATTGTTTCCGACAATGGCCCACAATTCATGTCCGCAGAATTTCAGTCATTCTGCAAGGCCAATGGTATTCAACATCTGACGTCCGTGCCGTTTTCGCCACAGTCAAACGGTGTCGCTGAACGATTGGTCAGGACTTTCAAGTCAAGGATGTTGAAGTTAAAAGAGTCGCATTCTCGGGAGGACGCGTTATTGCTCTTTTTGTCCTCGTATCGCTCTCAGCCCCGAGATGGTCGCTCGACGACTGAGTTTCTCCACAGTCGTCATCGTCGAACCTTGATGTCTCTGCTGCATCCGCCGCATCAGGTTCCTGTGCAGCGGCAGACACCTGCTTTTGCTCCAGGCGACGTTGTCTACTATCGTCACTACCGAGATTCACGGCGTTGGCTCAAAGGGCGCATTCTTCGCTGCCTCGGACGCGCTATGTATCTGGTTTTGGGGGCCTCTGGTGAGGTGCGCCGGCGTCTCAACCAGCTGCGCCTCTGTCGTCGCGTGGGATCTGCCGCTCGCCGTCTGCTTTCAGCGACGGTGCCGTCCGGTCAGCGCCCTGGGGACCCATCTACTGGCTCGCCTCAGCCCCGGGTGTTACCGACGCTACCTTCCAGTTTGCCCCATGGCGACGTGCCGCCGCCGCCGCCGCCGTCGCCGCCGCCGCCTGTTCTCCCGCCGGCGCCGCCCGCAGTGGACGCGTCGCTGCAACCGCCGGGCGCCTCCCTGGGTCACGCGCTGCCGATCGCTTCCCGTGACCAGTGATCCT
Organism: Schistocerca cancellata; assembly: GCF_023864275.1. Lineage (NCBI taxonomy): Eukaryota > Metazoa > Arthropoda > Insecta > Orthoptera > Acrididae > Schistocerca > Schistocerca cancellata. The sequence continues at coordinate 99,312,673 of NC_064630.1, read as the reverse complement.
CCGACATGGAACACTTGCCCGCTCCGAACCGAATGTCGTCTTCGCCCGTCGGGTGCCCCGGCCCGATGGAGGTCGACCCTTTGGCCCCTCCTATCTCTCTGCGGGCGCATACACCGCATATTGGCGTGCACCCTGGAGCAGGTTTTCAGGCGTTTCCTAGCTCCCCGCGGTCCAAATGGCAGGGTGCGGGTGGCACAGCCTCGCCTGTTGTTAGGCTCCCCACCTCGTCGCATACGTCAACATGGGGTCCTCCCAACGGCGCGCGGAAGCCTTGTGCCACAACCGTACGCCTATTTGCGGGGGACACCACACTTGCTAGGTGGTAACCTTTAAATCGGCCGCGGTCCGTTAGTATACGTCGGACCCGCGTGTCGCCACTATCAGTGATTGCAGACCGAGCGTCGCCACACGGCAGGTCTAGAGAGACTTCCTAGCACTCGCCCCAGTTGTACAACCGACTTTGCTAGCGATGGTTCACTGACAAAATACGCTCTCATTTGCCGAGACGATAGTTAGCATAGCCTTCAGCTACGTCATTTGCTACGACCTAGAAGGCGCCATTACCAATTACTATTGATACTGAATCATGTACCGTCAAGAGCGACGTTCACCATTAATGGATTAAAGTTAAGTATTCCACCAGCTAAGTCCGTTTTTTCTAAATTCTAATTTCCTTGTCCTGTTCCAGACCTCACGCCAGCCTGCGTGAGCTAAAACGCGTGCCTTTCGGCTTCCTCTAGTAACACGGTGTTGGTTCTCCTGCAAACCACAACACTAAGGACATCACACACATCCATGCACGAGGCAGGATTCGATTCTGCGACTGTAGCAGTCACGCGGTTCTGGACTGAAGCGCCTAGAACCACTCGGGCGCCACAGGCCGGCCCCAACAGAGGACAGAAACCTACAAACAGCAACATAGCACCCACACAACAGCTCTACTTCCCCCTCTCAAAGAGAAAACCCAGGGGGAAGGGGGTGTTAGGAAACCCAACTAGAGGGCTAACCAAACTTAATCTGATTAAGGTGGAACGGCTATTGCTTACCGGTATGGTTGTCCTTAACCAGAAGATTAAATGAGCCTAAAATACGAATAATCGTACATAGACCCAAAAAACGGGAACTTACCAAGGTTGCCAAATCTCCCTCCTGGGAAAGTTACGGACATACACCTGATCTTCTGGCTGACCTGTGAAGACTCGCCGATTACGGTTGTAACAACCAGCTTGTTTGTTGTGGGCCCTGAGAATATTGCGCCTCGCATGATTCCCGGTTTCCTTGGCGACCTGAGGGGTGATCTCCGCAGGAATTAAGTCTTGAATCCCCCATAAGTTCGAAAGGGAGGAATTAACAGGCTAAACAAGCATCAAGGAAACCGGAGTAGCCTTCAGAGCCTCATGGCTGGCGGTATTGAAGGCAAAGGTAAGCCAAGGGAGACTACAATCCCACTTACTGGGAGACTTCTGATGAAAGATAATGAGTGCGGAATTAAGGTTACAATTGAACCTTTCTGCAAAGGACCCCTACAGATAATACGGATTTGTAGTTACACGCTTAACACCGTTTTGAAAACAGAAAGCCTTGCAGGGAGCCGAAAGAAAGGCCGGCGCACTATCACTAACGATATTCTTAGGGGGTACAAAAACACTAAATAAGTTAGTTAAGTGCGCAATGGTGCTGGCAGCATTACGACTCGGAAGAAGTCAAGTAAACCTCGAAAACTCGTCAATAATAACTAATACATACCAATGGCCATTTTTGCTGCAAAGTAAGGGACCCACATAATCAACATAGAATTTGTCCATGGGGCAAGATTCACGTTCAGAACTAAGGAACCCCTGTTGAAGAGCGTTATTCGGTTTGGCCACATGACACAACTGACAACGAGAAATCATTTCTCTTATGTCTCGGTCAATAGACGGCCAAGTCACATGCTCCTTAATCTTCTGCAAGGGCTTCGTTGTTGTTGTGGTCTTCAGTTCTGAGACTGGTTTGATGCAGCTCTCCATGATACCCTATCCTGTGCAGGCTTCTTCATCTCCCTGTACTTACTGCAACCTACAGCCTTCTGAATCTGCTTTGTGTATTCATCTTTTGGTCTCCCTCTACGATTTTTACCCTCGACGCTGCCCTCCAATGCTAAATTTGTGATCCCTTGATGCCCCAGAAAATGTCCTACTAACCGGTCCCTTCTTTTTGTCAAGTTGTGCCACAAACTCTTCTTCTCCCCAATTCTGTTCAATACTTCGTCATTAGTTATGTGATCTACCCATCTAATATTCAGCATTCTTCTGTAGCACCACATTTCGAAAGCTTCTATTCTCTTCTTGTCCGAACTATTTACCGTCCATGTTTCACTTCCATACATGGCTACACTCCATACAAATACTTTCAGAAACGACTTCCTGACACTTAAATCTATCCTCGATGTTAACAAATTTCTCTTCTTCAGAAACGCTTTCCTTGCCATTGCCAGTCTACATTTTATATCTTCTCTACTTCGACCATCATCAGTTATTTTGCTCCCCAAATAGCAAAACTCCTTTACTACTTCAAGTGTCTCATTTCCTAATCTAATTCCACAGCTTCACCCGACTTAATTCGATTACATTCCATTACCCTCGTTTTGCTTTTGTTGATGTTCATCTTATATTCTCCTTTCAAGACACTGTCCGTTCCGTTCAACTGCTCTTCCATGTCCTTTGCTGTCTCTCATAGAATTACAATGTCATCGGCGAACCTCAAAGTTTTTGTTTCTCCTCCATGGATTTTAATACCTACTCCGAATTTTTCTTTTGTCTCCTTTACTGCTTGCTCAATATACAGATTGAATAACATCGGAGAGAGGCTACAACCCTGTCTCACTCCCTTCCCAACCACTGCTTCCCTTTCATGCCCCTCGACCCTTATAACTGCCATCTGCTTTCTGTACAAATTGTAAATAGCCTTTCGCTCCTTGTATTTTACCCCTGCCACCTTTAGAATTTGAAAGAGAGTATCCCAGTCAACATTGTCAAAAGCTTTCTCTAAGTCTACAAATGCTAGAAACGTAGGTTTTCCTTTCCGTAATCTTTCTTCTAAGTCAAGGCGTAAGGTCAGTATTGCCTCACGTGTTCCAATATTTCTACGGAATCCAAACTGATCTTCCCAGAGGTCAGCTTCTACCAGTTTTTCCATTCGTCTGTAAAGAATTCGTGTTAGGGGTTTGAAGCTCTGATTTATTAAACTAGTAGTTCGGTAATTTTCACATCTGTCAACACCTGCTTTCTTTGGGATTGGAATTGTTATATTCTTCTTGAAGTCTGAGGGTATTTCGCCTGTTTCATACATCTTGCTCACCAGATGGTAGAGTTTTGTCAGGACTGGCTCTCCCAAGGCCGTCAGTAGTTCTAATGGAATGTTGTCTCCTCCCGGGGCCTTGTTTCGAGTCAGGTCTTTCAGTGCTCTGTCAAACTCTTCATGCAGTATCGTATCTTCCATTTCATCTTCATCTACATCCTCTTCCATTTCCATAATATTGTCCTCAAGTACATCGCCCGTGTATAGACCCTCTATATACTCCTTCCACCTTTCTGCTTTCCCTTCTTTGCTTAGAACTTGGTTTCCATCTGAGCTCTTGATATTCATACAAGTCGTTCTCTTTTCTCCAAAGGTCTCTTTAATTTTCCTGTAGGCAGTATCTATCTTACCCCTAGTGAGACAAGCCTCTACATCCTTACATTTGTCCTCTAGCCACCCTGCTTAGCCATTTTGCACTTCCTGTCGATCTCATTTTTGAGACGTTTGTATTCCTTTTTGCCTGCTTCATTTACTGCATTTTTATATTTTCTCCTTTCATCAATTAAATTCAATATTTCTTCAGTTTCCCAAGTATTTCTACTAGCCCTCGTCTTTTTACCTACTTGATCCTCTGCTGCCTTCACTACTTCATCCCTCAGAGCTACCCATTCTTCTAATGTACTTCTTTCCCCCATTCCTGTCAATTGTTCCCTTATGCTCTGTCTGAAACTCTGTACAACCTCTGGTTTAGTCAGTTTATCCAGGTCCCATATCCTTAAATTGCCTCCTTTTTGCAGTTTCTTCAGTTTTAATCTACAGTTCATAACCAATAGATTGCGATCAGAGTCCACATCTGCTCCTGGAAATGTCTTACAATTTAAAACCTGGCTCCTAAATCTGTATCTTACCATTATATAATCTATCTGATACCTTCCAGTATCTCCAGGCTTCTTCCATGTGTACAATCTTCTTTCGTGATTCTTGAACCAAGTGTTAGCTATGAATAAGTTATGCTCTGTGCAAAACTCTAACAGGCGGCTTCCTCTTTCATATCTTAGCCCTTATCCATATTCACCTACTATGTTTCCTTCTCTCCCTTTTCCTACACTCGAATTCCAGTCACCCATGACTATTAAATTTTCGTCTCCCTTCACTATCTGAATAATTTCTTTTATTTCTTCATACATTTCTTCAATTTCTTCGTCATCAGCAGAGCTAGTTGGTATATAAACTTGTACTACTGTAGTAGGCGTGGACTTCGTGTCTATCGTGGCCACAATAATGCGTTCACTATGCTGTTTGTAGTAGCTTACCCGTACTCCTATTTTTTATTCATTATTGAACCTACTCCTGCATTACCCCTATTTGATTTTGTATTTATAACCCTGTATTCACCTGATCAAAAGTCTTGTTCCTCCTGCCACCGAACTTCACTAATTCCCACTATATCTAACTTTAACCTATCCATTTCCCTTTTTAAATTTTCTAACCTGTCTGCCCGATTAAGGGATCTAACATTCCACGCTCCGATCCGTAGAACGCCACTTTTCTTTTTCCTGATAATGACGTCCTCTTGAGTATTCCCCGCCCGGAGATTCGAATGGGGGACTATTTTACCTCCGGAATATTTTACCCAAGAGGACGCCATCATCATGTAATCATACAGGAAAGCTGCATGCCCTCGGGAAGGGCTTATAGGTTCCTAAATGCTCGCCAATCAACGAGTTGTGGAAATAATGGAAAATCGGGCGTATTGGGATGCTTGGTAGACAGATCTTAACCTCCTTGGTACGTCCCTCCTTTTTATGCAAAATGCCTTTCCTGATAATGTATTCATCCTAATGCTCGCCAGCCGAAAGCCGTTTCTTAACCGGTCTCCAAGGGGGAGTCCTGATCCTGACGGTCCGCAATGTTACTAAACAAATGAGTAATACCCGCCTAACACGACACAACTAAGGTGGGCTTCCGCAGCTTCTTGGGCGCCCTAACTAGATGGTTGTTCAGTAAACATAAGGCTGTGGACGTCCGCGAACGCATTCTCAGTTCCTCTAATGCGCTTAACCTCGAACTGAAACGCCGAAATGCGTACCGCCCACGTCACGATACTGTCAGTTTCACGCGGCCTGGCTAGCACCCAGCTTAAGGCTTGATTGTCGGGCTGTAGCTGAAATACACTATGTTCGAGATAAAACCGGTAAGTATCCAGCGCGAACAAGACAGCCAATGCCTCACATTCCGAAACAGAAAATTTCAGCTCGGCGCTGCTTAACCGACGAGACGCGTATGCTAATGGCTGCCTTTGACCTTCGAAGTCCTAAGGAGGACTGCCGAAATTCCCGCATTAGATGGTCTGTTTGAACAACAAATATTAAAATCAGGCACTCCGACAACCGGAGGACTGGCTATGGCCACCTTAATATACTCAAACACAGCCTCTTGAGCAGGTCCCCACTCAAAACGCACCCCTTTTCGGCGCAGTTCATTTGGAGGAGCCGTCAACTGAGCAAAATTAGGGACAAAACGCCTAAAATAATTCGCCAACCCTATGAACTTGACAATCCCTCGCTTATCAGTGGGCGGCGGAAAGGCTCTCAAGGCCCTAGTCCATTCCTGATCGATGTGGATATTCTCGCTTGATAGGGGTCACCTAAGAAGGATATCTGCTGCCTGGCTAATGCCACTTTATTGGGTTTAACGGTCAAACCGGCCCCCTGAGACCTAGCAAAAACTTCGGGATATGTTCCAAATGTTCTTGAAGCGAACGGCTATAAATTACCAAATCGTCCAGGTAATTGTAAACTCAGACTAATTTCAAGCCTCCAAGAATATTATACGACAAACGTGTAAGGACGGCTGCGCCAGCAGCCAAACCAAAGTGGACCCTATTAAATTCAAACAAACTCCAATCAGCTGAAATCGCTGTAATGTGTTTACATTCTTCAGCTAAGGGAATCTGACAATAGGCTTGATTCAAGTCGAGCGCAGTAAACCAATTACCCCCGGCAAACCAAATAAAAGAGTTATGAAGAGCAGGTAAAAGAACCGATTCGAGGACAACCTTCTTATTTAGGCGACGGTAGTCAACAAGAGACCGAAAGTCCCACCCCTGATCCTTAGGGACGAGGCATATAGGGGGACATAAGCGGATGTAGAAAGCCTAATAACTCGCTGCTCAAGCATTTTGGAGATCTTTTCCCTTAGTATATTCATCTTAGGTAGTGAGAGACGATATGGGGACTGCCTGACGGGAATATGGTCAGACAGACGAATATGGTAGTCAAGAACGTTAGTAACCCCGAGTCTATCACAGAGAAACTCTGGGAACCTCTCCAACAAACCTCTTAGTTCAGAGCCCTGCTGGGAAGAAAGATGGTTGAGATCAAACTCACTAACCTTAGCATCAACAGCCAGCATGCCGGCATCTCGATACACCTTACTTTTAGTACACTCACAGAACCAAAATTTCTGACCAGAAGCGAACTTAAAGAAAAAGGTGTACCCTGAATAATCCAGGACAAGACCAGCTTTACCGGCCGGCCGCTGTGGTCGAGCGGTTCTAGGCGCTACAGTCTGGAACCGCGTGACCGCTACGGTCGCAGGTTCGAATCCTGCCTCCGGCATGGATGTGTGTGATGTCCTTAGGATAGTTCGGTTTAAGTAGTTCTAAGTTCTAGGGGACTTATGACGTCAGCAGTTAAGTCCCATAGTGCTCAGAGCCATTTGAACCAACCAGCTTTACCGATAAAATCACATCTGAAAATCAAATCGACCGGTAACTCCTTAACTAAGGCCAAAGACAAGGGCCACGAGAAATCCCCAACCGAGGCACTCCCTCCGACCCAACATGCAGAGGCAGCACCTGCCCGTTGGCAACCCGACGTCTCTGCACGGGAGAGGCCGGCCTAAGTCTCGCAAGATGACCAAATTCAAAAAACCATTCCAAGCTCAACAATGAAAAGGAGTTACCAGAATCCAAAAGGGCACAAATAGGTTCAGCACCAACTCGAGAACAAATATAAGGCAGTGGGGGTGGTGATCGAGCAGCGACACGGCACGCTAGGGTTTATAGGCTCGACCCTGGGGTCGCTGCCCAGCCGGGCGTCATTTATTGACTCTGGGTGTCCACGGCTGAGTGCAGGTATGAACTAAATGCCCTGTTCGACCACACCTGAAGCAATGCCGTGATTCCCCTTTAGCAGTTACTGTATATCGATAATTGCCGCTGCTGCCACTAGCGGACAGGCAACGCTTGCGAAAGCAAGTGGCGCCACTCAGACAACCACAACCATGTCAACTAAACGATACGGTCTGGCCTCCAACAGAGGACATAAACCTACAAACAGCACCAACGCGAGCCGCAGTATGGCTCAGTAAACTTCTTGTGTTGAATAAAAATTTGGTAATGGCGTTACTTTGAGCTAAAGTTATCAACCTAATGATTTTGCTAATCAGCGTTTTGCTGTAAAACACCGTGTTACAGCTGTTTTCCCTGTACTGCTGAGCCTATGCCAGTAGTAAGAGGTACCGCCCGATAGTCTGGCATTTCTGGTAATCCGGCACTGGGGCGTGTTCCCGAACGTGCTGGAGTATCACAGTTTATTTATTTCATTTAGCAACACTAGAACTTGCACTTACGTAACGAGCCCGATTCACAGATTAACATTATCGCCATTTACGTTAATAATAAATATTAATAAGAGCTTATTACATTAGACAGGACGAAGACAGTATTATACTAGACATGTTCTATTCGTGTAAAGAACGGGCAAGTTATACCCGACGTATCATCTTGGACTTCACAACAAAGTAACAGAACCAATGTGTCTCATGTACTCTATCTATGGGGTCAATCAAACTATTCTTCCAGCAATGGTGCAATAACAAGCGACAAACAATCAGTTATCTTTAAAGGTAATGATAAGGGAAAGGATTAATTCGCCCCAACGCTTTACTTTAGATTTTGCATGTATTGTCACACCCTTCAGTGTAAACCACAGAACAAGCAAGCGTAACAATCAGAGAATATTTTCGCTCGAAATAAAAGAAATTGGTTCAAATGGCTCTGACCACTATGGCACTTAACATCTGTGGTCATCAGTCCCCTAGAACTTAGAACTACTTAAACCTAACCTAACCTAAGGACATCACACACATCCATGCCCGAGGAAGGATTCGAACCAGCGACCGTAGCAGTCGCGCGGTTCCGGACTGAGCGCCTAGCGGTCGAAATATTTGTTAAATAACTTAATTACATAATAAACAATAAGAATCTAAAATTAGTCCTTCTTAACAAACATTTTTAAGACCATAAACAATAAAGATCATTGGTTAATAAAGTCCCATAAACTTGAGGAAGGATCACCTTTTCAGTCTCTGAATGAAGTCAGTAGGTGACATAGTGGACAATCAGACGTACATTAAATGTTACACCATTAAGGACGATCACTCATTAAGAATTATAACCACAAATTAAAGAAGATTCATTTAAAGCAATTAACATCAATAGCAAATAATTAAGTCACGTCTCAGCAAATTTATCACAACCAAATCTTTCAGTTCTATAACAGAGTTGGATCGTGGAATACGCCGGATTACAGACATAGAAGGCTAAATTTTACCAAACAGCAAGTTCTCCGAACCTATAACTATCTTAATAATGTACAATACTTAGGTTATCCAGCACTACTCTTGGGCATGACGGTGGAGTAGATAATTAACCCCTTATTTCATTCTCCTGGAACATTGAGCGGCAATAGGCACCCGGGCAACTCTTATCCCAGCGTAGCTCGGGAAAGAGGATGGCTCGACCAGGAAGAGGAAACATTTACCCGAACTGGAAAGGGAACTCGTCTAACACGAGCCACTAGGTTTGACGAAGACCAGTTGGCAATTTTTAATCATTAACCAAAGCTTGCTGGCCAGCGAAAGAAAAATAGAAAGGTAGCTTTATTTGTGCTCACAAGAATTGATAACTTCTACAAATGAGATTCCAGCAGAACTACCGCCGTAGTATCAATATGGGACTTCGGAGCTGAGGGGAACAAGTGAACAACGGTCTCTACCCAATAGGCCCAACATTTCAGGCAGACCGAGCATCCGACATCAGTGGTGGATAGGCGGATTGCCAAATAGAAACTCTAGCACAACGTTAAATGTAATTAAATACACCACTTAAATGCCACGGGAACTAAACTCCTTAGCACAAGAAAATAAACACAATAAAAACAAAAGTTAAATATGCGTACGTACTAAAACACAACAGATATTGGCGAACATTAACATAATCTCGTATTTCAGACATCCATAAAATTAATTGGCGCTATCTCTCCGCCAGACAGTACAAGCTTATTTAACGTTTTACAATGTGCTTACCCAAAGAGGGACCTACTCCGTCCATGGGAAACCAACGGTTTGCAGAAGGTCCACAGTCAAAAAAAATTTATTTTTTGTTTCTTTACGACGCGCGCCTTAAGTCAGTATGGCGTACAAATGTACGATCATACAAGAGGGCAGTAACACACACACACACACACAAGCCAATTTCCGATCACAAACTCAAAGCAGAGAAACGTTGCCACACAGTTATTAATAGCTCCCACAACAACGGGAGTTTGACCCCGCCAGACAACGGCCGTTGCACTAACTGGATGAAAATTCCTACTTTCAGTGACGACACCGCCTTCCGGAGGTCATTGGCAGTCGCAGACGGACTTCATAGCTTCCCCAGCCCCTGAACGGAAACCAAACGTTGTCCACAAATTTACGGCTTCTTGTGTCCTCACGCCCCGGGTTTTTGGGCCCATCCAGACCTAAGATAGAGGGACTTAGCGTCCCGCTGTAGAATGGTCGTGCAGGGCAAAAGACTCACCTCAAATGCCTCATCCGCCCTGGGCACGGCACACAGAGCCTCCTGCCAGCGGCCGCGCTAGCAGTGCACTGGCGGATAGAGAGCCTGTATAGGGAGAGAGTGGCCAAAGGTGAAGTTCACCCGTGATTGGTTGATTAGCTTTGGCGCCATTTTTCTGCCAAACGTCTCTCACGCTTCCTATGTTTACCGTGCTTTTGAGTTCAGAGGACTTTTGGAAACGATTGAAAGGTATTTGAATTATTGAGAGACTTGTTATGCGTTGTGCATGCATGTTCGATTTAGTTGTATATCGTTTTTAGTACGTAATTAGCGTTTGAGATCTTAAATACGAGTTGAAATAATGAAGCGTTTTGTGATGAAATCCGTAGGCCTACATGTTTGAATTAAACACGTTAGTAATTGTACAGCGTTGTTTTTGACATCTGTAATTCGTTCTGCAGACGTTCGTAAACGATGCCAGGTTGTGCTGCATTTGGTTGTTCCAATAGAGGTCAAGGTGGATTTCGCCTGTTAGCATTTCCACGCAATGAAGAAAGACGAAAGCAGTGGGCAGTATTTATTTAATTACGCCTATAAAAATGTTTGGTTCTTCACTTTGCTCAGACAACTCTGATTTTAAGGTTTCAGTTTTTTTTAAATATTTTAGTCACGCAAAACAGGTAGGCCTATTACAATTTACTGCATTTTTAAACTCTTATTTCTTTAACAGTTCATGCAAACTCGTAGCATCACAAGCTTTTCTGAAGCCAATATCTGACAGTCCTAGCTGGAAACGAAATGTTCCTGTAATTGTTGTGCCATGCTCATTCGACTTTATAGCGTCAAACTTTATTTCGTTCCGAATCAGAACACTAGGCATTATTTTGGTTTCAGTATTATTGCCTGAATGTTAACACAGGCAAGTTGTAAGCACGTTTTCCGCAGTTGTCGTGGTTGTTGGAACATTATTCGTAGTAAATAATTGTAGGTACTCTTGAAGACAGTTTTTAATAGGCCCACTTATTGTGGGGTACAAGAGATACGGTAGTTTTCCTGTTATATTTGGTTGTCATTACTGTAGCCTACATTTAACATTACCTGATTTTTGTAATCTTTTTCGTTTATCATCTATGAGAGGTATTCCATATATATGAAAGAAAATCGTAAGCAGTTGTTTACTTGTGACATACGACAAGTTTGAAGACGTGACAAGAAGTACTAATACGTCTCACACTTTTTGCATGTCACAAGTAAACAACTGTTTACGACTCTCATTCATCTGGCGAAATACAGGTACGTTAAATCTTTAGCGTTATGCACTTCCGATACAAAACAAATGCTATACACTGTATTTTTTGATTTACGTTACTTTCATTGCAATATGTCTAGTAAACGAACTTGAAAGGAGGTAAATGCAAGTAACGAATAACTTTACAGCCACTGTATCAAATTTTCCTGTGCTGTACGTAGCAGGCTACTATGAGTATATTATAGCTGTAAAGAAAGGCATTTAACGAATGATTTCGCCGTATTGTCTTGTGCTTTTGATTCGGTGAGTGTGTACTGCACTACTCCACTACTGGAAATTCGAAAGTCCCGCCCGCAGTTTGGCAGAAAAATGGCCGCGTATCGTCCGGTTGGCCACACCATGGAGGTAAGAATAGAGGGAGACGCCGTGACGTCACAGCTGTGAAGCTATGTGAAGCCGAGGGTAGCCATCTCAATCCGACCAAAACATTGCTGCTGTAAGCTTGTGTGCATAGGCTTGTCTCTCGCTTTTGGAAGGATTTTGCGCTATCATGGTGACTTGTGTGGTGTTCGGATGTACGAATCGTTCTGATTGTGATGCGAAATCGAAGGGAATAACATTTCATGTGTAAGTTGTCTCGTTGAGTGTGATTTTACAACTTCATTGTGAATGAACGTGTGCTACATCGGTACTTGTACTATAGCGTGTTTTTCTCCTGTATGATTTTAGATTTCCTAAAAATGAAAGTCGGAAAGCTCTGTGGGAGAATGCCGTGAGGAGGAAGAATTGGCGTGCGTCTAAATGGAGCACTATATGTTCTCAGCATTTCCGAGAAGAGGACATAGACCGAACTTGCCTTTCAACAGTAAGGCTCCGAGAAAATGCTGTACCATCAGTCTTCCCTACACACCCAAAACATTTGCAAAAGGTATGTTAATTCAAAGTATTAAATTCTTAGTTTTCAAGTTCACGTTTCAGTATAATACGTACGTATCGTCGATAATCGAAGTGTTGAGTAACTCACTTTGTCTTCATGATGTACCAAATGAAAAGCTAACACTACATAAATGGCGTAAAGTATACGCCTAAACAGGGCACTGTGTAGATTTGCCATTCTATGTACCGTATTTCAGTAAATATTGGTGATAATGAACAGTGTTTCCCCGTAGTGTAACGTAACTGAAATGTCCCAGTACGTATTACAAACAAGATGTATTTACGGGGCTTTGGAGGGAGGGTATAGCTAACTTAGTTTTCAGTCTCTATTATTTAGTTTGTGATACACGTTTATTACTGAATTAACAAAACTGTATCGCTTGCATTGAAGGCTAGCTATTCGTAATATTACAATAAAAACTATCTTTAATCAGAAGAAACGCGGAATTTCGCCTTTACGAGATTTTATTTTAAACAAAAACTTTGAAACAACCAATCTGATGACGTTACACGCGTATATGGCGCAATTAGCGACTGTAATACACGCAGCGCTGTAGCACACTGGCAATGTTTTGGTCAGAGTGGCATGGCAGCGAGCCACGCCCCCATGGCTTCAAAACGTAGTACGGCTGGGATACGTTGCGCCATCTCCCCTTATTCTTACCTCCATGGGCCACACTCTCGCTATACAAACTCTCTAACTGGCGGAGGCTCCGCAACGCCCTCTAGGAAAGCGCGGAAACTCCAAACAGGAGTAAACCAAGGGAAAAACAGGAACTGTGGCAAACGACACGGTTGAGTGTCCAAAATAAAAAGAAAAGCAATACATTCGAGCACTTGCTCTTTTACTAAATAAATGTCATAGTTTTAATCGCTAATGTATATTTTCAATACCTGTTACATATTTTTGAAAAATTGTCTGCAAAAACTTTGGCAAACGACAAGAACAATTTTTTGCACTGTAAGCCATACGATGTCAGGAGACGAACTGGTCTCACTACAGAGCATCCTGCGTACATTTTTAAGTACATCACGCGTCTCGCACTTACGATACCAACTCGATCAATAAGAAATCACGGTATTCCGTATTGCCAGACTACTTTATAATACTTTTAAAGTATTTCGGAAGGAACCTGTTCCGGCGTAAAATCAAGCGCCGTCACTTCCGCATGGAATGTTACACCAGAGAAGGCTGTGAAACAACGTCAGCCAATAGAACGCTGACTAGGACGACACCACGATAGGAGCGGCGCCTACACGAAGAGCATATGAGCGCCGCTCCAGCTAGCCTCTTCCGCATTAGAAAACCCGCACTAGAAGACGCAATGGGAGAACCGCACTAGAAGACGAGCCGTGACTGATGAACTGTTGTATTATTTACTTGCGTGGAAGTTCTATTTTTCGAAGGACATTGATTATTTGCATTATTGTCAATTACTTGCGACACCTCATTGTAACTCTGCCTCGTGATGACTGGGTGTTGTGTGATGTCCTTAGGTTAGTTAGGTTTAAGTAGTTCTAAGTTCTAGGGGACTGATGACCATAGATGTTAAGTCCCATAGTGCACAGAGCCATTTGAACCATTTGAAGCTCTCTGTAAATCAACCAAGTTATTGGCTCAAATGGTTCAAATGGCTCTGAGCACTATGGGACTTAACATCTGCCGGCAGGAGTGGCCCAGCGGTTCTAGGCGCTACAGTCTGGAACCGCGCGAGCGCTACGGTCGCAGGTTCGAATCCTGCCTCGGGCATGGATGTGTGTGGTGTCCTTAGGTTTAAGTAGTTCTAGGTTCTTGGGGACTGATGATCTCAGAAGTTAAGTCCCATAGTGCTCAGATCCATTCGAACCATTTTAACTTAACATCTGAAGTTAAGTATTGTCAATGTAATTTTCTGTAATAAAATCCATTGACAACATTTGCTTGAATTGTTGTTTAGTTGTGCGAGAAAACAGCTTCCTATGCACCCTATTTTAGACGAGTGAGCAGGATCCCTCAGAACCATTATTCAAATAAAAAAAGCATCGTTAACAGCTCTTTCTAGCATTGCAATTGATTTACTATTAACGGGTTCAAATGGTTCAAATGGCTCTGAGCACTATGGGACTTAACATCTATGGGCATCAGTCCCCTAGAACTTAGAACTACTTAAACCTAACTAACCTAAGGACAGCACACAACACCCAGCCATCACAAGGCAGAGAAAATCCCTGACCCCGCCGGGAATCGAACCCGGGAACCCGGGCGTGGGAAGCGAGAACGCTACCGCACAACCACGAGATGCGGGCTATTAACGGGTGTCGTGAGTGGTTTGTAATTCGCGAAACACCTAGTTTCTTACCGCACCAGGCTGGGTGTGTTGGCTCTGATTTCACACTAGGACTACGTTAGGGCATGGGGCGGGGGGCGGGGGGCGGGGGCACTGCTGGGGCTGCTCCGGTCCTCGGTGGAGCTGCACGAGATGAGTGGATGGCAGCCACCTGGTACAGTACCATGATACCATGGTGGTGGTCAGACAGCCTGGAGCACGTCGGCGACAGTCACCAGGCGACACGGATGATGTTTCGTTTGTGGGGCGCGCAACTGTGCTGACATCAGCGCCTGTACGAAGTCCCAATTTTTAAACAGTCCAATTTTCGCACAGCCCAATCTAGCCACTGTCACAAATGATGATGATAATGATAGTTAAGGGATGTGGACAACACAAACACCCGGTCCCTGGGCTGAGAAAATCGCCGACCCAGCCAGAAATCGAACCCGGGGCCCTATGATCCAGATGCAGCAACGCTAGCCACTAAACCACGAGCTGCGGACGGGGAACACGGAGATCTGGAGCAGCGGCCGGGGTTGATGTCTCGGGCTGCGCTTGGAGACGGACGGCAGAGTGGGAGCCGGAAGAGGCAGTTGCCGGACGGCTAGGAACGAAGTGGTGGCTGCAAAGGTAAACATGGGCCGGCCAGCACGCGAGCTAGAGGTGGCAGTTGCTGGATGCCTAGGAACTAAGCGGTGGCTACAGAGACAAGCATGGGAAGCCTCTACAAGCTCGGGCATCATTAACGGTCAGTGCAGGGAGCGGCTGCTGGTCGATGAAATGACCTATTGGAGAAAAAAATGGTTCAAATGGCTCTGAGCACTATGGGACGGAGGTCATCAGTCCCCTAGAACTTAGAACTACTTAAACCTAACTAACCTAAGGACATCACACACATCCATGCCTCAGGCAGGATTCGAACCTGCGACCGTAGCAGTCGCGCGGTTCCGGTCTGAAGCGCCTAGAACCACTCGGCCACCGCGGCCGGCACCTATTGGAGAGGACGTGATTTTAATGGAAGCAGAGTAAGGAGCTTCTGCACTTCAAGAGTACGTGGTATCTGTTTTAGTTGCTGTCGGTGGCATTCTGGCGATTCAGTGATTCAACACAGTGTGCGCTGTTGAGTGCTGTCAGTGCATTGAGAGTATTGGTTAACGTGTAATATTACTGAGCAGTGTGCGGCTCGTGTTGCTGCCGTTGGTAGGTTGGCATCGTGTAATAGGGATAGTGGCGTCCGTTTTCTTCTTCTGTTCACTGGCGCCACTACGTTTGCCCGCTTTGTCTGTCCGTCAGTGGCAGCAGCAGCGCTTATCGATAGCAAGTATTGTGGGACTATCTTTGGAGCGACCTCTAGTGTTTCCGGGTCGTCGTGTGTCACGGAGTTCCCTTAGGACGGAGGGCAGTGACTTTCGCACAGCGCCAGTACTCGCCGGGACAGCTGGCGATAAATGTCCTGCCCGAGGGAAGGATGTGGTCGCCAGGGTGCACGACCACGTCGCGGTCCGGATTGAGCGGGTTTAAGTTGAATGGATCGTTATATTCGAGTAGTGCAACCTTCACTTGTGTGTGTGTCCGTTCGTTGAAGTGACCTCATGGCGATAAGCTGTCAGTCGACGATTCATACTGGCACGTATCCCTTGCCTGACTTGAAACGGGGACGACCGTTGGTTGGTTGGTTGGTTGGTCGGTCGTCTTATCGGATGACGTGTATTTGGTCTTCCGACCGCTTCTCTGTCCTCTGTGGTTGTGTCGACTTGTGGTCCGTGCTTGCTGTTCCACAGTGACTGATTTTAGCACTGAGTTGTTGGTGGAATTGTTTTCGCGGGTCCGCGTGTATCTAGTGTGTTTGATGAGCAGTTTTTTTAATGCTGTCACCGTACTGCATTTATGGAGTGGTTCCTTCTGCCTTTCGATGTTTCAAAAGTCTGATTCTGCAGACGCAGTGCTGTCTGTCACTTCGCCCTCGCCCTCCATCGTTGTACTGGTTATCAGATGTTAGGTGGATTTGGTAAGAGGGTTGGTCGGCGTTTAAACTGTCCCTAGTTTGAGTTGCCATCCTGTTACGTGAGCATAACAATTGTCTGCCTGTCTCACTGCTGACGCAGCTGTAGGGACTTTTGGCTCAAATGGTTCAAATGGCTCTGAGCACTATGGGACTTAACATCTGTGGTCATCAGTCCCCTAGAACTTAGAACTACTTAAGCCTAACTAACCTAAGGACATCACACACATCCATGCCCGAGGCAGGATTCGAACCTGCGACCGTAGCAGTCGCGCGGTTCCGGACTGAGCGCCTAGAACCGCTAGACCACCGCGGCCGGCGTGTAGGGACTTTTCTCAGGTCGATCCTTTGAGCACTGTCTGTGGATCACTCCCATTGCTTCATTTGGTGTGATTGTCAATTTTTTAAAAATTATATTTGTTTAAATTTTCCTATTGCTTGTCGCCTTCAGCCGCAGATAATATTGAATTCTTTCTTAATAAGGCCTTCAGCCGTCTGTGTAGCATATGTTACAGTCAACTTTTTTAAAAAGATTGTTTAAAAAATTGTTTTGGTATTTTTAACATGTAATTGTCTTCCTCATTTGTGATTCAGGCCTTCAGCCGTTAATGGTTCTGAAGTATTGCTTGTGGTCTTCGGCCGACGAATAATTTTGAATTTCTTCTTAATAAGGCCTTCAGCCGTCAGTGTAGCTTGTCTTGCAGTAAATTTCTTTTTAAAGACTGTTTTAAAAGCAAAATTATTTCCTTAAATAAAGTGTGTGTGTTTACTGTGCAACCAACGGTAACTATGAGGCCCCGTCCAAACCTTTTCCTGCCTTCCCTAAGTCCCACGTTTCAATTACACATAGAAGTTGGATGTTATCATTGACGATCCATTGTGGCCAGGGGACATCGGCTGGTACGTATTTTTCAGTTCAATAAACTTTGGTTCAAATTGCTCTGAGCACTATGGGACTTAACTTCTAAGGTCATCAGTCCCCGAGAACTTAGAACTACTTAAACCTAACTAAGCTAAGGACATCACACACATCCATGCCCGAGGCAGGATTCGAACCTGCGACCGTAGCGGCAGCGCGGTTCCAGACTGTAGCACCTTTAACCGCTTGGCCACCACGGCCGGCAATTATAAACTTTACCAACAGCCGTATACTTTAGGTTATTTTATTTTATTTCGAACGCAACCAGTTTCGGCAATTCATTATGCCAACATCAGGCCACATACGCTTTATTCGAATCCACGTTCGACGGTATCCAGTTTCATGGCGCTGTACGATAAGCTCGTTGATTCTACAAAAATCGTATGGGGCCTGAAGATAGCAAAACGAATTGCCGAAACTGGTAGCGTTCTAAATAAAATGAAATAACCTAAAGTATACGGCTGTTGGTAAAGTTTATTGGCTTCAAAAGTTGTGACTGTTGTTTGATAGTATGCTGTACTTTTAGGTGCGTTCTCTGAAAGTGACAGCCATTTTGGTTTTGCTAAATTATGCGCCTTGAGCCTGACTGCTTTGTTTTTATTACGTTGTAAGCTTAACGCATTTGTTGTTGCCATTTATAGAACGAAAATCAGCTCGTTATTGGCTTGTGAGGATGATTGTTTCATATGTTTTATTTTCTAGTAGTTAACTAGATATACGTCTACGTAGTTTCGTACAGCGTTAGTGGAAGCTTTGTTGTAGGAGCTAGTTGGTGATGGCAGTAGTAGCAGACCAATATTAGGTTACGTGGTGCATGGATGATCTTAATTTAGTCATAAAGTTGTCCGCATCTCGTGGCCGTGCGGTAGCGTTCTCGCTTCCCACGCCCGGGTTCCCGGGTTCGATTCTCGGCGGGGTCAGGGATTTTCTCTGCCTCGTGATGACTGGGTGTTGTGTGCTGTCCTTAGGTTAGTTAGGTTTAAGTAGTTCTAAGTTCTAGGGGACTGCTGACCATAGATGTTAAGCCCCATAGTGCTCAGAGCCATTTGAACCATTTAGTCCTAAAGTTATTTTAGCATTTTATGGTTAACCGCAGAAGCTACATCTACTGCAGTTCCTCTCGGCGGTCGAAGGCCCTATGTACTGTAACGGTTACTGTTGCTTCTCAGCACTGTGTGCTGGGACGAAAGTTTTTTTTTAATTATGTTTATTGTATTGCAGGCATTTGTATTGCTTTTTTGAGCCTTGCTTTCAAAACCTACATGGTGCTACAGATTAAGTCCTGCTTCTCTGTTACATTATTGTTGTTCTTTTATTGAGAAGAATTTTTTGTTTAGTACATTAACCATTAAACTGAGTTCAGACCTCTACAACCCCAAGCCACAATCACACTCCGACCTAAACATACACCACAAATAATAATGCTTCTAACAGCGGAAAAAACTTCACATCTCTTAATCTTTCTAGTAAAAGGTTATTAATAAACAAGAGAAAATGAGGGCAGTAAGATGGAACCTTAAGGGACAGAATTATTTCCCAGTCTGAGGAAGATTCATAGTTCACTACAGGTGTCGTTCCTAGTGACACCTCTATTTCTTGGTAGATAAATACGACTTGATACGTTCGCAGAATATCCTCTAACACGAAAATATTAGAATTTATTTGAATTGTGAATAAATACAGGGACATCTTATAGATTCACTTCCGTGACTACTAGCATACGCAAACTTTCCTCTGTAAATCATTTAAAGGAAATGGTGCCGTGGTTCTTGAAACATACCAGGCCCTGAGGTACTAAGTCTAAAGTCGAAGAATGCCACCATAATGCAATTTTGTCCCGAGGTGGAGCTAAAAATATAGTACAACTGTAACATTTATGTTTACATTTGTCACGTGTCGTCTTCTTTGCAAAATTTTTCGTCACAACTTTATG
This sequence comes from Schistocerca cancellata, assembly GCF_023864275.1. Taxonomy (NCBI): domain Eukaryota; kingdom Metazoa; phylum Arthropoda; class Insecta; order Orthoptera; family Acrididae; genus Schistocerca; species Schistocerca cancellata. Next base: position 99,293,199 of record NC_064630.1, on the reverse strand, counting down.
CAGTTCTTTCTTCAAGCGCTGTCAGTTGCCGTTAATGAGAAGTGAATATTATTTGAACATTCACGGTGGCCAGGCTAGATATAGAGAAACACTTTGTTTGTATTTCAGTACGTATTAAAGCTTACAACTTTGTCTGTACAACATTCTGTATGGGAGCTGAAACATATTTGTGCATGTTGGTACAATTTAATGTGGGCACCAGTTGTATCTCGGCACATATCGAAACGGTACTCCATTTCTCGCCACATGTTCATAAACGTAACATGTGTTACGGCTTCTGCTGTGGTGTAGATCTGTTGTCTCTCATCTACCAAGTCTCAAACCCTTCTTGTATAAACAATGTCCTTGATAATCACCCATGCACTGAAATCCAGTAGAGGCAGATCAGTACTGCGGAGGGCCAGGAAGTTGGACCTCTGCCTCCCCCTCCGCCTGCTCCTCCGGTCGAACGCGCAGGATGAGTCTCATGGAGAAATTTGATAACATCCCGATGACAGGGGGAAAGGGGTCGCACCTTCATGCTGGAAAATTAGGTCGGGAGGCATCAGTGGAACTGCATAGTTCACCAACTGAAGCGCTAACAAAACTAGTATAGACATGGATATTCCAATACAGAGATAAGTAAGCAGGCAGAATACGGTGCTGCAGTCGACAATGCCTGTATAAGACAACAAGTGTCTGGCGCAGTTGTTGGAACGGTTACTGCTGCTACGATAGGAGCTTATCAAGATTTAAGTGTTTGAATGTGGTGTTGTAGTCGGCGCACGAGCAATGGGACACAGCACCTCCGAGGTAGCGATGAAGCAGGGATTTTCCCGTAGGACAATTTCACTAGTGTACCGTGAATATCAGGGATCGAGTAAAACATCAAATCTACCACATCGCTGCGGCCGGAAAAGACCATGCAAGAAAGGAACCGACGATGACTGAAGAGAATCCTTCAATGTGACAGAAGCGCAACCCTTCAGCAAATTGCTGTAGATTTCAATGCCGGGTCTTCAACAAGTGTTTTCGTGCGCACCATTCAACGAAACATCGTCGATATGGGCTTTCGGAGCCGAAGGACCACTCGCATAACTATGATTACTGCTCGACACAAAACTTTAGGTATAGACACAACCTCATGAATCCATGGACCCTGCATGTCAGTAGAGGACTGTTCAAGCTTATGGTGGCTCTGTCGTGTGCAGATGGAATGACATGGGACCTATGATACGTCTAGACACGACGCTGACAGGTGACACATACGCAAGCATCTTGTATGATCACATGCATCCATTCACGTCCACTGTGCATTCCAGCACGACAGTGCGACACCCCTCACGTCCAGAATTGCTATAGAGTAGCTTCAGGAATACTCTTCTGAGTTTAAACACTTCCACTGGCCACCAAACTCCCCAGACAGGAACATTATTGATCATATCTTGGATGCCTTGCAAAGTGCTGTTCATGAAGTACCTCCAACTCCTCGTACTCTTACGGATATATGGACAGCCCTACAGGATTCATGATGTCAATTTCCTCCAGCACTATAGACATTAGTGTTGGGGCAGGTGTGCGTGCTGTGGGGGCCTTTCACGATATAAGGCAGGTGTACCTGTTTTTTGGCTCTTTGGTATAGGCTCACTGGCATGCATGCGCCATGTGACTCAGCGCTATTCAAGAAATGATGAGGATCACATGTTGGACAGTATCTGCATCGAGTGTGTAAAATTATTTGTGTTTGTATACCTCTAGCCCAGACACAATGTGTAGTAACAGTTACGAGTATTGACCACACGAAAAGAACTCGCCTATTGACACGCTATTATTGTACAGTAACGTACTCAGACTTCTTGAATGATTAACGTTGCAATAGCTTTGTCTGCGTGCTTTTATATCCTCGTGTGTCACGTAAGTAATAGCTTTCAAATTGATTACAGTCGTACTACGGTTACGATACATTGGCTGCTTACAACGACCACTAAATCTTAGTTTCTGTTTCTGCAATCGCTGAAGTCGTTGAGTTCATTTAACGGGATCGAGAATAAAATTTCACTGGCGGAAATATTGAGCAGCACGTCTGAGCGAGGTAACCGGAGGTAATAATTGCTACGCGTTGTCCGTTACCGGTGTGACGCACTGATTGGACCGAGGGGAGCCCGGGTGATTGCTGAAGTGCAAGGTCAGGAGGCTGCCCGCGGCCGTGACCTTTGAGGGGCCTAGCGCTGCCGCAGCCGCAGCAGGAGTCGCGCTCTGCACACAGAGGCGCTGATGCTATCTGGCCGGCGCGGCGCTAGCGGCCGCAGCGACCACTTGTCACGGCTGCAGCTGGGCTCTCTCCGCCGCCGCAGCCGCCGCCGCTGCACGGAGGCGTCGCCTCTGCTTCTGAAGGCGAATCTCTGCTGTCACCTCTCACTGTTCTTACAAGTACCTGCAAGAGGTACTACTACGCAGTTAAGCGGGTTTTTAATTTGGAGTTGGAACGGCTGCTTGGGTCGGGTTGCGGGGGCTCATATTGGTGTGGTTCCTGTTGATTCTCTCTGTAGGTGGGACTATACCAGGCACGGCCTACATCTCAACAGGAAAGGGAAGGGTAAACTGGCTGGGGTAATAGCAGGAAATTTAAGGGGGGGGGGGGAGGCACTGCCATGAAAGGTAAAATACCAGTGGTTACAGGTGTTGAAGCAGCACCTTTTTTAGGGTAGGTAAGACAGAAAGATGTCAAGTTCTACGAGAGGTCAGGATTGAAACAAATCTTCAGTTTAGGAAAGAAATTAAACAGCACAATTCTAGCACATTGGATCACCAATCACAGCTGTCAATTATAAATTTTCACCAATCACCAGAAATTTTATCTCCACCACGTTGTATCTCAGTCCTAGGTAACTGCATTAATGAATTAAAGTCATCCAACCCAGTTGACATAATCTGCCTCTCTGAAAACCATGTGACCACTGGTATAGGAACTAGGCCTAAGCACAATGAGAAACTCAGACAAGAGAGTACTGCAAATGTTAGAATAAGGAAAGGTTCTCATAAAAGTATAATTAAAAATAATGTAAGTATATTTCATCAAAATATTGGGAGTTTAAAGAATAATATATATGAGCTTCTGGTTTGCTTAGAAGATTTAGAAGCTGAGGATGAAATAGATATACTATGCCTGTCTGAGAATCACATTGTTTCTGATATGGATAAGGTAAATGTAAGAACATGAAATTAGAAAAAATATGGAGAAAGGAGGAGTTGCCATATATGTCAAAAGTTATCAATGTGCAAAAAGTATAGAAACAAAAAAGTTTTGTGTAGAGAAACATATAGAAGCATGTGCCTGTGAGCTTAAATTAAATAAAGGCACATTTATAATTGTAACTGTATGTAGGTCCCCATTGGGAAGTTTTCATCTATTTCTGAAAAAATTTGGTCTCCTTGTTGTGCTATCTGTGAGACAGGGGGAAGCAAATTATTATTTGTGGGGACTTCAGTGTAGATTCTCTGAAAGAGGGTAATAGGAAAAATGGCCTGTAAGTATTACTCGGTTCTTTCAATTTGACACCCGTTATTGATTTTCCTACTCGGGTGGTAAAGGATAGCAGCTCACTCATAGATAACTTCTTTATAGACCAAGATAAGTTTAACCAGATAAATGCTCAGCCTGTTGAGAATGGTATTTCTGATCATGGTGCACAGCTAGTTACAATATATGACATAGCTCCATTCAGCAGTACTAAACAGTTCCTTAAAGTAGTACGTTCAGTCAACGATTTAACAATTGCAAATTTCAGGGAAAGCCTACAGCAGTTAGACTGGGATGAGGTGTACCGTGAACCTAATGCCAATTTAAAATATAATTTATTTCATGACACTTTTGTAAATGCATTTGGAAACTGCTTCCCCAAGAAAATAGTTAAATATACTCGTAAGAAACCATGCAACAAATCATGGCTTACTAAGGGTATAAACATATCTTGTAACCGGAAAAGGGAAATGTATCTGACAGCAAGAAAGAGTAGTGACCCATAAACTATCAAACATTATAAAAACTACTGCGCTATATTAAGAAAAGTTATTAAAAAATGCAGAAGTATGTATCATGTCTGAAATCAGCAACTCTGATAATAAAATTACAACAATTTGGAATATTATTAAAAGAGAAACAGGTCAAGCAAGAGCACAGGAAGACAGTATTACCATCAAATTGAATGAAAACTTTACGAACAAAAAGTCAGAAGTTGAAAATATATTTAATAATCATTTTCTAAATGTTTTGGATAAAGTAGGATCCAGGTGTTCATTAGAAGATGCTAGGCTGTTAATGGAAGAGGCCATATCTATGCAATTTGATACAATTGAAATCTCACCCACTTCTCCCTCTGAAATTAGGAAAATAATAAACTTGCTTAAAAGCAAAAACTCACATGTAATTCTACATCTACATCTGCATCTACATCCATACTCCGCAAGCCACCTGACTGTGTGTAGCAGAGGGTACTTTGAGTACCTCTATCAGTTCCGCTTTCAATTCCAGTCTCGTCTTGTTCGTGGAAAGAAAGACTGTCGGTATGCCTCTGTGTGGGCTCTAATCTCTCTGATTTTATCCTCATGATCTCTTCACGAGATATATATAGGAGGGAGCAATATACTGCTTGACTCCTCGGTGAAGGTATGTTCTCGAAACTTCAACAAAAGCCCGTACCGAGCTACTGAGCGTCTCTCTTGCAGAGTCTTCCACTGGAGTTTACCTATCATCTCCATAACGCTTTCGCGATTACTAAATGATCCTATAACGAAGCGTGCTGCTCTCCGTTGGATCTTCTCTATCTCTTCTATCAACCCTATCTGGTACGGATCCCATACTGGTGAGTAGTATTCAAGCAGTGGGTGACAAGTGTACTGTAACCTACTTCCTTTGTTTTCAGACGGTATTTCCGTAGGACTCTTCCAATGAATCTCAGTCTGGCATCTGCTTTACCGACGATTAATTGTAAATGGTCATTCCATTTTAAATCGCTCCTAATGCCTACTACCTGATAATTTATGTAATTAACTGCTTCCAGTTGCTGCCCTGCTATATTGTAACTAAATGTTAAAGGCTCTTTCTTTCTATGTATTCACAGCACATTACACTTGTCTACACTTAGATTCAATTGCCACCTGTGTAATAGCTCTCTGGAACAGGGCATTTTCCATGATAAACTGAAATATGCTATTGTTATACCTTTGCATAAAAAAGGGGATAGATCTGATGTCAACAATTACCGTCCAATCTCCCTTCCAACAGCTTTATCCAAAATTTTTGAGAAAGTAATGTATTCAAGAATATCTTCACATATCTGTAAAAATGTACTAAAAAATGTCAGTTTGGTTTCTAGATAATGCCACATATGCTTTCACCAATTAAATTTTGAATGATCTGAATAACCGAACACCACCCATTGGGATTTTTTTGATCTCTCAAAGGCTTTTGATTGTGTACATCATAAAATTCTGCTAGACAAGCTCAAGTATTGTGGCATGAGTGGGACAGTGCACAAATGATTTAATTTGCACCTAACTGGAAGAGTGCAGAAAGTTGAAATAAGCAATTCTCATAATATGAAAAGATCAGTACATTCCTCTAACTGGGGAACTATCAAGAATGGGGTTCCACAAGGGTCGGTCTTGGGTCCTTTGTTGTTCTTAATATATATTAATGACTTGCTATTCTATATTCATGAAGAGGCAAAGTTAGTTCTCTTTGCTGATGGTACAAGTATAGTAATCACACCTGACAAAAAAGAATTAACTGATGAAATTGTCAATAATGTCTTTCACAAAATTACTAAGTGGTTCCTTGTAAATGGACTCTCACTGAATTTTGATAAGACACAGTACATACAATTCTGTACAGTAAATGGTATGATGCCATTAATAAATATGGACTTTAATCAGAAGCATATAGCTAAGGTAGAATATTCAAAATTTTTAGGTGTGTCCATTGATGAGAGATTAAATTGGAAGAAACACATTGATGATCTGCTGAAACGTTTGAGTTCAGATACTTATGCAATAAGGGTCGTTGCAAACTTTGGTGATAAACCCCTTACTACGCCTATTTTCACTCATTGCTTCCATATGGCATCATATTTTTGGGTAATTCATCACTGAGGAATAAAGTGTTTATTGCACAAAAGCGTGTAATCAGAATAATAGCTGGAGTCCACCCAAGATCATCCGGCAGACATTTATTTAAGGATCTAGGGATATTCACAGTAGCTTCTCAGTATATATACTCTCTTCTGAAATTTGTTATTAACAACCAAACCCAATTCAAAAGTAATAGCAGTGTGCATAGCTACAATACTACGAGAAAGGATGATCTTCACTATTCAAGATTAAACCTAACTTTGGCACAGAAAGGGGTGAATTATACTGCCACTAAAGTCTTTGGTCACTTACCAAATAGTATCGAAAGTCTGACAGATAACCAACAAGTATTTAAGAAGAAATTAAAACAATTTCTGAATGACAACTCCTTCTACTACATAAAGGAATTTTTAGATATAAATTAAGAAACAAAAGAAAAAAAAACAAAAAATAAAATAAAGAAAAAAGTTGTTATATTAACTTAATTATGTAGTTAAATTAACTTAATTATGTCATGTATTGGAAAATTTGACTCGTTCCACATCATTACGAAATATCGTATTCATGATCCATGGAACTAGTATTAATCTAACCTAATCTAATCTCTAATACACGTGGACGATCTGTATTACTTTCTCGGTGCTCTCCAACATTCCAGAGTACAAGATATACCCTGAGAAGTTTCGTGTATCGATTAACAACTAAGTTCCTACATCAAATGAGATTAACAGAAGGAATGATACGTCCACTGAACGCCAGAATGAATGTTTCACTCTGCAATGGAAAGTGGGCTATTTTACAATTTCCTAACAGTTTAACACTATGTGCCGGACCGGGGATCGGAACCACATGCTTTAACTTAGGGGTTAGCTCTCACAGCGACTCAGCCATCTTTGGTTTCTCTTTTCTTAAACTTTCTTTATTATTTTAGATACAAAGGAAGAAGTCTTGGCTGTCAATCTGCGTCTAAGCCCATGAGGTTAGTCTGTATCGATCTAACCTTCTAACTTAGCTTTCAAACTCGGACGAGGACCAGTTTTACTTCTATAACTACAACTCGAGCGTATTCTGAAATACAACCGGAATCTTTCTACGAACCTCCGTCGATAGGCAAATAAATTCAATTGTCAGTACTACTGTTGAAAATCAAAAACTGGTAACATCTCCCCATGAAACACTAAGAGTGATTATCAGTATAAATGTGGCTCTTGCCAGAAACACAAATTTAAATTCTGATTTCATCAGGTGGCCTCACTTAAATATTTATGGTTGGAAGTCGTTGGAAATTTAATTATAACGTTGGGATAAATACTTGCATCACGGTGTTTGACCTGCTAAGAGTATATACTTGTTAACTCGTGAATAACACACAGAAAGTAAATTTTTAGGCTTTGACATATAAAACAAACTCAAGAACAAATTATTCAGAAATACAAACAAGGGTCGCCACCAGTGTGTTTCTGGACAATACTGGCTGAATTAATGTTCAGTTACCGTCAGAGGTAGCAAACTGAGTCAACTGTGGTTTTGCCGGCCGCGGTGGTCTAGCGGTTCTGGCGCTGCAGTCCGGAACCGCGGGACTGCTACGGTCGCAGGTTCGAATCCTGCCTCGGGCATGGGTGTGTGTGATGTCCTTAGGTTAGCTAGGTTTAAGTAGTTCTACGTTCTAGGGGACTTATGACCTAAGATGTTGAGTCCCATAGTGCTCAGAGCCATTTGAACCATTTGAACCAACTGTGGTTTCTTCAAAATACTGAAAAAAAGCAAGAACGTTTTCTTAGTACACAACATCACTATGAAAAAAAGGAGGAGAAACAATCATCTCGAAAAAATTATCCATCGTTCCAAAGGCGATACATGACTGGTGCTTGACTAAAGCTTTCCCCATAATTTATCATGACGGTTAAGGAAAGTGGTACGAAAACAGCTGATGAACTGCACCTTACAGTAAGAGATTAGCGAAAGCCAAAGTACAGTAATGAAATCCTCTCTCCTGGAACAGCTGAAATTCCTGTTCTTGATCGATCTCGTTGCATTGTGGGCTTACTATACCTGTAATGAATGTGTGTGACTTTTTTTTTTAAAGCCACTTTCGCCATTTGACTGTTAATCACTCATTTATTTTACACATTCCCCCACGAAGGAAATATCTTTCACTGCGTGATGTCGCCGTACGCTTTCCTGCTGCGGGGCTACTACTAGGTTGTATACGGCAGGCTGTTGTGACTGTGGACGCGGGACGCACCGATCTTCTCAGGCGAGATCAAGGGAAACTGATCTAAGTCCCTTTCACTGTTAAATCAAACTCTGGCGACTTGGGATCAAGCCGAACTGCAAACTTGCTTATCAAAGTCGCTGTGGTCCTAAGAGTAGCGCGCAGGACGAAATCTTGAAGAGTCTCTTCCCAGAAAGACCCTTCCTTTCCCTTCAGTCCCCAGTGTCCCCGCTCTGCGCACTTAATACGGCCAGTCACCGAAAACGTCCAACTGACCCTTCAATAAGGGGACTGAAATCGGGTCTGTTGTCTCTGCCCAACAAATTAGATGCAAGAGAGACAATCATGAACGTGCTTTCGCATGAGGGAAAGGCCCGAAAACAGGTTCCCATGTCAGTGATGCTGTTTTGGGATTTATATGTATTCTAATGTTTTCAGTCTTTCCTTCCCACTGAAAACTTAAGTGGAAATTTTCTCAACCGCAGCTGTCGAACTATATCATAATTTGAGAGCTGTCTGGCAACAGGACAAAATGATAGTTTCAGCAGGTGATCTCCCAGATCCCCTGTGGCAGGTTAGGAGTTTAAGAGGGTTTCCACTTCTCCATATTCCAAAGCTTTCTGTTATTTATTGTGTAAACAGGACGCTGAATCGGCCGTCCAGTGGAACCCTGTTGTCCTACCCAGTGCCGGATTAGGCTGGCTGAGCCACACTCGTGTTTACTCTCGCTGGAACGGTGAACTATCATTTCTAAATCGCTGTCCACGCGCCTCCGCCCTGGGATGGCCGTTTCTTTCCCCGTTGGAGAACCCCAATAAGCCGAATCCAACACGATACAGGAGTCTTGTAAGCTAAAGCAATAAAAGATTTCGCCAGAACGGAGTTGAAATGAAAGCACATTGCTGCCCGTGAAAACACGTAATAAAGTACGAAAACTATTTGATAGAGGAAATCAAATATTGTTTGAGTCGTGAGAGAGAATGGTGGTGATAAGCACGACACATGCAAATCATTATTTAGACAGGAAGAAAACTGTGAGAGGACGACTGGAACAGACTCAGATCTCACAGTTTCCTTACAATCTATGAATTAGAAAGTTCTGATATCCCTAGGCTAGCAGGACAGAGCGTATGCGGTTATATTTGTGGACAGGAACCAAAATAAGTTACTGTCAGTTGCACTCAACATATAAATTTTATTTCTTAAAACAATCAAAACTCTCAAGGTTTTAACGAAAGACCTCCTTTGATTTAATGTAGATCGGCTGAAGGCCACATCGAAAATCCAAGGCACAAGGCCCAAGCAAGAAATTGAGGTACAGGAGTTCTTCTGGAGGTTTCACTTCTTTAGAAAAAAAATTGTCTTCAATATAAATAAGCTGAAAGACTTAGCTTAAATTTTTTCCGTAGAACTCGGGTGAAGGCCTCACATTAATCAAGAACAGTGTTACGGCTTAAGGCCGAGACAGAGATTTTCAAAGGCTGAAAACTCGGCTGAAGGCCGAATACGAACTTGAAACCAATTTACGGCTTAAGGCCTAGGCACAAGGAATTTTCAATTTTAATTTTGAAAGGCTGAAACTCGGCTGAAGGCCACATACCAAACAAGAAACATTTTGTTTTTCGGGTTAAGATTTAAGAAGAAAAGCCTGGCAATTTTAAAAATCTGAACGTAGGCTGAAGGCCACACAGAGTACTTAAGACTAAAAAGGAAATCACTATGTAAAACTAGAGGAGCGGCACTCAGAAGGTTCCAAGGATCGGCCTGGGAGGTAACATTAACGCACGTTTAGGTGAGACATGTAGCCTGACCGACAACCTCTTAATCGGAAGGCAACCCAACGGAAAGCCAGCCGACGAACCAACGAACAAGATCAGTTCTGCTCCACCCGACCAGCAAAACGACAACAAGATGTCAATAGCATAACATTCTGGATACTGGTGCCCAAAACTACCAACAACACTTCAGCTGTCTAACTACACGCCGTGCTGGACAGCATCAACACGACAAGGAAAATACACTGCCAAAAACTACGTCAGTGACCAGGGCAGGTCACCGGAACGTTAATGGCCACAAGAGGTTCAAATGGCTCTGACAAGGGAACCTCCACATCGCAACCCCTCAATTTTAGTTATAAGTTGGCACAGTGGATAGGACTTGAAAAACTGAACACAGATCAATCGAGAAAACAGGAAGAAGGTGTGTGGAACCATGAAAAAAATAAGCAAAATATACAAACTTAGTAGTCCATGTGCAAGATACGCAATATCAAGGATAGTGCAAGCTCAGGAGCGCAGTGGTCCCGTGGTTAGCGTGGGAGTTATGATCTGTCCGTTCGTTCATTGACGTCTCTGTTCACTGAAATAAGTTTAATGTCTATGTTTTGCGTTCGCACCGCAAAACCGTGCGATTAGTAGACGAAAGAACGTGCCTCTCCAATGGGAACGGAAAACATTTGATCGCAACGTCATAGGTCAACCGATTCCTCCACAGGAAAATATGTCTGCTATATTCTATACGACACTGGTGACGGCATGTGCGTCACATGACAGGAATATGTTGTCGACCCACGTAACTTGTACACCTGGCGAATGGATAAAAATATTCTTCTACCTTGCCCGATTTAGGTTTTCTTGTGGATGTGATAATCAGTCCCAAAAAAGTGATGAAAACATAAGAGTCTGTCACATAAACTGCAACAAATGAATGCAACAGTTTCACAGTCGCACAGTTTTCTCTGTGCTCTGTCAAAACATGTTTTTAACGTTTAAAAACTTTTCCGTGTGTAGACCGTCAAATCCTGCATATGTCCTAGCAAATCTGAACATGTCCTGGAATTTTGGAGAGCGAAGTTGATTATGGGTGAGTGCCTGAACTTTGATAATCGTCTGAAAATAAAAAATTAAACTTTTCGCTCGCGGGAAGACTTGAACTAAAGACCTCTCGTTCCGCAGCTGCTCACGCTAACCACGGGACCACAGCACTCCCGAGCTCACATTATCCTTGATGTTGGCTATCTTGCGGATGGACTACTCAGTTTGTATATTTTGCTTAATTTTTTCATAGTTCCACAAAACTTCTTCCTGTTTTCTCGATTGATCTGTGTTCAGTGTTTCAAGGCCTATCCACTGTGCCAAGTTATACCTAAATCTGAGGGGGGTGCGATGGGGAGGTTCCCTTGTGAGCACTATGTGACTTAACTTCTGAGGTCATCAGTCACCTAGAACTTAGAACTAATTAAACCTAACTAACCTAAGGACATCACACACATCCATGCCCGAGGCAGGATTCGAACCTGCGATCGTAGCGGCCGCTCGGTTCCAGACTGTAGCTCCCAGAACCGCACGCACGGCCACTCCGGCCGGCTGCCACAAGACAGAAGATACAGCTGTACACTTCATTAATGAAGAAATGAATTAAATTGAGTTAAACACCACACAAGAAGGCGACTGCAATTCTAGCCGACTTCAATGCACACAGGTTGTTGCTTGCGAAAATCTCCCAGAAAGCGACAACCAGGACCAAACGAATCCGTGTGATAGTAGGTTAAGTGAGCACTTAATTTTAGTGTCCAGGATCGGTAGGCGACGAACTTCGTAACCCTCGCAAGAAGCGCCTCACAACTCCAACCACGCGTGCACGCCGGCAGCGTCTCCGGCCTGACTAAGCGCCACGGAGGCTTCCTAGCTGCTCTGCCCCAACCAACCGATTGGCACACACAGCACACCCGGAAAATATATCCGCAACACCAAAGATAGTACAGCAGTACTAGTATCGATACAAGCTGCTGCTGCCACTCACGGAGAGAAGACAGCAACGTTATTGCGGTAACCGAAGAAGAAATAAGACACCACTGGACTGCAACCACTGATAAAGAAACGAGGCATGACGTGAGCCAGGCACGGCTCAGGTTCTCAAAATTTTTCTTGTATATTATCAAAATTGTCCGGACACTCCTATGTAATCCGGAATTCAATTCACGCGAGGTACTCTCACCATTTTAAAAGACGCGGGGAGTGCTGTGGTATCAGCAGAGAAACAGTAACAGTAGAATGGGTCGATCAGAAGAGCTCAGTGACCCCGAGCACGGGCTAGTAGTTGGATTCCACCTGAACAACAAATGTATCAGGAACAATTCAGCACTGCTAAAACTGCCTTAATCGACTGTTGGTGGAATTATTGTTCTGTGGAAGCGTGAAGGGACAACCACAGCTAAATCGAGACCAGGTTGACGTCATGCACTGACGGCCAGGGAGGGTGGTTGCAAGAAATCGCATGAAATCAGTGGAAGGAATCACTGGCCAATCGCAAAGTGCCACCAGCAGTCCAACAATGACTGTGCGTTGGGAGTTAAAAGGAATGGGGTAGAGCGGTCGGGCAGCTCTTCATAACCGACGTCTTTAGGTAGTCAGCATTACGCGACGCTTGGAGTGGAGTTACGAGCAGTGCCACTGGAGTGTACATTACTAGTAACGAGTCCTTTGATGTGATGCTGTAACTGTGGCAATCCTATGGAATGATTTGTCTTTGGCGAAAGCTCGGAGAACGTTACCTGTCATGTTGCGTAGCGCCAGTAATGAAGAGTGGAGGAGTTGGTGAGGGGGTGGTTTTCGTGGTTCGGGTTTGGGCCTCTTACTGCTCTTAACAAAACGAGGAAGGATGTCAACACATATTACAGCACTGCGTACTGGGGAATGTAGAGGAACAGTTCGGAGACGACGACTGTTTACCGCACGGGGTTAGCCGAGCGGTCTAGGGCACTGCAGTCATGGACTGTGCGGCTGGTACCGGCGGAGGTTCGAGTCCTCCCTCGGGCATGGGTGTGTGTGTTCACGATATGGTGCGTGGAAGAGAGTTCCCTGTTCCGTTATAGTCATTTACTTTCCTGTTCCACTGACAAACAGTGCTAGGAAGAAAACGACTGTGTATATGCCTCCGTTTGAGCCCTAATTTCTCGTATCTTAGCTTCATGATCATTACGTGAAGTGTATGTTGCCAGGCATAGAATCGTTATGCAGTCAGCTTCAAATGCCAGTTCTCTAAACTTGCTCAGTAGCGCTCCTTGAAAAGAACGTCGCCTTCTTTCCACGGATTCTAATTCTCGAAGCATCTCAGTAACACTTGAGTGTCGTTCGAACTCTTCAGTAGCTCTACAGCCCTTGGTGAGCCTTGGCTTCTTCAACAATCTTCCTCCACACTTCTCGGTTATTTGCTGCTCTTTTCCACCCCCGGACTCCCATATTGCTGATATCCATTATTACCTCATCGATCCATCTTCTTCTAGGTCTCCCTTTTCGCCTAACTGAATGGATCATACCTTTCATCATTTTCTTTGGAATTCTATCCTCTGCCATTCTCTCCAAGTGTCCTAGCCATCGTATTCGCTGTGATTTCACAAATTTTACTATGTCCCTGCCTTGTATTAACTCTTGTAATTCGGCACTGTAGCGTATTCTCCAGCCTTCTTCCTCCCTTATTGGCCCATAGATTTTGCGTAGTATTTTCCGTTCAATGCTTCTTAGAGCGTTTTTATCGTGTTCTGTCAACGTCCATACCTCTGAGCCGTATGTGATAACTGGGCGGACTAGGGAATTATATATTATCAGTTTAGTTTTTCTTGTAACAAGGCTATTTTTGAAGGGCTGCATATTTGCAAAGTAAGCTCTGTTTCCTGCTTGTATTCTTTCCCTTATAGCCTTTCCAATACTGTTATCATTTGTTATTAGGGCTCCCAAGTAGTTAAAAGAGGACACTCCATTGAAGCATTTCCCATTGATGTTTAGGTTTTTAGGGGTTCTTCTGGCCTCAGATTGTGACATTACCATATATTTTGTTTTGTTTTCATTTACTATGAGGCCAATTTTTAAGGCTTCTGTTTCCATTGCCCGGTATGTTTCTAGGAGTGTATTGGTATTTCTTCCTACTATAGCAATGTCATCAGCGTATGCACATATCTGGCTAGTTTTCATAAATATGGTGCCTCTTTTGTTGATTTTATTTACTGCACTATGCAGGGCTATGTTGAATAGGACAGTGGAGAGACTATCCCCTTGCTTCACACCTTTATTAAAGTCAAAGCTATCACTTGTTCTGCTAAGGACCTTTACTTTTGCTCTTGTCTCTGTCATTGTCATTCTGATTAGTCTTATTAATTTAGCACATATACCAACTTCTTTCAGTACTCAGTTCTTGCCGATTTATGCTGTCAAAGGCTTGTTTGAAATCGATGAATAAGAAATGCAGATCTATATCGTATTCATAGAACTTTTCCATCATTTGCCTTATCACAAATATTTGATCAGTTGTTCCTCTGCCTGGTCGAAAGCCACACTGATATTCCCCTAGTATGCCTTCTGCACACTTCTGTATCCTTTCGTTTAATATACTTGTGAAGATCTTATAAGCTGTACTTAGGAGTGTTACACCTCTATAGTTTTCACATGCTGTTCTGTCCCCTTTCTTATAAATGGGGACTATTATTCCAATTTTCCAATTATCTGGCATAGTTTCTGTTTCCCATATATCTGATATTAATGTGTGCAGTTCCTTTATTACAGCCTCACCACCAGTTTTTATTAATTCAGCAATTATGCTGTCTTCCCCAGGGGCTCGATTGTTTTTTGACTTGTGCACAGCCTGGGAGATCTCTTGTAGTGTTGGCTTTCTTGCCTCATTGGTTTCATTGTCTACTTCCAGCTCCACTCTTCCCTCCTGTGCAGCTGTCTCTTCATCTTCTAGGCTGGTGCTTAGTGTATCTTTGAAATACTCTGCCCATCTTCCCACTATCTGTTCTTCCTCCCTTATCATTTTCCCATCTTTACTGGAACAGGCCGTTATTTTTGGTTGGAATCTATTCTTCATTTTGCCTATGGCATGATAGAACTTTCTTATTTCACTCTGTTCCTTTAGTTCTTCTAGTTCTTGAAATTTCTTCTTATTCCACTGTCTTTTCTTTCTCTTGCACAGTGTGTTACCTCTTCTCCTTAACTCTCTATATTGTTCCACATTATTTCTGGTTTCTCTCTGTAGCACTTTTGTTCTTGCCCTGTTCTTTTCCTCTATTGCTCACCTGCAATATTCATCAAACCACTCCTGGGTTCTTCTGTTCCTTCTTATGCCTATTATTTCCTCTGCAGCATCATTAATGGCTTTTTCAAACCTGTTCCACCTTTCATCTACTCCTACTGTGGTCTCTTCATTGCTCAGCTTTCTGCTTAGTGTTACTTGGTATTTTTTTACTTCATCAGGGATGTTCAGTTTGTCTGTATTCCATTTCATCATCTTTCCCATTCTGTTGCCCTTTGTTAGTGACAGTTTCTCTCTCAAGACTGATTTTATCAAAAAGTGGTCTGAATCACAGTTTGGTCCTCTGCAGCTCCGTACATCCGTAACTGACGTGGAGTGGCGTGCAATCACTAAAATATGGTCAATCTGATTGACTACTCCATTGGCTGCAGACTTCCAAGTACCCAGATGGATCCTTTCATGTGGAAAGCAGGTACTTTTAATAATCATATTATTCCTTGCTGCGAATTGGCATAGTAAGTCTCCAATCTCATTGTTTTCTTCATGTAGTGAATATTTTCCAGAAACTCCATACGGATGTTCATTCCTCCCTATTTTTGCATTAAAATCTCCTATTACTAGCATCAGGTCATATTTAGGTACTGCACAGCATACTTTTTCCAAGTCTTCGTAGAATTGTTCTTTAATTATATCCTCTTTTTCCTCTGTTGGTGCATGTGCATTAACTATTGATATATTCCTAAATTTACCTTTTAGTCTGAGTCTGCACATCCTTTCATTTATAGGTTCAAATTCTAGAAGGCTTTTCCTAATTTCCCTAGTTATTATAAACCCTGTTCCAAGTTGGCCTGTTCTTTCTTCTGGTCCACTATTTACCAATGATTACTCAGGTTTATCTATCTGCCCATTCCCCTGCCATCTTATTTCCTGTAGCCCTACAATACCACATTTGAATTTTAAAATTTCATTGGCTATTTCTTTCATTTTTCCAGGCTGAAGCATTGTCCTCACATTCCACGATGCTACTGTTAGATCCTTTATCCGTTTTCTTTGCCGGGGTCGTGATACATGCTTTCCATCCAGTTTCCGAGGCTTCTGTTGAATTTCCGTAATATTCTTTTTTTTACAGTATGGGGTTATTAGCCCCATGCCCAACCCCCAACCTGGAGGACCAGGATTTGTATGAGGTTTACTCCTCTAGGGAAGCTGGCTTCACTACGCCTCTAGAGCCCTCCCTGCCCTATGTTGTGGGACACACTTTGTCTGGCTCCTCTGTCGAGACCAGTTCAGCTTGGGAGACCCTGCCAGTAGCTATGCTACCGCCGGCATAGCTCTCGACTTCACCGAAGCACGCAAACCCTCCCGCCCGGCACTGAAGGTGCCTACTATAAGGCGGTGTCCCCTGGGAGGGTGTCGTTCGAACTGGCCAGTAACAAATGTGGCAGCCCGACTCTGAACTATTTCGAAGTCTTCCTTTAATCTGACCAGATGCGGATCCTAAACACGCGATCAATACTCAGGAATAGGTCGCACTAGCCTCCTATACGCGGTCTCCTTTACAGATAAACCACACTTTTCTACAATTCTTCCAATGAACTGAATTCGTCCATTAGTACTCTATGCCACGCTCCTTAGATGCTCGTTCCATTTCGTATCACTCTGTAACGTTGCGCACAGACATTTAAACGGTTTGATTGTGTCAGGCAGGACACTACTAATGCTGTATCAGAACATTACGGGTACTTCCCCGAAGTGGACTGATCTGCCCGGTAGCAGAATGCTTGTTTTTTCTTTCCAGTGAAGCCTCCACTACTTGCGTCGATAATAACGCAGTACCATTGTCACAGATTTGGATTCTTCACATGTATTGCAGTTTCTCCTGGCCTGGGACCATTTTGATACAGTATATGTCTAATATACAACTAACGACAGAGGATAGAAAACCTTAAATCTGAACTGGTGGAAGCTGGATGACTGACACGCCTCTGGTACGTACCGAGTAAATGCAACTATCGTATCGTAGCATGAAGTCACGATCCATCGATCTACAGGATGTAAATCATTTCAAAAGATCATACCTGGGAAACTGTTGGAGACGGACCACCGCGGTATACTGTTAAATGTCTAACAGGTCTCACAGTTCTTTTTTTTTTTGTTATGCTAGTATTTCAAGATGTTTCCCTGTCGTCACCCATAGAACATCAAGGCAATATTCGACTTCTGCCCATGTGCGCGTCAGAGCTGCAGCAGTTCTGTCTGCTTCATTGGTTTTGGCGAAGGGTAGCAGTGTGTTGTGAACACAACATCCATGGTGTAACTCCACAAAGAGAAATCCAATGGCCTGACATCGGTGGAGCGTGAGGATCATACGGTGGGACCATCAAGGGCCATCCATCTCTTCAGAAATATGTCGTTTAGCACATATTGCACGTTCAGTCTCTAATGTGGAAGTGCACCATCATGCTGGAGGACGATCGACGATTGTAACTCTTCGATATGTGGTAGCAAGAACTATTCGAGCATGTCTTGGTAAACATTATCCCTTTACAGTTTTCTTTGTGAATAAAAGGGGGCATATCATCCTATATTGCATTAGGCCACACCAAACATTTAGCTTATATCTGTCACGGCTGTGTTCACGTATATTGTGTGGTTTTAGAAGCCCCAAATTGTAACTCTATGACGATTTACATATCCATAAATGTGGAACGTTGCTTCATCTGAAAACAGGCTCTTTTCGAGGTAATCATTGTCAGCATTTATGGGCGCCAGCAAGTAAAACGCGATTAAATACTGCAGTGGACTATCATTTGACTGCAATGCTAGGACCATCTGCACTTTTTACGCAAAAAGGCGTGACAATGTATGTATCAATTTACGGGCAATTCATCTTCCTTGCTTCAATTCGCGTGATGCACGACGAATTTTCTTCTGGACGTTGCGCTGGAATCCAGCTTGTAATTTTGAAACGCGTGCCTGAGGGGGGTAATGTCCACTTCGAAGAAGGTCTCTGATACTGCCTATCTCTTTAAAGCTTCAGAACCAAGTCATTATGCTTGTTTTTTCTCGGTTATGCCCTCCCGTAATGGAGTCTAAAATTTCGGATTACAGATGTCACAGATTTGTAATCTGCATTTCAGACAAAACATTGCGCCTTCTCTTGGTCTGTCGCCATTTTGATGCACTGCATGTCAAGTCTGCAGCAAACGGCAAAGGAAAAAAGCCTTGAGAGGTGCCAAACATTTTGCAACTAACCACGAGTATCTATCTATAATTGTTCCCAGTTACGATTTTTTGAAACGATAGCAGGACTTTGTGGTCTTGCTATCTTGGTACCACCGTAATTAAAAGAACTGGCATTCATTCGACTCATTAGTCTGTTTTGACTCCCGATAGAGAGCGGACGTAATGATGTCATATGCGTGACGAACCTTATATTTACGGTGAGAGACGAAGCATACTGCTTTTGATACACAAGCAGCAAGTTTCGCGGTAGTAGCATAGTGTTTTACTCTCAGTTAGGTACAGTACATTGGGATGAGTCTGGGAATGAAACTATCCCTGGAAAGGGATCAGTTGATGGATAGTATCGGATGCCTAAGAACGTAATGAATACTCTTTTCATAGTTAAAGGGGTACACGCGAATAGCATTCATTATTCATTATTTAAAACAAAAGACCACAGTAGAGAAATTCAGGCAAGGTTGTACAAAGGTGGTTCATTTGATTACTCTATTTTAACCTATTTAGTAGTGGTCAAAATGGCCGTTGGAACATGAAATTAAATTAAAAATGCAGTTTAATAGAATTGCGTCCTTATTTGCGAGATTTCTTCTCACTGAAAATTGATTTTGTAAGGTTTCTGTGGGCTATTGCGCAGTGGTCGTAACTCTAAAATTTTGTGTCGTTATTCGAGTAGCTGCGGACTTTCGGGGAATGTAACATCTCAGTCAATCACGGCTGAGTTTTAGAGTAACAAACACTTGTTTGAGTTATGTTTTTGTTTGCTCAATAGTGCAGTATACGTAATAAATCTGTAATAAACCCTTTTTTACAAACTTATTGACATCCCTTAACAGCGCTATAAACGGAGGTAAGCAGGGTTCTACATAGAAAATTCCGCCCCCCCCCCCCTCCGAGCTTATAAGCGCACATGGCATTGTCACACTTTTCTACCTCTTAGAACAAAGCCATTGTCTTTTGCATCGAAAAATAATAGTAGGAGATATTCATACTCCCAGCGTGTGTCTGGTATGCGTAACTTTCTACATGGCCCGCAACTGGAACCAAAGGAAGTCAAATCAGGTGAACGAGCTATATGTGGAGCAGCACCTCCCCCTCGTTCCCGCCTTACTCACATTTTGTGCCCACTCCACTCATTCCCAAAGAACATTCTTAGCAAAGAAAAGGACGATTTGTGTCGTCAGCTCGTGAACTTCTTTCAAGTTGCTGTTGATGATTATCCAATTTTAGCTCTTCTGTCGCTACACATATGACCCCTCATTTATTTTTGACTAACAATAGGACTCATTCGAAAGAAACTCGGTTGAAATTAGTCAGAAGAACTATTTTCACTTGGATAACATGTCTTTGGCCACTGACCCCTATCGTGTAGGCTTCCTGCATAGCTGAAAGTTTTGACTGCTAAACTGAAAAAACCGAGAGAGTGTGACAGTGTATTTTTGACGCCGGTTTCAACCTGACATTCCTGTTTTCCTCAGGTGTAATACTATAAAAAACATTTTTTTAAAAAAAAAAGCTACAGTTGTTCGCATGTTGCTGGGATGTTACAGTCAGAAATGAGTAAACTGGGCACATGCAGGGTGGTTCATTGATAGTAATCGGGCCAAATGAGCATCAAACGAAAAAACTACAAAGAATGAAACTCGTCTAGCTTGAAGGGGAAACCAGATGGCGCTATGGTTGTCCCGCTAGGTGGCGCTGCCATAGGTCAAACGGATATCAACTGCGTTTTTTTAAATAGGAACCCCCAGTTTTTATTACATATTCGTGTAGTACGTAAAGAAATGTGAATGTTTTAGTTGGACCACTTTTTCCGCTTTGTGACAGATGGCGCTGTAATAGTCACAAACGTATAAGTACGTAGTATCACGTAACATTCCGCCAGTGCGTACGGTATCTGCTTCGTGATACATTACCCGTGTTAATTTGGACCGTTTACACAACTGCGGAAAAGGTCGTTATTGTGTTGATGTATGGCTATTGTGATCAAAATGCCCAACGGGCGTGTGCTATGTATGCTGCTCGGTATCCTGGACGACATCACACAAGTGTCCGGACCGTTCGCCGGATAGTTACGTTATTTAAGGAAACAGGAAGTGTTCAGTCACATGTGAAACGTCAACCACGACCTGCAACAAATGATGATGCCCAAGTAGGTGTTTTAGCTGCTGTCGCGGCCAATCCAAACATCAGTAGCAGACATATTACGCGAGGATCGGGAATCTCCCAAAACGTCGGTGTTGAGAATGCTACATCAATATCGATTGCACCCGTACCATATTTCTATGCACCAGGAATTGCATGGCGACAACTTTGAACGTCGTGTACAGTTCTGCTACTGGGCACAAGAGAAATTACGGGCCGGCCGGAGTGGCCAAGCGGTTAAAGGCGCTACAGTCTGGAACCGCGCGACCGCTCCAGTCGCAGGTTCGAATCCTGCCTTGGGCATGGACGTGTGTGATGTCCTTAGGTTAGTTAGGTTTAATTAGCTCTAAGTTCTAGGGCACTGATGACCTTAGAAGTTAAGTCCCATAGTGCTCAGAGCCATTTGAACCAGAAATTACGGGAGGATGACAGATATTTTGCACGCGTTCTATTTAGGGACGAAGGGTCATTCACCAACAGCGGTAACGTAAACCGGCATAATATGCATTATTGGGCAACGGAAAATCCACGATGGCTGCGACAAGTGGAACATCAGCGACCTTGGCGGGTTACTGTATGGTGCGGCATTATGGGAGGAAGGATAATTGGCCCAAATTATATCGATGGCAGTCTAAGTGGTGCAATGTACGCTGATTTCCTACGTAATGTTCTACCGATGTTACTACAAGATGTTTCACTGCATGACAGAATGGCGATGTAGTTCCAACATGATGGATGTCCGGCACATAGCTCTCGTGCGGTTGAAGCGGTATTTAATAGCATATTTCATGACAGGTAGATTGGTCGTCGTCGGCCGTGTGGCCGAGCGGTTCTAAGCGCTACAATCTGGATGTGCGCGCCCACTACGGTCGCAGGTTCGAATCCTGCCTCCGGCATGGATGTGTGGGATGTCCTTAGGTTAGTTAGGTTTAAGTAGTTCTAAGTTCTAGGGGACTGATGACCTTAGAAACTAAGTCCCATAGTGCTCAGAGCCATTTGAACCATTTTTTTGGTTGATCGTCGAAGCACCATACCACGGCCTAGACGTTCACCGGATCTGACGTCCCCGGATTTCTTTCTGTGGGGAAAGTTGAAAGATATTTGCTATCGTGATCCACCGACAAGCCTGACAGCATGCGTCGTCGTATTGTCAATGCATGTGCGAACATTACGGAAGGCGAACTACTCGCTGTTGAGAGGAATGTCGTTACACGTATTGCCAAATGCATTGATGTTGACGGACATCGTTTTGAACATATATTGCATTAATGTGGTATTTACAGATAATCACGCTGTAACAGCACGCGTTCTCAGAAATGGTTAATCACGCTGTAACAGCATGCGTTCTCAGGAATGGTAAGTTCACAAAGGTACGTGTATCACATTGGAACAACCGAAATAAAATGTTCAAACATATCTACGTTCTGTATTTTAATTTAAAAAACCTACCTGTTACCAACTGTTCGTCTAAAATTGTGATCCATATGTTTGTGACTATTACAGCGCCATCTATCACAAAGCGAAGGTGGTCCAACTAAAACATTCATATTTCCTTACGTACTACACGAATATGTAATTAAAATGGGGGTTCCTATCTAAAAAAAACGCAGTTGATATCCGTTTGACCTATGGCAGCGCCATCTAGCAGGCCAACCATAGCGCCATCTGGTCTCCCCCTTCAAGCTAGAGAGGTTTCGTTCTTTGTAGTTGTTTCGTTTGACGCTTATTTCGTAAGATATTTGGCCTGGTCACGATCAATGGACCACCATATATCTCGCAAACACCTCTCCCTCATAGTTACGGCTGGAATTCAGTGGCATCTGTTTTCATATTTCTGTAAGAGCCCATGTCTTCCGCTATCAACAGAGAGACAGTCGTTCTGCAAGGCCAGATTGTTTCAGCAGACTGTAAGAGTGGCCCAACTGAAAGATTTTCACTCTGACGTGTTTTAGTAAATTCTGGAACTGAGAATCAGAGAACTGTTAACGATTGAAGAGTAAAATAACATCCATACTAATGAACAAAACCTGGTGCTCTCCGTAGCAAATAGCGCAGGAACTAGATAACGCAGCACTGATCACGATCTTCTAAATACTAGTCTAATGTGATACGTCGAGCGGCTGGCGCCAGTGCTCCAGTCCGGCTAGTGTCATCTTTGCCTTCTGTTTTTCTTTGGCCGGCCGTAAGTCAGTTATTCATTGCGGGTCCGGCTATTTATGTCTGCAGCGTCGGTCGCGAGGTACTATGAGGTAGGGAGGTTGGCCTGTACTAAGTGCGCATGCTCATTGCGCGTGTTACGAGTGGGGCGTAGCGGCCGGGGACGGCGGCGAAGTTGGGTTCTGGCACGAATCGTGGTGTTCTGTTTTATGCTCACCAAGCAGTGAACGTTGAGAAGAAGAGTTTGAAACGAGCATCGCCAGGATTAACCGTCCGCCTGCTCGTATGTGTGAGTTTGGTCCCGAGTGAGCCATGGCGAGTTAAGTCACACACGCTATGATAACGGGCCTTAGGCATTCCACCTTGGTTTCTTACTACTTGATAAACAATCAGGAGATAGGTATATGTAAGCAAGACTAATGGGTTCCACATTATTTAGTGATTGTATGTTTATGGTGGTGCTAACCATGCTTTTTAAATACAAGTATGCACACATTAGTGACGAGTAACGAAGGACGAAACTGACTAAACTAGAGGGTGTACAGAGTTTCAGGGAGAGCATAAGGGAACAATTGACAGGAATGGGGGGAAGAAGTACAGTAGAAGAAGAATGGGTAGCCCTGAGAGATGGAATATTGAAGGCAGCAGGGGATCAAGTAGGTAAAAAGATGAGGGCTAGTAGAAATCCTTGGGTAACATAAGAAATATTGAATTTAATCGATGAAAGGAAAAAATATAAAAATGCAGTAAATGACGCAGGCAAAAAGAAATAACAAACGTCTCAAAAATGAAATCCACAAGAAGTGCAAAATGGCTAAGTAGGGATGGCTAGAGGACAAATGTAAGGATGTAGGGGTAAGATAGATACTGCCTACAGGAAAATTAAAGACACATTTGGAGAGAACCACTTGTATCAGTATCAAGAGCTCAGATGGTAATCTAGTTCTAAGCAAAGAAGGGAAAGCAGAAAGGTGGTTCAAATGGTTCAAATGGCTCTGAGCACTATGAGACTTAACATCTGAGGTCATCAGTCCCCTAGAACGTAGAACTACTTAAACCTAACTAACCTAACGACATCACACACATGCATGCCCGAGGCAGGATTCGAACCTGCGACCGTAGCGGTCACGCGGTTCCAAACTGATGCGCTTAGAACCGCACGGCCACACCGGCCGGCGCAGAAAGGTGGAAGGAGTATATAGAGGGTCTATACGTACTTGAGGACAATATTATGGAAATGTAAGAGGATGTAGATGAAGATGAAATGGGAGGTAAGATACTGCGTGAAGAGTTTCACAGAATACTGAAAGACCTGAGTCGAAACAAGGCCCCGGAAGTAAACAACATTCCATTAGAACTACTGACGGCCTTGGGAGAGCCAGTCCTGACAAAATTCCACCATCCGGTGAGCAAGATGTATGAGACAGGCGAAATACCCTTAGACTTCAAGAAGAATATAATAATTCCAATCCCAAAGAAAGCAGGTGTTGACAGATGTGAAAATCACGGAACTATCAGTTTAATAAGTCACAGCACCAAAATACTAACGCGAATTCCTTACAGACGAATGGAAAAACTGGTAGAAGCCGACGTCGGGGAAGATCAGTTTGGATTCCGTAGAAATGTTGGAACACGTGAGGCAATACTGACCTTAC